>NC_059199.1:37389970-37989970 GCF_020615455.1 Coregonus clupeaformis
GTAAAAAGATGGGGTGGGGGTGGGGGGCAGTGCAAATAGTCCGGGTAGCCATGATTAGCTGTTCAGGAGTCTTATGGCTTGGGGGTAGAAGCTGTTGAGAAGCCTTTTGGACCTAGACTTGGCGCTCCGGTACCGCTTGCCGTGCGGTAGCAGAGAGAACAGTCTATGACTAGGGTGGCTGGAGTCTTTGACAATTTTGAGGGCCTTCCTCTGACACCGCCTGGTATAGAGGTCCTGGATGGCAGGAAGCTTGGCCCCAGTGATGTACTGGGCCGTACGCACTACCCTCTGTAGCACCTTGCGGTCAGAGGCCGAGCAGTTGCCATACCAGGCGGTGATGCAACCAGTCAGGATGCTCTCGATGGTACAGCTGTAGAACTTTTTGAGGATCTGAGGACCCATGCCAAATCTTTTCAGTCTCCTGAGGGGGAATAGGCTTTGTCGTGTCCTCTTCACGACTGTCTTGGTGTGTTTGGACCATGATAGTTCATTGGTGATGTGGACACCAAGGAACTTGAAGCTCTCAACCTGTTCCACTACAGCCCCGTCGATGAGAATGGGGGCGTGCTCAGTCCTCTTTTTTTTTCTGTAGTCCACAATCATCTCCTTTGTCTTGGTCACGTTGAGGGAGAGGTTGTTATCCTGGCACCACACGGCCAGGTCTGACCTCCTCCCTATAAGCTGTCTCATCGTTGTTGGTGATCAGGCCTACTACTGATGATGGTGTTGGAGTCGTGCCTGGCCATGCAGTCATGGGTGAACAGGGAGTACAGGAGGGGACTGAGCACGCACCCCTGAGGGGCCCCCGTGTTGAGGATCAGCGTGGCAGATGTGTTGTTACCTACCCTTACCACCTGGGGGGCGGCCCGTCAGGAAGTCCAGGATCCAGTTGCAGAGGGAGGTGTTTAGTCCCTGGGTCCATAGCTTAGTGATGAGCTTTGAGGGCACTATGGTATTGAACGCTGAGCTGTAGTCAATGAATAGCATTCTCACGTAGGTGTTCCTCTTGTCCAGGTGGGAAAGGGCAGTGTGGAGTGCAATAGAGATTGCATCATCTGTGGATCTGTTGGGGCGGTATGCAAATTGGAGTGGGTCTAGGGTTTCTGGGATAATGGTGTTGATGTGAGCCATGACCAGCCTTTCAAAGCACTTCATGGCTACAGACGTCAGTGCTACGGGTCGGTAGTCATTTAGGCAGGTTATCTTAGTGTCCTTGGGCACGGGGACTATGGTGGTCTGCTTGAAACAAGTTGGTATGACAGACTCAGTCAGGGACATGTTGAAAATGTCAGTGAAGACACTTGCCAGTTGGTCAGCACATGCTCGGAGTACACGTCCTGGTAATCCGTCTGGCCCTGCGGCCTTGTGAATGTTGACCTGCTTAAAAGTCTTACTCACATCGGCTACGGAGAGCGTGATCACATAGTCATCCGGAACAGCTGGTGCTCTCATGCATGCTTCAGTGTTGCTTGCCTCGAAGCGAGCAAAGAAGTGGTTTAGCTCGTCTGGAAGTCTTGTGTCACTGGGCAGCTCGCGGCTGTGCTTCCCTTTGTAGTCTGTAATAGTTTTCAAGCCCTGCCATATCCGACGAGCGTCACACAAAGGTTGCGTTCACACAGTTAGAACAATTCAGATCTTTTGCCAAACATTTGCATATCTGAAACCTATCTGTTATTTTCTCTAAAGTGTAAACAGCAGAAAAACACATGGAATCTGATCTTTTGACTTCAGATTTATACCACCTCCATATGTGGATCTGAATTCTGATACAAACCTGATCCTCCATACGTGACCTCTGTCTGGATGCTCAGATCAAGATTTCTTTGCTCCGATTTTTTTTTTTCATAACTTGCCTTTACCATGACAGCCACTCCAAAATATAAAGGAACAGTTACAGGAAATGAGAATTGCATCTGTGTGCTTCTTCTGAGGCTACATCAGTGTTAAATCATATTTTGTTCACATGTAAAACTGAGTGTGGACAGTCAGAAAAAATGATTGGATATAGAAAGAAAATCTGATTTGGGTTCTTAGGGTGGCTGTGTAAACACAGCCTTATACACACGCATGCGCATGCATGCACACAAAGGCATGCACACACAGGCATGCACACACAGGCATGCACACACAGTGTCACACCCTGGCTCTGGGACTCTATATGTTGAGCCAGGGTGTGTTCATTCTATGTGTTCTGTTTCTATGTTGGGTGTTCTAGGTTGTGTATTCTATGTTTGCCTGAGTGACTCCCAATCAGAGGCAACGAGTGTCAGCTGTTGGCTGGTTGTCTCTGATTGGGAGCCATATTTATACTGTCTGTTTTCCCTTGGTGTTTGTGGGTTTTTGTTCCGTGTTCGGTCATTGTCACCGTGGACTTCACGAGTCGTTTATTGTTTTGTGCTTTAATATAATAAAGTAACATGTTCGTTCATCACGCTGCGCATTGGTCTACTTCTCTCCCTGACGATCGTGACAGAAAAACCCACCATACCAGGACCAAGCAGCGTGTCCAGGAGCAGGCAGACTGGACATGGGAGGAAGCGCCAGGAAAGGAGATGGAGAGGCTGGCGATGGCCCAGGTGGGCAAATCGTGGTCCTGGGAGGACATGCTCGGGGGCAAAGGGCCATGGGCAAGGATTAAGGCCCTGGCGAGAGAGGAGCAGCGGCGTCAGCAATGTCATCGTCGGAAGGACGAGAGGCAACCCCAAAAATTTTTTAGGGGGGGGCACACTGCATGGGCGGCTGGGCAGCAGGAGGCTGCCACAGGGCGATTTGGAGAGGAGGCCACCGGGTTTGGGGGGCCAGAAGGCAGGTTGGCGGAGCCTGGAAGGAGAGCGGAACCAACGTCCCGTACTCAGGCATGGCAGCATGGGACGGGGCAGGTTCCGCGGTATGCGGAGCGGCGTTCTGTGCCACGAGTGGTCCGGCATAGTCCTGTACGTCCTGTGCGAGCGCCCCGCACGTGTCGTGCGAGGGCGGGTATGCAGCCAGGACGAGTGTGCCGGCTCAACGCTCGTGGTCTCCAATGCCTCTCCGCGGTCCCGGATATCCTGCTCCAGTGTCACGTGCTGTTATGCCAGTACGGGTACACAGCCCTGTACGTCCTGTGCGGATGCCTCACACAGAGTGTGTGAGGGTAGGCATTCAGCCAGGACGGGTTGTGGCCGCTCTTCACTCCAGGTCTCCTATCCGTCTCCACAGCCCGGTTCGGCCTGTCCCTGCTCCACGCCCCAAGCCTACGGTGTGCGTCGCCAGCCCAGTCCGGCCTGTCCCTGCTCCATGCCCCAAGCCTACGGTGTGCGTCGCCAGCCCAGTCCGGCCTGTCCCTGCTCCACGCCCCAAGCCTACGGTGTGCGTCCCCAGCCCAGTCCGGCCTGTCCCTGCTCCATGCCCCAAGCCTACGGTGTGCGTCGCCAGCCCAGTCCGGCCTGTCCCTGCTCCACGCACCAAGCCTACGGTGTGCGTCGCCAGCCCAGTCCGGCCAGTCCCTGCTCCACGCACCAAGCCTACGGTGTGCGTCGTCAGCCTGGTCCAGCCCGTTCCTGCTACTCGCACCAAGCCAGGGGTGCGAGTCGTCAGCCTGGTCCAGCCCGTTCCTGCTACTCGCACCAAGCCAGGGGTGCGAGTCGTCAGTCCGGTGAGGCCCGTTCCTGCTACTCGCACCAAGCCAGGGGTGCGAGTCGTCAGTCCGGTGAGGCCCGTTCCGGCTCCACGCACCAAGCCAGGGGCGCGAGTCGTCAGTCCGGTGAGGCCCGTTCCGGCTCCACGCACCAAGCTAGGGGTGCGCATCGTCAGCCCGGTCCGGCCCGTTGCTGCTCCACGCACCAAGCCAGGGGTGCGCATCGTCAGCCCGGTCCGGTCAGTTCCTGCCTCACGCACCAAGCCAGGGGTGTGCATCGTCAGTCTGGCACAACCCGTGCCTGGGTCATCGGTGCCAAATCAGGTACCGCTCAACTGCTCCACAACGGAGCTGAAGCTAGCCGCTCCTGCTACGTCCAGGTCAGCTCCAGCCAGCGGGGCCAGACCGGACCAGGGGCGCTATGGGGGTTTATTGGAGGGTGGTGGGCAAGGCCGGGGCCGGAGCCGCCGCCGAGGAGGTGTGCCCACCCAGCCCTCCCCTGTTTTGCTCTTGTTGAGGCGCGGTCGCAGTCCGCGCCTTTAGGGGTACTGTCACACCCTGGCTCTGGGACTCTATATGTTGAGCCAGGGTGTGTTCATTCTATGTGTTCTGTTTCTATGTTGGGTGTTCTAGGTTGTGTATTCTATGTTTGCCTGAGTGACTCCCAATCAGAGGCAACGAGTGTCAGCTGTTGGCTGGTTGTCTCTGATTGGGAGCCATATTTATACTGTCTGTTTTCCCTTGGTGTTTGTGGGTTTTTGTTCCGTGTTCGGTCATTGTCACCGTGGACTTCACGAGTCGTTTATTGTTTTGTGCTTTAATATAATAAAGTAACATGTTCGTTCATCACGCTGCGCATTGGTCTACTTCTCTCCCTGACGACCGTGACACACAGGCATGCACACACAGAAGCTCTGGTTATTGCTGAAGTGTTCGGCTTGCCTTTATTCTAAGACTGCTGTGGATATGCGTTGGGTTTTTATGGGATGGTACACTTCATCTCAATAATCTCTAGCTACCTAAAAGTAATACAATGCCTCTTGTATCACCAGAGTTCCATCCACTACAGATTGGTCGACTAGGGGATTGAGTTCTCAGAGAATTAGAAACAAAGGCATTTGGTAAAAACAAAACCAGTCATGTGAAGGAGAGTGAAATACTGAAACCACACTAATGTGGCTTCCCTCTGAAGTCTTCACAAACACACCACCATTGATCTGAGAAGTGACTACAACTGTAAATCCACCACCAGTTCTGTAGCATTTCTGCAGACTATTATAAATCCCTCCACAGCCCTTCTCCTCACGGCCTTTGTAGCATAGCACAGCTGTGACCAGCTCCAGGCTCTTTTGTGGGCGCAGCCCTCTCCCAGCTGTGTGTGTGTGTGTGTGTGTGTTTGTGTGTGTGCATATGCACATGTGTGCGTGTGTGGAAGCATGTGCGTGAATGTGTGTGACAGTCCCTTTGTCTGTCTGTCCATGTGGTTTGTAAGGAGTTATGTTCTGTTGTAGCTGTGGTTGTTTAGAGGGGATGAAGTTAGGCAGTTATTAATTAGACATTCAGTTTTTCCCTCTCTGTCCTCCTAACTCTCCATACACACACACACACACACACACACACACACACACACACACACACACACACACCACACACACACACACACACACACACACACACACACACACACACACACACACACACACACACACACACACACACACACATTTGTTTTACTATCCTTGTGAAGATCAAACAATTGATTCCCATTCAAAATCCTATTTTCCCTAACCCTTAACCCCAACCTTTAACCCTAACCTTAACCCCAAACTCCTAATCCTAACCCCAACCCCTAACCCTAATTGTAACCCTAAATCTAAAGTAGCCTTTTTCCTTGTGGGGACCGGCTAAATGTCCCCACTTGTCTGAATTTTCATTCCTGTTTTACTATCCTTGTGAGGACTTAATATAATTCATGCATCAATGGCCTGGTATCTAGTATTGAGTTAAGCCATGAGGACACAGGGCCAAAGACAATACAATAAATTCATCTGGAAGCAGCAGTCACCTCAACATATCAGGGACCAGGTCCCCTTCCCTCTCATTAAAGGCCCACTGTGATCTCTCTCATTAAAGGCCCACTTGGGGATATCTCTCAGTCAATAAGAAGAATACTCTTAGAGGTGGTTTTCCAAACACAGATTAAGCCTAGTCCTAGACAAAATCATGCTCAATGGAGATTCTCCAGGACTAGGCTTAATCACTGTCCCGGAAACACGCTGTCAGTGTCCCGTTCATTAGCCTCAGATCTATTAATCTCCCTCTCTCGATTTGTGATGGCATCACATATCTGTCTCATGAAATGATTATACATATCAAATTACTAGTATGCGTAGTTTACTGAGTCAATTGGGACCTTTTAAATGCACAAATAAAATGACACAAATGAATATGTAAAATTATTGTTGTTGTGGTAAAAACAAAATCTTGTTGTCAGCTATTATTGTAGTAAATATTATCGTGGCTAAAATAAATACTTGTGTAATGCTAGAACTCTGGGATGGACTTGGACAGGGCTCTGCTTCACTTGTCATTTCTGATGATGAATCTGTGATCAGCGTGGTCACAGCGGTAGGCATGACTCTCTATAGGTAGCTTGACCTCTCGCCTGTAGGGGGAGGAGTCTTATGCCCGTTATATCTCAGGTTATTATTATCTTCATTTCTTCACCACGACGACCAGATGCCGAAGCGGGAGGGGGCCTGGCGCGCCCGACAGGGATCTGAAGCACCTGATTGGCTGGGAGGTGAAGAACGTTCTGAAGGTCAAAGGGCAGATTCTTCCAGAGAGGAGATGAGAGAAGACACCATCTGCCTGCTGTTGTGCTGATGGTCGCTCCTCTCTCTCTCTGAATTCTACTACTGACATTAAAACACGTAACAGACAGGGACAGTCAGTGATGTAGGCGTATACATCCATCAACCTCTAACAATTCAATGAAGCCTACCTATTGTAAATATCATTCTTTAAGGTTGTAGGAAAGTCGGAAGTTGATCCTCCTTGCAGACTAATACACTGGTCATGCACATAAATTAGATGGCAGTGCTGCATGCCTCCACGTTCTCCTGCCTGCATGTCATTCTAGGCCATTTGTAAAAAGGTTCCCTATGGATTAGGAGACATACACATCTGTCTTGGCATGCCACAGATCCTAGCCTGTGTCCCAAATATGGTTGTATGGTTTTGGCAACTCCAATACAACACAAACATATCTGGGCTCCAGGGGAAGCCAGGAGAACCCAAAGCCATGAGTGTCACCAATGTGTGCCTACTACTACTACTGATACTATTACTACTGCTACTACTACTACTACTGCTGCTACTACTATTACGACTGCTACTACTACTACTACTACTATTACGACTACTACTACTACCACTACTGCTGCTACTACTGCTGCTACTATCACTACTACTATCACTACTGCTACTACTACTATCACTACTACTACTACTATCACTACTGCTACTACTATCACTACTGCTACTACTACTATCACTACTGCTACTACTACTATCACTACTACTATCACTACTGCTACTACTATCACTACTACTACTATCACTACTGCTACTACTACTACTCCTACTGTTTGAACACCAGACCAGAACATTTCTGACCTTCAGCTTTCTCTGAGGAAATGAATGCAAATTGGAGAGAATTAATTCTACACAAATTGGCATAGAGCGAGAGAGAGAAAGAAAGAGAGAGAGCGAGAGAGAGATGGAAAGAGAGAGCAAGATGTACGTTGTACTGTATGCTTATTATGATAATGAAACATCATGGGTGAAGCAGATTGTTCAATGGCCTGACAGACGGAGGAGAGCGTTGTCGTCCCGTTAGAGAGAGCAGTCAGCTCCGTCCTCTGTTGATTAATATAACTCATTTTCAGTATGATTTATGACACCTTTCTCCTCTTCCTGCAAATCTACCCTCCGTCTAAATGTCCTGTCATAAAGATTGTTTCTGCAGATGCCAGTAGAAGGAAGACATTTCGCTTTCTTTTATTTATTTCTCTCACATGAATGTTCCCAGGCGTGATGGAAAAAGACAGGAAAGGAAACCGCTCCTAAAAAAATTACTTCTGTGCCTCCGCCACTTCCTCTGGCAGGAAATAGCATAGCTTTATCTGAACCACCACACATGGCTGGTCAATGCATGCGAGGTGTCGCTCTCTCTCTGTTACAGTGACAGACGGGGGAAATCTGTTGTTCCCTTCCTGGCTCCAGTCATAAGCCTCAGTGTAAATGTCAACAATATAACATCTAAAATGTAAGATAAGAAACATTTTCTGAATCTTTACTCCACTGCGAACTAGTCAGACCTGGGATCAAACTGTATTTGATATCTTTCAAATACTTTCAGCATTTACTTGATCCTGTCTGGAATGCCAGATACAGGTTTGTATTTTTGGGATTATATTGGTTCCACTGAGCCAGGCACTCAACCAAGCACAGATGAAGACTTGGAATGACTGAATACTATCTGAACCCAGGTGGGTTAGCAGTGCCATGTGTCTGAATAGAAGGCGTGAGGGTGAAAGTGGGACAGACATCCTCATGGATACGAGGCCTGATGGTACACAGACGGGCTCCTCCTGCACACGCATCCAGGACATTAATGATCTCGATCAATCATTGACAGAATGACACCTGCCAGACTGGTGTGTATTAGTGTCCCACATGGCCGGTGCGAAGGGTAACTTCCATATGTAGCATACTATCTGGTGATAGTGAGTCAGATGGTCAAGCAGGCACAAAACCAGTTAGTGACGTATTCAGGGTAGGTTTGCAACATGAAATCCCCCCCCGACACTCCTATTCATAGTACATTTGTCATGCTAACATGGTATTAAGTCTGCAAAATGTAGGGCTCATTTGAACATTATCTGGATGAATAGAAGACCGCAGTATTAGTGAGCTTTTACTTTAGGGGTCAATGAAATAAACTTGAGTTTCACAGATTGTTTTTTTTTTTTACATAATCCACTTTGATAGGTTGTGTACAGTACACAACCTAAGTCAGAATGCATCAGAACCAAAACCATGCTGTGGGTCTCCAACTGCAGGGGGTGAATGAATATCATTAATATTAGGCCCAACACTGCTTCAGGCACATTTATTGCAGAGGTCCAGTAATGCAAAATCTTATCAAATGCCAGCATACGAAAACTCATGCTGGACCAATCAACCTGATGACCACAATACAGACATCAAAGGATTTGTCTGAAAAAGTTAACGTATACATTAAAACAGCAAGACTGAATTTAAGTGGAGTCAAATTGTATTTATTAAAACCATTGAAGTAGAACGCCTGGCATCACTTCATGGTCTCAGCACCTAGAAGACAAATGTAGATTAGGAACAAGTAAACATGACAGGCTGCCCAATTATCAAGAGCAGCAAAAAAATAAAATAAAGCCTGTGTAACCCTAAACAGCTTAAGTAGCATAAAATAGAGAACGCCAATCACTTCAACTGGTGGCTACAGCGCTCACTTTGTCATGCTCCTATCTACTACAGCTCAGGACTAGCGGTGGGGCCTTTCTGCTTGGCAGGTGCAGTGTCGTTTGGCTGTGGCTTGCTGACATTTGAGCTGGGTTTGTAGCAGCTAGGGGAGGAGGCACTACTCACACTACGAACAGGGTCTTGGAGCCGACGGATAGAAGCGCCACCGTAATGTTTTGGGATGATGTGGATGGTGGCTGGGGCCAAGCTTTGAGAAGTGGCGGAGGTGCCACTGCTGGTCCCGCTCTGGGTAGGGCCATAGCTGCTAAAGAAAAGGCTCTGGGTAGGTCCTCTGGCAGAGCTAGGGATGGACTTCACTGCATTGGGAGTATTGCTGGGCTGATAGCTTTGCCTGGGCTGACTGGGGACAGGTTTAGAGCCACTTGGCTTCTGGATGGTGGCATTCTGGATGTAGGTTGAATAACTGCCAGCTCGGGAAGAACTGAAGAGGCTGGCGATTGGCCCACTACTGGCAGCATAGCTGGGCTGGTAGCGCCCCATCTGACCAGACACTTGCCTATGGTTGCTTTGGGCAGATGTAGTGCCACTTGGCTTCTGGTTGGCAGCAAGGACATTCTGGCTGTAGGTTACGCCACCCCCACCCTGGTTAGAGGTAAACAGGCTTTGGCTTAGTGTTGCACCAGGGGTAGAGATGGGTTTATAGGCGCCATAGGAGCTTCCACTACGCATAGAGCTTGGGCTAAAGAGATAAGATATAGAGGCCAGGCTAGACATAGGGATACTGCTGCTTCTTGAGGTTCCATCTATTCTCTGGTCAGAAGTTTGGGCATATTGACTAGAGGTTGAACCACTTCTACTGGCAGAGGCATATCTGCTCTGGTATGGCTTGACATAGTGGGAGAACCTGGGCTTGTACCCATTTGTTGCACTACCGCCTTCAGTAGAACCAAAACTCAGAGGAGCTGGTCTAAATGAAGTTTTTAAAGAACCATGTGACGGAGCTTGAAGGTCAGGGGTGTAAGCAGATCCCCTTAAATACTGGTAGCTTCCACTTTGTGCCACAGAATTCTGGGGGGATGATTTGATTAAACGGCTTCCCTGAGAAATCTGAACAGATCCAGAGCTGCGTGAACGAGGCTGAAATGGACGAAAGGCTTTGGGCTGGATTCCCTTTGCTTCCCATCTTGAAACTGTCTTCACTTCACTGGGGTTGGTGACACTTTGGCCCGAGGTTCTGCTGGCAAGGGTGTTACGCTTGTTGTGGCTGAGAGGGTTTCCACTGGCTATAGAGCCAGAGATGCCTAACGTTCTTGGGGCTGGCTGGAGAAAGATTGGCGCAGAGCCGCCGAGGGACAGTCTCTGGTTATGGGTGTTGGGTCCAGTCCCTCTCGGAGTAGCGTCACTCTGGACTGAACCTGAAGTACTAGAGGCTGGTCTGATTTGATCCTGGGGATAGCCATCTAAAAACAGATTGCAGGAAGTCATTAGATTCAACTCCAAACTTAAGAGGCTGGTTGACAACAAAAAAAAGACAATGTTTGTGTTGTTCATGCCTTACCACGTGAAGCCCAAGCAGATTGTAGATGTCCTGAGAATATGGTGCAAAGCAACACAATCCTGTGAAGAAAATAAGAATTCAGTGCCTGTGCAACACAAGTGAAGTTACACATCAACAGCACAAAGACAATCAGGACCCTTGCAGTACATCAAACATATCATTCAAAGACTCTTACCCCAAATGAATTCCAAAAGCCATATCTAAGTACCCACAGACAAGCCACCATTAAGTAGAACACATTAGCCCACTTCCACTGTGACTTTCTGCCTTGTTTAGCTGACATACCAGCTGGGTGTGTATTTATTGCCTGAACCTGCAGTTGCCATCCAATCACTGGCTCATTGATTGATCACGTTCAGCTGTATGTCTTTGTGGAGAGAACAGATTTTAAATAAATCGAGGCGAGGAGAGAGGAGGTGAGAAGTTAAGGGGAGAATCTCAATTGCTTATTCCTCGCGTCCTCTCTTCTCACCTCCTTCTCAAAATCCATTGAAGGAGAAGATCAGAGGGGCGGGACCTCTGGCTTTCTCATCCAATGGGTTTTGAGAAGGAGACAAGGAGAGTGGACGCGAAGAGTATGCAATTTAGATTTTTCCAATGAGAGACTTAAGAAATTCACCCAAACAAGAGGGTTATCGTTATGACATCACAATGACATTCAGCTGAACATGATTTAAAAAAACATTTTTAGTCATTTAGTAGACGCTCTTATCCAGACAGATTTTTTACCTAGTCGGCTCGGGGATTAGAACCAGCGACCTTTCGGTTACTGGCACAACGCTCTTAAACACTAAGCAACCTGCCGCCCAAACATACACAGCCAAACATACATGATCAATCAAGCAAACAGTGATGACGACTGCATATGCACACAGGAAGCCCAATTATTATATTTTTTCCACTAATTGACCAATCACATCAAATATTTTCACATCCGCTCTTTTTCAGAGCCGATCAGATAGTCAAAAGACCAATTAACGAAAAAATGATCAGAATTGGGCTGCGTGTATAAACACAGCCAAACATACACCCAGCTGATATACCAACTACACAGTAAAGGCAGTAAAGATGTGTTTAGACAGGCAGCCCAAATCTGATTTCCCCCCCACAAATTGGTCTTTTGACCAATCACATTGGATCTTTTCACATCGGATCTTTTCACATCAGATCTTTTTCAGAGCTGATCAGATTGGTCAAAAGATCAGAATTGGGCTGCCTGTCTAAACACAGCCCAAGTCACAGAGTAGGTGGGCCTAAGTTTGCTAGCTGGCAGCTATTGCATTTTTTAGTCTGTGGGTGCTGTAGCACTTAAACGCCCACACCAGCAGAAATTGTATTTGAACGTTACAACCCTCCAGCATGGCATTGTTTATTAATCAGAAACAGCTGCAAAATTATTCCATGGAGCAATTTATAATAGGGTGTGAAAACGTATGATTTTGTACCTCCACTTTTTTTTTTTCCAGAAAATTATCATTATCCATTGGATAATTTGTCAATTTTCACACTTTTAGCTAGTTTTGTATTCAAAAAGAATTAAAAAAGAATAATATATATATATACAGTGGGGGAGAAAAGTATTTAGTCAGCCACCAATTGTGCAAGTTCTCCGACTTAAAAAGATGAGAGAGGCCTGTAATTTTCATCATAGGTACATGTCAACTATGACAGACAAAATGAGATTTTTTTTTCCAGAAAATCACATTGTAGGATTTTTAATGAATTTATTTGCAAATTATGGTGGAAAATAAGTATTTGGTCAATAACAAAAGTTTCTCAATACTTTGTTATATACCCTTTGTTGGCAATGACACAGGTCAAACGTTTTCTGTAAGTCTTCACAAGGTTTTCACACACTGTTGCTGGTATTTTGGCCCATTCCTCCATGCAGATCTCCTCTAGAGCAGTGATGTTTTGGGGCTGTCGCTGGGCAACACAGACTTTCAACTCCCTCCAAAGATTTTCTATGGGGTTGAGATCTGGAGACTGGCTAGGCCACTCTAGGACCTTGAAATGCTTCTTTTACGAAGCTAATCCTTCGTTGCCCGGGTGGTGTGTTTGGGATCATTGTCATGCTGAAAGACCCAGCCACGTTTCATCTTCAATGCCCTTGCTGATGGAAGGAGGTTTTCACTCAAAATCTCACGATACATGGCCCCATTCATTCTTTCCTTTACACGGATCAGTCGTCCTGGTCCCTTTGCAGAAAAACAGCCCCAAAGCATGATGTTTCCACCCCCATGCTTCACAGTAGGTATGGTGTTCTTTGGATGCAACTCAGCATTCTTTGTCCTCCAAACACGACGAGTTGAGTTTTTACCAAAAAGTTATATTTTGGTTTCATCTGACCATATGACATTCTCTCAATCCTCTTCTGGATCATCCAAATGCACTCTAGCAAACTTCAGACGGGCCTGGACATGTACTGGCTTAAGCAGGGGGACACGTCTGGCACTGCAGGATTTGAGTCCCTGGCGGCGTAGTGTGTTACTGATGGTAGGCTTTGTTACTTTGGTCCCAGCTCTCTGCAGGTCATTCACTAGGTCCCCCCGTGTGGTTCTGGGATTTTTGCTCACCGTTCTTGTGATCATTTTGACCCCACGGGGTGAGATCTTGCGTGGAGCCCCAGATCGAGGGAGATTATCAGTGGTCTTGTATGTCTTCCATTTCCTAATAATTGCTCCCACAGTTGATTTCTTCAAACCAAGCTGCTTACCTATTGCAGATTCAGTCTTCCCAGCCTGGTGCAGGTCTACAATTTTGTTTCTGGTGTCCTTTGACAGCTCTTTGGTCTTGGCCATAGTGGAGTTTGGAGTGTGACTGTTTGAGGTTGTGGACAGGTGTCTTTTATACTGATAACAAGTTCAAACAGGTGCCATTAATACAGTTAAAAACCCTACAATGTGATTTTCTGGATTTTTTTTCCTCATTTTGTCTGTCATAGTTGACGTGTACCTATGATGAAAATTACAGGCCTCTCTCATCTTTTTAAGTGGGAGAACTTGCACAATTGGTGGCTGACTAAATACTTTTTTCCCCACTGTATGTATACACTACCAGTCAAAAGTTTGGACACACCTACTCATTCAAGGGTATTTCTTTATTTTTACATTGTAGAATAATAGTGAAGACATCAAAACTATGGAATAATACATATGGAATCATGTAGAAACCAAGAGTGTTAAACAAATTAAAAAATATATATATATTTGAGATTCTTCAAATAGCCACCCTTTGCCTTGATGACAGCTTTGCACACTCTTGGCATTCTCTCAACCAGCTTCACATGGAATGATTTTCCAACAGTCTTGAAGGAGTTCCCACATATGCTGAGCACTTGTAGGCTGCTTTTCCTTCACTCTGCCATCCGACTTACCCCAAACCATCTCAACTGGGTTGAGGTTGGGGGATTATGGAGGCCAGGTCATCTGATGCAGCACTCCATCACTCTCCTTCTTGGTCAAATAGCCCTTACTCAGCCTAGAGGTGTGTTGGGTCATTGTCCTGTTGAAAAACAAATTATAGTCCCACTAAGCCCAAACCAGATGGGATGGCGTATCACTGCAGAATGCTATGGTAGTCATGCTGGTTAAGTGTGGCAGACCAGCAAAGCACCTCCACACCTCCTCCTCCATGCTTTACGGTGGGACCAAAGGACAAATTTCCACCGGTCTAATGTCCATTGCTCGTGTTTCTTGGCCAAGGAAGTCTCTTATTATTATTGGTGTCCTTTAGTAGTGGTTTATTTGCAGCAATTATAGATGATTTTCTAATACAAATGTTGTGAAATGATAAAGGTAAAACATAGTAAACATGATTGATACTTTGTAATCCAGATGCATGCTTGAATAGTGAATATAGTCCATGCAGTGTGTAACTGTTCTTTAATGTGTGTATGTATATTACTTTTTAAGAAAGTGTCTGAGTCACGCCACCAATATAATAGGATAAGAGACAGAGGCCCAACCTAGAGAAGCGCACATAGCCCTTGTAAGGAAACTATGCGTGGTACTTGGACTTGGACTTTGGAAGATGATGGTGGCATGACATCGAAAGATGTTAATCATGTACATATAAGGGAATAACTTTGTAGGTTGTATAAACATGACTATGTATAGAATAACTATCTTCACAGTAATGACTCGGAACGTCAGGTTTGAAATGAATGCTTATTTTAGTAATAATACTTGTTCATGTTACATTGAACAACTTTAGATTCTATAAAACAATAAAAGTAAGTTGCTTGCGAAAAGTCAGGATAATCACTTGACATAACTGGAGACTTTTGTCTCTCCCCCCGGTCGCCAGGCATTCTGGAACTTGCAGTCAAAAGAGTAATTCAATACTAACCAATAAAACAAAGTATGTATGTACTTCTCTCAATCTCCAACACACAAATTCAAATACAATTACATATGTAAATAACTGTAAAAAAAATATCTTTAGATACAGCTCAATGAATGAACTTAAACATTAACTCTGTAACCCATTAAAGTTACAACATCCTCCCCCCGATGAACAACTGTGTTCATCTAAATCTCTAGGCAGTATATCAACTGAATAGGTCTCCTCAACCAAGTCCCTGAAGCAGTACGAACTGAACATGACCTAACTAGGCCATCTCGGCCTGGAAACAGTTCCTCAATCTTTCCTAGTTTCCAGGTTTGTCTGGGTGTGTTATCTTCTCCAATGAGTACATCGTCACCCGCTTTCAGCGGGGTGGGCTGCGGCGTGTCACAGCGGTGTGCTGACATTAGATCCAGCAAGTAGTCTCTTCGCATACTGTTCCAGAAACTGGTCACAATTGTCTGCCTGTACTTCCATCTGCGTGTCATTTCCTCATTTTTTAGCGTTGGGTGCTGAGTGTCAGCTGGAAATGGCTTTGGAGGCAAAGAGGTTAGTCTTTTACCCACCAGGAAGTGTGCTGGGGTCAGGGGTTGTGGTTCATCCACTTCATTGTGCACGAAGGTCAGAGGCCTAGAATTTAGGATAGCTTCAACCTCTGTCAGGACCGTGACATCTCTTCAAAGTTGAGTGAAGCTCTCCCAAGAACCTTTCGCAGGCATGTTTTCACTGACCTGACGAGTCTTTCCCAGAATCCGCCCCACCAGGCTGCTCGCTCGGCAATGAACCTCCAGGTGATGCCCCCTTCTGAGAAGAATGCCAAGAGTTGGGGCTCTTCGATTGCCTTCCACAGCTCTTTCAAGTCCTGATCAGCTCTCTTGAACGTTTTTGCATTGTCTGAGTAGATTACCTTGCATAATCCTCTCCTTGAGATTAATCTTTTTAGAGCTAACAGGAATGTCTCTGTTGACTGATCTGAGACCAGTTCCAAATGCACTGTTCTGGTTACAGCATAAGTGAACAGTGCAATGTATGACTTCTTCACAGCACCATTTTCTTTCACATAGAGCGGTCCTGCAAAATCCACACCTGTGACTTCGAATGGTGGGGATTCAGTTATTCTGTCTTTTGGTAAAGGCACAGAGACCTGCTGTCCGGCCCTTGCCTTGAATCTCTTGCACACTATACATCTTGCCACTGTGCTCTTGACTAGCTGCCTAGCACGCAAGATCCAGTATCGCTCTCTGATTTGTACTAGAGTGTCTGTTGTTCCAGAATGCATCACCTTCTCATGGTGGTACTGTATCAGCATTTCTGAGTATATGTACTTGTTGGGCAGAACCCATGGGTGCTGCTCTCTGAATGTTAAGTTGGATTGTTGCAGTCTTCCTCCTACACTGAGTAGTTCGTGTTCGTCCAAGAACGGTTTCAGTTCTCTGATTTTACAGTCATTGTTTAGGCTTTTTCCTGCCTTCAGCAGTTTGATCTCCTGTCCGAAACTCTGTTGTTGTGTTACCTTAATCCAGTACTTTTCTGCATCGAACAGTTCGTCAGCAGTCAGTTCACCTTGCATCTTTATGTTTGTACGAGCATTGGCTATGAATCTCTTTATCCAGGCGGTGACTCTGAACACTCTTTTCAATTTGCTGTACCTTTCAAGCTCCAACACAGGTTCAGTAATGTCTGTGCTGTTTGCTGCGAGTTGTACAGTAACCTGGCAACTGGACTTGAGTTCTGTGTTTACCTCTTCTGGAACCTTGTTATCATCAGTCTCCTTGGGCTGATTGGGTGATGTCAGAATTCTGGGTCCATTCCACTATAGCTCGCTCTGTGTCAAGTTTCGAACAGTTTGTCCTCTTTTAGGGAGGTCAGCTGGATTAGTTTTCCCTTCAATATGTGACCATGACTTGACCATGACCAAGGACTGGATCTCTGTCACTCTGTTCACGACAAACTATTTCCATTTCTGAGCTGAGCTGCAAATCCAATGCAGCACGATCATCGAGTCTGTCCACATTTTGATCTGTTTTTCTTCCATTTTCAGTGTGTTCATAAGGTTGTTTGCTAGTCTCACTCCAATCACAGCTCCCATGAGCTCCAGGCGTGGCAGCGTCATTTTCTTGAGTGGGGCTACCCTGGACTTGGATGCGACTAGACTTGTTGTTTCCCTGTCTTGTGATTCACTTTGCAAATAAGCTACTGCACTGTAAGCCCTTTCACTTGCATCACAGAACACGTGTAGTTTCAGGGTGTGACTATTCTGTGGCCGCATGTCTGTTCTGTACCACCTTGGTATGGTGAGCTGGTGTAACTGGGGTAGTTCCGAACACCACTGTTGCCATTCTCGTGTCAGATCAGGTGGTAATTGTTCGTCCCAGCTGAGTCCCCTCTCCCACATTTCCTGGAACATGCACTTTGATCCTGATGGTGAAGGGTGTCAGGAAACCAAGAGGGTCGAAAATACGTGCAGACGACTGCAGAACACTTCTCTTTGTGTTTTCCTTTTGCTTTAGAATGCTCAGTAGCGGCCTGAGGTCAAACACAAAGTAATCTGTTCCCGGTCTCCACACTAAACCTAAAACCTTCAGCACTACTCCTTGTGTTTCTAGTGTCAATGGGTGGTCAGTTGTCGTACTCTCCTCCCATTTTGTTTTCAACTCAGGAGAGTTGGTAATCCACTTGAAGAGGTCCATGCCTGCAATCGACAGCATTCGCCTTGCAGTTGTGGTCACAAGGTAAGCCTCTTCAACATTGCGTGAACTTGCAATGAAGTAATCTACATAGAGTGACTCTCTCAGTATCTCTACAACTTCTGGTTGTTCTGTTTCATATTGTTTTAGGTGCTTCCTGATTGTAGCTGCCAGCAAGAATGGACTTGGGGAAGCTCCAAATACCACTCTTTTCATCCTCAGCACACGCAGATCCTCTTCATTTTCTACCTTTGGTGGGCCTGTGAGCCATAGAAATCTCACGGCGTCTCTGTCTGTCTCTGCTAGGGATATCTGCAGGAAAGTCTTCTTGATGTCTGCCATGAATGCGATCTCATGTAGTCTGAACTTTATCAGAACGTTGAGCAGATCCGGATTCAGGTTCGGTCCTGTGAGTAGACAGTCATTGAGGGATGGACAGCCATCTTCAAGGGACGAGGCATCAAACACCACTCTCAGTTTTGTCGTCACCTTATCTTCTCGGAGTACTGCATGGTGAGGTAAGTAGTATTTTATGTTGTCTGCGCTTGATGCGTTGTCCTTGGGCACGTCCTCTGCCATATCCTGTTGTAAGTAGTCCTCTACGACTTCATTGTATCTGCTGTACAACGTCACATCCTTCTTCAGTCTTTTCTTCAGACCTTCAAACTGTTTCTTGGCGATTCTATAGTTGTCTTGGAGTTCTGGCATTTCTTGTTTCCATGGCAACTCCACGTGGTATCGCCCATCTTTGAAGGTGGTTGTTTCCTCAAACCTCTGTAGAGCCTCGTTTCCTCTGGGTTCTGTGCTTTCTCGCTTATAATACCCAGAGACTCAAGCTCCCAGAATGCATGCAGTTGTTTGGAGACTAGTGTGTCTTCATCAAGTGGGATGAACATGCATGTTGCCTCGGCGACACTTGACATGGACACGGGTCCCTGCACCGACCATCCAAAGTTGCTCTCTAAAGCAACCAGCGTCTCCGTCAGTCGCTCCACTCTGCCTGATACTATCTGCCAGTAGTAGTCCGCTCCTATCAGGACAGAGAGTTCAGGATCATTGTCATCTCCTGGAAAGTCTGCGAGCTGCAGTCCCTTTCTATTGAGCTCATGTTGAATCTGTTCACCAGGAACCTTCATCACAGCTGTGCACACTTGTGGGGTTTCAATTGCCTCTATCTCTATTCTCTGCTGTTTATCCCATACATTCTCCAAGATTACTTTCACTTTGTTGCGTTGCGATGTTGCTGGAGCAGAGGAGCCAAACGTGTGAAGAGTGAGTGCCTCTTGTCTGATTACTGGTAGCTTCAAGCCCTTCACAAGGTTTTCATGTATGAAGCTTCTCTGACTGCCTCCATCTAGTAAGCAACGAGCTATCTTCCTGCCTGATGGGCCTTCTACCCATGCCTTTGCCGTTTGTAGCAACACAGTGTTCTGTCCATCTGGTTTCATCTTCACTGAATGGGGAATAACTTAGGAAACAACAGCATCTGCAGAAACAGTAGGGGGTTGCACCTCACTCCTCTTACCGGTACACACAGCAATGTGATGTCTGCTTCCACAGGTTGCACATGACACATCTTTAACTTTACAGAATTTTGCTATGTGTTTCTGTCCTAAAGATACAAAGCATCTTCCCATTTTCTTTAGTTTCTCTTTGCGTGTAGCAATATTGTGGTCAGGGCAGTTTTCTGATTTGTGGTCTGCACTGTCACAGAATAGACAGTTTTGTTCCTTCTGGCTGGCTGTATGCAGTGCCGCAGCAGATAATAATAATAATATGCCATTTAGCAGACGCTTTTATCCAAAGCGACTTACAGTCATGCGTGCATCAATTTTTGTGTATGGGTGGTCCCGGGGATCGAACCCACTACCTTGGCGTTACAAGCGCCGTGCTCTACCAGCTGAGCTACAGAGGACCACATGTTGGGTCTTTTTGTTTTCATTTCATTGGAGGAGCATGACTTTGGGAGATGATTTCCTTTTCAAATAACTGAAAGTGAGTGGTTGTAATCTGAATAAAGGGGAAAAGGCCATTCTTGAACATTGGGTGAGACAATCTTACTAATTTGCTAGACAACCAGTTCGGATTTAAGTATAACTTTTGTATGACTGAAGCTTTTAGTGATAGGTCTAATGCTTTAATATTTAATAATTTCTGTCCTCTGAATTCATATTCATTATATAAATAGGCCCGTTTAATTTTGTCTGGCTTGCCGTTCCAAATAAAATGGAATATTTTTTTCTCATATAATTTCAAAAACTGTTCGCTAGGCGTAGGCAAGACCATAAGCAAATACATAAACTGGGATAATACTAAAGAGTTAATCAGGGTGATTTTTCCACAAATTGACAGGTATTTACCTTTCCATGGTAGCAAGATCTTATCTATTTTTGCTAACTTTCTATTATAATGTATTGAAGTGAGATCATTTATTTCCTTTTGGATATGTATTCTGAATATATCCACATCACCATCAGACCATTTTATTGGTAAACTACATTGTAATGTAAATGTTTTATTTTTTTAGTGATCCAATACGTAATATAGTACATTTGTCATAATTTGGTTGTAATCCAGAGAGGTTAGAAAATGTATCTAGATCCTCTATGAGGCTGTGGAGAGATTCTAGTTGTGGATTTAAAATAACTTTTGAGTTAAATATTTCTACCACATAAATGGTGAGCTTGCCAGGAGTGACAAACAGGGACCTGGGACGGTGAACACCTGCAGCTGTGAACGGCTTGGACGAGCTACACAAACAAGTGGCCACTAAAAAAAGGTAACCAAAAGTTCTTACTTAATAGTATAAAGTTTGTGTGGTTCGCTCCGGGGCCCGACCTCAGCTGCAGTACACCAAGTAGGTCTCTCCAAATTTAAGAACTAGAAAACCAGAGACTGGGAGCTTTTGAATTGGAAATGCATGCTAAAAAATAAAGGGATACAAATCCTTGAGGGTTGCAATACATAGGAAATAGTTTAAGTAAGAGTAGATCTGCTCGGTCCGGGCAGGTGTGTGGTTTGCTTGGGTCATTGTGGTTCATTCAGTTGTGGTCGGGTTGGATGTTTTATCTGTCTCGTTCATGTTGCTCATCTGTTCAGTGTGATCAAATCCGCTTGATTCATTCGATTGTTTTGTCTGACTCGTTTTGTACTCATCGAGGCCACTCAGTTGATTCGTCTGAGGCATTTGTTCGAATCGTCTGATTCATTTGTTCGTCCGGCTGGTCGTTCTGTCTGATTCATTGTGATTCATTCAGTGTGATTGAGTTTCATTCAGGTTGCTCATCTGGTTAGTCCGGTCAATATGTTTGGGTCAATCACTCAATTCGTGCATTCAATAATCGAAGTCACTTGGTTGTTCCTCTGGGGCATTTGTTCAATTCGATCGATTAATTTGATTCACCCTGTTGATCTTTCAGTCTAGGTCGCTTCAGCACGAGTGGCTGTCCATCAGTTTGGGCGATCAGAAAATAAAGAAGAAGTCCTGCGAATACCGCTCTAGGCATGTCGAGGAAGTGAATCGCTTAGAGGGCTGCATAGGTGGGCAAAAATCCTGTATAATACCGCTTTTCTTGTGTTGAGGAAGTGAATCAGGAAAGGGGCTGAATTTACAGGTCGCTTAGGAACGTGCATGATATATAACTGCATAGGTAGGCAGAAGTCCTGCGAATACCGCTCTAAATGTGTTGAGGAAGTGAATCATTTAGAGGGCTGCATAGGTGGGCAAAAATCCTGTATAATACCGCTTTTCTTGTGTTGAGGAAGTGAATCAGGAAAGGGGCTGAATTTGCAGGTCGCTTAGGAAAGCGTATGGAAGTTTAGCACTAAGAGGGCTGCATAGATAGACAAAAATCCTGTATAATACCGCTTTTCTTGTGTTGAGGAAGTGAATCAGGAAAGGGGCTGAATTTACAGGTCACTTAGGAAAGCGTATGGAATGGTGAGAGTGCAAGTGAGTGTGAAAATAATTCTGCTCTGGTGGGGAAAAGATGGCGCACCTCTTCTGGATCGCTGCTTAAGTGTAGCCTGGTAGAGAGGACGCACCCGGTCTCACACTAAGAGAAGAAGAGTGAACGGTGTGTGAACGCCCATTAAAGTACTAGGGGTAGAAACACACATACAGTTAAGTGGTTTGAAGTTAAGAAAAACACGAGCAAAGGAAAGATTCATGAGGTGTTCCACACAAAAGAAAAGTGGACATCAGGAAAGATAAGAGAAAAACCGAACATTTATTTATGATAACTAGATATTCAGTAGTTGGGAAATAGGAGAAATACGCAAAGGAAAGATTCATGAGGTGTTCCACACAAAAGAAAAGTGGACATCAGGAAAGATAAGAGAAAAACCGAACATATATTTATGATAACTAGATATTCAGTGGTTGGGAAATAGGAGAAATATGCAAGGGGAAGATTAATGAGGTGTTCCACACGAGAAAAGTGGACATCAGGAGATATAAGAAATAACCAAACACACATTTATGATAAATAAGTTCTGGATAAAATAATCAAAGGCACGAACAGATTAACAATAAGAGAAAAGCAAGTACCAATATAAAAAGAAAAATAGTACGAATATTAAAATAAACCAAAAAAGGGGTTAAAACTTGGGACTGGCATTAGCGAGTTCAAAAATACAGGCCATAAAATATGAATAAAACGGCAGTAGAATCCTGAGTGCTAGGTATCCCCTACACAAGTGAGAAATAATAAAAACATCTAAAAAATGGGAACAACGCACTAGGAAGATGGGCACCAAATGGTCAGTGTGTGAGGAAATGGAAACACTAATAAAAAACTATAAAACAAAAGAGAGGCCAAAAGAGAAAGAGAAAAATAAGTACACAACATGTTTAAAATAGAGGGAGAAGGACTGCTAAAAAACATACAAGAAGCCAGAAACATGTTGAGAAAGTCCACGGGACCTCCGCCATACACCTGTGGACAATAAATGGAAGAAGAAATAACTCCTTTTACATCTTCCCGAAGGAGAGAAAAGGTGTCAGGCGACGTGTATGCGGTTAGCGAAGTCAAATGCAGGACACAGAGCGGCTGGCAACGATCTTTACTGAACACAGTAAAATAAACGTACAAAACAACAAACCTCCAAAACAGGGAAGAAAACACAAAGACCCGTACATACGAGAAACTGCCGGAATGACAAACGAACAATCACACACAAAATAACCAAATGAGAGACAGGGGTTAATATAGGGAATACAATCCAACATAATGGGAAACAGGTGTAAACAATAAAGACCAAACAAGACAAACACCGAAACATCGATCGGCAGCAGCTAGTACTCTGGGGACGACGAACGCCGAAGCCTGCCCGAGCAAGTAGGAGGAGCAGCCTCGGCTGAATCCGTGACAGTACCCCCCGTGCGCCGACCCCGGCCTGGGGGAGGAGGACCCGGAGCAGGGCGAGTCGGATGACTCCGGTGGAAATCCCTCAATAGGGAGGGATCTAGGATGTCCCTCCTAGGGACCCAGTACCGTTCCTCCGGACCGTACCCCTCCCACTCCACGAGATACTGCAGACCCCCCATCCGACGCCTCGAATCCACGATGGAACGGACTGAGTACGCCGGAGCCCCCTCGATGTCTAGTGGGGGCGGAGGAGCCTCTCGTATCTCATTCTCCTGGAGTGGACCAGATACCACCGGCCTGAGGAGAGACACATGGAACGAGGGGTTAATGCGGTAATTAATGGGCAGTTGTGACCTATAACATACCTCATTCAATCTCCTCAGGACTTTAAATGGCCCCACAAACCGCCGACCCAGCATCCGGTAGGGCAGGCGAAGGGGCAGGTTTCGGGTCGAGAGCCAGACCCGATCTCCCGGTGCATAAACCGGAGCCTTATGCCGTCTGATAGCCCACTGCAGATGGACATGCGCAGCGTTCCATGTCTCCTCTGAGTGCCAAAACCACTCATCCACCGCAGGGGCTTCGATCTGGCTCTGATGCCAGGGTGCCAGGACCGGCTGATAACCCAGCACACACTGAAAAGGCGTAAGATTAGTGGAGGAGTGGCGGAGTGAGTTTTGGGCTATCTCTGCCCAGGGGATATACCCCGACCACTCCTCCTGCCGGTCCTGGCAATAGGACCTCCGAAACCTACCCACATCCTGGTTTACTCTCTCCACCTGCCCATTATTCTCAGGGTGAAAACCCGAGGTAAGGCTAATCGAGACCCCCAGACGTTCCATAAACACCCTCCAGACTCTAGAGGTGAAGTGGGGACCCCGATCAGACACTATATCCTCAGGCACCCCGTAGTACCGGAAGACGTGAGTAAACAGGGCGTCGGCCGTTTGTAGGGCTGTAGGAAGACCTGGCATAGGAATGAGACGGCAGGCCTTAGAAAACCGATCCACAACGACCAAGATCG
Organism: Coregonus clupeaformis; assembly: GCF_020615455.1. Taxonomy (NCBI): domain Eukaryota; kingdom Metazoa; phylum Chordata; class Actinopteri; order Salmoniformes; family Salmonidae; genus Coregonus; species Coregonus clupeaformis. The sequence goes on from NC_059199.1 coordinate 37,414,098, forward strand.
TGGTATTCCCCTGGGAGGGGGGAAGGTCCGTGACAAAATCCACCGACAGGTGAGACCACGGCCGTTGTGGAACGGGTAGGGGTTGTAACTTCCCTCTGGGCAGGTGTCTAGGCGCCTTACACTGGGCGCACACCGAGCAGGAAGAAACGTAAACCCTCACGTTCCTAGCTAAGGTGGGCCACCAGTACTTCCCACTAAGGCAGTGCATTGTCCGACCAATACCAGGATGACCAGAGGAGGGTGACGTGTGAGCCCAATATATCAGTCGATCACGGACCTCGAGCGGCACGTACCTCCGTCCCTCTGGACACTCTGGGGGAGTAGGGTCGGCACCTAACGCCCGCTCGATGTCTGCATCGACCTCCCACACCACCGTTGCCACCAGACAAGACTCCGGAAGTATGGGAGTGGGCTCAATGGACCTCTCCTCTGTGTCATAACGTCGGGACAGGGCGTCTGCCTTAGCGTTCTGTGACCCTGGTATATAAGTGAGCTTAAATACAAACCGGGTAAGAAACATGGCCCACCTAGCCTGACGAGGGTTCAGTCTCCTCGCTGCCCGGATGTACTCCAAGTTACGATGGTCAGTCAGAATGAGAAAAGGGTGTTTAGCCCCCTCAAGCCAATGCCTCCACACCTTCAGGGCTTGGACCACCGCTAGCAGCTCCCTGTCCCCCACGTCATAATTGCGTTCCGCCGGACTGAGCTTCTTAGAATAGAACCCAAAAACCGTTGCACCTCCTTCACCGTGGTGGGAGTCTGCCAATTACGCACGGCTGAAACGCGGTCAATCTCCATCTTCACCCCTGACGCGGACAACCGATGTCCCAGGAAGGAGATGGACTCCTGGAAGAACAGACATTTCTCCGCCTTCACATACAGGTCATGCTCCAACAGTCTACCCAGCACCCGACGCACCAGGGACACATGCTCGGCTCGTGTAGCGGAGTATATTAGAATGTCATCAATATACACCACTACACCCTGTCCATGCAAATCCCAGAAAATCTCGTCCACAAATGATTGGAAGACTGAAGGAGCATTCATTAAACCGTATGGCATGACGAGGTACTCATAATGACTCGAGGTGGTACTGAACGCTGTCTTCCACTCATCTCCCTCCCTAATGCGCACCAGGTTGTAATTTTGTGAAGAATCGCGCCCCGTGTAATGACTCCGTCATACTAGCAATCAGAGGGAGAGGATAGCTGTATTTGATTGTAATCTGATTGAGACCACGGTAATCAATACACGGGCGTAAACCCCCATCCTTCTTCTTCACAAAAAAGAAACTTGAGGACGCAGGAGAAGTGGACGATCGTATGTATCCCTGTCTCAGAGATTCAGTGACGTATGTCTCCATAGCTGCCGTCTCCTCCTGAGACAGGGGATACACATGACTACGAGGAAGCGCAGCGCCTACCTGGAGGTCTATCGCACAATCCCCCTGTCGATGAGGAGGTAATTGAGTCGCCTTCTTTTTACAGAAGGCGAGTGCCAAATCGGCATACTCAGGAGGAATGTGCATGGTGGGAATTTGGTTCGGACTTTCCACCGTCGTTGCCCCTACGGAAACACCTACACACCGCCCGACACACTGATCAGACCATCCCTTGAGAGCCCTCTGTTGCCATGAAATGTTGGGGTCATGAGATGTTAACCAGGGAAGTCCCAACACCACGGGAAACGCAGGAGAGTCAATCAAATACAACTGTATTATCCCCTCATGGCCCTCCTGCGTCTTCATCTTAAGTGGCGCTGTGACCTCCCTAATCAATCCCGACCCCAAAGGGCAGCTATCTAGGGCATGGATGAGGAAGGGCACATCAACTGGTACAATAGGAATCCCTAACTTATACGTGAACCGGCGATCGATAAAATTCCCAGCTACGCCTGAATCTACTAGCGCCTTATGCTGGGAATGAGAAGAAACCTCGGGAAACACAACTTCAATACACATATGTACAACAGAGAGCTCTGGGTGAGTTGGGTGCTTACTCACCTGTTTTTTTTTGTTTTTTTTTGTCATTTATCAGACGCTCTTATCCAGAGCGACTTACATGAGCAATTAGGGTTAAGTGCCTTGCTCAAAGGCACATTGACAGATTTTTCACCTAGTCGGCTCGGGGATTAGAACCAGCGACCTTTCGGTTACTGGCACAACGCTCTTAACCACTAAGCTACCTGCCGCCCCATGGTATGACTCATCAGTGCGCGGCCTATTGCCTCGATTCCTAGGAGACCCTCCCCAGCACCGAACCGCAGTGTGTCCTCTGCGGCCACAGTTGGTGCAGGGGACGGCCTCTCTCCTGGTCTCTCTCCTGGTCTCCCTAGCACCAGCACCCCCGAGCTCCATAGGGCTCGGCTCGGAAGTGCTGGGGGATGGAATGGACGGCCCTGACTCCGGATGTCCGCGGGTAGCCAACAGGGTATCTAGGCGAATCGACATGTCCACCAGCTGATCAAAGCTTAGGTTGGTGTCCCTGCAGGCCAACACCCGACGCACGTCCTCCCTCAGGCTGCACCTGTAGTGGTCGATGAGGGCCCTCTCATTCCATCCCGCATTGGCAGCCAGAGTCTGGAAGTCCAGTGCGAACTCCTGCGCGCTCCTCTTCCTCTGTTTGAGGTGGAACAGACGCTCACCTGCCGCCTTCCCCTCTGGGGGATGATCGAACACCGCCCTGAAGCGGTAGTTGACTGTAGCGGCGTCTATTCCCCCCCACTCGGCGTTGGCCCACTCCAGTGCCTTGCCGGACAGACAGGAGATGAGGGCGGACACGCTCTCGTATCCCGAGGGCACCGGGTGGATGGTTGCCAGGTAGAGTTCCACTTGGAGCAGGAAACCCTGACACCCGGCCGCGGTGCCATCATAAGCCCTCGGGAGAGAGAGCCGAATCCCACTGGACTCCGGAGGTGAGGCGATGGGTATAGCTGATGGTGGTGGTATCCTCGGAGGAGGTGTGGGCAAACCTCCTCTTTCCCATCGCTCCAAGGTGTGCATCACCCCTTTCATGGCGGTGCCAAGAGCCTGGATCATGGCCGCTTGTTGTGATACGCGCTCCTCCAGTGATCCATCTGGCACCGCCGCTCCTGCTGACTCCATGTCTAGGTGTGTGATTCTGTCAGGCGACGTGTATGCGGTTAGCGAAGTCAAATGCAGGACACAGAGCGGCTGGCAACGTTCTTTACTGAACACAGTAAAATAAACGTACAAAACAACAAACCTCCAAAACAGGGAGGAAAACACAAAGACCCGTACATACGAGAAACTGCCGGAATGACAAACGAACAATCACACACAAAATAACCAAATGAGAGACAGGGGTTAATATAGGGAATACAATCCAACATAATGGGAAACAGGTGTAAACAATAAAGACCAAACAAGACAAACACCGAAACATCGATCGGCAGCAGCTAGTACTCCGGGGACGACGAACGCCGAAGCCTGCCCGAGCAAGGAGGAGGAGCAGCCTCGGCTGAATCCGTGACAAAAGGACCCGAAAGAAGCAGGAAGAATCAAACAAAGGGCAGAAACAAAACCGCTCCGCTATGGAGGGTTAAGCGAGGCTTTAGAAAAAATGAAGATGACAAAAGAAGAGGATGGGGAATCTCCGGATGAAGATATGACAACTATCGAAGCAACAAACAAACTAATAAGAAGAAAAATAGACAAAATGATGAGAAAATTGATGAAAAGGGAAGAAAGGGAGAGAGAACAGAGCTGGGTTAGACAACAGACTGACAGGGAACTAGAGGAGGAGGAAGAAAGAGCAGCGGCTGAAATATGGGGGGGGAGTCTGCAACCAAGAAGTAAGGGAGGGAAGAGTGCGGAATAGGAGAACACTGAAAAAAATATGAGGGGCAATATCCAATCTTAATAAAAGGTACCCAGGCACATTATGTTCCATGCGGATCGCAGGACCTGGAAGGATTGGTTGCCCGCCTGCCAGATTTGCATGATGGGGCAGGAAAATGGATGAGAACCTTTGAGGAGCAAATCATGGGGAAACTGCTGGCTGTGGGGGATCTGAAGGCACTGTTGGCAAGGGTGGTAGGAAAGGCAAAAATGGAGGATGTACTGAGGAACAGTGACCTGGGGAGAGAAGTGAGTGACCCGCAAGGAGACGGGATGGACTTTGACTCACACCGCCCTGAAGTCTGGCGAGCACTGAGACTGGAATATCCTGCGAGAATTGACCCCAAGTCACTAAAAGGGGGAACACTGGGGGAAACGGAGAATCCTGCTGCCTACCTACACGAACAGATGAAACGATGGAGACTGGAAACAGAACGAGACCCAGAAGGGGATCCACTAATGACAACTCTGTTCCGAAACTCAGTGATAGAGGCCATGCCCCAGCCAGTGAAAAGCAGGCTGGAGGATGTGGTAGGACTAACATCAAAATCACACAAATAATTATGTGACCATGTGATACAAGCAGTAGAAAATCTCAGAAAGGATGAACAGAGACTCATGGAACAGGGGAGAGACATTCAAAGAAAGCTGACTCAACTCCAGCTGGAAGAACTGACAAAGGAAAGAAGAAAATCCAGGCTCCAGTAACAGCACCTATGACTGAGACAGGAATGGTGGCTGCAGTCTCCTCCAGGGGGCCACAACTGCTTCTCACAACACAGGCCCAAGTGCAACCTACACCACCAGTAGTGAATGTGTATGCACAACAACCCCGGCAATGGAATAATAACAATAGACAACAAAAACCTCTGCAAAACAACCAGAGAGGAAGAAACCGGGGCCCACAAGGGCCACCTGGAACCTGCTGGGGATGCCAACAGCCAGGGCATACCAGACGAAACTGCCCCACAAACCCCTGGCAACAACAGGGGAACAGAAACCAAAGTAATTGGAAACAAACTGGCGGCTGGCAACAAAATCAGAAACAATTCCAAGGTCCTGTGAACCCATGGGTGGGGCACAATCAGGGGTACTAGAGTTGCCCAGAGAATCCTACAGGGGAGGGTCAGTTTCAAGTGTTAACTACGCGAGCTGATCAAGAACCTCTGCTGCAGGTTCAAATAGAAAATAGAGGCACACCCATGATGATAGATACTGGAGCCACTTACACTTGTGTAAATCCAAATTATGCCTCTCACCTCACCATGTCTGGCAAATACGCCAAAAGTGTAGGATTCTTAGGACAAACGCAGTTAATTCCAATGACAGCTCCAGTTCGCCTAACAGCAGATGACAAATCCGCAACCCTCCCTATACTCGTATCAGAACACACCCCTGTCAACTTATTAGGAAGAGATGCCCTATGCAAAATGGGTATACAAATTCGGTGTTCCTCTGAAGGGGTAATTATAGATAAAGCAGGGTTAAACTTACAAATGGTAATGACACAGGGCACAGCAAATGTATATTGGTTAGGGGGCATTGAGACAGAAGTAGATAAGACAGTCAAGAAGTAGGGTAGGTTTATTCAGGCTCAGATACCAGAAGCAGATAGGGGAAAATCTGAATATCATTGCACAATGCAATACGATCCCTATCGTGATGATCTTTTAGAACAGATATTGTTGTTAAACACAAATGAGAAATCAGTACCAATGATGTCTCAGTATATAGTCATTGGAAAACAGGGAGCAGCAATGGAGGTAACAGACAGGGACGGCTCAGACTTGGTGGCAAAATGGTATAATGTTTCTGGTGCTGCCCCACACATTACTTTACTAGTAAACAAGGGAATGGAGGCCAAGGATTTGGGCCCCATGATGAAGCGAGCAAAAACAAGTCAATGGAACAAAACAGAAAACCTGCTGATTTATCACTCAAAAGATAAAGCTCTCATTAAGATATTAACTACCACAGTAATGACTGGAGACTCAAGGGAGGTGGAAGTTACAGCCCAACAGCTAATACAGCTAGGGGAAGTAACAGAACCAGAGAACCATCAAAAACAGGAAATGGAGAGAAACATACCACATGAGGTATGGTCACAACATGATACAGATGTTGGATTGGTAAAATCAGCAAGTCCTGTATGCGTCAAGACAAAACCAGATGCCAAGCCCCCTTGGAAGGCTCAATAACATATGAAACCTGAAGCAGAGGAGGGTATCAGCATGACAATCGAGGGACTGATAAAACCAGGAGTGCTGATAGAAACACAAAGTTGTTGTAACACACCTCTGTTGCCGGTTCTTAAAGCAGATGGGAAGAAGTGGAGGCTAGTCCATGATTTAAGGGCCATAAATGACATAGTACAAGACTGGTCTGCTGAAGTTCCAAATCCTCACACGCTACTGACCAACGTTCCCCCAGAAGCCAAGTACTTTACAGTAATTGATCTATGTGGAGCATTTTTTTAGTGTGCCCCTGGCGGAAGAATGCAGACATTTGTTTGCATTTACATACAAAGGTAAACAGTACACATATACCTGAACTCCACAGGGATTTAAGCATTCTCCTCATGTGTTCAATCAGGTGCTAAGAGCAGACCTGGAAGATCTGATACTTGAAAGAACATTGATTCAGTATGTGGATGATCTATTGATCTGTGCCCCCTCCTTGGAACAATGCCTTGCAGATTCTATGAAGGTTTTAAAGCGATTGGCAGAAGGAGGACACAAGGTGTCAAAAAAAAAAAAAAACTTCAGTACTGCCAATCCCAAGTTGAATACCTAGAACGAACAATTGTGCTTGGAACAAAGGCAATAGTGCCAGGACAACTAGAAGGAATTAGCAAAGCGCCGCTTCCTCAAAAAGTTGCTCAGATGATGACGTTCTTAGGGATGACCGGATAGAGGAGTATGCGGTTAAAACTGCTCCTCTGCAAGAAATCATGAAAGAAGCAGGCCAGCTAGACCTTAGAGCATGTCTTGAATGGAACAGCGATGCCCTAATTGCATTTGAAACAATGAAAAAGGAGATGAAGTCCGCTCCGGCTCTAGCAGCCCCAGATTATCCAAAACCATTATTGTATGTGGCAACCAGATGTGATAGGTATGCGACGGCGGTACTTATGCAAGAAACATGCAGTGGAAGACGAAAACAGCCCATTGCGTATTATAGTACTAAATTGGACTCTGTTGCCCAGGGATACCCACCCTGCTATCAAGGCTTAGCTGCGTTACAATATGCATATGAGAAGGCATCCACCATTACCATGGGATATCCAGTAACAATATACACACACCATAAAATAGTGGAGCTGATAGAGAAAGGAAAGTTTGTTCTTACCAATGCCAGAACGTTAGAATACATGACTCTGCTGACCTATCCAGACGTTTCCATTAAACGGTGCAGTACAGTAAATCCAGTGGAGAGAATTCCTTTGGAATTTGAGGGACAAGCACATGACTGTGTAGCAGACTCCTTGACGTTTACCAGACTTAGACCAGACCTAGAGTCAACCCTGTTGCTTAATGTGGGGGAAGAGTACATATAATAATATCTTGTGGATGGGTCCTGTTATAAAGATCATATGGGAGATCATGCAGGCTATGCAGTAGTACAAAAACAAGGAAAGGAGTTTAAAGAAGTGATAGCAGAATACTGTCTGCAGCCATGCTCAGCCCAGTTAGCTGAACTAAAAGCACTCACCGCAGCCTGCATCCTAGGAAAAAGAAAGACAGTTAACATTTATACTGATTCGGCATATGCACATGGGGTATGTCATTTATTTGGGGCAGTCTGGAAACAACGAGTGTTTGGGAAAAGTGATGGTACACCCATACAACACCACAAGCAGATTGTAAAATTAATGATGGTGTTAATGTACCCCACCAAACTGGCAATAATAAAGTGTCAGGCGCATAAGAAAAGAAATGGGCTTGTAATCCAAGGAAACAATGCGGCTGATGAAGCTGCCAAAAAGGCATCTACATGCACCATCCCAGTGTTAACGGCACCAATGGTCATTATTTAATCTATACCACAACCAGATGACATAATTAGGATGCAGGAAAGGGCAGGACCTTATGAACAAACAATGTGGCACCAAAGAGGGGCCACCAAAGATGCGACAGGACTATGGAGGTCTCATGAAGGAACCATAGTAGCACCCATTATGTTGCTCAATCTACTGATAACTGATGCACATGGTTTTGACAATTGCGCAAGGGGGGAAGTGATAAAGAAAATTTTAAAAACAGGGATACTGGTCACCATATCTACAGGCAACGGTAGATGAGGTATTAACTAAATGTGAGGTGTGTGCACAAAATAATGTACGAAAAGGAATAACCATGCCTATAGGTCACATACCAGTCCCAGAGGGACCATTTCGACACCTAGTCATGGACTATGTAGATATGATAAAAAAGGTGAATGGCAAAAGATACATGCTAGTGATCATAGATAGATTTAGCAGATGGGTAGAGGCGGTACCATCAGCAGATCCAGGATCAGGGACAGTAATCACATTTCTAACCAGAGAAGTAATACCCAGATTTGGAATACAGACAGAAATCAGTTCAGAAAATGGATCAGCATTTATTCAGAAAATGGTGAAGCAAGTACTACAGCAGTTAAAGATTAAGCAGAGACTGGGGTGTGTATATCATCTGCAGTCGCAAGGAATGGTTGAGAGAATAAATGGAACCCTCAAGGTTAAATTGAATAAAATCTGTACCAGTGCAAAGCTCAATTGGGTGGATGCACTACCACTAGCTTTGATGAGCTTTCGCATGTAAACTAACAGAAATACGCACCTAACTCCGCATGAAATGCTTACGGGTCGACCCATGCCAGTGCCAGTTCTGAGAGTGCCCTACAAAGGACCCTCATTACAACAATTACAGATGGAGCTTAAAGCATATGTAAGACAACTAACTGCTATACATAAAGTGATCTATCTCCAGGAAAAAAGGCGAGAACCGGAACCCAGACCAGAGGAGCCAGTACCGGTGATCCCAGGAGACCAAATCTACATCCGAGTGTTCCGCAGAAAGTGGAACGTGGAACGAGCCCAGGAGAGAAGGACCATACACGGTGATCCGAGCAACGCCCACGGCGATACAGGTGGAAAGTACAACGTGGTACCATCTGAATCACTGCACCAGGGTCTCGAAAGGAACCGGCCTGCCATCGGTGAGTCATGAGGAAGCTGAGGATGTTGAGGCACCAGGCGGAGTCCAATAAGAAGAAGAAGCAAGCACGAGCCTCCTGAAAATACAGAGTCAGGAGATGGGGCATGATGATGTGGGGAATACTGCTGATAGGATACCTGCTATGGCAGATGCCCCAAGCACAAGCGATCACCCAGGCAATGGAGGGACAACAGGAGATGGAGGGGAGAGTGACTTCCCTGCCATTGAAGAAAGTGACTCCCCTGCCATTGAGGAGAGTGACTTCCCAACGATTGACTTCTCTGCCCTCTTATGGTCCCCAACAACTGAAGAGCTGTGGAATTGCTCTAACACTAATAGCAGTTAACCTAGGAAAGATGGTAGTGAGTCTGCCCACAATTATACAGTATTCTAGAGATAGCCTTACTGAACTAGGAAGAGTATCTGTTGTGAACAGAGACTAAATATTGTACACAAGCTGGCCTAGACTAGGCAGATGTCAGATAGAAGGATATGTACTGTTTAAAATAAAATGCCTAAAAAATAATTGTGTGGAAGTTAAGCCAAAAATTAATAAAAATTGAAAAGTTGTAGGGAATAGATATGCAAAAATGGATATAAAACAAGCCAAACATCTTATGATCTCACCAGTACTTAAGGAATTGGCCCCTGAAGCTGGAATAAAAATAGAATAAAAAAGCTGGTACCATTGGAAACTAGTATTTTTATTCCATCCCAAGAAATGACAGCTACAGAAACTCAAAGATCCTTTTCAATACGGAGGATCAAACCTCTGCCAGAACTATCACTCTGTGGGTGGGCTAATAATCAAACAATAGGAGAAGCAATCTGGGATGAATATGGCTGTAAAATAAAAATTGATAAGGGAAACATTACTTGGGAAATTACCTTAGAGGAATTGACACAAGAGAATTATGCAAAATATGTTTTGGAAATAGTCAGCACTAAATGGTCAGAAGGGAACAATATAACAATTATTGATATTACTCCTATTCCCACTCGTCAACCTAGACAGGAAGGAGAAATAGGGATAGCTAATGTAACTATGGCAATCACCCAATATAAGGCAAGAGATGAAATTAAAGTAGGATTTGAATCAATATTCGTCTGGATATCACCAAACAAAAACCTAGAATGAATCAATTATATTTACTATAATCAACAGAAGTTTATTAATTACACAGACTCTGCATTAACAGCTCTGGGAGAGCAAGTACAGGCTACAAGTAGAATGACATGGCAGAATAGGCAGGCTTTAAACTGGCTGTTGGCAGAAAAAGGTGGAGTTTGTGTTATGTTTGGGGATGAATGTTGTACCTTCATTCCCAATAATACTACCCCGGATGGTTAATTCACTGAAGCAATGACTAAGATCAAAGGACTACGGAAATAAGTTAAGGACAATGCTGAGCATGATGCTCACACTTGGGATTGGATGGACTTAACTTTGGGAAAGTGGAGAGCAATGTTTACAAAAATGGCGATCATGATAGGCATAGCACTTGTAGTAATGGGAATGGTCTTTTGTTGTGTACTGCCGTTGTTGAAATCACTTTTGATCCAAACCACAGTAAAGCAAATGACTGTACAGAGAATTGTTAATAATTCAACCTGTTCAGGGAGCTCCAGAAAAGTATGTTAATTAATATGGAAAGTGCTGTAATATTAAAGGAGGACCAATGGACTGCCCATTTGTGAATCCTGAATGTCTGTATGGTGTTGTCCCTGGGGGTGGATGGGCCTGTCATGGTTACAAAGCTCAACAGCAACAATTGGAGGTTAGCTTAGAGGGAAACCTTCCGGATTTGTACCAGTACCTGACTGGGCTCCTCGTCCTCATCGTCATGCAACGCCAGGGTTGTGGGTTCGATTCCCACGGGGGGTCAGTATGAAAAATAAAACAATAATGTATGCACTAACTGTAAGTCGCTCTGGATAAGAGCGTCTGCTAAATGACTAAAATGTAAAAAAATTCCATTAGGTCTCTTCTGGCCATTACTATGAGCCGTCCTCCCCTCAGCAACCTCCTGTGATCTGACCATTTTATAAATGTTATAATTGCGTGATAGCATTTTGCAAACCCGCTCCCCCTCGTCGCCGCAAGATGAATGGCTTTGACCACAAAAGTTTTGCTACACTACACACTCCACTGCTTTGATTGATGTAACATTTGCTAGAAACCACAAGGGTCTATCCAGATAATGAAAAGGCACCCACGAATGAAAATTCAAGAAATGTATAGTTACATGTCATTTGCGGCATGCATGATCATGAGCAAAGTCATTGTAGCCTATAATTTCCAAGGTTTCAAATTTTTTGGGGGACATTAAATGCACTATGCATTATGTGGGTTGAATGCTGTAACAACACAGAATAAAACAAGTCCCACGATGGTAGTGACTGCCAATTACTGCTTATCACTTATTAACCATCACTTATTCACAATACTTTAAAATATTTCAGTTGTTGTGTATATTACATTTGCTTTATTTGATGACTTTATTAATTATTTCCAAGTCATCATCTCTATAGAGCTGCTGCATATGCTGTCTGACAAAATCACTATTTTAGTAGTTCTTCAAAGTAAATAAGGCTAACTTTTTATTTTTTATTTTGTCATTTAGCAGACGCTCTTATCCAGAGCGACTTACAATTAGTGAGTGCATACATTTTTCATACTGCCCCCCCGTGGGGCCAACTATCAATCACATAGATCATCTGGACCCCTACAAATCATCTGGGCTAGACAATCTGGACACTTTCTTTCTAAAATTAGCAGCCGAAATTGTTGCAAACCCTATTTCTAGCCTGTTCAACTTCTCTTTCGTAACGTCTGAGATCCCCAGAGATTGGAAAGCTGCCGCGGTCATCCCCCTCTTCAAAGGGGGTGACACTCTAGATCCAAACTGTTACAGACCTATATCCATCCTGCCCTGCCTTTCGAAAGTTTTTGAAAGCCAAGTTAACAAACAGATCACCGACCATTTCGAATCCCACCGTACCTTCTCCGCTATGCAATCCGGTTTCCGAGCTGGTCATGGGTGCACCTCAGCCACGCTCAAGGTCCTAAACGATATTATAACCGTGATCAATAATAGACAGTACTGTGCAGCCCTCTTCATCGACCTGGCCAAGGCTTTCGACTCTGTCAACCACCGCATTTTTATTGGTAGATTAAATAGCCTTGGTTTCTCAAATTTCTGCCTCGCCTGGTTCACCAACTACTTCACAGATAGAGTTCAATGTGTCAAATCGGAGGGCCTGATGTCTGGACCTATGGCAGTCTCTATGGGGGTGCCACAGGGTTCAATTCTTGGGCCGACTCTTTTCTCTGTGTATATCAATGATGTCGCTCTTGCTACTGGTGATTCTCAGATCCACCTCTACGCAGACGACACCATTTTGTATACATCTGGCCCTTATTTGGACACTGTGTTAACAAACCTCCAAACGAGCTACAATGCCATACAACACTCCTTCCGTAGCCTCCAACTGCTCTTAAACACTAGTAAAACTAAATGCATGCTCTTCAATTGAACGGTGCTGGCACCCGCCCACCCAACTAGAATCACTACTCTCGACGGTTCTGACCTAGAGTATGTGGACAACTACAAATACCTAGGTGTCTGGTTAGACTGTATACTCTCCTATTTCGCAACAAAGCCTCCTTCACTCATGCTGCCAAACATGCCCTCGTAAAACTGACTATCCTACCGATCCTTGACTTCGGCGATGTCATTTACAAAATAGCCTCCAACACTCTACTCAGCAAATTGGATGTAGTCTATCACAGTGCCATCCGTTTTATCACCAAAGCCCCATATACTAACCACCACTGTGACCTGTACACTCTTGTTGGCTGGTCCGCACTACATATTCGTCGCCAAACCCACTGGCTCCAGGCTATCTATAAATCACTGCTAGGCAAATCCCCGCCTTATCTTAGCTCATTGGTCACCACAGCAACACCCGCCCATAGTATGCGCTCCAGCAGCTATATCTCACTGGTCATCCCCAAAGCCAACACCTCCTTTGGCTGCCATTCCTTCCAGTTCTCTGCTGCCAATGACTGGAACGAACCGCAAAAATCTCTGAAGCTGGAGACTCTCTCCCTCACTAACTTTAAGCATCAATTGTCAGAGCACCTTACCGCTCACTGCACCTGTACACAGCCCATCTGAAATTAGCCCACCCAACTACCTCATCCCCATATTGTTATTTATTTATTTTACATTTGCACCCCAGTATCTCTATTTGCACATCGTCTCTTGCACATCTATCATTCCAGTGTTAATACTAATTGTAATTATTTTGCACTATGGCCTATTTATTGCCTTACCTCCATAACATGCTACATTTGCACACACTGTATATATATTTTCTGTTGTATTTTTGACTTTATGTTTTGTTTACCCCATATGTAACTCTGTGTTGCTGTTTTTTATCACACTGCTTTGCTTTATCTTGGCCAGGTCGCAGTTGTAAATGAGAACTTGTTCTCAACTGGTTTACCTGGTTAAATAAAGGTTAAATAAAATAAATAAATAAAAAGGTAGATCTACTTTGGATGCATTAGTAAAGGTGAGAAATGAAGTTGAAAACTCTGGTCATATGAAAGAAGTAATGGCTACTGTCTTTTTTGACATTGAAAAGGCTTATGACACTATGTGGAGAGAAGGCCTACTGATTAAGACGGAAAGACTTGGTATTGGTGGGAGATTATATAACTGGATATACATGGAAAGATCATGTCATAAATGTTGAAACAAAGTGTAAGAAGGTGGTGAATCTTATGCAATCGGTCTCTGGTTATGAATGGGGTGCTGACAGACAACCGTTGATGGATATTTATAGAGCTCTGATCAGGACGACAATTGATTGCGGGTGTATAGTTTATGGAACAGGGGTGAAGACTTGGCTTCAGAAGCTGGACAAAATCCAGTATATAGCTTTAAGGATATGTATTGGTGCATTTAAATCAACATCTGTATGTGCCTTACTAGTGGAGGCAGGTGAGATGCCTTTGGTTATACAGCGTAATAAATGGTCATTAGCTTATTAGGTTGAAAAGCTGTGAGGTTGAGCACTGCTACTGTTCTAGATGACTGTTGGGAATATACTAGTAGACAAGGCAGTGGTTTTGGCTGGACAGTTGGAAAGCTTGCTGAGTGGTTTGAGGGAGTTGGAGGTTGGCCCTCCTGTGGTGATAGAGGATGTTCCTCCATGGTTACTCCCAGATCCTGTTGTTGATCTAACCTTAGTAGAGAAAAGGAAAGATTAGTCAGAAATCAGTGAAAAAGGGAAACTGGTTGCCAATTACATTGGTAGAAGTGTTTATGCTTTTTTACCGCTTTTCACAGATGGATCCAAGGACCCAGATAGTGGGCGCACAGGAGCAGGCATTTACGTTCCTGAATTTGATGTGTAGATATGTAGAAGACTAACAGATGAACTGTCAGTATACTCAGCTGAAGTGTTGGCGATAATAGTTGCCCTCCAGTGGGTGGAGGATGTACAACCTGTTAGAATTATAGTATGCTCAGATTCTCTGTCTGTATCGAATAGTTTATCATCTGGTAAATGTAATAGGAGTGACCTACTATTGGAGGTATTGAAGTTATTATGGAGAATTGAGAGAATGGGTGTAGTAGTGAGATTCTGCTGAAATTGTAGACCAGTTAGCCAAAAGAGCTTTGAAACTAGATATAATTGATGTTCCACTGGGTAGAGGTGAGGCCAAATGTAAGATCAGAGCCATTTTGATAGATGTGTGGCAGAAGAGATGGGACTCTGAGTCCAAGGGCCGACATTTATATGCCCTCCAAAGAAAGGTAGGTGTCATGTCAATTAACTCGTGACATTCCTGGATTACTCATTATATGAATAAAGCCCGATTTAATCAACAAATAGGATAGTTCGTTTAAAAAAGGTTATGGGTACAAGCAGTGGCGATTTTAGTATGTAAATCTTGGTGGGGCAAACTCAACAACAACAAAAAAGTATGCATGCCAGCAAAGCCACTACACTACACTACACAACACAACACTAAACAATACATTAATTGCACTATAACGGTGACCACAAACTGTTAGGGCCTACATGAAGCTGTCCCAATAGCGGATGAGCGGATAAGAGGCAATCTGTAATTTAGATTAAGACATTAATGAGCGAGCTCATTATTGAGCGACGTAGTCAATATAACTATTTGTTCAGCACTTTTGAAATGTACAGCGACAGAATTCAGAACATGTGCGGTTCTTACAGTATTCTCCCTGTACACCAAGTCAGAACCGTAGGATAAATAAAGGGGGCATATAAGCAGACAATGAAAGCTCTTATAATATTCGATGATGACTAAAACAGGTTATAGGCATATATGTGCACCACCAAGTCAGCACAGTAGGCTAAGTTATGAGAGGGAAAGGGACCACATTATTAGGGTGAGGTACATGGGCTACTAACAGCTTAATACACAACATACACTTAGTATTACTTTCTTAGCTACAGCATACATAACTCCCTGGCATATTACATAATTTATGCAGCAGCAAACAATACATTTTTGCACTCACCTTGTTGTGCTGTGCTCACTTGAACAGGAAGGTGGCGCGGCAGTCCTTTCTTGTGGGCAAACTTTGTCATCAAAGTCTGGCATTCTCTGGATTTATGGTGCTTTCACGACAACTGGGAACTCGGAATAAAACAAGGTCGAATCATGACGCCAGTGATCTTCAGGTCGGAGCTCTAGAAAGAGGCCCGAGTTCCCGACTTGGAATTCCGAGTTGGAAGACCATTCAAAACATATTTTCCCAGTCGGAGCTTGTTTTTTTCAGAGTTACCAGCTGTCTTGAACTCATTGAAGTCTGAGATTTCCCAGTTCCGAGTTTCCAGTTGTTTAGAATGAGGCAGAGGTCATGCTGGACTGACAGCATGGCCAATGTATAGAACCTTTTCTTGCCCATGGTGTTGCATGTGAATGTTTATCCTTTTAAGCTTGGAAAAGAGACCCTTAAACCCAGACTTGGACCACACACCCTCTCCACCGAATATCAGGCTAGTGATTGCTTTGCAACACTTGCAGTTAGCCACTGATTCCTTCCAAACCACTCATTGTTGAATTTAAGATTTCCAACTTGTTGTGTACTGTTTATATCCAATGGCCTTTGAGCACCGATACATTGTATCTATAATTTATCTTCATATGACAAGGATTGAAAAGGATTTGCCAGTAGATTGTCGACTTGATTCATGATGATGACTGCTAGTCTAGCTTGCTAGCTAAGATTTTGAAAGTATGATGTTGACATGATCATTCCAATCAAAGCTACGGTAGATATAACATGATTTGACATAATTTTATCTGTGGCCAATGACCTTGAGCCTTCTTGGATGGGCACTTCTAATGTAAATCTATGGCAGCACCCAAGGGGCTTGAACCTTCTAGCTCTCCCTGTAGATTTTGCAGTGACATAGTGTCCCCATGAGTGACAGAACACTGAGCCAATCATGGCACAACTAGAGAACATTACCAACCCCTACGCTCTGTATTTTCTGCTGGCTGCCCCACCACCACCACAGAAAGCACGGAGCTAGGCTGAAATACCTGCATTTTGCAGCTGCCTTACTCAAGAAAGCAAAAAAGAGACCATGTTTGTATGCGGCTTTATTAACTAAATTATTATCTTTTTAACATTGTTTGCAAACTGATATGTGACACACATTCATGGCAAAATAACAAACAAAACAGGCAAAATAAAATAAAAAATGCTAAACAGGTGGGGCTCAAAACAGGTGGGGGTTCTGGCCCACCTGCCCTGAACCAAATCAAATCAAATCACATACACATATTTAGCAGATGTTACTGCAGTTGTATTGAAATGTTTTGGATAGCTGGGAAATGTGTCACTTGCATGACTGCATTCAGACAAATATTTAAAATAAACCATTCAACCAACAGTAAGTTTTTCTGTAATGCATTATTTGGCCATTTACTGTGCCATCCTTGAACCCTAGAGACCAGTGGCCAGGCATTGAGATTACTGTGTGGAAGGTAGGGCCTACATTTCCATGTCACCTCTATAGATGTGAAGTAGGTCTCATCTACTGTTAAAATGGTGCACTACCATTTTTGCTTGGGCAGTGTGTCACAGCTTCAGTAATATGTAGATAGCATGACATGCTGACCAAAAAGGCTGTGTACGCAACACGATCATTGCAAAATAAATGTACACACATACATGTTATTCAATCATTTCTCTAAAATACAACTGGGTTCTATTTTAGACACTTGACGCGCTGCAATCCCGCCTCTCCCGTCTTCTCATTCTCCCATCTACTCATTGGTTTTTACAAGCATATAACCACAGACACATCAATGAGACAGATATTTTGCCAGATGTATAAACGTGAAGTATCCGGTTGGCGTTTCCACTCACTACCAAATATGATGGTGAGAGGAAGCCCAGTGATCTGCAGTGTGCGATTGGGGCAAGATGGATTTTCACCGACATTCTGCTAGATTTTTCATCGATGAAACATTTGATCTCAATACAGTTTTCTGTTTCCAAAACTAGAATCTGTTACGAACAGAGTGGACTAAGTTTAGTAGACTTTACCCTTTGCTAAAGTAAAAAAAAAAGAGTTGTTTAGGAGTGCAAGGGCGAAATGAGTTATTACACACTAGGCGTTCCCTAACGGAAAAATGTGAAAATAATGCTTGAACTCGCCAATAGGCTCTAGCTAGCTCGTGCTTGGTTCTGCCCACCTTGCTTGTTCTGCCCACTATGATTCATTTTGCTCCAATTGGAAATGACAGGCTGTGGTCTATCTAGGGTTAGTTATAAAAATATTTGAAATAGAAAATGGGTCGTGGATGGGTATTCCAGCATGCCAATGACCCAAAACACACGGCCAAGGCAACAAAGGAGTGGCTCAAGAAGAAGCACATTAAGGTCCTGGAGTGGCCTAGCCAGTCTCCAGACCTTAATCCCATAGAAAATCTGTGGAGGGAGCTGAAGGTTCGAGTTGCCAAACGTCAGCCTCGAAACCTTAATGACTTGGAGAAGATCTGAGATGTGTGTAAACCTGGTGGCCAACTACAAGAAATGTCTGACCTCTGTGATTGCCAACAAGGGTTTTGCCACCAAGTACTAAGTCAGAGGGGTCAAATACTTATTTCCCTCATTAAAATGCAAATCAATTTATAACATTTTTTACATGCGTTTTTCTGGATTTTTTTGTTGTTATTCTGTCTCTCACTGTTCAAATAAACCTACCATTAAAATTATAGACTGATTATTTCTTTGTCAGTGGGCAAACGTACAAAATCAGCAGGGGATCAAATACTTTTTTACCTCACTGTATCTGTGGATTAATTGTCGGTGTAGAGAACACACGATTTTGAATGACTCAAAATGGGTCAAAATTCTACAAATATCCAGCAAATAAAAGGACCATATTGTCACGATCGCCAATAAAGTAGGACCAAAGCGCAGCGTTGGGAGTGAACATGATGACTTTAATGTTGAAATAACGACAAAACAAAACACGATCCGTAACGTCCTCAGTACACCGACTGAACATAGAACAATGAACAAAAACCCACAACCCCCAACGGAAAACAAACAGATTAAATATGGCTCCCAATCAGAGATAACGAGCCGACAGCTGACACTCGTTACCTCCGATTGGGAGTCACTTGACCAAACACATAGAAATACACCCAAAAGAATGAACAACCCTGGCTCAATATTCAGAGTCCCGGAGCCAGGGCGTTACAGTACCCCCCCCTAAAGGCGCGGACCGCGACCGCGCCTCAACAAGGGCTACACAAGGGAGGGCTGGGTGGGCACACCTCCTCGGCGGCGGCTCCGGCTCCGGCCCTGATCCCCACTCCCTCTCCAACCCCCAAAGTACCCCGGTCCTGTCTAGCCCCGCTGGCCGGAGCCGGACTGACGACACGCGCCCCTGGCTTGGTGCGTGGAACAGGAATGGGCCTTACCAGGCTGACGACTCGCCCCCCTGGCTTGGTGCGAGTGGCAGGAACAGGCCGGGCCGGGCTGGCGACGCGCACCGTATCCCTGGTGCGAGTGGCATGAACAGGCCGGGTCGGGCTGGCGACGCGCACCGTATCCCTGGTGCGAGTGGCCGGAACAGGCCGGGCCGGGCTGGCGACGTGCACCGTATCCCTGGTGCGAGTGGCCGGAACAGGCCGGGTCGGGCTGGCGACGCGCACCGTATCCCTGGTGCGAGTGCCCGGAACAGGCCGGGCAGGGCTGTCGACGCACACCGTATCCTTGGTGCGTGGAGCAGGAACAGGCCGGGCAGGGCTGTCGACGCACACCGTATCCTTGGTGCGTGGAGCAGGGACAGGCCGGGCTGGGCTGTCGACGCACACCGTATCCTTGGTGCGTGGAGCAGGGACAGGCCGGGCTGGGCTGGCAAAACGCACCACAGACTTGGTGCGGGGCGCAGGAACAGGCCGAGCTGGGCTGGCGACGCACCCCGTAGGCTTGGTGCGTTGAGCAGGGACAGACAGAACCGCACTGGGGACACACACCCCTGGCCCTACACGGGGATCAGGAACGGGCCGGACCGGACTGGAAACACCCCCCAGTACCTCTCGCCGTGCCTCCACACTTTCCATCCCCTTCGTAACCAGTGGCCCCCTTAAACTGGCGGCCATATCTGCCAACCTCTTGCACTCCTCCGGGCCGTACACCTTCTGCCCCGACGTCGTGAGCCCCCTAAAAAATTTCTGGGGGTCTCTCCTCTCGGTGGACCAGGCCTCCATAGTCCTCTCCCAACCTTCGCTCTTCTGGCTCCACCACTCGTTATCCAACTGCTGCTTGGTCTCGTTGTGGTGGGTTTTTCTGTCACGATCGCCAATAAAGTAGGACCAAAGCGCAGCGTTGGGAGTGAACATGATGACTTTAATGTTGAAATAACGACAAAACAAAACACGATCCGTAACGTCCTCAGTACACCGACTGAACATAGAACAATGAACAAAAACCCACAACCCCCAACGGAAAACAAACAGATTAAATATGGCTCCCAATCAGAGATAACGAGCCGACAGCTGACACTCGTTACCTCCGATTGGGAGTCACTTGACCAAACACATAGAAATACACCCAAAAGAATGAACAACCCTGGCTCAATATTCAGAGTCCCGGAGCCAGGGCGTTACACATATGCATTTCAGGTAAAATAACAACCCAATGTTTATCTCCCAGGACAAATTAGCTAGCAACAGCAAGCTAGCCAAATGTCCATGAATGTTTCATGTGTGTTTTGACCTGTCCCCAAATTAATATAGTTGGTTCACAGTTGGTTCTGGTACTTTAACCTGCATGTCATGAACGCATAAGGTGGGGATAGACAAAATCAACATGCACACGATGGCACACGCGCTGAGCCGGTTTGGTCAGCATGTGAGGCTTAACAGCACAATAACCACAAACTTCATTTTGCACCTAAAATCTAAATGTGGCAATAAAAAATATGTGTAGAGCTCATTCAATTGTTATGGGGGGAACATGGAGTGCGTATGACATCATCTCTCACCTGTGGGTTGAGCTTATGAATATGATATGATGGCAGCACTGTGGAGGGTGCCCGTCTTGCCGCTTCCGGTTTTGCTTTTTTATGGGTATTTCTGCGTTAATTATTACTTTGTTTGCTCAGAATGTTTGTGCAATAACTTCCTACGACTGACAAACACTTCTGGATCATGAATCGGAAGCTACACACTCATCTTTCAGCCTCCCAGATCTGGAATAATACACTGAACAAAAATATAAACGCAACAATTTCAAAGATTTACAGTTCATATAAGGAAATCAATCAATTCAAATAAATTCATTAGGCCCTAATCTATGGATTTCATATGACTGGGAATACAGATATGCATCTGTTGTCACAGATACCTTTTTAAAAAAAGTAGGGGGCGTGGATCAGAGAACCAGTCAGTATCTGGTGTGACCACCATTTGCCTCATGCAGCGCGACAGAGTTGATCAGGCTGTTGATTGCTGCCTGTGGAATGTTGTCCCACTCCTCTTCAATGGCTGTGCGAAGTTGCTGGATATTGGCGGGAACTGGAACATGCTCCAGAGCATCCCAAACATGCTTAATGGCTTGTCTGGTGAGTATGCAGGCCATGGAAGAACTGGAACATTTTCAGCTTCCAGGAATTGTGTACAGATCCTTGCGACATGGGGCTGTGCATTATTATGCTAAAACATGAGGTGATGGCGGAAGATGAATGGCACGACAATGGGCCTCAGGATCTCGTCGCAGTATCTCTGTGCATTCAAATTGCCATTGATAAAATGCAATGGTGTTCGTTGTCCGTAGCTTATACCTGCCCATACCATAACCCCACCGCCACCATGGGGCACTCTGTTCACAACGTTGACATCAGCCCGGTACAGTTGAAACCGGGATTCATTCATGAAGAGCACACTTCTCCAGCATGCCAGTAGCCATCGAAGGTGAGCACTTGCCCACTGAAGTCGGTTACGACGCTGAACTGCAGTCTGGCCAAGACCCTGGTGAGGACGACGAGCACACAGATGAGCTTCCCTGAGACAGTTTGTGCAGAAATTCTTCGGTTGTGCAAACCCACAGTTTCATCAGCTGGCCGGGTGGCTGCTCTCAGACGATCCCGCAGGTGAAGAAGCCGGATGTGGAGGTCCTGGGCTGGCGTGGTTACACGTGGTCTGGGTCTGCGGTTGTGAGGCCGGTTGGACGTACAGCCAAATTCTCTAAAACAACGTTGGAGGTGGCTTATGGTAGAGAAATTAACATTCAATTATCTGGCAACAGCACTGGTGTACATTCCTGCAGTCAGCATGCCAATTGCACACATGCCAATTGCACAAGGTGCACCTGAGTAATGATCATGCTGTTTAATCAGCTTCTTGATATGCCGCACCTATCAGGTGGATGGATTATCTTGACAAAGGAGCAATGTTCACTAACAGGGATGTAAACAAATTTGTGCAACACATTTGAGAGAAATAAGCTTTTTGTGTGCATGGAACATTTCTGGGATCTTTTATTTCAGGTCATGAAACATGGGACCAACAAATACATGTTGTGTTTATGTTTTTGTTCAGTATACATTCGCTCCTTTGTCGGCAACGAAGAAGAGGAAGGAAAGGGTGACTCCAAGCTAGGCTGAAAAGAGGGGCTACACGGCATCCTTATCCTAATGGAAAATAAACTTTGAACTCAGAACAATGTTTCAATCGCAGAGGGACATCAGGGAATGCTGTGTCTTTGTTTTTACAGAGACGTGGCTTACGGACATTACACTTGACTCTGCTATTCAAACAAGACGGCTTCTCCATATTCTGAATTGATCGAACTGCGGCTTCTGGTAAGAGTCGGGGGAAGGTGTATGTTTCCTCAGAAACAATTCCTGGTGTACCGAAGTTGAAAACATTGCGAGCTCCTGTTTACCTGACCTGGATTTTCTGATGCCAAAATGCCGACCCCACTATATGCCGAGGAAATTACTGTGCGTTATTATCAAATCTGTGTACATCAGTGGAGGCTAGTGGGAGGAGCTATAGGAGGACTGGCTCATTGTAATGGCTGGAATGGAATAAATGGAACGTGTCAAACACATCAAACATATGGAAACCACATATGTGACTCGGTTCCATTTATTCCATTCCAGCCATTACAATGAGCCAGTCCTCCTATAGCTCCTCCATCAGCCTCCACTGGTGTACATACTGCCACAAGCAAACACCAAGGTGGCACTCAGCGATCTGTACAAGATCATTAGCCAGCAAGAATCCTTTCACCCGTAAGCAGTCTTTATTGTCACGGGTGACTTTAACCAAGCCCATCTAAAACACATTTTTCCAAAATATCACCAACCCATATCCTTCCCCACAAGAGGATCCAGTGTGCTTGACCATGTATACACAAACATCCGTGACACTTACTAAGCCATCCCCCTCCCCCACTTCAGCCAATCAGATCACAACTCTCTGTACCTACTCCCCGCCTACAAGCAGCAACTCAAGAGGGAGCCTCCAACAAAGAGAATAGTGAAGCGTTGGACGGAGGAGGCAGACTCAATGCTGCAGGATTGTTTTGAGAATACTGATTGGAATATGTTCAAAGATTCATCCACCCAGGAGTCATCCATCAACATTGAGGAATATACATCGTCAGTCATAGGAGTCATCAGGAAATGTGTTGATGATGTTGTACCCACAATAACAATCCGGACATACCCCAACCAAAAACCCTGGATGAATGGAGATATCCGTATAATACTGAGAGCCTGTACTGAAGCATTCAATGTCACCAGAATGAACCCTGATGACTCGGTGGCACACAATGCGTACAAGGCATGCAGGTATGAGCTCCGCAAATCTATTAGGGATGCAAAAAGACTCAAACTTGAATTGAAAGTAAGTAAGCATACTATATACAGGGTCAGTCAGTTCCAGTACCATTTTACAATGTGCAGGGATACTGGAATGATAGAGGTAGATACAGTGGGGAGAATAAGTATTTGATACACTGCCGATTTTGCAGGTTTTCCTACTTACAAAGCATGTAGAGGTCTGTAATTTTTATCATAGGTACACTTCAACTGTGAGAGACGGAATCTAAAACAAAAATCCAGAAAATCACATTGTATGATTTTTAAGTAATTCATTTGCATTTTATTGCATGACATAAGTATTTGATCACCTACCAACCAGTAAGAATTCCGGCTCTCACAGACCTGTTAGTTTTTCTTTAAGAAGCCCTCCTGTTCTCCACTCATTACCTGTATTAACTGTACCTGTTTGAACTCGTTACCTGTATAAAAGACACCTGTCCACACACTCAATCAAACAGACTTCAACCTCTCCACAATGGCCAACACCAGAGAGCTGTGTAAGGACATCAGGGATAAAATTGTAGACCTGCACAAGGCTGGGATGGGCTACAGGACAATAGGCAAGCAGCTTGGTGAGAAGGCAACAACTGTTGGCGCAATTATTAGAAAATGGAAGAAGTTCAAGATGACGTTCAATCACCCTCGGTCTGGGGCTCCATGCAAGATCTCACCTCGTGGGGCATCAATGATCATGAGGAAGGTGAGGGATCAGCCCAGAACTACACGGCAGGACCTGGTCAATGACCTGAAGAGAGCTGGGACCACAGTCTCAAAGATAAGCATTAGTAACACACTACGCCGTCATGGATTAAAATCCTGCAGCGCACCAAGGTCCCCCTGCTCAAGCCAGCGCATGTCCAGGCCCGTCTGAATTTTGCCAATGACCATCTGGATGATCCAGAGGAGGAATGGGAGAAGGGCATGTGGTCTGATGAGACAAAAATTGAGCTTTTTGGTCTAAACTCCACTCGCTGTGTTGGGAGGAAGAAGAAGGATGAGGACAACCCCAAGAACACCATCCCAACCGTGAAGCATGGAGGTGGAAACATCATTCTTTGGGGATGCTTTTCTGCAAAGGGGACAGGACGACTGCACCGTATTGAGGGGAGAATGGATGGGGCCATGTATCGCGAGATCTTGGCCAACAACCTCCTTCCCTCAGTAAGAGCATTGAAGATGGGTCGTGGCTGGGTCTTCCAGCATGACAACGACCCGAAACACACAGCCAGGGCAACTAAGGAGTGGCTCCGTAAGAAGCATCTCAAGGTCCTGGAGTGGCCTAACCAGTCTCCAGACCTGAACCCAATAGAAAATCTTTGGAGGGAGCTGAAAGTCCGTATTGCCCAGCGACAGCCCCGAAACCTGAAGGATCTGGAGAAGGTCTGTATGGAGGAGTGGGCCAAAATCCCTGCTGCAGTGTGTGCAAACCTGGTCAAGACCTACAGGAAATGTATGATCTCTATAATTGCAAACAAAGGTTTCTGTACCAAATATTAAGTTCTGCTTTTCTGATGTATCAAATACTTATGTCATGCAATAAAATGCAAATGAATTACTTAAAAATCATACAATATGATTTTCTGGATTGAAGTGTACCTATGATAAAAATTACAGACCTCTACATGCTTTGTAAGTAGGAAAACCTGCAAAATCGGCAGTGTAT
Organism: Coregonus clupeaformis; assembly: GCF_020615455.1. Lineage (NCBI taxonomy): Eukaryota > Metazoa > Chordata > Actinopteri > Salmoniformes > Salmonidae > Coregonus > Coregonus clupeaformis. The sequence goes on from NC_059199.1 coordinate 37,439,233, forward strand.
CAAATACTTGTTCTCCCCACTGTATGTATAGGGGTATGGTGACTAGGCATCAGGATATATGATCAACAGAGTAGCAGCAGCGTGCTGTATATGATGATTGTATGTGAGTGTGTGTGTGTGTGTGTAGAGTCAGTATAAATATATGGGCATATTATTTGTGTGTGAGCAAATTATGAAATGAGTTTGTGTGTGTGATGGAGTGTCAGTATGCCTGAGTGTGTAGGGCCCTGTGAGTGTGCATATAGACAGTGTTAAAATAAAATAGTCTGTGTAGCCATCTATTTAGCAATGTAGCAGTCTCATGGCTTGGGGAAGCTGTTCAGGAGCCAGACTTGATGCACCAGTACCACTTCCCATGTGGAAGCAGAGAGAACAGTCTATGGAGAACAGTCTATGGCTTGGGTGGCTGGACTCTTTAATGATTTTCCCGGGACTTCCTTTCACACCGCCTGATATAGAGGTACTGGATGGCAAGCAGCTCGGCCCCAATAATGTACTGGGCTGTCTGCACCACCCTCTGCAGCACCGTGCGATCGAGGGCAGTGCTATTGCCATACCAAACAGTGATGCAGCCAGTCAAGAAGCTGTCATTGATACAGCTGTAGAACTATTTGGAGGGCCCTTCCCAAATCTTTTCAATCTCATCAAATCAAATTGTATTTGTCACATGCACCGAATACAACAGGTCGTAGACCTTACTGTGAAATCCTGAGGGGGAAGAGGTGATTTGGATACAGAGGAACTCTCAACCTGCTCCACTGCAGCCTTTGCAATACAAAGCAAATCGAGCTGTGCAGTGCCCACTGATGCCTCCCTCCCAGACGAGCTTAACACATTCTATGCTCGCTTAGAGGCAGACAATACCGAGCCATCCAGGAAGACTCTCGCTGTTCCGGATGACCAGGTGCTTTCACTCGCCGAGGCTGATGTGAGGAAAACTCTCAAAAGAGTGAATACTCACAAAGCCGTCGGCCCAGATGGCATCCCTGGTCTCAAAGTGTGTGCTGACCAGCTGGTGGGCGTCTTCTCGGACTTCTTCAACCTGTCCCGGTCCCAGGCTGTAGTCCCCACTAGAGGTCTTCACAGGTCCAAAAAGTTGGACCCGTTCTGAAATGGACCTGGGGCTTTCCCACCCGAATATTTTTCTAATGTAGAGACCCGTTCCGAAAGGACCCGAGGACAACCAGACCCATTCCATATAGACCTGGTTGGATCCAAACCCGATCTGAGTGAGGGAAGCGGCAGACAATATATATTTTTAAGCTACTTTATTAACCAGAGCTGATAAAGCGCGAGAGGAGGGAGAGAGAGATGCCGCTCTAGCAGGCGGGGGAGGGGCCGTACTGTGAGCGAGTGACACAGGGAGCAGGGAGGGAGAGACGAGAGACAGCAACCAACCAAGTATGATTGCATAGTACCTGTCTTGACTGCATCAAACCGGGAGAAGCTTGTTAAGCTAGCTAACGTTAGCTAGCTAGGTTAATTGAGGCTGCGATGCATGCGTTTTCTCATCCTAAAGTTACAAATAACAACAACTAGCCTCCTTTTAATTAGCTAATTTTAATTCCATCTTCCATCTCCTAACTTTTGCCACACAATGAGGCTGTAGCCTATTGTATTGCCGCTTTGATGACTAATGATTGGTCAACAACAAGCTACACGTACCACGCTACACTCTCGTGAAAAGCAAGAGCAGCAATAAAAATGATAAAATGTCTCTCTCTCAGTCTCTCTCTCTCTACTGTAGCAGTCACATTCGGATCTGTACTGGCCCTTCCAGACAAGTCAGTTAAAATTACACATACCTGAGCTGTGACAATAATTTCAGATCCGACACAGACCGGTGACATTATTTAGAATTCTGGATCCGGACCCGCTCGGGTCCCGGATCGGGTCTCGGGTATTGGGGTACAGGTTCATCCGTGAAGACCTTTAGTCCCTACCTGCTTTAAGGAGATCACCATCGTCCCAGTGCCTAAGAAAAACAAGGTGACATGCCCAAATGACTATCACCACATCACGCTCACCTTGTTCATCATGAAGTGCATCGAGAGGCTGGTCATGGCCCACATCAAGGCCAGCATACCAGGTTCACTGGAACTACTCCAATTTGCTTCCAGCGGAACACCTATGAGAGAATGCTGTTCATTGACTACAGTTCAGCATTCAACACTATTCGACAACATGCTCAGAGCACTGGGTCTGGACACCACCCTCTGCAACTGGATCCTGGACTTCCTGAAGGGCAGACCACAGGCTGTGAGGATTGGCAACAACACCTCCTCCACACTGACTCTTAACAAAGGGCCCCCCCAGGGGTGTGTCCTCAGTCCTCTGCTGTACTCCTTGTTCGCCCACGACTGTGTGGCTTTGCATTACACCAACTCCATCAAGTTTTCTGGCGACACCAAGATTGTAGGCCTGATAACCAACAACGACGAGTCAGCCTATAGGGAGGAGGTAAGTGAACTGGCATTGTGATGTCATGACAACAACCTCTCCCTCAATGTCATCAAAACAAAGGAGTTGATTGTTGACTTCAGGAAGCAGAGGAGGGAACATGCCCCGATCCACATCAACGGGACTGCAGTAGAGAGATTCACGAGTTTTAAGTTCCTCTGCGTACACATCACCGAGGACATGTCATGGTCCAACAACACCACCACTCTTGTCAAGAGGGCGCAACAGCGTCTTTCCTTCCTAAGGCAGCTGAAGAAATTTGGTATGCCGCCCAGGTCCTCTCCAAATACGACATCATCAAGAGCGTCCTGACCGGTTGCATCACGGCCTGGTACGGGAATTGCTCCATCCATGAACACAAGGCCCTCTAGCGGGTGCTGAAGATGGCTCACCCATACAGGACATCTACTCGAAACTGTGCCTGAGGAAGGAACGCAGCATCATCAAGGACCCCACACACCCCAGCCACGAGCTGTTCTCTCCCTTACCGTCGGGCAGATGGTATTGGAACATAAGGTCTGATACCAACAGGCTCTGAGACATTTTCTATCTACAAGACTGCTGAACATTTGAAATGGACTTGAACTGGACTGACCACCTGCTCTGATTCTCCGCACACATGCACTCACTCATGCACACATCCACAGACATACGCTCACACACATATACTGTATATTCATGCTACACACATCACAACTGCTGCTACCAGACTCTAATTATACTGCTCAATTTATACACTTGACCACAACCCCCCCTTCTCCAATATACGTGTAAATATTGGACTATAAATTGTGCATTCCTGTATTATACTTATGCTAAAAAATGTATTCTATTCAACAGCCATTTACTTTATGTTTGTATTCTTATATTTTATTATTTCTTATTGTTGTTGCATTGTTGAGAAAGAACCTGCAAGCCATCCTTTAACCCTAGAGACCAGTGGCCAGGCATTGATTACTGTATGAAAGTAGGTCCTCGATCTCCATGTCACTCTTTATAGATGTGAAGTGGGTGCCATCTACTGGTGAAATGGTGCACTGCCATGTGTAATTGGGTAGTGTGGATCATGGGCGTATTCATTACACCAATTCTGTTGCAAAACATTTCTTAAACGGAAGCAAATGGAACAAAACGGGGAGGGACCTTAATGAATATGTCCAATAGAAACTCTTTTTTGTTACAAAATGTTCCGTTTTATAATAATAATAATAATAATACGCCATTTAGCAGACGCTTTTATCCAAAGCGACTTACAGTCATGCGTGCACATTTTTTTGTGTATGGGTGGTCCCGGGGATCGAACCCACTACCTTGGCGTTACAAGCGCCGTGCTCTACCAGCTGAGCTACAGTGGTAGACTAATGATTACAGTGTGGACTAATGATTACACCCTTGCTTCAGTAAACTGTAGAAAGTCTGACTGGGGATTTCCACATAACATGATAATTCCGCTAGCTTCACCCTCATGTGGGTGCCAGCAAGCTAACAAGCAGGCTAGGTAGTGATAGGAATCAACAGCCAATCCAGTAGCGGCTGGAAGTTATAGTGAGCTTTGATTGGTCAATAGTGCCGCAATGTCTAAGAGTAGCCTATTTGCATAAAGTTCCGCTTTCCCCAACTTTGGTCCTGCTCGCACCGCTCACTTCCCTTCCCTTCCCTTCCCTCCATTGAAAATGAATGGCTTCTGAAGTTTCATCGCCCCATGTCGTCCCCTGTGGAAATCCACTGTGAGGGCTGGATTCAATCTGTATTGCGGAAGAGCTGTGTTACAGCTAGATTGAAATGTAAAGGCAATGTTCCCGCGTTCGTTCACTGTAAACACTGCATATGTCAGCTCAATCGGAAATGACCTTTACATTTTTACGCAGATCTTTCGCAATACGGATTGAATCCAGCCCTGAGGCTTGTGTAAGTAGACTTAACTAGGGTGAATTTGGAAAGAGTGGGACATCATATAGACTGGGACTGCTTAATCCTGACACATTTATTTATTTCTTGGTCTAACAAAATAAAATCTAAACTATTGTTACTAAGCCGTTGCAGAGAAACCACATGATCAAAACCATATCACTTAATTGGTGTGACATCATAGAGGGGGGCAGAGCAAGCTTCAAACAGGAAGCCCACCCTACAAAGCACATGGTAAGTTCAGTGACATAGATGTTTTTCTGTTTTGATGTTAAGGTTATAAAACTGTCAAATAATGTACTGTGCCAAATTGTGATGTAAATGTGCCTACATTAAAAAGTTGCCAATATCATGTTTAAATTTACAAATTTTCTTTTTTTTTGCTTTACCAACCATAGCTAGCTAAAGTAGGACAGCATGGAGTAGCTAAAGTGGGACAGTCTTATAGGCTTTTCCAATGGAGGAAAGAGATCCAGTTTACATTAGGGACCCCCTGTACTTAGTTTAGGCAGGGCTCTGGTTCTTGTAGTACTGACTTGCCTAGTTAAATAAAGGTTAAATAAATAAAAATATCCTGTAAATCTTTTCTTGTAGTACTGTTATTAGTACTGATATTTGTACTGTTATTTTAATGAATTTAGAAAAATGGGACACATTTCCATATTCTGTGACCTCGAGACATCTATCCAACATATTAGTCCAACAGATGATACATTTCTGAAATCCTCAGATGTTTCCTAATCACACAAAAATTGAACTGAATTGTCATTGGGGTACAATTAAGACTATAATAATGGTGTCCCAGTTTATCTAACCTGCTGTCCCAGTCTACCAAATGCGAACAGAAAATATGGTTTTGACTCAGTGTACACAAATGGGTGTGTCATGCATCCTGTAAATATATACTGAACACAAATATAAATGCAACATGTAAAGTGTTGGTCCCATGTTTCATGAAATGAAATAAAAGATCCTAGAAATGTTCCATATGCACTAAAAGCTTATTTCTCTAAATGTTTTTGCACACATTTGTTTACATACCTGTTAGTGAGCATTTCTCCTTTGCCAAGATAATCCATCCACCTGACAGGTGTGGGCATATCAAGAAGCTGATTAAACAGCATGATCATTACACAGGTGCACCTTGTGCTGGGGACAATAAAAGGCCACTCTAAAATGTGCCGTTTTGTCACACAACACATGCCAATGATGTCTCAAGTTTTGAGGGAGCGTGCAATTGGAATGCTGACTGTAGGAATGTCCACCAGAGCTGTTGCCAGAGAATGTAATGTTCATTTCACTACCATAAGCTGCCTCTGCCGTTTTAGAAAATTTGGCAATACGTCCAACCTCCACATCTTGCTTGTTCACCAGTTGGATCATCTGAGACCAGCCACCCGGACAGCTGATGAAACTGAGGAGTATTTCTGTCTGTAATAAAGCCCTTTTGTGGGGAAAAACTGATTCTGATTGGCTGGGCCTGGCTCCACATTGGGTGGGCCCGGCTCCCAAGTGGGTGTGCCTATGCCCTCCCAGGCCCACCCATGGCCGCACCTCTGCCCAGTCATGTGAAATCCATAGATTAGGGCCTAATGAATTTATTTCAATTGACTGATTTCCTTATATGAACTGTAACTCACTGAAATTGTTGCATGTTGCGTTTATATTTTTAATCATTATAAAACGAATTGTGTCTGGCCACCACCAATGTTTACAACTCAGAATGCATTAAAACGGTTTCGCTAAGCGATTGCCCTCAAACAACTTGTTTGAAGGTGAAATCACAGTAGAACCTAAAACCGTAGTTTTGAGTTGCAGCAGCACACTGACAATATGCAGCGGAAAGGCAAGGGGTCGAATGGGCCAAAAAAATACATTTGTCCTAGTGATTTATTTTAGAGGGGGTAGGGGCTGTCAGTGTGGTCTTGTGGTTAGTGTCCACCCTATGATTGGAAGGTTGGAAGTTCGATCCCCGTCTGAGTTTAGCAAGGACTGTAAAAATGGGACCCAATGTGTATCTGTATGGCACAGCATTAAGGAGATGCTGTTCCGGCTCGCACAAGCCATGCCCGTGAAAGCCTACTTACTTAATTGAATGAGGTGCTGTCTGGCCCTCCAAAACCCCCAGGTCCTGACTTGTTTAGGGGTACTGACTTGTTTGGCCATCAAGTTTTCCCATGATAGGATGGTACTTCTTGTCAACTGTTAAGTCCTCAGGAGATTCCCCTTTTCAATAATTGGTTAACTGTATACATGTTGTAATCCCAACCAACTGACACTCTGGTGCATGCTAATGATACAGTGCATTCAGAAAGTATTCAGACCTCTTCACTTTTTCCACATTGTTACGTTACAGCCTTATTCTAAAAATGATCAAATTGTTTTCCCCCCTCATCAATCATCACACAATAACCCATAATGACAAAGCAAAAACAGGTTAAAAATAAGTAATACAAAAAAGTATATGAAATATTACATTTCCATAAGTATTCAGACCCTTTACTCAGTACTTTGTTGAAGCACCTTTGGCAGCGCTTACAGCCTCGAGTCTTCTTGAGTATGACGCTACAAGCTTGGCACACTTGTATTTGGGGAGTTTATCCCATTTCTTCTCTGCAGATCCTCTCAAGCTCTGTAAGGCTGGATGGGGAGCGTCAATGCACAGCTATTTTCAGGTCTCTCCAGAGATGTTTGATCGGGCTCAAGTCCGGGCTCTGGCTGGGCCACTCAAGGACATTCAGAGACTTGTCCCGAAGCCACTCCTGCGTTGTCTTGGCTGTGTGCTTAGGGTCGTTGTCCTGTTGGAAGGTGAACCTTCGCACCAGTCTGAGGTCCTGAGCGCTCCGGAGCAGGTTTTCATCAAGGATCTCTCTGTACTTTGCTCCGTTCATCTTTCCCTCGATCATGACTAATCTCCCAGTCCCTGACGTAGAAAAACATCCCCACAGCATGAAGCTGCCACCACCATGCTTCACCGTAGGGATGGAATTGGCCAGGTGATGAGCGGTGCCTGGTTTCCTCCAGACGTGACGCTTGGCATTCAGGCCAAAGAGTTCAATGTTGGTTTCATCAGACCAGATAATCTTGTTTCTCATGGTCTGAGAGTCCTTTAGGTGCCTTTTGGCAAACTCCAAGTGGGCTGCCATGTGCCTTTTACTGAGGAGTGGCTTCCGTCTGGCCGCTCTACCATAAAGGCCTGATTGGTGGAGTTCTGCAGAGATTTAATCTCCACAGAGGAACTCTGAACCTCTGTCAGAGTGACCATCGGGTTCTTGGTCACCTCCCTGATGAAGGCCCGTCTTCCCCGATTGCTCAATTTGGCCAGGCGGCCAGCTCTAGGAAGAGTCTTGAGGGTTACAAACTTATTCTATTTAAGAATGATGGAGGCCACTGTCTTCTTGGTGACCTTCAATGCTGCATAATCTTTTCTGTACCCTTCCACAGATCTGTGCCTTGACACAATCCTGACTCGGAGCTCTACGGACAATTCCTTCGACCTCATGGCTTGGTTTTTGCTCTGACTTGCACTATCAACTGTGGGATCTTATATAGACAGGTGTGTGCCTTTCCAAATCATGTCCAATCAACTGAATTTACCACTGGTGGACTCCAATCAAGTTGTAGAAACATCTCATCTCAAAGGGTCTGAATACTTATGTACAGTGGCTTGCGAAAGTATTCAGCCCCTTGGCATTTTTCCTATTTTGTTGCCTTACAACCTGGAATTCAAATGGATTTAAGGGGGGTTTGTATCATTTGATTTACACAACATGTCTACCACTTTGAAGATGCAAAATATTTTGTATTGTGAAACAAACAAGAAATAAGACAAAAAAACTGAAAACTTGAGCGTGCATAACTATTCACCCACCCAAAGTCCATACTTTGTAGAGCCACCTTTTGCCGCAATTACAGCTGCAAGTCTCTTGGGGTATGTCTCTATAAGCTTGGCACATCTAGCCACTGGGATTTTTGCCCATTCTTCAAGGAAAAATTGCTCCAGCTCCTTCAAGTTGGATGGGTTCCACTGGTGTACAGCAATCTTTAAGTCATACCACAGATTCTCAATTGGATTGAGGTCTGGGCTTTGACTAGGCCATTCCAAGAGATTTAAATGTTTCCCCTTAAGCACTCGAGCGTTGCTTTAGCAGTATGTTTAGGGTCATTGTCCTGCTGGAAGGTGAACCTCCGTCCCAGTCTCAAATCTCTGGAAGACTGAAACAGGTTTCCCTCAGGAATTTCCTTGTATTTAGCGCCATCCATCATTCCTTCAATTCTGACCAGTTTCCCAGTCCCTGCTGATGGATAAACATCCCCACAGCATGATGCTGCCATCACCATGCTTCACTGTGGGGATGGTGTTCTCGGGGTGATGAGAGGTGTTGGGTTTGTGCCAGACATAGCGTTTTCCTTGACGGCCAAAAAGCTCAATTTTAGTCTCATCTGACCAGAGTACCTTCTTCCATATGTTTGGGGAGTCTCCCACATGCCTTTTGGCGAACACCAAACGGTGTTTGCTTATTTTTTTCTTTAAGCAATGGCTTTTTTCTGGTCACTCTTCCGTAAAGCCCAGCTCTGTGGAGTGTACGGCTTAAAGTGGTTCTATGGACAGATACTCCAATCTCCGCTGTGGAGCTTTGCAGCTCCATCAGTGTTATCTTTGCTGTCTTTGTTGCCTCTCTGATTAATGCCCTCCTTGCCTGGTCCGTGAGTTTTGGTGGGCGGCCCTCTCTTGGCAGGTTTGTTGTGTTGCCATATTCTTTCCATTTTTTAATAATGGATTAAAAAAAGGTGCACCGTGGGATGTTCAAAGTTTCTGATATTTTTTTATAACCCAACCCTGATCTGTACTTCTCCACAACTTTGTCCCTGACCTGTTTGGAGAGCTCCTTGGTCTTCATGGTGCCGCTTGCTTGGTGGTGCCCCTTGCTTAGTGGTGTTGCAGACTCTGGGGCCTTTCAGAACAGGTGTATATATACTCAGATCATGTGACAGATCTTGTGACACTTAGATTGCACACAGATGGACTTTATTTAACTAATTATGTGACTTCTGAAGGTAATTGGTTGCACCAGATCTTATTTAGGGGCTTCATAGCAAAGGGGGTGAATACATATGCACGCACCACTTTTCCGTTATTTATTTTTTAGAATTTTCTGAAACAAGTTATTTTTTTCATTTCACTTCACACTTCACCAATTTAGTCTATTTTGTGTATGTCCATTACATTAAATCCAAATTAAAATCCATTTAAATTACAGGTTGTAACGCAACAAAATTGGAAAAACGCCAAGGGGGATGAATACTTTTGCAAGGCACTGTAAATAGGGTATCCGTTTTTTATTTGTAATACATTTGCAAACATTTCAAAACTGTTTTCGCTTTGTCATTATAGGGTAGTGTGTGTAGATTGATGAGGAGTTTTATTTATTTAATCCATTTTAGAATAAGGCTGTAACGTAACAAAATGTGGAAAAAGTGAAGGGGTCTATCACGCAACTTTTTGGATCAGCTTGAATTGAGACGAATTTATTGCTACTGTTTTTACCCCTATTTATGAATAAATATTGGTTGACTGTCCTGTCTTACCCCATCATATAACTCCAAATAAAAAGTTAACCCATTCGTTGTTTTTGTCATAAAAGTATTTTGTATTGCTTGTACCATCTGAGCCATATGTTAAACTGTCTGTCTTTGTATTCATAGTTCAGATAGCATAGTAGCCCACACATGCATAGTAATCTTACTCCTAATTGTATGGTCACCATCTTAAAGTCTCAATACTTAAAGGGCTGTGAAAACTAACACAATACTGGGATGCAAACCAGGTGCATGTAGGATCTTCTGGGCCTTTCCCAGTCACGGAGGACAAAACTTGCAGCTGTGCACCTCACTGAAGACCACTACTGAATTGCGGGTAGGATAGGGTGGATGAACATCAGGGAGTTGGTGGTGCAGAGGGCCTAGTAGAACATAATGCATCCCTTCTCACTCACCTTCTGGAGGCAGCTGATAGACATTTTATAATGACAGCACACCTAACATTACATTTTTACATTTTAGTCATTTAGCAGACGCTCTTATCCAGAGCGACTTACAGTTAGTGAGTGCATACATTATTTTTATTTTTTTCATACTGGCCCCCCGTGGGAATCGAACCCACAACCCTGGCGTTGCAAACACCATGCTCTACCAACTGAGCTACATCCCTGCCGGCCACTGATTTTTATCTGCAACAAGTCCGTTTAGTAGAAAAACACCACTGGTGGGAAAATGCGCATATTTTCTTTATGCAGATTTTTGAATATTCGCATGAAAATCTGTTGCCAACTGGATGGAACCCTAGCTAATGTGGCCCTAAAATATGAGTAGAGCAGAGTTCATTTAATCACTAGGGGGAACCAATGATAGGCCTATACATCATTAACATTAGCTATGTTTCCATCCAATTGGCGACAAGTTTTCATGCGAATATTCAAAAATCTGCAGAAAAACTAGTTGCATTTTCCCACCAGAGATGTTTCCATTATAGATAATTTTCTAATACAAATGTTGTGAAATGATAAAGGTAAAATATAGTAAACATGACTGATACTATGTAATCCAGATGCATGCCTGAATAGTGAATATAGTCAATGCAGTGTGTAACTGTTCTTTAATGTGTGAATGTATATTATTTTTTAATAAAGTGTCTGAGTCACGCCACCAATATAATAGGATAAGAGACAGAGGCCCAACCTAGAGAAGCGCACGTAGCCCTTGTAAGGAAACAATGTATGCCCAAAAAGTAACTGTGTAGGTTGTATAAGCATGACTATGCATTGATTCTGTGTAAAAGGAGAGCTCAGAGACAGGGCAGGCAGTTGCTCCATGGACCAGCCCGGCTTTGTTGCGCTATAATAAAGTATATTCTGAATTCACAAGCTCCGGTTTTTTGAGAGATACTATTCAGTTAAATATTTCTACCACACCATCAGATTGACTTTTTGCGAATAAACGGCTGTGCGTGATGACATAGTGCACATAAAAATAACTTTTGCAGTTAAATTCCCATGTACAGAATAAAAAAGACAAGTTTCATGAGTTTCCATCGCATTTTCAAGTCTACTGATGGTTTTGTCACAAAATATGTTGCATTATATAGTAAATGTGCCCATTCTGGTTTGTGCGCTCTAGCCAACAGCTTGCAGATACAGTGCAAATTGGCTGGCCTACATGAGATTATTGTGGACAAATGGCAGTCAAGGATCGATCATCATATCACCTCGATATTAATTGGAAAGGAGCATCAAGCTCATCACGTGCACTTTCACCACCCTGTGTAGTTCATCATATTTCATCTGTTGCCAAATAAACTGCATGCTTTCCCGAGTCGTAGTCCACCGCTCGTTCTCGCAAAATTAATTTTACAGACACAAAAGGATCCCACTTTGTCTAGCGTATTTAGTTTTGTCAACATTTGGAAAGTTTACCGACAAATTTGATGTTTCTATCAAGCCTGTCGTGACATTATTTTCCGACATGTACTTTACTCGCATTAAAACCTGGTTAGTGGGGAGAACCTCGAGTGGGTATGATGTCATCTCTCACCTGTGGGTTGAGCCAAAGATTTTCTATTATATTCACAAGGTAGGAAACTTGTATTCGATCAAATAAGCTCACATAGCAACCCTAGTAAAACAAATCTATAGGATTCCAATAAAATAATAGCCAATAGAAAATCCTACCAGATTTTGGAACCTATCCTATAGGACGCCAAAAGGACTGGTTCCAAAATTTGATAGGATTTTTCGATTGGTCATACTTCATATTTAACTTGCAGCCTTGAATAACTCCCATATTGTGATGGTGTGTTGAAGAGGTTGAAAACCTCAGGTAAATATCACTGGTGTGAGAGGGCAAATATATGGAGATTGTGCTCCGGAGACACGGGAAATAGGCTGTTCCTCAGTTTACTGGTCTTTGATTGCAGTTTAACATATATGTTCAAGTTTCTGTGCCATATTTAGCTTTGAGATTGGAAAAATACAGTTTTATTGGATAATTGTAGTGTCCATACAATGTGGTCTGAAATGCCAATGAGTAGAATAATATCAATACTATGGCTTGACAGGTTATAATAAGTAGGCAGGGCGAATAAACGGGCTGCTGCACAGTCACTATGGGAGCTCTTTCTAGAGCGCCCGGTTAAATTGTGCATAAGAGCATTTTTTACTCTGTTAAACTAGTGAGAAATGTTATTTACCATTCGGCCATCAGATTTGCCACCAATGCTCCTTATAGGACACATCACTACACTCTATACTCCTCTGTAAACTGGTCATCTCTGTATCCCCGTCACAAGACCCACTGGCTGATGCTTATTTATAAAACCCTCTTAGGCCTCACTCCCCCCTATCTGAGATACCTACTGCTGCACTCATCCTCCACATACAACACCCGTTCTGGGTCGCTGCTCTTTTCAGTTCACTGCAGCTAACGACTGGAACGAGCTGCAAAAAACACTCAAACTGGACAGTTTTATCTCCATCTCTTCATTCAAAGACTCAATCAAGGACACTCTTACTGACACTTGTGGGTGCTTCGCGTGATGTATTGTTGGTTCTACCTTCTTACCTCTGTGCTGTAGTCTATATACAGTGGGGGGAAAAAGTATTTAGTCAGCCACCAATTGTGCAAGTTCTCCCACTTAAAAAGATGAGAGAGGCCTGTAATTTTCATCATAGGTACACGTCAACTATGACAGACAAATTGAGGAAATAAAATCCAGAAAATCACATTGTAGGATTTTTAATGAATTTATTTGCAAATTATGGTGGAAAATAAGTATTTGGTCACCTACAAACAAGCAAGATTTCTGGCTCTCACAGACCTGTAACTTCTTCTTTAAGAGGCTCCTCTGTCCTCCACTCGTTACCTGTATTAATGGCACCTGTTTGAACTTGTTATCAGTATAAAAGACACCTGTCCACAACCTCAAACAGTCACACTCCAAACTCCACTATGGCCAAGACCAAAGAGCTGTCAAAGGACACCAGAAACAAAATTGTAGACCTGCACCAGGCTGGGAAGACTGAATCTGCAATAGGTAAGCAGCTTGGTTTGAAGAAATCAACTGTGGGAGCAATTATTAGGAAATGGAAGACATACAAGACCACTGATAATCTCCCTCGATCTGGGGCTCCACGCAAGATCTCACCCCGTGGGGTCAAAATGATCACAAGAACGGTGAGCAAAAATCCCAGAACCACACGGGGGGACCTAGTGAATGACCTGCAGAGAGCTGGGACCAAAGTAACAAAGCCTACCATCAGTAACACAATACGCCGCCAGGGACTCAAATCCTGCTGTGTCAGACGTGTCCCCCTGCTTAAGCCAGTACATGTCCAGGCCCGTCTGAAGTTTGCTAGAGTGCATTTGGATGATCCAGAAGAGGATTGGGAGAATGTCATATGGTCAGATGAAACCAAAATAGAACTTTTTGATAAAAACTCAACTCGTCGTGTTTGGAGGACAAAGAATGCTGAGTTGCATCCAAAGAACACCATACCTACTGTGAAGCATAGGGGTGGAAACATCATGCTTTGGGGCTGTTTTTCTGCAAAGGGACCAGGACGACTGATCCGTGTAAAGGAAAGAATGAATGGGGCCATGTATCGTGAGATTTTGAGTGAAAACCTCCTTCCATCAGCAAGGGCATTGAAGATGAAACGTGGCTGGGTCTTTCAGCATGACAATGATCCCAAACACACCGCCCGGGCAACGAAGGAGTGGCTTCGTAAGAAGCATTGCAAGGTCCTGGAGTGGCCTAGCCAGTCTCCAGATCTCAACCCCATAGAAAATCTTTGGAGGGAGTTGAAAGTCCGTGTTGCCCAGCGACAGCCCCAAAACATCACTGCTCTAGAGGAGATCTGCATGGAGGAATGGGCCAAAATACCAGCAACAGTGTGTGAAAACCTTGTGAAGACTTACAGAAAATGTTTGACCTGTGTCATTGCCAACAAAGGGTATATAACAAAGTATTGAGAAACTTTTGTTATTGACCAAATACTTATTTTCCACCATAATTTGCAAATAAATTCATTAAAAATCCTACAATGTGATTTTCTGGATTTTTTTTCTCATTTTGTTTGTCATAGTTGACGTGTACCTATGATGAAAATTACAGGCCTCTCATTTTTTTAAGTGGGAGAACTTGCACAATTGGTGGCTGACTAAATACTTTTTTTCCCCACTGTATATATATATATACAATAATATACAGACATTAGTGTCATTAGTGTTGTGGTGTCTCTCTTGTCATGATGTGTGTTTTGTCCTATATTTTTTATCCAAGCCCCCATCACAGCAGGAGGCCTTTTGCCTTTTGGTAGGCAGTCATTGTAAATAAGAATGTGTTCTTAACTAACTTCCCTAGTTAAATAAAGGTTAAATAAATAAAAGCTTAAATCTTAAATTAATCATAGTTTATTTGTCAGCGTGCTGGAGAGGTTCCAACCAACTCAATGCACCATAGTACACGTTTGTCAGAAGCTCTGCTGGGGCAGTCCCAGCTGTTGTCTTTTATATGGCTATACACAGACAAGTTACATCTGCATGATTTAGCATTATTAATTAATCATTACCGTTTTGTTCTATTCATGTGACCGACCAATACTGGTTCATAACATGTGACAGACCAATACCTCACAGGGCTTCTCTCTAAGCTGAGACCTTAAAACTGAGATATCTTTCTCCTCACGTTCTCAAAACAAGGTCTGGGCGTACTGCCAAATTGCAGATACTGATGAGTGAGGATTCGTCCGATCAGTCACTTGCATGAACACAGAAATGGGTTATTATAACAGCACATTAAATATAATATAGAAATGTATAGAATGGGAAAGCACCAACATTAACATTTCCATCAAATTCCATCCTCTTATCACTTGTGTGATAATAATCATAACATTTTTATGTAATCATTTAGATTTTAGCTTCCCTCAAAGGAGGTTCTATCAAAATATTTATATTAAAATAAGCTAAATCAACACATAAAAACCAGACACTTCATCATTTCAAACCCTTCATTCTGGGTTGTACAATCCAATTATTATGGTAATACTATAATCACAATAAAGGTTATACTTCTATTTGGGAGTGAGTATCAAAAATACACACACATACAAGGGATCTGTAGATTCAGAGGTGAATAAATCTCTCAATGTTAACCATTGTTTCCATATCTCTTACCACAATCGGGTTGGATTGACCTGTTTTTCTAACTGTCCCTGGGACATCAACTTAGTGAAAATATACAACCCTGTTCTTTAACAATTCTGCTAAGGCCTTCAAAAGGTTGGTGCTGGCTCATTAGCTCAGTGTTCCACATCATGGGAAACAGATTAAGGGTTCAGATGACCTTACCCTCAACTTGTTAAAATAAAACAACCTTCAATCATTACTCATCGTCTGTATCTACAGTGGGAAATGGCAGCTCATCCAGAGTTGGCAGTTCATTCAGTTCACCATTTTCTGGAGGAGCAGAAAACATGATAGCTGCTGAAATCTTACCAGCCAGAGAGGCACAGATTGCCTTATAGCACGTTAATAACACAATTACGCAAACAAATTGTCCTCATTATTGTGAGGGCACAGCAGGGCTCTCTTTCAATGATGACCATCTGCTTCTGGGTCACTGCTCCAGACCAGCGTTGGCCCCTTTCGCTCAGGGCTCCTTCTACCCTCTGTCAGGTTTCCCACAACGGGTCAACCTACGGTTCTCACTCCTGTGCTAATGCAGAGGAGGGCCACACTGCATCACTGGAACTGGCGAACGTCCATCGTCTTCTGGATCAGGAACTTGCAGGGACAACCTGTTCTGTGGAAAAGGCGCATTTGTGTCACGCCCTGGCCTTGAGAGCCCGGTTGTCTATAGTTGGTTTGGTCAGGGTGTGAATTTCTGTGTGTATATCTAGTTTTGTAGTTCTATGTTTGGACGGGTGTGATTCCCAATCAGAGGCAGCTGTCGCTCGTTGTCTCTGATTGGGGATCATACATAGGCAGCCATGTTGCCTACCTTAGTTGTGGGATCTTGTTTGTGTTCCTGTTAGGCTTGTTGTGTGTATAGCCCATAGGACTTCACATTTTCGTTGTTTTTGTTATTTTGTCAAGTGTTTATTCTTATTAATAAACATGTATGCATACCACGCTGCACCTTGGTCTGACCCATCTCTCAACGATCGTGACAGAAGATCCCACCAAACAAGGACCAAGCAGCGTACCCAGGAGGAGCAGAAATCGTGGACTTGGGAGGAGATATTAAATGGTAAGGGATCATGGACATGGGAGGAGATCCAGGAAGCAAAAAGAGGTGGCGAGGGAGAAAAGACAGCGACTCCAAAAGGCGAATCGACGAAGGAGACCCGAGAGACAACCAAGAAAAAAAAAATGTGGGGGGGGGCACACGGGGTGGTCGACTGGGCAGCAGGAGGCCGTGAAAGGGCTGACTGTAGAGGCGGAGGCCGCTATTTTAGAGGTCCTCCAAGACCTGCGGATCAGCAATTTAAGAGAGGAGGCCACCACGTTACGGGGGCTGATGGCGAGGTTAGAGCAGGAGAGCTCCCTTCAAGAGGAGGCCTGTAGGGAGAAGGAAGTAGTGGATGCACGGAGAGAGGAGCTGGTCAGGCAACAAAAGGAGCGCGTGTTCATTGAGGAACCAAGGTATGCGGATACGCACTGTGTCGCCAGTGCGCATTCACAGCCCAGTGCGTCCTGTGCCAGCGCCCTGCATGTGTCGTGCGAAAGTGGGCATCCAGCCAGGACGAGTTGTGCCAGCTGTACACTCCAGACCTCCAGTAAGTATCCACGGTCCAGTGTATCCTGCTCAGGTTCGACGCACTGTGTCACCAGTGCGCCTCCCCAGCCTGGTACGGCCCGTATCTGCTCCGCACACCAAACCAGTGGTGCGTGTATCCAGTCCGGTACGGCCCGTACCTGCTCCTCGCACCAAACCAGTGGTGCGTGTCGCCAGCCCGGTACGCCCCGTACCTGCTCCTCGCACCAAACCAGTGGTGCGCGTATCCAGTCCAGTACGGCCCATATCTGCTCCCCGCACCAAACCAGTGGTGCGCGTATCCAGTCCGGCACAGTAAAACCTACTGTACACCAATATTTATTTACAAGATCCACCATCCCTACTTTTGACACATGGTCTTGACCATGTGACAATTTTGTGAGGAAATGGAATGTACAATGGGGCATGGCAGGTCTGCTCCATTCATCAAGCCACACACCCGAGGCGTCCTTATGGCAGCACCCGGCCCACTTGCATTTCTCTGAAGCATCAGTCGTGGCCTGTAAAGCAACGATATCATTAAGAAAAAGTTGGTGGGAGCTGGAACTACCACCATCCGTAGGAGGGGGGAAACAGAAGAGGATGAAGCCTGTTTAGCTGCACAATCAGCCTTGGCTTTGCCCAGAGAAACATTATCTTTAGAGGGAGTATGGGCCTGACACTTTATCACCGAGATTAACGAGGGGAGTTAAACAGCCTCCAACAGAGAAGACAAGCTTAGGCTGAGCAATTTGGTTTCCAGAGGAAGTCAAAAACCCTCTATTCTTCCACAATGTTCCAAAACCATGCACTACACCAAACGCATATCTAATGTTGGTGTATATGTTAACAGAGCTATCTTTAGCCAAATTACAAGCTCTAGTCAAACCAAATAATTCGGCTGCTTGAGCAGACAAGTGCGATGGGAGCCTTGCACTCTCCACCGTCTCTAAACTAGTCACAATAGCATAACCAACTAAAGGCTCTCCTTTATTATTACGCTGAGCAGACCCATCTACAAAAAACTATAAATCCAGATTCTCTAATGGGGTGTCTCAAGTCCAACCTAGGCCTACAGTCAATTTCAATAGCTAAATCACAAGCATGGTCTTCACCGGCCTCTGCTGTGGGGAGAAGATTTGAAGGGTTAAGAATTGTAAATCGTTTCAGAGTAACATGGGACACTGTCAACAGAATGTTCTGATAATCTAGCAGTCTCGCAGGCGTCAAATGAACCTGGGCGGCAGGTAGCTTAGTGGTTAAGAGAGTTGTGCCAGTAACCGAAAGGTCGCTGGTTCTAATCCCCGAGCCGACTAGGTGAAAAATCTGTCGATGTGCCCTTGAGCAAGGCACTTAACCCTAATTGCTCCTGTAAGTCGCTCTGGATAAGAGCGTCTGCTAAATGACTAAAATGTAATGTAAATGTTCTTGTCTGTGTAATAATTGCGTGCACAACATGGGGCACATGGACGGTTAGGGGAGACATAGCCACAATATCAGAACATGCCAAAACAGCCTCAGTAGCAGCCGCTACCCATCTCAAACAGGAAACCATTCCCCTGATCACACTATCCAATTGTTTAGAATAATAACCCACAGGTCTATATCCCACACCATGATACTGTGTCAAAACTGCTGACATAAACCCACCCATCTCAGAAACATACAGATGAAAAGGTTTCATATGGTCTGGCAGGCCCAGGCAAGGGGCTGACATCAGTTTGTTTCAATTTGACCAATGCCGTCTCAGCCTCATCTGTCCAGACCACAATCTCACTCGCCTCCATCTTTCTCCCATAAATGCAATGGTTGAACTATCTCTGCATAGTCTTTCAACCACGGACGACAGTAACCAGCCACACCCAACAAAGACATCATGTGCTGCTTAGTAACAGGTTTAGGCAAAACTTGAATTGCCTCTAAACTATTTTTGGAGAGGGCACGACCCTCAGAAGTAATGTCATGACCTAAATATTTAACGGAGCTCCGGCATAACTGCATTTTACTTGGGGAAACTTTGTGACCATTTTCTGCTAAGAAAATCAACAATGCTTGAGTGTCCTCATGACATATCTCCTCGGATTGTGAGCAAAGCAACAAATCATCAACATATTGAACCAAAGTACTCCCTCCCGGAGCAACAAAACCCTCTAGGTTGAGACATTTTTTAGGCAAAGATCGCCGGTGATTCCAAGAAACATAAACGAGAACCAGTCCTGTAACTCTTCAGCTACAGGGATGCTAAAGAAAGCATTAGCTAAATCAATCACTGAAAAACAACAACTACCTGGAGGCACCTGGGATAAAATGGTAACAGTGTTAGGCACCAGCGGTGCTCCAGCATGTACAGCATCGTTTACCATTCTAAGGTCTTGCACAAAACGATAATCATCAGGTAAAATTGGTGTCTTACAGGGTGAATTCGGGGAGGGAACCAGAGGGCATATTTCAACCAACACACTATGAATGGGAATAATACCCATTTCAGCTTTTTTGCTAAGAGGGTACTGAGCTTTGTAAGGTCTGTGGGTGCTTTTTGGAACTACCACAACTGGTGCAGCTCCTTTCATGCGTCCAATGTCAGTCTTTGATTTAGCCCACAGTTCTTCAGGTATGTCTTTTAGCCAATCAATGTGTGAATTATCTTGTAATACCACAGGCATGGTTTCAATGGGAATTGGTTATTTTCTTGGTAATGTCATGTCCCAGAATGGGGAATAGAAAATTGCTGTTGAAGCTGACCACTTTCCTTCTCAAGATACCCAATCAGTTTCTTCCATCACTGTCTTCATCCACACACCCACATCATTATATTGCTTTCCAGGAGCTACAATGGGGAACAGAGCCAGGGACTTCATACAGACTACTCTTAGTATCCGTCAACAACACTCCAGCTGCTACGAAGTCTTCTCCTCTGTATATCCCATTCATAGTTCTCAACTTTCTCTTTTTGGTTTAACCATCTCTGGGGAAAGGTCAAACATTCTTCATAGGGAATTCCAGACGCTCCAACTGTGCGCATTGTTTTCTTTGAGGGGAGAACAGATGTTTAACACTGAGACCGCGGCCCAAGTGTACACCAAAAATGGAATTGGATGGTTATTTACAAAAATGTCAAATCAGGGGTTTTTGGGTTGACAAGGTGGTCAATTTTAACATTTGACAGGTTTCTTCTGCTTCCTCATCATTGTTTTCTTCTTCTTCTGTTTCCACCTCATCCTGTTTGGTAGCCCCCTCGACGACCTCCTCTTCCAATTGGGTTGTCAACCTGTATGCCAACAGGTGGGGAAGGCCAATTGTTTAGTTTTTCTCCTCCTTCAGGAAAATCTCTTGAGAAATGCCCTAACTTCCCACAGTTGTAGCAGCTCCAGTCTCTCCCTCTCCGTCAGCTCCATCAGGGGCCCCTCGGCCTCTACTTCTTCCTCTGCCCCTACGGTTTCCAAGGTTACCTCCATTTCATTGATGTTCTCTTCCTCTTCCAGAGTAGTACATCAGCTGCGCCTTCTTCAGTGTCTTTCCGTCCTTAGTTTCATTTTCATTCAACTGTCTTTCCACATGGGTGATGTATGGCTTTACATCAGGCAGTGGTTGTTTCCCATGCGATACAAGTTTTTGTTACAGCTGTCTTCAAATCTTGTCTCAGTCCTGTCACCACAGCATGGTACATTAGGCTGCTGTATGAGTCAGGCCTGAGTGTTGGAGGAAGACTGTTTCTACTCTTTCCATGTAGTCACTCAATGTTTCTGCCAGTTTGTGTGTTTAGGGAAAGCAGCCTTTATAGCTGTAAACACTGCATCCAGATGGTCACCACGATCAGCCACTAGTACATCGCGATCCCACATGTTTATAGTCCTTCCATTTAAATTTTAAACAGCGGCTGAATATTTCTTCAATTTCTCTGGTGGTGGGGTTGTACATGGAAATGATTGCTTTTACCTCTTCACATTTTACAGCATCTTTTGCTGGGTCAGTGACATCACCTACTATCGCTTTAATTTCGTCAACATCCCACGGTCTCTCCATTTCCAACATGCCATCACCATTGGGGTTGGGGTAGCGCATTATCTGATACATTCCCGGGGGAGCCTTTTTCTTCTTTCTCATATCTTTTTTTTCTTTCCTTCTCGTTGCCGTCTTCACTGCTGCTTGTTTCATCTTGGCTACTTTCTTCTTTACTTCCTGCTGCTTTCGCTCCTTAATTTGCGTCTAGTATTTCTACATTCTCGCTTCTCTTTTTGTCTCTTACATTTCTCCAGTTCTCTTCTGAGGTCCTCTAGTGGTTCTTCACTCTCGCTCTCTTCCGTTCCTGTTGTTTTTGCAGGTAGCTCCCTCTGCAGCTCTACCGACAGCTCCTAAATATCCTGCTCCTCCGGGCACCTGGGCACCCCCAAATGGGTTGTGAAGGGGTGGGAGGCCACCAACTCCGTCCACTGGTGGAGGATTGGGCAGTGGTGGATACCAGGGGAGCCCCATGAAAGGGTTCCCATCGGAGAACGGCCAGACAGGCTTTTTCTTCTTCATCCTCCTCTTTCTTCTCTGGTAGTTCCACTCGTTTCACCATCAGTCCTCTTACAGCTTTATCTTTTGCCTTTTCTGCTTCCCTCTCCCATTTTCTGAAATCGTCCCACTTCACTTTCATTTTATTGTTCTGTCTCTCTTTTCTCTCAAGGTGGCTTCTCACAGACTCCAGTTTATCAATGCTCACTGTCCCGTCAGCTGGGAAATCTCCATCTGTTCATTTTGTCCAATCTTCTGTTTGGTTCAGTAACCCCCTACCAAATTTATTAGCCATTATTTTACACGGCCCCCTGTTCAGATCGTCCCTCCTGCTCTTACTATTTTTCTTAACCATCATTAAAGTGTTTAAGAGGGAGGAAAAAAAACTAACATCTTCTAAAAATGTTCCTCAAATTAACACTTACCTTCACAACCACACAGCTTTCATGCTGGAGCTAATCTGTTCAGTAAATTAGTCAAGCACACAATACTCATATTTTGTTAACTCTCACAAGCACATTGCTTTAACACATTTCTCTCATACGCTAGTGTTCTATTTAACCGGTATTTAGATATCTACACTAGTCCTGTTTAACAGCATTTCGGAATAGTACTCTTTCACAACTCCACGCACATAATAACGTTATACATCAAACTACTGATGAGACATGTTATCCTCATGTAATCTAAAGTCACGTTAACCTCAGAGACATGTTATCCTCGTTACCAATGAGACATGTTATCCTGGACATTAACGAGACATGTTATCCTCGTTACTAACGAGACATGTTACGTGCACCGGGGCCTCACACTCCTCTTTCTATTCTGGTTAAAGCCAGTTTGCGCTGTTCTGTGAAGGGAGTAGTACACAGCGTTGTACGAGATCTTCAGTTTCATGGCAATTTCTCGCATGGAATAGCCTTCATTTCTCAGAACAAGAATAGACTGACGAGTTTCAGAAAAAAGTTATTTGTTTCTGGACATTTTGAGCCTGTAAATCGAACCCACAATTGCTGATGCTCCAGATACTCAACTAGTCTCAAGCAGTTTTATTGCTTCATTAATCAGCACAACAGTTTTCAGCTGTGCTAACATAATTGCAAAAGGGTTTTCTAATGATCAATTAGCCTTTTCAAATGATAAACTTGGATTAGCAAACACAACATGCGATTGGAACACAGGACTGATGGTTGCTGATAATGGGCCTCTGTACGCCTATGTAGATATTCCATTTTTTTTTTATCAGCTGTTTCCAGCTACAATAGCCATTTACAACATTAACAATGTCTACACTGTATTTCTGATCAATTTGATGTTGTTTTAAATGGACAAAATTTTTTTGCTTTTCTTTCAAAAACAAGGACATTTCTAAGTGACCCCAAACTTTTGAACGGTAGTGTATAATAACACCCCGAATTCAAAAATACCTTGTGTTATTTTGTAGTGGCTGCACACCACGTAGACATTTCTCTTATAAATGCCTACAGACAGCTGTCAGTGGTGCTTTCCATGGTACCGTTACACCCTCGCTCTAGTTTTCTCCTAAAACTAGTGAATGGTCTTCTCTCTATAAGACTATGGGTACCTTTTAATGCGTTACTCACTTAAATTGTATTTTTTTATCATTAAAAATATATATATACACACACATTTAAATTGACTTACTGAAATTCAGAAGACAAATCAGGTATCTTCCTCCGGGTAGCTCTCAGTAAAAGTCTGGTCTGGGCGGTTCCATGTCGTCTTTGATCAGACAGGGAATTTCCCTTACGCTTTCCCACTAGGGAATGCGGCACCGGTGTCTCCCTCGCAGACCTTAACTGGGATGCTCCACAGGTGAAATCACTGATCCTGTTTGTGACGCCATATTGTTGTGGACATTGTTACACAGGGACACTCAAAGTCAATCTTAAATGAATCCGTTTTTCACAGCGTGCTGGAGAGGGTCAAACCAACTCAATGCACCATAGTACACGTCTGTCAGAAGCTCTGCTAGTCTTATTTACGGCTATACACAGACAAGTTACATCTGCATGATTTAGCATAATTAATTAATCATTCCCGTTTTGTTCTATTCATGTGACCGACCAATACTGGTTCATAACATGTGACAGACCAATACCTCACAAGGCTTCTTCTCTCCAAGCTGATACCTTGAAACTGAGATATCTTTCTCCTCACGTTCTCAAAACAAGGTCTGGGCATACTGCCAAATTGCAGATACTGATGAGTGAGGATTCGTCCGATCAGGCACTTACTTGAACACAGAAATGGGTTATTAGAACAGCACATTAAATAGAATATAGAAATGTATAGAATGGGAAAGCACCAACATTAACATTTCCATCACAAGTGCATTCGGAAAGTATTCAGACCCATTGACTTTTTCCAAATTGTTACGTTACAGCCCTATTTTAAAATGGATTAAATATATTTTTTTCCTCAATCTACACACAATACCCCATAATGACAAAGGAAAAACAGGTTTTTAGAAATTGTTTGCAAAAATATAGTCGGAAGTTTACATACACCTTAGCCAAATACATTTAAACTCAGTTTTTCACAATTCCTGACATTTAATCCTAGTACAAATTCCCTGTTTTACGTAGGTTAGGATCACCACTTTATTTTAAGAATGTGAAATGTCAGAATAATAGTAGTGATTTATTTAAGCTTTTATTTATTTCTTCACATTCCCAGTGGGTCAGAAGTTTACATACACTCGATTAGTATTTGGTAGCATTGCCTTTAAATTGTTTAACTTGGGTCAATCGTTTCGGGTAGCCTTCCACAGGCTTCCCACAATAAGTTGGGTGAATTTTGGCCCATTCCTCCTGACAGAGCTGGTGTAACTGAGTCAGGTTTGTAGGCCTCCTTGCTCGCACACACTTTTTCAGTTCTGCCCACAAATGTTCTATAGGATTGAGGTCAGGGCTTTGTGATGGCCACTCCAATACCTTGACTTTGTTGTCCTTAAGCCATTTTGCCACAACTTTGGAAGTATGCTTGGGGTCATTGTCCATTTGGAAGACCCATTTGCGACCAAGCTTTAACTTTCTGACTGATGTCTTGAGAAGTTGCTTCAATATATCCACATAATTTTCCTTCCTCATGATGCCATCTATTTTTATTTTATTTTTTTATCAGACCAGAGGACATTTCTCCAAAAAGTACAATCTTTTTCCCCATGTGCAGTTGCAAACCGTAGTCTGGCTTTTTTATGGCGGTTTTGGAGCAGTGGCTTCTTCCTTGCTGAGCGGCCTTTCAGGTTATGTCGATATAGGACTTTTGTACCTGTTTCCTCCAGCATCTTCACAAGGTCCTTTGCTGTTGTTCTGGGATTGATTTGCACTTTTCGCACCAAAGTACGTTAATCTCTAGAAGACAGAATGCGTTTCCTTCCTGAGCGGTATGACGGCTGCGTGGTCCCATGGTGTTTATACTTGCGTACTATTGTTTGTACAGATGAACGTGGTACCTTCAGGCGTTTGGAAATTGCTCCCAAGGATGAACCAGACTTGGAGATCTACAATAGTATTTCTGAGGTCTTGGCTGATTTCTTTTGATTTTCCTATGATGTCAAGCAAAGAGGCACTGAGTTTGAAGGTAGGCCTTGAAATACATCCACAAGTACACCTCCAATTGACTCAAATGATGTCAATTAGCCTATCAGAAGCTTCTAAAGCCATGACATTTTCTGGAATTTTCCAAGCTGTTTAAAGGCACAGTCAACTTAGTGTATGTAAACTTCTGACCCACTGGAATTGTGATACAGTGAATTATAAGTGAAATAATCTGTTTGTAAACAATTGTTGGAAAAATTACTAAGTAGATGTCCTAACCGACTTGCCAAAACTATAGTTTGTTAACAAGAAATGTGTGGAATGGTTGAAAAACAAGTTTTAATGACTCCAACCTAAGTGTATGTAAACTTCCGACTTCAACTGTATACACTTAGTACACCAAACATTTGGAACATCTTCGTAATATTGATACAGCCTCAATTAATCTATGTATGGACTCTCCAAGGCTTCGAAAGTGTTCCACAGGGATTCTGGTCCATGTTGACTCAGTTGTGTCAAATTGGCTGGAGGTCCTTTGGGTGGTGGACCATTCTTGATACATACAGGAAACTGTTGAGTGTGAAAAACCCTGCAGCATTGCAGTTCTTGACACAAACCTGTGCACCTGGCACCATACCCAGTTCAAAGGCACTTAAATATTTTGTATTGCCCATTCACCCTCTGAATGGCACACATACACAATCCATGTCTCAATTGTCTCAAGGCTTTAAAATCCTCCTTTAACCTGTCTCCTCCCCTTCATCTACACTGATTGAAGTGGATTTAACAAGTGACATCAATAAGTGATCATAGCTTTTACATAGATTCACCTGGAAAGAGTGGGTGTTCTTAATGTTTTGTATACTCAGTGTACCTAGCAATAAACAAGAAAAAAAAAAACATTTCTCATCTGCTATAACAATACAGTAACTCGAAAACTAGCTACATAGACATGGAAATATTGTACTCACAGTTCTTGAATTCACGCGCAGTAAAGGATAAAACAGTTAGAATAATAATGTTAGAAAACCAGTGATTCTCTGCACAGCTACAGGTGACGAGCTAAATTTAGCTGGGAGTTAGCTGCATAACACTGCGAGCGCCTGTTAGATGTGACGTCATCAGTCACCCTTAAAGGGACAGGCTTTCTTACAGGTGACTAAAATTGAAATTAATATAGAACTGTTTTGTAATTAATGTTATATTGTACTGGAACTAATGACAACAAATTATAATTTAATGGGTTCAATATTTTTTTAAATATTAGGATTCTGATTGGGGTGACAAAATCCTACCTATAGGATCCAATCGCGTTACTTTGGATTTCCAATAGGAAAAGAAGTAGTTCAATAGGTTTCCAATAAGGGTGATACAAAATCCTATAGGATTGCAAGAATCATATAGCATTCAATAGGATTAGTTTTGATTCCCAATAGGAAAAAAGTAGTCCAATAGGATTCCAATGGGATTCTGATAGAGGTGACACAATTAAGTGGTAATGCCCGAGAAGCCGGTGTTTGGGGGATATATTGGCACGGGAGTAAATGGCCATTTTAATGTCATAGATTTTGCCGGTGGTAACTTGTGGAATAGACACAGGTTTTAACCAATCAGCATTCAGAATTAGACCCATCCGTTGTATATTTAAGTGATAATGCCAGAGAAGCCTATGTTTGGAGGATATATTGGCAATAAATCCTAACCAACACCAGCTACAAGGGCATTATCACTTTTATACAAGGGGTTACCAACATATTCAAATATGATTTATATATTTTAATTAAAAACGTTATTTTGATGAATTTATTCATACTCTTTCATCCTTCCACAAGATATAGTCCCAACACAAATCTAGGATTGCTACCCAAGCAGGCTGGTCGTTCGTTTTATCAGATTGGTTGCCCTTGATGTGACCCAGTCCTTAAGTCTTTTTGTTCTGTATCAATGGACATGACTCAGTCATTCGTTCTAAATGTTCTGTTGTCATATTGGCTGACAACGTTCTTTATCCCTTGCTTGCCAGCTAGCAACTACGACTAATTTACAGTCACGTCAAACAGTGCAGCCAGAATAACAACAAAGTAGCCGCATTTGCATAAGCTGTTTTCTAGTTGCATTTATTTGGATAGATTCCTAACAATGAGCTAATGAAGCACGATTTCATGATTCATGATTTCGACTGGCTGAGAAAAGCTGCCTGCCTGTCTGTCTCATCCCGAATCCCGACATGTTCATTTCTATGCACAGCTGGAGATCGAATTTGAATATTGAAACAATGTTGCAAATGTCGGAGAGACAGGCAAGGTTTATACAAATCTCCACTGTTGAAAACGAAATGTTAGTCAATGTCTACCTGCTTTTTATAGTGGAGATCAAGTTTATAAATTGTCTGGCTGGGCTGATGAGGTAGTGGATTGCACAGTAAAATGGAACAGAGTAAATAGACATTTTTATGTCATAGATTTAGCCAGTGGTAATTTGTGGAATAGACACTGGCTGGAATGCGGTTTTAACCAATCAGCATTCAGGATTAGAACCACCCGTTGTATAAAATCCTATAGGATTGTGAGAATCCTATAAAAATCATTAATCCTATAGGATTTTTTGACTAGGGAAATTAGCAATTCCATTTTTTGTTGACCAAATTCGGCAGTCTCTTGACCGCCATCGAAAAATTCCTCACTTCGTAGATGTATTTTCGTGGACAAATTTTGGGCGGAGTAAACCCTCTGGCTTCGCCTCTTCCTCTCTGGTTGAGTTTATAGTTGGTTTACCTTGTCTCGCAGGTAAAAAACTGTTGTAGGAAGCATTTGGGAAACGAAACTATACCGCATCTGTTTTGTGGCCAATTTAATTTAAGAACAATAGTAGAATACAAATGTAAACTCTTGCTCTTTGAGGAATATAACCTTCCGGAAGAAAACTCTGTGGAAAGACCCGCGATCACTCTTCCTATGCCGTGAGTAAAACGTAGCCTTAACACATGGAAACGCATATGTACTGTCTTTGTTAAAACAGGCAAATTAATAAACCCAAGTGTAATTTTTGTAACAATACACTACAGATGGAACAAAACACGATATTTGATTGGATATGTATTTTGGAAGTGGCGCCTTGACAATTATAGTAATTTATTTTGACAGAAGGCTGTAGATAGACTGAAAAAGTCGTCGTGCAGTTCAACTCGCTGGTTTGCGGTGCTGAGTGTCAGCAAATTAGTAACCTTTTATTATATGAAGTAGGCCCGGCCGGTTTATCAAACAGCTGTTCGGCGGATTGTTTTAATCTCAACTCCCCGTAAAGTCTATCAAACAAAATATTTTGATGACGTTCACTTTATGACACATTTGTTTACATTTTGGCCTACTTCAGCAGCCTACGTTGAATGGACTGTCACCGTCCTCATTCTGGCTTCTATAATGCCATTATTAATAGCGTGTTGTTTACTTTCTGTGAAAGAAGGTTTTTAACATATTGGCCAGGGCGTTCTGGAGATCCAGGGCGCAATTTTCTGACCTAGCACAGTAATAACACACCTGAATCAGGTTCTCATCTAATCCCCAAGCCCTTGGATTTAGTTGAATCAAGTGTGTTAATGTTGGGCTAGAACACAAACGTGCACCACTGTGGGCAGGGGTCACCGTAGTGTCGGCCATAACACATATAAGGCTGAAATGGAAGTTTTTGTATTTAATCTTGTTGTGTTTCATTGATCCTGTAGGTTACGTACACCCCACACCCACAGGATAGATTGGGTAACTTTTCTTGGCACTAAGGGATATGTGATGGTTGATATTGTTGGTTGGTTTGGAAGGGGTTGCAGCCTCAGGTGACTAATGTTTAAAGTTTGATTTGCCATGCCAAGGGCCTGCAGCATACATTTGACATGTCATATAGTCAGGCATTGACTTAATATCTATGTAGTATCGTTGTTGTCTATTGATTCACGTCTACTTTACGTTGTCTGTCTGAAACCGCTGATTATTATGACAGGGCTAAGCAATGTTCTTTATAAATATAACATGCATATTTCATACATTAACGTAATGCATTGCCCTTTCCCCCCCCCACACTCCCTGTCCTCTTCTTTCCCAGGCCCTGGCTCTAGTTAACCACCATGCCCAGCAGCAGCACAGGGAGCCCCAGACCCTGGTCAGAGCCAGGGGGCCAGGACGGCCTCGCCCCTGTGGGACCCAACCATCAACTCTCCCGGGGCAGCAGCACCAGCCAGGAGTACTGCTATGAGGAGCGATGTGTGGACCCGGTAGAGGAGAGGCACCAGGGGCCCAAGGTGACCTACCACAAGGCCAACGGCAGGGAGGCTGAGGAGACCATCGGCTTCATCCCCGGATCAGCAGACTCTCCTTCAGGGGGTCAGGGGTGTGGTCCCTGTGCCCCCTCCTCCCCAGGCAGCTGTAAGAGCTGGGTGTGCAGTGTGCTGACCTGTGGACTCTACAGGGAGTGTTGGAGCACCATCCTGGCCCCCAGTCCCAGAGGGAGCTCCCCAGATGACGATCAGGAGAAGGTCAGCCTCCGGGGTCTCCAGGGCCACCCTGTGACCAATGACCCCCGAACCAGGAAGGAGAGTGGGGGTGGTGGCTCTGATTGGTCGGAGGACGTCTACATCAGAGGGGTCAAAGTGGACATTCCCAGAATGGAGGAGGAGCCGGTGATCATTACCAGGCCTCCATTACACAATGGAAGAGGTTGTGGAGGAGGAGGGAGCCTGTACAGCCCTCCCTCCTACTCCTGGAACGAGGGGGATATGGGTGATCTGAGCATGGGTGACGTGGACTCTCTGATCACCCAGAAGCTTCTGGAGCTATACTCTGAGTACCAGATCGAGGAGCTGGCCCACTGCACCTCAGACTCAGTGTTCCTGAAGAAGACCAGTGAAATCAGCCAGCTTATCAGTGACCTGGCTGAGGAGCATCAGCTTGATGAGCAGGATGCAGAGTGTCGACTGGTCAAGGGCATCATCAGGTAGCTACCATTCACTGGTAGGGATTAACTGCCTTGATCAAGGGTACAACGTGTGTGTGTGTGTGCGTGCGCACAAGCAGTTGGGTATCGTGACAGCGAATTAATACATTTACTTTGTAAAATGGACAATAAAGTTGATATACTATTTTCATCTATTTTATCAGGATCAGCACTAGGAAGAGCAAGAAGAGACCTCAGTGCAAAAGGTCACAGAGGAGAACCTCAGACAGCGGTAACGAAACCATGAGCAACTACCAAGCATCAACCATCAGCAATAACAGTAAGCAACACCTCTACTGATAAACATTTCCAATAGCTTTTCCCTTATTTTACATACTTGTTGAAGTGATACTTCATTGTCATTAATTTGTTATTACACTGTTAGTTGACTGTCACTCTCTGTTTGTTGTTTTTTTTACCTCGAAGATGATTATGATATCCAGATATCCAAGGAGACAGATTCTGATATGAACGCTAGGAACATGAGGATGAACAGTGGAGCAGGTAAGAGACTTGACGTGTGTACTGTATGTTGCTGTGTGTACTGTACAGTGTTATTGTAGTCATCATTAAGCGCTTGTTATGATAGGGTTAGAGTCCTTCAAGACACACTTTTACTGAAACCGCATTGCCTCTGCTAAATTGTTGCCACTACACCCCAGAAAAATTGTGGGGATCGAAAAACTATTTCAGTGTAAACTTAAATGACTAAAACCAGACTAAGTTTATAGAAAATATAATTGATCTATATATTTTTTAAGATGCAGTAAGTCTTGTCAGAAGCTAGCAGATTCATTACTTACCAACAACATCTGTAAGTTCCAATAAAACAACATTATGTTTTCAAGTTCACTTTCCTTACTTTTTTCTAACAACACTATCATGAATCTAGCAAAGATGTTTTGTGGGTCAGAGTGCAGTATTTATTTAGTTTTATAGCACAAACGTTTGTTAGCACGTTTCTCATACTGGCTTTAGCCACGAACAGAGCGGCAAGTGCAGGGGTGTTGCCTAGCAACCTGTTCCTCGGAGGAAGTTAACTTCTGCATTGAGAAACAAATTCCCATTATTTGAACAGCTAGCACGACAGCTAAAATGGCTTTGGAAAAAATATGTTTTCAGCTAAGAGGGAGAAGTATCTAACAAAATAACTACATTATGTAATTCACTAATCATAAACTATTTACAATAGAAATGTTAGTATATTAAAAAAAAATCTTACTTACTCAACTTTTAAATCCTATAGTCTTTGAGAACTTGTAATCACCCCAAGAAAATCTACAGCAATGAAACCAATTAAATAAAACAATGAATTTAGGAGTACTTTTGGCATGGCTGGATTACCGCCCAGGCACGCAGGGCACATGCACAGGGGTCCCAGTTGGGGTCCCCATTGATTTTATGTTTGAGCATAAGAACACAGAATTAGCCATAGCAACATTTGTAGAATTGCAGACAATTTGCTTTAAAATGGTAAAATGTTGTCTCAGCTCCATGGAAATGTTCCTAGAAGGAAAGTAGGCCACTTTTGACCCAGAAAAAAACCTTGCACACACCTGCCTGATAATAGTGTATGGTGCCATGTATGGTAAAATAATCGGTACTAAAATATTGTTTTACCAATATGTTATTGGGCTCATTTCTGGGAGGGGTTATAGATAGATGGTGTTGGCAACATTTGATTTTCATTCATTTTGGAGTAGAATCTCCTTATAAAATGTCACCAGAAATTACACTACATGACCAAACGTATGTGGACACCTGCTCGTCGAACATCTCATTCCAAAATCATGGGCATTAATATGGAGTTGGTCTCCCCTTTGCTGCTATAACAGCCTCCACTCTTCTGGGAAGGCTTTCCACTAGATGTTGGAACATTGCTGCGGGGACTTGCTTCCATTCAGCCACAAGAGCATTAGTGAGGTCGGGCACTGATGTTGGGCAATTAGGCCTGGCTCGCAGTCGGCGTTCCAATTCATCCCAAAGGTGTTCGATGGGGTTGAGGCCAGGGCTCTGTGCAGGCCAGTCAAGTTCTTCCCCCACCGATCTCGACAAACCATCTCTGTATGGACCTCGCTTTGTGCACAGGGGCATTGTCATGCTGAAACAGGAAAGGGCCTTCACCAAACTGTTGCCACAAAGTTGGAAGCACAGAATCGTCTAGAATGTCATTATATGCTGTAGCGTTAAGATTTTCCTTCACTGGAACGAAGGGGCCTAGCCCGAACCATGAAAATCAGCCCCAGACCATTATTCCTCCTCCACCAAACTTTACAGTTGGCACTATGCATTCGGGCAGGTAGCGTTCTCCTGACATCCGCCAAACCCAGTTTTGTCTGTCGGACTGCCAGATGGTGAAGCGTGATTCATCATTCCAGAGAACGTGTTTCCACTGCTCCAGAGTCCAATGGCGGTGAGCTTTACACCACTCCATTCCAGCCGAAGCTTGGTATTGCACATGGTGGTCTTAGGCTGGTGGGCGGCTGCTCGGCCATAGAAACCCAGACGAACGATTATTGTGCTGACGTCGTTTCCAGAGGCAGTTAGGAACTCGGTAGTGAGTGTTGCAACCGAGGACAGACGATTTCTACTCACTACGTGCTTCAGCACTCGGCGGTCCTGTTCTGTGAGCTTGTGTGGCCTACCACTTCGCGGCTGAGCCGTTGTTGCTCCTAGACGTTTCCACTTCACAATAACAGCACTTACAGTTGACCGGGTTAGCTTTAGCAGGACAGAAATGTGATGAATTGACTTGTTGGAAAGGTGGCATCCTATGATGGTGCCACGTTGAAAGTCACTGAGCTCTTCAGTAAGGACGTTCTACTGCCAATGTTTGTCTATGGAGATTGCATGGCTGAGTGCTACATTTTATACACCTGTCAGCCATGGGTGTGGCTGAATTAGCCGAATCCACTAATTCGAAAGGGTGTCCACATACTTTTGTGTATGTGTGTGTGTGTGTATATATATATATATCTCTCTTCTCACAGTCCTTATACAAAAAAATTATCCAGATGGGAATTCCCCGGTGATTCCCCCCTTCCACGAACTTTGCCACCGCTGCACAAAAAATTATGTAGGGGAAGCACTGAAACTGTTTGGGTTAGTATCTGAGTGAGTGAGAGAGATCTAATAGACTGAATGTTGTGGCAAATATCCAGCGTTATCTCTTCCCCTGATAGATACTGTACTTACCTTTCCGTGACATTTATTGTGAACATCCTATTTATTTAAGCCTATCCAAGAGGTTGATTGGTTGCCTTAAGGTTGTATCTCATTGGGCAAGTCAGACTTGTATTGTATTTGTCAGACACAAATAAATAGGTTTCACTTCATTCTGCTGGTAACTATTGGTAGAAACGAAACCCTGGAATATGAACCTATTGAATCATGTAGATGACAAGTTGTTCTTGATGATGTAGGTCTTGAACCAATTATGTAAATATGACTAAACCTGTGGACTTAACTTCATTTTGCACACTTTTGTAAGTTAATGATGTTGATGACTAGGTACTCCTGATGTTTTTATGTAATTTGCATTTTATATGTGAACTATGAAGCCAAAGACACATTTCCTCATTACGTGGACAATGAAGTTTGTCTGTTCTATTATATTCTACAACTCATGCCTTCTTTATCATATTTTGATTTAAGCAGAAAGTTCTGAGCATCAGAACATGATGACCCATCCTCAACACTTCTGATGCCATGAAGCTACTCACCAGTCCCCAGCTGGAGAGGTTGGACCCATAGAGATACACATATTATACAGTGAGGGGAAAAAAGTATTTGATCCCCTGCTGATTTTGTACGTTTGCCCACTGACAAAGAAATTATCAGTCTATAATTTTAATGGTAGGTTTATTTGAACAGTGAGAGACAGAATAACAACAACAATATCCAGCAAAACGCATGTCCAAAATGTTATAAATTGATTTGCATTTTAATGAGGGAAATAAGTATTTGATCCCCTCTCAATCAGAAAGATTTCTGGCTCCCAGGTGTCTTTTATACAGGTAACGAGCTGAGAATTGGAGCACACTCTCAGTTTGTTACCTGTATAAAAGACACCTGTCCACAGAAGCAATCAATCAATCAGATTCCAAACTCTCCACCATGGCCAAGACCAAAGAGCTCTCCAAGGATGTCAGGGACAAGATTGTAGACCTACACAAGGCTGGAATGGGCTACAAGACCATCGCCAAGCAGCTTGATGAGAAGGTGACAACAGTTGGTGTGATTATTCGCAAATAGAAGAAACACAAAATAACTATCAATCTCCCTCGGCCTGGGGCTCCATGCAAGATCTCACCTTGTGGAGTTGCAATGATCATGAGAACGGTGAGGAATCAGCCTAGAACTACACGGGAGGATCTTGTCAATGATCTCAAGGCAGCTGGGACCATAGTCACCAAGAAAACAATTGGTAACACACTATGCTGTGAAGGACTGAAATACAGCAGCGCCCGCAAGGTCCCCCGCTCAAGAAAGCACATACACAGGCCCGTCTGAATGATTCAGAGGAGAACTGGGTGAAAGTGTTGTGGTCAGATGAGACCAAGATCGAGCTCTTTGGCATCAACTCAACTCGCCGTGTTTGGAGGAGGAGGAATGCTGCCTATGACCCCAATAACACCATCCCCACCGTCAAACATGGAGGTGGAAACATTATGCTTTGGGGGTGTTTTTCTGCTAAGGGGACAGGACAACTTCACTGCATCAAAGGGACGATGGACGGGGCCATGTACCGTCAAATCTTGGGTGAGAACCTCCTTCCCTCAGCCAGAGCATTGAAAATGGGTCGTGGATGGGTATTCCAGCATGACAATGACCCAAAACACACGGCCAAGGCAACAAAGGAGTGGCTCAAGAAGAAGCACATTAAGGTCCTGGAGTGGCCTAGCCAGTCTCCAGACCTTAATCCCATAGAAAATCTGTGGAGGGAGCTGAAGATTTGAGTTGCCAAACGTCAGCCTCGAAACCTTAATGACTTGGAGAAGATCTGCAAAGAGAAGTGGGACAAAAAAATCCCTCCTGAGATGTGTGCAAACCTGGTGGCCAACTACAAGAAACCTCTGACCTCTGTGATTGCCAACAAGGGTTTTGCCACCAAGTACTAAGTCATGTTTTGCAGAGGGGTCAAATACTTATTTCCCTCATTAAAATGCAAATCAATTTATAACATTTTTGACATGCGTTTCTCTGGATTTTTGTTTTGTTATTCAGTCTCTCACTGTTCAAATAAACCTACCATTTAAAATTATAGACTGATCATGTCTTTGTCAGTGGGCAAACGTACAAAATCAGCAGGGGATCAAATACTTTTTTCCCTCACTGTATTTCCCTCACTGTATGTTATATTTAATTCTGTGTTGGGACCTTGAAGGAGCCAGAGAATTGCACTCGGTTTAATGAAGTGGGAGGAGTATTACGCAGATGCAAACTCCTCCAAAGACCATGACTTTGCTTTGAAAACTATACTATGAATCGTGTCATCTGTATTTTGAAGGATTATAATGTACTCAGGGTAGTGAATGTATTTTTGATTCTGACATATTGCGTCCATGTTTGGGTGTTGGTTTGTCTCAGAGAGAAGGTACCGTAGACTTACCAGACCCTTAAAGCAGCTCCCCCTGTTTTGATGTCCGTTCTTCTTATCGCCTTCATATTACATTAGTGCTGTGTGTGTCCCTTTACCCTTGAATAACAACTAGCTGTGTTGATAGGAAACCCGACTCTCCACTGCTGTTTGACCTCTTTCTGCTTTATCAGTTCAACCCACAACACTGTGGTACAAGAACCAGTTTCAAGGTAGTGTAAGCACTTCCAGTGTGGTGCAGGGTGAAGTATACTGACCCAAGAAATATAGATAACTGCACACTTGATTGCTCCACGGTTTTATTGTGCAATGTTTGGACCCGACGGTCTTAGTCTTCGTAAGGGTTAACCCATGTGAATAATGCAGTGGTTTGGACACCAAGAACCAACCTGGAATGTACTGAAGGCCAAAAACCACTCGGAACGTATGAAGAAAGAAGGCCAAAAACCACTCGGAACGTATGAAGAAAGAACACAGAACACCTCAAAGACAATGGATGATGGTATTGACTTATTGGTGACTGTGAAATACAATTGTAGATGTACGTTTTGATGCCATGGGAATATCATACTACTATACATAACTTTAATCCTGGTATCGCTTTAAGATTGGTTATGCTTCAATCTCTAGTGAGCATGTGGCCCAGCTAATGCTGTAACATGATATTGTAGACTCCAATGAGTACAATGTGAAATTAACTTATAATGTATGCAATTCTGTGATTTAAATAAAACTATAAAAAAAGTGATACATAAATTAATTTGTAAAGGCATTAATGCCATTCTAATCTTGCACATTTTGTCTTCTGTTTTATTGTGGTCGGTATAAAGGAAATGAGTTGCTCTCTATTTTGAGAATTCTAACTTCCACTTAAGTCTAATTTTTGTGACGCATAATGGCAGACTAAGTGGGCTTATGTGGAAGTTAGGATCTTCCACTCTAAGCGTGTCTAAATTAATGACTTACATTTTAATAAAAAAATCTTCCAGGCAAGTATGTCAGAACCTGTGACTAGCTCACCTTTCATTAGCTTGCCAGTAGAAGAGTCAAGAGTACTACGTTTTGTCTGTTGTTGACATTAAGTTATGTGTATGTCTGTGTTTTCTTTCTCTCTAAATAGCCTTTTCCCCTCGCATGACTGGACATGAGTCAGCGAGTTACTCACACGCAGTATTCTTCCAATCTATTTACAACACGCAGTATTCTTCCAATCTATTTACAACTCAGTTCTGTGGAGTTGATGTATCAAAATGGAAGAATGTCTGACAACATGCAGACCGTGAGAACCAATGAGGGTTCTGTGAAGTGAAACATTTAGAACGTTGCAGATTGAAATGAAAAGATCTGACACAATTCTCTTATTCTACAATGGAAGGCAAGCATTTATTTTTTATTTTACTCAATCCATTTTTGTCTGAATGTTCTGTAATGTTTTGCCCTGTTGAACAGGCCCACATTTATGACTTAAGCTACACAGACATCTCTTGCAGGTGCACAGTGACCGGGTGTTCATTTGTGCCCCTTGGGGACAACTTTTATCTTTGGCAAGGACAAAATAATACAGGCCACCAAACGACTGTAACACGATGACTGATTACATGTTTGGTTGTTCATGTAAAACAGGTTATTCTGGTTCTGGCCATAGACAGGAAATAGATGAGTGTTGACACATTGTTGAGCTAGTTGGAGTTTTGTAAGTCTCCCTTACCATTCGTTGAAATGTTAAATCCCAGGTAACGTCACTCAAGGGATTTTGGGGACTTTCCATTCCATACTCCCCTGTTCAGTATACGGCACAACAGATATTTGTAGTTACAGGTAGAAAACCACTAGTGGGAGCCAGAGTACATATCATGCTACGAGCCAGTACAATAGTCCATGATTTTTCTATCAATTAAAAATACAGTAGCTCTCACTATATTCATTTATTTTTTTCACACCACTGATAAATTGCCAGATGTATGCCAAAAACGAATGATAGAAGAATGATTAAACATATGGATAGAAGAGAGAGAAACTGAAAAATTGTGTTTATACAACTTTTATTGCTTGGTTGCAATCTTCACATTCATATTTGTCAGTAGAAAATACCTTAAAATATCATTCACACACATACACCATACACCCACACAAACTTTCAGCTGTACTCTTGTCTAATAAACAGCATCTCACTTAACAGGTCAAACAGATTCGCCTGACCAATAACAGGTCTGAAGAACAGTTCTGTGATGAGTGATTGGCTGACAGCCTGTAGGGCAGAGGTCGATAGTAGGATGCGGCTGAATCGACCCGAGTCTCCTGGGTGAAGGGTCAGGACAACCTCCTGTAGAGCTCTCTGGGCCTCCTGTTGAAGACCGTCAATGAATACAGTGGTGCTCAGTCCTGGGACAGCTATTAAGAGGAAGTGGGGTAAATGGAATGTCAATTCAACTGTATTCCACCATCAGCAGTTCAACACTAATGTGACAGAAGAGTTAAGCTGTTTGCCATCATTTGTCATGTTAGATTATTAAATAATCATTGATTATGCCATTGATTGCTTCAAATATTTCAATCGAAAGACATTAATAGAATGTCAGTTCAGGTAGATTTGGAGTTCCACATTACATCATAGACTGCTGAGAAGAAGTAGAAGAAGAAGATCTTTACCTGGATTGAACAGCATAGCACCCTTCAGATAGGCATATTCCTTTGGGCTGAGATCTAGAGTCCACAGTCTGTACAGACAGGATCTGAGTTTATGCACCCCAGCAAGCGTGGGCAGTGACCTCTTCCCCTCATCTTCCTCCTCATGCTCTTCCTCACTCTGTGGCCCCTGACCGTTGAGGAGGATCCTCCTCAGCATGCTAGCCTGTGGTACATCCTTCACCTCGAACACAGTCCGTTCCTGGGCCAGTCCCAGAGAGAACAGGGGCACCCAGCAGTCCCTCAGCAGAGTTAGCTGATCCTCCACTGGAAGCTGACTGAAGGAGGGTAAACTCTTCATGAAGCGGATGGTTTTGACCAGAACATCAGATGCCACCTGACAAGTTCCCTCAGGGTTCTTCAGACACACTGCCCGTCGCCGCTCGCAATGACAGTTGTGAGGCATCATCATGTTGTAGTCGTACTGGTTCACGTGGTTGTTTTTGATCAGGCTGTTGTTGTTGCTGTAGTTACTGTCTGCCCAGCTCAGGATATTGTACAGGATGCTGTGAGGTTTTTGTTGTTGCTCCCGGTAACCTGAACAGTGACAGGTGGTCTTCATCTCTTCAAGAGGAAACATCATGATGAATTTCCCTTTGAGGATCAATAAAGTATCAACCAATCAATAGATGATAAGATGTCACCAGGGCAGAAGCTTTACAGAGCTATGCTACAGAGGTGAGAACAGTCACATTCTCTCTTTGAAATATTGTCCAGCGGTATGATCAGCAGCTCTGACTGCCTGACAACTCCAGTAGCCCGAGTCCTATTTATAGGAAGATAGGACACGCTCCTCTGATCTGTGTGTGACAAGTCAGCCTTGACCCCTCCCCCTCAGACCACACACACACACACCTGAGAACAACAGAGTGACCCTGGACTGCTCTGCTCGCTGTGTTAGGTCAAATCAAATTGTATTTGTCACATGTGCCAAATACAACAGGTGTAGACTTTACTGTGAAATGCTTACTTATAAGCCCTTAACCAACAATGCAGTTCAAGAAATAGAGTTAAGAAAATATTTACTAAATAAACTAAAGTCAAAAAATCTAATCAAAATCTAAAAGTAACACAAGAAAATTACATAACAAAAACAAGGCTATATACAGGGGGTACCGGTTAGTCGAGTGACTGCATAGATAATAAAGTGACTGCATAGATAATAAACAGCGAGTAGGGGGGTCAATGTAAATAGTCTGGGTGGCCATTTGTTTAATTGTTCAGCAGTCTTATGGCTTGGGGGTAGAGGCTGTTAAGGAGCCTTTTGGTCCTAGACTTGGCGCTCCGGTACCGCTTGCCGTGTGGTAGCAGAGAGAACAGTCTATGACTTGGTTGACTGGAGTTTTTGAAATTTTTTTGGGCCTTCCTCTGACACCGCCTAGTCTATAGGTCCTGAATGTCAGGAAGCTTGGCCCCAGTGATGTACTGGGCCGTACGCACTACCCTCTGTAGCGCCTTACGGCCAGATGCTGAGAAGTTGCCATACCAGGCGTTGATGCAACCGCTCAGGATGCTCTCGATGGTGCAGCTGTAGAACCTTTTGAGGATCTGGGGACCCATGCGAAATCTT
Source organism: Coregonus clupeaformis (assembly GCF_020615455.1). Lineage (NCBI taxonomy): Eukaryota > Metazoa > Chordata > Actinopteri > Salmoniformes > Salmonidae > Coregonus > Coregonus clupeaformis. Next base: position 37,479,312 of record NC_059199.1, read on the forward strand.
TTCCGTTTCCTGAGGGGGAAAAGGTGTTGTCGTGCCCTCTTCACAACTGACTTGGTGTGTTTGGACAATGATAGTTTGTTGGTGAAGTGGACACCAAGGAACTTGAAACTCTCGACACGCTCCACTTCAACCCCGTCGATGTTAATGGGGGCCTGTTCGGCCCTCCTTTTCCTATAGTCCACGATCAGCTCCTTTGTCTTGCTCACATTGAGGGAGAGGTTGTTGTCCTGGCACCACACTGCCATGTCTTTGACCTCCTCCCTATAGGCTGTCTCATCGTTGTCGGTGATCAGGCCTACCACTGTTGTGTCATCAGCAAACTTAATGATGGTGTTGGAGTCGTGCTTGGCCACAAAGTCATGGGTGAACAGAGAGTACAGAAGGGGACTAAGCACGCACCTATGAGGGGCCCCAGTGTGGAGGATCAGCGTGGCAGATGTGTTGTTGCCTACCCTTACCACCTGGGGGCGGCCCGTCAGGAAGTCCAGGATCCAGTTGCAGAGGGAGGTGTTTAGTCCCAGGGTCCTTAGCTTAGTGATGAGCTTTGTAGGCACTATGGTGTTGAACGTTGAGCTGTAGTCAATGAACAGCATTCTCACATAGGTGTTCCTTTTGTCCAGGTGGGAAAGGGCAGTGTGATTGAGATTGCGTCATCTGTGGATCTGTTGGGGTGGTATGCGAATTGGAGTGGGTCTAGGGTTTCCGGCATGATGGTGTTGATGTGAGCCATGACCAGCCTTTCAAAGCACTTCATGGCAACCAACGTGAGGGCTATGGGGCGGTAATCACTTAGGCAGGTTCTCTCCACGTGGAGCGAGGTGAAAGGGCGTATTCAATACAACTGTGACATTTGCCCTGCAGGGAGGGAGAGACATGAGGAAGCCGGCTGCACTACGGGGTCAATGACATTTATCATTTATCATGTTTATCTCCAGTTATTAACTCAGCCTGTACCAGGCTACCAAGGACGGGGTCAATGATCCCATACAGACTGCTACCCCAACACACAGCCTTGGTTCAGTCTTCCATTACGTGCTAGTTAAGGGGTAAACAAAAGGGGACTCAGGATCATAGGATAGCAGCATTTGGTATTGACAAGGAGTAATATAATTTTAGGAAAATAACAACACAAGTAGCCTAGATCCTAATCACATAGATAGATATAATTTTATTCTCATGATCAATAGCCTACTTTATTTTTGGCCTTACATGTGTTTTTGCAAATAGGCTATCCAACCTAGAAAACATTAATCTTTCCACCCATGTTGCATATCACTTAACATAACAATGTGTGATGGTCACTGTGACCCTTATTTCAGTTTATTTGAATAGTTCAGTCATGGCTCCACAGATATGTTATCGGGGTCAAAGAATGGAACAGTGAGCTGTTGGTCATTGACACCTATCCATCAGCGATATCTCCTGCTAAATCACTATCATTGACAATAAATGAGGATTAGAATTAGAAAGATGTTATCCAACTATTAAATGTAACATTTTCAATGGGATTTCTGAAGACAAACATGGGTCATTACCAATTCAGAGGTGGGGAAATTAGCTATAATGGCTACAACAAAGAATTTCAGAATCAGAACGCTATCCTTGGGCATACAAATCATGTGTTTGCATGTGAAAATATCTGTCCATAAATACATTTGAATTCATTCAAATGCACAGTTATAACAGATTAACCTAAGAAATAAGTTGTAATCGTGAAATGAAATGAATATACGATAATTATGGCATAAATAATTACCAATATTTTTGGCCATCAATCAAACACTAATTCCTCATCTAGAATATTCGGTTCGCTGCTGCACTCCGTTTCCCACCGTCATAATTTGAACGTGCCATATCCGTTCATCTAACACGATCTAATTGGCTGTTTGGTTTGTCAATCAAAAGGTTGGCATCCTATTGCATCAAACTTCCCATTCTTTTACAAACAAGGTGGTGCTTGTTTCCAGGAAGTAGCACAGCAACGTGACATTACATTGCTCCCTGTTGCTGCTAGCCTGTCCATTTCAAATTATATTTTCAATCAAGTGTAAACATTAGGACAGAAAATGGGTGATGATGAAAAGTATGACGGGATGTTGCTTGTTATGGCACAACAGCACGAAGGAGGTGTACAGGAGGTAAACTATAGCTTGATAGCATGCTAGCAAGTTAGTATGCTAACATAAGCTAGCACATTCCTCATTAAACCACTGGTTAGCCGGCTAAATTATGTTAGCTATATGGGGGATGGGAAAGTGTCCAGCGTTTGCACCATGCATATAGCAACACAAACCTGTAGCTAATGTTAGTCGCATATAATAAATATCACACCAGTAGCGTAATCGTTAACCATAGTTTAGCTAGCTAGCTAGCTAGTTGTGTTTATGCATGCTGGTGTGGTAACGTTAGTAAGCCATAGCAAATAGGCTTGTGACATGTATAAGGCTCCGGTTGGCTATGTATTTTTTATTTATTCATTTATTTCACCTTTATTTAACCAGGTAAGCCAGTTGAGAACAAGTTCTCATTTACAACTGCGACCTGGCCAAGATAAAGCAAAGCAGTGCGATAAAAACAACAACAACACAGAGTTACATATGGAATAAACAAAAACGTACAGTCAATAACACAATAGAAAATAGAAAATATATATACAGTGTGTGCAAATGTAGTAAGTTATGGCGGTAAGGCAATAAATAGGCCATAGTGCAAAATAATTACAATTTAGTATTAACACTGGAGTGATTGATGTGCAAATAGAGATACTGGGGTGCAAATGAGCAAAATAAATAACAATATGGGGATGAGGTAGTTGGGTGGGCTAATTACAGATGGGCTGTGTACAGGTACAGTGATCAGTAAGCTGCTCTGACAACCGATGCTTTAAGTTAATGAGGGAGATAAGTGTCTCCAGCTTCAAAGATTTTTGTAGTTCGTTCCAGTCATTTGCAGCAGAGAACTGGAAGGAATGGCGGCCAAAGGAGGTGTTGGCTTTGGGGATGACCAGTGAGATATACCTGCTGGAGCGTATCATACGGGTGGGTGTTGCTATGGTGACCAATGAGCTAAGATAAAGCAGGGATTTGCCTAGAAGTGATTTATAGATGACCTGGAGCCAGTGGGTTTGGAGACAAATATGTAGTGAGGGCCAGCCAACGAGAGCGTACAGGTCACAATGATGGGTAGTATATGGGGCTTTGGTGACAAAACGGATGGCACTGGGATAGACTACATCCAATTTGCTGAGTAGAGTGTTGGAGGCTATTTTGTAAATGACACCGCCGAAGTCAAGGATCGGTAAGATAGTCAGTTTTACGAGGGCATGTTTGGCAGCATGAGTGAAGGAGGCTTTGTTGCGAAATAGGAAGCCGATTCTAGATTTTTGGTCTAACCAGACCCCTAGGTATTTGTAGTTGTCCACATATTCTAAGTCAGACCAGAAAGTAGTGATTCTAGTCGGGCGGGCGGGTGCAAGCAGCATTCGATTGAAGAGCATGCATTTAGTTTTACTAGCGTTTTAAGAGCAGATGGAGGCCACGGAAGGAGTGTTGTATGGCATTGAAGCTCGTTTGGAGGTTTGTTAACACAGTGTCCAATGAAGGGCCAGATGTATACAAAATGGTGTCGTCTGCGTAGAGGTGGATTTGAGAGTCACCAGCAGCAAGAGCGACATCATTGATATACACAGAGAATAGTGTCGGCCCGAGAATTGAACCCTGTGGCACCCCCATAGAGACTGCCAGAGGTCCAGACAACAGGCCCTCAGATTTAACACATTGAACTCTATCTGAAAAGTAGTTGGTGAACCAGGCGAGGCAGTCGGTTGAGAAACTAACTGTATCATCTCTAATGTAATATTTATTCGTCCAACAGCTAGTAAACACGTTTTTCAGCTTCCTCCGGCGTAAAACAGACTTCTTCACGGGTGGCGAGGCAGGTGCACCAAAGAAGGTAAGTCCAGAATTGGCTACCTAACAGAACAAAGATGCATACATCAAGCGATACTGAACTAATCTGTCTAATCTTATGAACTAGCACAATAACAAAGTCCAAATTGGCTATATTGTAAAAATGTATGAAAACAAAAATGTGTTTTAGGGTTGTGGTTATGGTCAGGTTTAAAATCAGATTTTAAGAAGAGAAATTGTAGAAATAAGAGGGGTTTATGACTTTGTGGCTGTGTTACCTAGTGACGACCCCTCTGTCCCCAGCTGGTGAAGGAGTCGTTTGCCCACCACAGCGGTCTTGCCCTGAAGGCCCATAGAGAGAAGGAGAAGAGACAGGAGAAGGAGAAGAGAGAGAAAACAGAGAGGGCTGCCAAGCTAGCTGAGGAAGAGGAGAAAAAGAAGATTAAGAAAGCAGATGTCGAGCCCAAAATCAAAGAACTGACAGATGAAGAGGCAGAGAGACTTCAGTCCGAAATCGACAAGGTAAGAAAAACGGACCCTGCAGATAGCACTACAGGGTGATCTGAAAAGTCATAGTCAATCGATCAATAATATAATAATACTTTTAGCAAAAATGTTTATTTTCAATTCACAAACTGTAGAAACAATGAGAATAGAAAGGTTCAGAACTTTTGTAAAACATCACAATACAGTTGAAAAAATATATATGGCAAATAGAAATCCAATATGGATGGTGTTAGGAGATAGATGGGAGGTGTTGAATGGAGCTGAAGGATGGGACTAATAACAACGACTAATAACTAGTGTAAGACATGCTGTGTCCATAATAAGTATATAGGTTATATATTGTGAGCTTTTGTGAAAGAGCACAGTTAGAAAGATATATAGAAGCATACCAGATGGACATCATGAACATCATGAAAATGATCGGAGGAAGTTCAGGAGTAAAAACAAACAAAATATAATTATTAACTGGGTCCATAAAATGTATATAGTATGTATAAGCATGAAGTAGAGGCCTAAGCATTGTTGTTCACTAGTTTACTCCAATTAGGGAAGGGATGGTGGGGTTGGAAAGTAATAAAGGGAAATATATATATATATTTTTAAGGATATGTATGTATATATACAGTGAGGGGAAAAACGTTTTGTACGTTTACCCACTGAGAAAGAAATGATCAGTCTATAATTTTTATGGTAGGTTTATTTGAACAGTGAGAGACAGAATAGCAACAAAAAAATCATTCAGATGTTCATTGGCAAACTTCAGACGGGCATGTATATGTACACTGCTCAAAAAAATAAAGGGAACACTTAAACAACACAATGTAACTCCAAGTCAATCACACTTCTGTGAAATCAAACTGTCCACTTAGAAAGCAACACTGATTGACAATAAATGTCACATGCTGTTGTGCAAATGGAATAGACAACAGGTGGAAATTATAGGCAATTAGCAAGACACCCCCAATAAAGGACTGGTTTTGCAGGTGGTGACCACAGACCACTTCTCAGTTCCTATGCTTCCTGGCTGATGTTTTGGTCACTTTTGAATGCTGGCGGTGCTTTCACTCTAGTGGTAGCATGAGACGGAGTCTACAACCCACACAAGTGGCTCAGGTAGTGCAGCTCATCCAGGATGGCACATCAATGCGAGCTGTGGCAAGAAGGTTTGCTGTGTCTGTCAGCGTAGTGTCCAGAGCATGGAGGCACTACCAGGAGACAGGCCAGTACATCAGGAGACGTGCAGGAGGCTGTAGGAGGGCAACAACCCAGCAGCAGGACTGCTACCTCCGCCTTTGTGCAAGGAGGAGCAGGAGGAGCACTGCCAGAGCCCTGCAAAATGACCTCCAGCAGGCCACAAATGTGCATGTGTCTGCTCAAACGGTCAGAAACAGACTCCATGAGGGTGGTATGAGGGCCCGACGTCCACAGGTGGGGGTTGTGCTTACAGCCCAACACCGTATAGGACATCTGGCATTTGCCAGAGAACACCAAGATTGGCAAATTCGCCACTGGCGCCCTGTGCTCTTCACAGATGAAAGCAGGTTCACACTGAGCACATGTGACAGACGTGACAGAGTCTGGAGACGCTGTGGAGAACGTTCTGCTGCCTGCAACATCCTCCAGCATGACCGGTTTGGCGGTGGGTCAGTCATGGTGTGGGGTGGCATTTCTTTGGGGGGCCGCACAGCCCTCCATGTGCTCGCCAGAGGTAGCCTGACTGCAATTAGGTACCGAGATGAGATCCTCAGACCCCTTGTGAGACCATATGCTGGTGCGGTTGGCCCTGGGTTCCTCCTAATGCAAGACAATGCTAGACCTCATGTGACTGGAGTGTGTCAGCAGTTCCTGCAAGAGGAAGGCATTAATGCTATGGACTGGCCCGCCCGTTCCCCAGACCTGAATCCAATTGAGCACATCTGGGACATCATGTCTCGCTCCATCCACCAACGCCACGTTGCACCACAGACTGTCCAGGAGATGGCGGATGCTTTAGTCCAGGTCTGGGAGGAGATCCCTCAGGAGACCATCCGCCACCTCATCAGGAGCATGCCCAGGCATTGTAGGGAGGTCATACAGGCACGTGGAGGCCACACACACTACTGAGCCTCATTTTGACTTGTTTTAAGGACATTACATCAAAGTTGGATCAGCCTGTAGTGTGGTTTTCCACTTTAATTTTGAGGGTGACTCCAAATCCAGACCTCCATGGGTTGATAAATTTGATTTCCATTGATAATTTTTGTGTGATTTTGTTGTCAGCACATTCAAATATGTAAAGAAAAAAGTATTTAATAAGATTATTTCATTCATTCAGATCTAGGATGTGTTATTTTAGTGTTCCCTTTATTTTTTTCAGCAGTGTATATATGTACAGTGGGGAGAACAAGTATTTGATGCACTGCCGATTTTGCAGGTTTTCCTACTTACAAGGCATGTAGAGGTCTGTAATTTTTATCATAGGTACACTTCAACTGTGAGAGACGGAAACTAAAACAAAAATCCAGAAAATCACATTGTATGATTTTTAAGTAATTCATTTGCATTTTATTGCATGACATAAGTATTTGATCACCTACCAACCAGTAAGAATTCCGGCTCTCACAGACCTGTTAGTTTTTCTTTAAGAAGCCCTCCTGTTCTCCACTCATTACCTGTATTAACTGCACCTGTTTGAACTCGTTACCTGTATAAAAGACACATGTCCACACACTCAATCAAACAGACTCCAACCTCTCCACAATGGCCAAGACCAGAGAGCTGTGTAAGGACATAAGGGATAAAATTGTAGACCTGCACAAGGCTGGGATGGGCTACAGGACAATAGGCAAGCAGCTTGGTGAGAAGGCAACAACTGTTGCCGCAATTATTAGAAAATGGAAGAAGTTCAAGATGACGGTCAATCACCCTCGGTCTGGGGCTCCATGCAAGATCTCACCTCGTGGGGCATCAGTGGCTCCGTAAGAAGCATCTCAAGGTCCTGGAGTGGCCTAGCCAGTCTCCAGACCTGTACCCAATAGACCATCTTTGGAGGGAGCTGAAAGTCCGTATTGCCCAAGCGACAGCCCCGAAACCTGAAGGATCTGGAGAAGGTCTGTATGGAGGAGTGGGCCAAAATCCCTGCTGCAGTGTGTGCAAACCTGGTCAAGACCTACAGGAAACGTATGATCTCTGTAATCGCAAACAAAGGTTTCTGTACCAAATATTAAGTTCTGCTTTTCTGATGTATCAAATACTTATGTCATGCAATAAAATGCAAATGAATTACTTAAAAATCATACAATGTGATTTTCTGGATTTTTGTTTTAGATTCCGTCTCTCACAGTTGAAGTGTAACTATGATAAAAATTACAGACCTCTACATGCTTTGTAAGTAGGAAAACTTACAAAGCATGGCAAAATCGGCAGTGTATCAAATACTTGTTCTCCCCACTGTACATCACTGATCATTGCAACTCCACAAGGTGAGATCTTGCATGGAGCCCCAGGCCGAGGGAGATTGACAGTTCTTTTGTGTTTCTTCCACTTTCTCACCAAGCTGCTTGGCGATGGTCTTGTAGCCCATTCCAGCCTTGTGTAGGTCTACAATCTTGTCCCTGACATCCTTAGAGAGCTCTTTGGTCTTGGCCATGGTGGAGAGTTTGGAATCTGATTGATCGATTGCTTCTGTGGACAGGTGTCTTTTTATACAGGTAACAAACTGAGATTAGGAGCACTCCCTTTAAGAGTGTGCTCCTAATCTCAGCTCGTTACCTGTATAAAAGACACCTGGGAGCCAGAAATCTTTCTGATTGAGAGGGGGTCAAATACTTATTTCCCTCATTAAAATGCAAATCAATTTATAACATTTTTGACATGCGTTTTTCTGGATTTTTGTTGTTGTTATTCTGTCTCTCACTGTTCAAATAAACCTTCCATTAAAATTATAGACTGATAATTTTTTTGTCAGTGGGCAAACGTACAAAATCAGCAGGGGATCAAATACTTTTTTCCCTCACTGTATATGCGAGAAAAGGAAAAAAAAACATGGGGGATTGGAAGTGATGCAGACAATTACATTGATGGAAGTTACAATCTATCTGCAATATAAAAAATAAAATAAAGATAGTGGGGGGGATCACGTGACCCTTGAACGAGATGGCCGCATGAACTAGGAGCTCCGCACAAGTAGTTTCCAATTCCTAATCTTACCTCCACTTCAAGTTTAAACTCATTTAGCTTTAGTCAAAAAGTCATGGCGGCTTCAAAAGGCAACACTACAGGTGACATTTTTACCCGGACTCGAGTACTAGCGACGGAAAAAGCCTCCAAGAAGCAGCTAGCTTCAGAAAAAGCTAGCGCCATTAGCCAGGAGAAAGAGGACCCGTCCCCCCGAGGCCCAACGAATGCCAACCTCGCACTCTGTCGAAGACATCTTTTCTGAGCTGAGATCCCAACGTACAGAACTCAACACTAAACTAGATGCCATTAACGCTCAGCTCAGTGCGATAGGGGGCAAGGTGACAATCCTGGAAAATGCCTTGCCTGACATAAACAACAAGATAACCATAAACGCGGGCGCCTGGACGAGGCAGAGGGGCGAATCCTATCCACGGAAAACTTATTGCAGACGCCATGGAAACAATAGCATATGCTAAAAAAAAATAGAGCAGCTGGAAGAGAAAACAGAGGACCTGGAAAACAGGGGGCGAAGGAATAATTGTGTTCTATTAAATCTGGGCGAAAAAGAAGAGGGAAACATGCCACTGATCCGCTACCTGCAAGACAAACTTCCCGAGTGGCTCCACCTGTCCACCGACAGGCCCATAGAACTCGAGAGAGCTCACCGAGCACTGAGGCCCCCACCAGCAGCCAGACAACCACCGCGCCCAATCACCATACGTTTCCTGAGATTCACCGACAAGGAACTAGTCCTACAGGCGGCGAAAACCAACACCATTACAGTGGGAAACGCCAAACTCACCTTACTCCAGGACCTGTCAGCTGGAATACGCCGAAAGCGCCGAGAGTTTGACGAGGTGAAGAAATGCTCCATTGACCGAGGCATCTTTAGGGGATTCAAATACCCAAACGAGCTCAGGATTCTTCACCAAGGAGCCCTGCGACACTTCAAAACTCCCGAAGAGGCAAAACGTTTTTTGAAAGACAACCCCGTTCAATGAGAAATGGACCATTGACTAAATGCGATTAATGCGATTACTGTTATTACTAAAGGAGGTAAGACAACATATAGCCGATATCCAAAGACCCACCGCCCTGCAAAATTTCATTATAGCCGTCCAATCTATATTTATGTTCCTTTAGCTGAGAGGGATAGGCCCCATATTATAACTTAGGCCTACTGTATGTAGGCTGGGCTATTGATTTTATTTTCTCCCTTTCTTAATGTGGTCTGGACGGGGGCTACGTTGTCAGTTACTCAATGCGGGCGGAGAGGATGAGGCATTTCTTTGGTGGGGAGGGGGAGACGTTGTGCGTTGCTAACTGTTCCCGGTCTTTTTTTTTGTTGTTGTTGGAACACAGAATTGTGACTGAGCGGGGAGGTAATAGATCCAACGGGATATGTCGAGTTGTTTGGGAACTCGGCTGGGGTGTTCAGAGATTGTTATTTTATGTAAACCATTTATTTTCCTTTTATGTGAACGCAGCTGTAACTACGATCCACCTTTACCCAGAGATGACTTGCACTAAAGTTGGATTACTGTTCGATGACGATGACTAGTACCTTAAATCTATTGACATGGAACTGCCACGGTCTAGGCCATGCAATAAAACGGAAAAAGATACTATGTGCTCTAAAAAAGGAAAAAGCAGACATCGCGCTATTGCAAGAGACACACCTCTGTGATGCTGAACATTGCCAAACTCCGCAGAGCTTGGGTGGGACAGGTGTATTTCTCATCTTTCAAATCCAACAGTAGAGGTACAGCAATACTTATCCATAAGAATGTTCCATTCATAATTGACAAAAACATATCTGATCCGGAGGGGAGATTTATCTTGATAACTGGGTCACTGTATGGGCAACCAATTACTATCTTAAACATATACGCCCCTAACACAGATACTCCTGCTTTTATGTCGAAAATGATAACTCTGTTCAATGAGCATTGTGTCTCCTTTGGAGTGTTGGCCGGAGATTTTAATTGTACCCTGAACCCAACCCTAGACAAATCATCTCTAATCACCACCACAAATCCTAGATCTGCAAAGATGTTGAACTCTCTTACTAAAGAGATGGGACTGATAGATATCTGGAGAGAGACTAATAGCTCAGCTATGGACTATACATACTACTCTAATGTCCATAACACCTACTCCCGTATAGATTACATTTTTATCCCAAAGAGTTTCATAAATTCAGCCACGTGTACAATCGGACCCATAGCGCTTTCGGATCACGCCTTTGTCCACCTCCGCTTTGACCTCTGCAAAAACATCCCGAGATCAAAGAGCTGGAAATTCAACACCTCCATGCTATCAAACGAAGCATTCCATACATTGGTAACTACATGGATAGACAACTACACACAAGACAACAAAGATTCTCCTGTTTCTCCGGCCACAATGTGGGACGCTGCAAAGCCACACTAAGAGGTCATCTAATTGCATATGCTTCCTCTAAGAAAAAAAGCAATGGAAGCACACAGGCTAGATCTGGAGAGGGAGCTGGAACGCTGTGAAAAAGTACATAAACAATCCCCAGACAGCACCTCCTGGAGTCAACTTAAAGCAGCCAAAGCCAAACTGAATTTGGACTATACTCGGGAGATTTAAAAAAAAGTTTTCTTTACTAAACAGAAATACCATGAGTATAGCAATAGGCCTAGTAGATTGCTTGCTTATCAATTAAAAAAAGAGCAGTCAGAGCGTACAATTATGGCTATCCGAACAGCAGAGGATGAGGTCACATATGATCCAAAAAATATCAATTTAACTTTTCATGATTTTTACTGCAAACTATATACCTCTGAGAGAAAACACACGGAGGCAGAACTCCACTCCTTCCTAGAGGGAATCTCGCTACCTAAACTATCAGAGACCGACCAAGAAGATCTCAACTCCCCCTTCACTCCTGAGGAGATCCTGGAGGCAATTACCTCCATGCCACCTAACAAGTCCCCAGGCCCAGATGGATTCCCCAGAGAGTTCTACAAAGCTTTTTGGCCCCAGCTTAGCCCTATTTTCATGCCAATGCTGGAGGATTTTTGCAAAAACGGAGTTCTCCCAGACTCAATGCACACAGCTCGCATTACAGTGTTGCTCAAAAAAGACAAGGATCCCCTATCCTGCTCCTCCTTCCGGCCCATAAGCTTGTTGGATTTCGACTACAAAATAATCACCAAATTGCTCGCCAAAAGACTAAACACTCTTCTTCCCAAAATAATAAAAGCGGACCAGACGGGATTTATTAGAGACAGATACTCTTCTGATAACATTCGCCGTCTTTTTGATATTATTGATCAAGTAAACGCACAGAAGACCCCTGTCCTGCTGGCTTCACTGGATGCTGAGAAGGCGTTCGACAGGATGGAGTGGAGCTTTCTGTTCTCAGTCTTAGAGAAGTTCAACATGGGCCCAAACTTTATTAAATGGATCAAATCACTATACTCTCATCCAAATGCCATGGTGACTACTAACGGACTGAACTCTGACAGATTCCCTTTGGGACGGGGCACAAGACAAGGGTGCTCGCTGTCCCCCTGCTCTACTTGTTGGGGGCGGAGCCTCTGGCAGAGTTGATAAGGAGCAATCCAAGTATTATGGGTGTTCCTGCAGGCGGCCTGCAGCACAAGATTTCGCTTTACGCGGATGATGTCTTGCTCTACATATCCAACCCTAAGAAATCCCTTCCTCCCATCTTAGATACAATTGCTCAGTATGGCACGTTTTCAGGTTATAAGATTAATTTTAACAAATCCACTGTCTGCCCTCTCAATATTATACTCACCAGTTCTATGAAGACACTATGCCCATTCCAATGGAAGACACAGGGGTTTCAATACCTTGGGATATTCATAACACCAGATCTGAATAGGCTTTTCAAAGAGAATTATCTTCCACTCCTGGATCAAATCAAGAACAACCTCCAAACCTGGATCTCCCCTCCCAATTAGCTTAGTAGGAAGAATTAATGTAATCCGTATGAACATCCTCCCTAGACTGAACTATTTATTTCAGATGCTCCCATGCTATCTCCCAGCTTCCTTTTTCAAAACAATTAACCAAAGCATCACCAAATTTATATGGGGCAATAAAAAACCTAGGATCAAGCTTTCCACTCTATCGAAACCTGAATCTAAGGGTGGTCTTGCCCTTCCCTCCCTTCAATTGTACTACTGGTCTGCCCAAATCCGCAACATGCTAACATGGATCACAAACAGACAAGAGTCAACGTGGAGCCAGATAGAAGCCCAATCTTGTGGTTCATTGCCACTAAGCTCAACTATATTCATTGATAACTTTAGTGAAGTGGGCAACATAGCCAAAACATTTGTGATTTACAGTACCCTACGAGCGTGGAGGGACTGTAAGAAATACTTGGGCATCTCCTCCCAAATATGTTCTCACTCGCCTATAGTAGGCAACCCAGACTTGCCAAAAGCCCTGAGAGATGCCAACTTTAATCTTTGGCATACTCTAGGAATCAGGACCTTTTCAGACCTATTTCATCAGAAGACCACTACACTGAAATCCTTTCAAGAGCTCTGCAATGAATTCAATGTGCCAAGATCCCATTTTTTTAAATATCTACAAATTAGACATGTCATCTCCTCATTTACTTCCAAGAGGAGGTTTAGAACTCAGTTGAATGAAGTTGAAACCCTTCTTGTCACAGCACAATCCATTAAAGGCAAAATATCCTATATCTATAGACTCCTTTCTGAGAAAGGAGGATCCTCCTTACTCCTTTGAAAATAATATGGGAAAAGGACCTTGGTCTGACTATCAGTGATGAGTTATGGGCGGAGGTTTGCGACAGGGTATACTGCTCCTCTACTAATGAAAAATGAAAGAATCTAATTACAAATTTTTGTACAAATTTTATTACACTCCCCTGAGACTCCATAAAATGAAAACAGACATTTCTCCTAATTGTAATAGATGTACCTCTGAAAGTGGAACCTATATGCATGTATTTTGGAGCTGCAGAGAGATTGCCAGATTTTGGCAATCTATACATACTGCTGCACAGAAAATACTAGATGTACAGTTTGATATGACCCCGTGTCTCTATCTTCTTAATGCCCAGCAGGACTTTGTTCTTGATCCTGACAGAGAAAATTTGCTCATGACCATTACATACTTTGCTAAGAAATGTATTCTTCTATTGTGGGCCTCTAATACTTCTCCTACATTTAAAATGTGGATTGACCAGATTGTTGACTTTCTCCCTCTTGAAAAGCTCACTTATGACCTCCACAAGAGACAGCCCAAGTTTGATAGACTCTGGTCTCCACTACTCAACTATATTTCAAATTGGACAGAGTGAATGGGGAATCAGGGAGATGGGCAGATGCGTGTTGTGTAAGGTGCTGTAAAACCTAAAAACTAATTATTGGCTCGTCATCTCAGCTAAGGCTGGAAATAGCTAATAAGAACCTTGATAGTGCTGCTGCAAGTTCTATAATTTAAATTTTGTTATAATTATTATTTGTGTGTGTATGTATGTATGTATGTATGTGTATATATATGTATGTATATATATATACATATATAAAACAATTTTTTATTATTATTATTTTTTTTATTTTTTTAATTTTTTAATTCACGTCTGTGAATGTGGAATGTGTTTGGTTGGTTGATTGAAAACTTAATAAAACTTTAAATTGAAAAATAAAATAAAAAAATAAAAAAAATACGGATTGTCAGTTATGATTGATTGATGTGCTATACACACTAGATTTAACCGTTTGTCTTTGTTAGGGCTGACCCCATTTAGTCTACTGGTCAATTTCTTTAGTCGAGCAGTAGCTAAAAATATTATGGTGTACAAGACACCTGTCTTATTCGCACTGAGTGGACTGATCCATTGTGGAGGCCGTGGGGATGGCACAGTCCATCAGTGTAAGACATGTTATACTGAAATTGTATATGGTTATATTACATAAAAACAATGGTGCAACACTAATAGAAATAATATTATTTTATAACAAATGCGCTTTTTCCCTCATTGGATAGCGGTCGCTGTCCACGGTTCTGAAACACATCAGTGCGCTGTTGAATTAGTGCCTTTTCCTAGACCATGTTGCTATGTGCATAATAGCAAAGTTAACCAGCATATTGATGTTGAGAACAATGCCGTGGCGGCAGCAGCAGAATGAGGAGATGAGAAAACAGCCCTTGCCTTATTGTCTAAGAAAAGTGAGGAGAGAGGAAACCCCAACTTAATTAGGTCTATAATCAAAAGCCTAACCGTTAAATGTGCCTGGCTTTATAATTAATCAATGTATCTATAGAAATAAGACAGATCTTGCTACTGTTGCCTGTTTAAGTGTTTGTTTAATAGCCTTCTGATTCCGTGAGCACCAAGCCTCACGCAACGACATGTTAAGTAAACAATTTCACAAATTCGACTGTTTTTAATCTTTGCGTTGCTGTAATAAAGGCTTAACAATTTTTTTTGTTAGAACAGCCTCTCTTGTATTATTTTTAATTTATTTTGTGTTTACACTGTTCCAAATTGTCTGAAAAATTATAATAATAATAATAACGCTCCTTTTTCTTGATCTCCTTATTGTTATTATTACTATTATTATTATTATCATAATAATAAGCAATGTCATTATCATTAGTAAGCTTAGTATAGCAGCCTTGTATAACCACCATCGAACTGTAGGCCTAAGAGCACATCCTGTTTAGTCTTAATACCGTGACTTACTTAGGCCTATATTTCAATACTTCTATAGGCTACTGTATCAATCATTCATTCGTTCATGTCATCACACAGCATACGAGTCATTCATGATTTTAAATGCAATCAAGCATTTTAGGTTTAAAATACAATAAAGCGAGCCTTTAATAATTAGCTTATACAATAAATAAACCGTTCCATTTGGGAAATTGCATTCACGAATGAATGTGACTGTTTTTAGTCTTCACTGTAATGAAGGCTTAACAAAAAAAAAAACATTACAACAGACTCTCTGGTACGCTTATACCTTATTTAGTGTTGTTTACATTGTTCCAAACGTTCCGAAAAATTATAGTGTAATCAATACAGCACCTGTTTGGCACACATAATATGCACGCAGCGCTTGCTCCTTACCTTATTTTTCTTGATCTCCGGGATTTTCCACAACTAGTCACATTTATTCCACACATCTGACTTTCCCTTTACCTCCTGAGCAACCAGTAAACCTTCCCACATTTCAAGTTTTTTTGTCACGTCCTCTGCATCCATTTTGCTGTCACGTGTTATGGTGTTCAGAGTTTATTATAACCAATGTATTGACGTGATTATGATATGCTATAGGTCAGGACCTATTGTACCCTATTCGGACAGGATTAGTTTTACTGGGGGAGGTCAGGTAATGTAATTATGTGCACAAGCACAAAGCACCACATCTGTAATTTTAGTCCCGTCCGAATCAGCCATGTCAGTAATTTTTAAATGGCAGGAGAGTAACAATTCCACCAAGAATAACTGACTGTTTTTTGGCGAACTCCAAGGTCCTCTGATAATACTAGTCCCGTGCGAATCGACATCGCTGTGTTTTGAGAGAAATGTCTGAGTTTGACAAGTGTTGCTCGTGGATTGCGCAAGAAAACAATAACTGATTAGATCAATTGATCTAAGTGCTGCGCATAAGCCAAATATGACTGGCCTACATGTAGCCTATCAGCTTTCACAGTGAATGCTTTTTTTTAAATATATTTTGTGCGTATGAATTGAATATTGCCAAATGCATCAGTAAAAAAATATTGAGCCTATTTAATGCAACCCTTGTTGTTAATAGTTCGCAAAGCAGCATACAACTGACCTAAACGTTTGGAAATGATAAATTAACTTTCTCATCCATAGCCTAAAAATGCATCTCAAGTGCATTTGCACTGTTTAGCTCACATCTGAAGGCTGGGGGGCATTTGGACATCCTGCGGATCGCTAAAATATCCTAATGATTATGATCACACTTCCTGAATTCAAATATTATGGCGACACTATAGGAAAGATGGATTGGTATGGTTTAGAAACTTGGCAATCAAGCTAGAGTTATCAGTGTGGCCCTATCACCTGGGCATGTTGAAATACTGTATCTTCACGCCTAGAATAAAAACCTCCAGGCTTTCGTTATTACTGTCAATTTATTGGGGGGAAACTAATCCCGTCTGAATCGTCCTCTGGAATAACGGACATTCTGGAGTAAAAACTACATAACCACCATTCAAATATAATCAAATGTATTGGTCACATACACATGGTTAGCAGATGTTATTGTGAGTGTAGCGAAATGCTTGTGCTTCTAGTTCCAACAGTGCAGGAATATCTAGCAAGTAATATCTAACAGTTCTACAACAAACACCTAATACACACAAATCTAAGTCAAGGAATGGAATAAGAATATATAAATATATGGCATTATCATTATCAGAGAGGCATAGTCTAAGATGCAATAGATAGTATAGAATACAATATATACATATGAGATGGGTAATGCAAGAAACAGTGCCTTGCAAAAGTATTCATCCCCCTTGGCGTTTTTCCTATTTTGTTGCATTACAACCTGTAATTTAAATGGATTTTATTTGGATTTCATGTAATGGACATACACAAAATAGTCCAAATTGGTGAAGTGAAATGAAAAAAATTACTTGTTTCAAAAAATTCCAAATAATAAATAATGGAAAAGTGGTGTGTATTCACCCCCTTTGCTATGAAGCCCCTAAATAAGATCTGGTGCAACCAATTACCTTCAGAAGTCACATAATTAGTTAAATAAAGTCCACCTGTGTGCAATCTAAGTGTAATATGATCTCAGTATACAGTGGGTAGAACAAGTATTTGATACACTGCCGATTTTGCAGGTTTTCCTACTTACAAAGCATGTAGAGGTCTGTAATTATTATCATAGGTACACTTCAACTGTGAGAGACGGAATCTAAAACAAAAATCCAGAAAATCACATTGTATGATTTTTAAGTAATTCATTTGCATTTTATTGCATGACATAAGTATTTGATACATCAGAAAAGCATAACTTAATATTTGGTACAGAAACCTTTGTTTGTAATTACAGAGATCATACGTTTCCTGTAGGTCTTGACCAGGTTTGCACACACTGCAGCAGGGATTTTGGCCCACTCCTCCATACAGACCTTCTCCAGATCTTTCAGGATTCAGGGCTGTTGCTGGGCAATACGGACTTTCAGCTCCCTCCAAAGATTTTCTATTGGGTTCAGGTCTGGAGACTGGCTAGGCCACTCCAGGACATTGAGATGCTTCTTACGGAGCCACTCCTTAGTTTCCCTGGCTGTGTGTTTTGGGTCGTTGTCATGCTGGAAGACCCAGCCACGACCCATCTTCAATGCTCTTACTGAGGGAAATAGGTTGTTGGCCAAGATCTCGCGATACATGGCCCCATCCATCCTCCCCTCAAAACGGTGCAGTCGTCCTGTCCCCTTTGCAGAAAAGCATCCCCAAAGAATGATGTTTCTACCTCCATTCTTCACGGTTGGGATGGTGTTCTTGGGGTTGTACTCATCCTTCTTCTTCCTCCAAACACGGCGAGTGGAGTTTAGACCAAAAAGCTCTATTTTTGTCTCATCAGACCACATGACCTTCTCCCATTCTTCCTCTGGATCATCCAGATGGTCATTGGCAAACTTCAGACAGGCCTGGACATGCGCTGGTTTGAGCAGGGGGACCTTGCGTGCGCTGCAGGATTTTAATCCATGACGGCGTAGTGTGTTACTAATGGTTTTCTTTGAGACTGTGGTCCCAGCTCTCTTCAGGTCATTGACCAGGTCCTGCCGTGTAGTTCTGGGCTGATCCCTCACCTTCCTCATGATCATTGATGCCCCACGAGGTGAGATCTTGCATGGAGCCCCAGACCGAGGGTGATTGACCGTCATCTTGAACTTCTTCCATTTTCTAATAATTGCGCCAACAGTTGTTGCCTTCTCACCAAGCTGCTTGCCTATTGTCCTGTAGCCCATCCCAGCCTTGTGCAGGTCTACAATTTTATCCCTGATGTCCTTACACAGCTCTCTGGTCTTGGCCATTGTGGAGAGGTTGGAGTCTGTTTGATTGAGTGTGTGGACAGATGTCTTTTATACAGGTAACGAGTTCAAACAGGTGCAGTTAATACAGGTAATGAGTGGAGAACAGGAGGGCTTCTTAAAGAAAAACTAACAGGTCTGTGAGAGCCGGAATTCTTACTGGTTGGTAGGTGATCAAATACTTATGTCATGCAATAAAATGCAAATTAATTACTTAAAAATCATACAATGTGATTTTCTGGATTTTTGTTTTAGATTCCGTCTCTCAAATACTTGTTCTCCCCACTGTATATACACCTGTTCTGAAAGGCCCCATAGTCTGCAACACCACTAAGCAAGGGGCACCACCAAGCAAGCAGCACCATGAAGGCCAAGGAGCTCTCCAAACAGGTCAGGGACAAAGTTGTGGAGAAGTACAGATCAGGGTTGGGTTCTAAAAAAATATCTGAATCTTTGAACATACCACGGAGCACCATTAAATCCATTATTAAAAAATTGAAAGAAAATGGCACCACAACAAACCTGCCAAGAGAGGGCCGCCCACCAAAACTCACGGACCTGGCAAGGAGGGCATTAATCAGAGATGCAACAAAGAGACCAAAGATAACCCTGAAGGAGCTGTAAAGCTCCACAGCGGAGATTGGAGTATCTGTCCATAGGACCACTTTAAGCCATACTCTCCACAGAGCTGGGCTTTACGGAAGAGTGGCCAGAAAAAAGCCATTGCTTGAAGAAGAAAATAAGCAAACACGTTTGGTGTTCGCCAAAAGGCATGTGGGAGACTCCCCAAACATATGGAAGAAGGTACTCTGGTCAGATGAGACTAAAATTGAGCTTTTTGTCCATCAAAGAAAACGCTATGTCTGGCACAAACCCAACACCCCGAGAACACCATCCCCACAGTAGAGCATGGTGGTGGCAGCATCATGCTGTGGGGATGTTTTTCATTGGCAGGGACTGGGAAACTGGTCAGAATTGAAGGAATGATGGATGGCGTTAAATACAGGGAAATTCTTGAGGGAAACCTGTTTCAGTCTTCCAGAGATTTGAGACTGGGACGGAGGTTCACCTTCCAGCAGGACAATGACCCTAAGCATACTGCTAAAGCAACACTTGAGTGGTTTAAGGGGAAACATTTAAATGTCTTGGAATGGCCTAGTCAAAGCCCAGACCTCAATCCAATTGAGAATCTGTGATATGATTTAAAGATTGCTATACACTAGCGGAACCCATCCAGCTTGAAGGAGCTGGAGCAATTTTGCCTTGAAGAATGGGAAAAAATCCCAGTGGCTAGATGTGCCAAGCTTATAGAGACATACCCCAAGAGACTTGCAGCTGTAATTGCTGCAAAAGGTGGCTCTACAAAGTATTGACTTTGGGGGGGGGGTGAATAGTTATGCACGCTCAAGTTTTCTGTATAGTTTTCAAGTTTCACAAGAAAAAATATTTTGCATCTTTAAAGTGGTTGGCATGTTGTGTAAATCAAATTATACAAAACCCCAAAAAATCTATTTAAATTCCAGGTTGTAAGGCAACAAAATAGGAAAAATGCCAAGGGTGTGAATACTTTCGCAAGCCACTGTATGTAAACATTAAAGTGGCATTATTAAAGTGACTAGTGTTTCATTTATTAAAGTGGCCAGTGATTTTCCAGCTTTCTGTGCTGGTGATGGCTGTTTAACATTCTGATGGCCTTGAGATAGAAGCTGTTTTTCAGTCTCTCGGTCCAAGCTTTGATGCACCTGTACTGTCCTCGCCTTCTGGATGATAGCGGGGTGAACAGGCAGTGGCTCGGGTGGCAGTTGTCCTTGATTATCTTTTTGGCCCTCACCTCCTCCCTGTAGGCTGTCTCATCATTGTTGGTAATCAAGCCTACTACTGTTGTGTCGTCTGCAAACTTGATGATTGAGTTCGAGGCGTGCATGGCTACGCAGTCATGGGTGAACAGGGAGTACAGGAGGGGGCTAAGCACACACCCTTGTGGGGCCCCAGTGTTGAGGATCAGCGAAGTGGAGATGTTGTTTCCTACCTTCACCACCTGGGGGTGGCCCGTCAGGAAGTCCAGGACCCAATTGCACAGGGCGGGGTTGAGACCCAGGGCCTCAAGCTT
Organism: Coregonus clupeaformis; assembly: GCF_020615455.1. Taxonomy (NCBI): domain Eukaryota; kingdom Metazoa; phylum Chordata; class Actinopteri; order Salmoniformes; family Salmonidae; genus Coregonus; species Coregonus clupeaformis. The sequence goes on from NC_059199.1 coordinate 37,500,054, forward strand.
GATGATGAGCTTGGAGGGTACTCTGGTGTTGAATGCTGAGCTATAGTCAATGAACAGCATTCTTACATAGGTATTCCTTTGTCCAGATTGGATAGGGCAGTGTGATGGCGATTACATAGTCTGTGGACCTATTGGGGCGGTATGCAAATTGAAGTGGGTCTAGAGTGACCGGTAAGGTGGAGGTGAATGATCCTTGACTAGTCTCTCAAAGCACTTCATGATGACAGAGGTGAGTGCTACAGGGCGATAGTCATTTAGTTCAGTTACCTTTGCATTCTTGTGTACAGGAACAATGGTGGCCATCTTGAAGCAAGTGGGGACAGCAGACTGGGATAGGGAGAGATTGAATATGTCCGTAAACACACCAGCCAGCTGGTCTGCACATGCTCTAAGGACGCGGCTAAGAATGCCGTCTGGGCCAGCAGCCTTGCGAGGGTTAACACGTTTAAATGTCTTACTCACGTCGGCCACAGAGAAGGAGAGCCCACAGTTCTTCGTAGCTGGCCGCGTCGGTGACACTGTGTTATCCTCAAAGCGGGCAAAGAACTTGTATAGCTTGTCTGGCAGCAAGACGTCGGTGTCCTCGACGTGGCTGGTTTTCCTATTGTAGTCCGTGATTGTCTGTAAACCCTGCCACATACGTCTCGTGTCTGAGCCGTTGAATTGCGACTCCATTTTGTCTTGATATTGACGTTTTGCCTGTTTAATTGCCTTGCGGAGGGAACGACCACTCTGTTTGTATTCTGCCATATTCCCAGTCACCTTGCCATGGTTAAATGCGGTGGTTCGTGCTTTCAGGTTTTCTCTAGTAATACTAGTCCTGTGCTAATAGGTCTTTGGTCACATGCATGCGATGCATACACGTGTCACGTAAAGAGATCAAGTGTTGAAGGAATAGGGAATGTTTTTCCTAAACAAATGAGTGATTTTGGTAACAGAACTTTTCAGTCAGAAATGGCTGTAATTATGTTGCTGCTTCAGCAACACGGACATTACGATAAACACTTTGATGTTTTGTGGTGGTCATGGCAGCAGGGAGGAGAGAGAGACAACGGGTGCTAGTCACAGTCACTTGCTGTCTTTTTTTTTTACACAGGGCAGTAAGTCTGAGCCCGTCCCGGCACAGTCAAATAATTTGCTGGTCGGACTCTCTAGGCATTTGTGTCTTAATTATTTAATCAAACAGTGTGCTTAAAGCATCAGACAAGCTCAGTGAATATAGTTGATTTGATTAAAAGACATAGGATGTGTCAATATATGGAAAAATACACGTCAACCAAGATGTTTAAAGTCGGGGACAGCCCTAGCCTTTGTCTTGATGAAGCGTATGTGCACTACTTTAATGTCTTTGTCTCGATTAAGCATATGTGCACTACTTTAATGTCTTTGTCTTGATGAAGCGTATGTGCACTACTTTAATGTCTTTGTCTTGATGAAGCATATGTGCACTACTTTAATGTCTTTGTCTTGATGAAGCGTATGTGCACTACTTTAATGTCTTTGTCTTGATGAAGCGTATGTGCACTACTTTAATGTCTTTGTCTTGATGAAGCGTATGTGCACTACTTTAATGTCTTTGTCTTGATGAAGCGTATGTGCACTACTTTAATGTCTTTGTCTTGTCTTGGTTTCAGCAAAATAAACAAGAGGAGAAGAAAGAGGCCACAAACACAAATGCTGTAACTCCACCTGAGAAAGCTGAGAAGGAAAGGGAAGAGAAGGGAGACAAGGGGGTAAGAGATTCTGCTGGGATGCCTCAGTAGAGGTACACCACTGTTTCCCCCGCTATCATATAGGCGTGGCGTCTCACCTGGGAAATAAACTATGGGGAAAAAACGTATGCACATAGTTTACAGCGCAGGGGTGTTTTATGCATGTTGAAGGCAATTGAAGCTAATGAATAACTTGTTCATTTCTGCCAGACTGATTCAGATGGAGAAGATGATGAGAAAGACAAGGACAAGATAAAACCTAACGCTGGCAACGGAGCTGACCTGGCCAATTATCGCTGGACACAGTCCTTGTCTGAAGTGGACGTGAGTTTCCCTTTTGCCTTTAGTGTTAGTGTTCCCTAGTATATGGATATTAAAGTTGTTTAACTGTAGCATGGTTGTTGCTTTAACTATGAAGAGGTATTTTGTGCTCTCTGTTCATTTTGCATGGGCAGCTCCCTCTATTTCACAGCAAATGTTGATAAACTTTTTGCCCCCAGTCACTAGGGATTGGTTTAGTATTGGGCAACATGTAATCTGGGCAGACAAGGTAATCAGGCATTCTGTGTGTTCCCCTTTATCCCACCCCCAGCTGGTGGTGCCTTTGTTCTAATTGGGTGTTCCCCTTTATCCCGCCCCCCAGCTGGTCGTGCCTTCATTCTAATTGGGTGTTCCCCTTTATCCCGCCCCCCAGCTGGTGGTGCCTTCATTCTAATTGGGTGTTCCCCTTTATCCCGCCCCCCAGCTGGTGGTGCCTTCATTCTAATTGGGTGTTCCCCTTTATCCCGCCCCCCAGCTGGTCGTGCCTTCATTCTAATTGGGTGTTCCCCTTTATCCCGCCCCCCAGCTGGTCGTGCCTTCATTCTAATTGGGTGTTCCCCTTTATCCTGCCCCCCAGCTGGTGGTGCCTTCATTCTAATTGGGTGTTTCCCTTTATCCCGCCCCCCAGCTGGTCGTGCCTTCATTCTAATTGGGTGTTCCCCTTTATTCCGCCCCCCAGCTGGTGGTGCCTTTTGATGTGAAGTTCCGTATGAAGGGGAAGGATGTAGTGGTGGACATCCAGCGTCGTGTGCTGAAGGTGGGTCTGAAGGGCCATCCTCCTGTGATTGAGGGACAGCTCTACAACGACGTCAAGGTAGAGGAGAGCTCCTGGCTCATTGAGGACGGCAAGGTGGTCACCATTCACCTGGAGAAGGTACTGCTTTTATTTATCTTTTATTACAAGTGCTTTCATTGAGATTAAAAGTATTTCACGCTGAAACCTTTTAAGTCACTAAATCATGCCTTGCGTCTGTTTCAGATCAACAAGATGGAGTGGTGGAATAAGATAGTGACCACGGATCCAGAACTCAATACAAAGAAGATCTGTCCTGAGAACTCTAAGGTAACCAACGCCAATCTACTGATGCAAGGCTCACTGTATATTGCAAGAGAACGTGTAATTATTCTCCTTTATTTAAAGGTGAATAATTTATCTCTCTCTCTCTCACCCTCCATCTCTTTCTCTCTCTCTCCTCTTCATCTCTCTATATCCCTCCCTCCCTCTCTCACCCTCCATCTCTATCTCTCTCTCTCTCACCCTCCATCTCTTTCTCTCTCTCTCCTCTTCATCTCTCTATATCCCTCCCTCCCTCTCTCACCCTCTATCTCTTTATCTCTCTATATCCCTCCCTCTCACCCTCCATCTCTCTCATCAATCTCTCTCCATCTATCTCCCCCCTCTCACCCTCCATCTCTCTCTCTCTCTCCCTCTCTCCCTCCCTTGCTCTTCCATCTCTCTCCCTCACTCTCACCCTCCATCTCGCTCTCTCCATCTCTCTCTCCTCTTCCGTCTCTCTATATCTCTCCCTCTCTAACCCTCCATCTCTCTCCATCGCTCTTTCTCCATCTCTCTCTCAACCTATCTCCCTCCCTCCCCCTCCCTCTCACCCTCCATCTCTCTCCCTCTCCATCTCCCTCTCACCCTCCATCCCCCTCTCCATCTCTCTCTCACTGCTGTCTCAGCTGTCCGATCTGGATGGGGAGACCCGTGGTATGGTGGAGAAGATGATGTACGACCAGAGACAGAAGTCTATGGGTCTACCCACCTCCGAAGAGCAGAAGAAACAAGACATCCTCAAAAAGTAGCTTTCAGTACATTGGTTATAGCACCATCATATAGCATGTCCATCATGATAACGTTTAAGTAGTGCAATACTTTTCTTCACATAGACAGTGAAAAGTTTGACCCCTCCCAGTCATCCCTGGGACTTAACTACTGACAATCTACTGACAGAATTTAACATTAGAATAGAGTACTTCATATTATACACCTACTGAAAATGATCTATATGCTGTTAACTTTCTATAGGTTTACTTGGTGCTTTTCTTTTTATTGTCTAACATGTTCCTGTATACTGGATAGTTTAACATAGCCATAGAAATGAGGTAAAAGGAAAGAGTGAATGTAAAAGCAGGCTGCCTCCTACTGTTTCCTGTCAAGGTCAGGTCACACGATCATTGCGGCCATAAACGGATAGTGAGACGTCTGTACCAGCTTCCCAACGGAGTCCGGGACTAGAGCTGACCTCGCTTCTTCCTCCTCCACCATCATAATACACTGTAACCATGTCACCCACTGCACACATTTTCAGCAGGTGGATTATGCAGTGTGTTGTTATGAGTAGTGCATAAGTTATCCCTATTCAAAGTCAGGAACGCACACTGACCTCGGCCATCATTGTACAGGCAGTCTCAGTGTGTTTGTGGGAAACGCATGTCTCCCACTGTTGAACTTTTTGTTATATGAGCAGGTGGATTGCATAGTTTATGTGCCCTGTTTTTTTATTGACGAATGAAGTTATATGCAGTTTACATACTGCATAAGTCTTGTGAATATGCTCTGTATTCGACAGATTACATGACCAGACAGTGACAATGTCCTTATTTCCTAGTGACGTGACTTGGGCATTGTGAGGTGCATTAGGGATGGTTGGCAAATACTGCATTAATTATCTCTGTATGACTCACTACACTAGTATAGGTAGAAGGACCATTACACAGAGATAAGGGGTGTGTAAGGGATAGAGGGAAGGAGCAGTAACCATCGGATATGGATGTACAGGACCTTCTCTTATCACTGGAGGTTATTAACCTCTTCTAGTTCCTGTCACGAGCAAGGCCAGGTTACCCTTGTTCACCTGTGGCTTACTAGAAACACTGTTTGAGGGGAGGCGTCGGTGATGGATGTAGAGGGCAGTCTCTTATCAGAGTTCAGGTTATTAAGCCCTTCTACTCCCTGTCCTGGTCATGACGAGGCGAGGCCAATGATAGGTTAGCTGGTTATATGTGTGATGTCATTCTGCCTCACACTTCCTCTCTTGTTTATGAAAGTGTCTCGTTCAAAATATCAAGTACACTTACTATGGTTAGACGTATGTTCATTACTGTGTGACACAATATAATAATTCCAAATCCTTTATAAATGGATGTTAGTCTGATGTGGTTACTTTGTAGGTGCTCTTTTGACCATATCGGTATCGGACCATAATAACCAAAAAATATATCTGCATCGGCCCGTTGTGGTGAGAAAACAAAGAGAGAGGTCAGTATTGCTAAGAAAATATTGACCTATCGGTATCACCCAAAATTTCCACATCTGTACATTAACGTTTTAGTCATTTAGCAGACGCTCTTATCCAGAGCGACTTACAGTTAGTGAGTGCATACATTATATATATATATTTATTTATTTTCATACCCCCCGTGGGAATCGAACCCACAACCCTGGTGTTGCAAACGCCATGCTCTACCAACTGAGCTACATCCCTGCCGGCCATTCCCTCCCCTACCCTGGACGACGCTGGGCCAATTATGCGCCGCCCCATGAGTCTCCCGGTCGTGGCCGGCTACGACAGAGCCTGGATTCGAACCAGGATCTCTAGTGGCACAGCTATCACTGCAATGCAGTGCCTTAGACCACTGCGCCACTCGGGAGTAACCGGCATCACTGCGCTGCTACCAGCTTGGCTTCCTCCACTGTCCCTGTCCCTTTACTGGACTCAAAGCTGGGATGAGTTTATCTGGTGTAATCTGACTCTATTAAACATGGCTAGTCTTGCAAACTCCTATGGTTGTTGTCAAACCCTTGTAGCCTGGAACCAGGCTACTCTTTCACTGTTCAGACTCTATGATGTGACCCCCCCCTCTGTCATTGTGTTCCAGGTTTATGTCGCAGCACCCAGAGATGGACTTCTCTAAAGCCAAATTCAGCTAAGAGACGTCGCTGTCGTTCCCCAGCCAACCCTCCATACCCCTCTGCGCTCTTACTCTGCCCAGGAAAACGATGACTATGAATCCTTATCAAAACCAACCTCCAGCGCCGATCTTACAGTTGAATTGAATCTTTCTCTTCTCTTTATCTGTCTTCATTACCCTTTCTCTCGCTTTCTGTCTCTCCCCTTTTCTGTAGTCCTGAGGTTCTGGGTTCTTGTTAGTCTCTTTCCTGTGACTGTGACAGAAACTTGACGACTGTAATAACTCCCATCTTCGTTCTGTTGCATGTGTTACTATGTTCTGAATGTTTAAAGAAATGTTTGGAGCCTTTTCCTTTTTTAAAAATAAATTAATTCAAACCACATTCATTGAAATATGGCGTCATTGGTACTTTACTGTAAGAGAAAAATTACTGAAATACCATGTGAGATTAGCTACCATGCAGATTAGGCATTTAATTCATTGTGAAATCTAACAAGAGCTTTCAGAGACGTTGTGACAGGCGGCAAATGTCACATTTTTTATTTGTTCTCATATTGTTTTTATTACCCATGAATTTAAAGTGTACTATCGTAAAACGTAGTTGAAGGCCAGTTTAACAGGTAGTCGTATTGATTTTGGAGGACATCCAAGCCTCAGGCCCAAGGGCTCCCGACTGACTGACATATTCAATGTGTTTGAAATGAAACTTGTAGGTGTTGAGTGACCATGTGTTGCTATTGTGCAATGTGTGATGCCCTTGAGACTAGAGGTTTGTATGGATCCCCTATGAATCGCTTTAAATATGATCTGATATAGAATCAGGTATATAGAGTAAGGAGCATGTGTCAGGTGGGGCTGGAGAGCAAGCATACAACTTCAGTGTGTACAGAGTGGATGACATCAATATTTGTAGTTTATAGGTTGGGAATGGTTGAGTCAATATTACCAGGTTACTAGGTGAGGTCATCATGGTATTTTAGATTAAGAACCCGACATCACTGAAGAGATTATTAATATAAATGTCACGGGTGTACTAAATAAACAAATATGATTAAAAGTCCTACTAAATTATTTTAGATATATTTAGGTATAATTCTTTATGGAATATTGTCTCCTGTTGTTTATACAATCTCACCACAATGAGCGTTATTTTACTTCGAAAAGCAGCAGTCTTTTTTTTGTGCAGTTTTCTACCATCCATTTGATCAGGTAAATTAAAAGATAAGACTGTTAATTGTCCATAGGTAATGGAAATCAGTTTTTTTTTTTTTTACTACAGTATTTGCAGAATGTTCTATTCATTATAAACAAGAAAATGTTGATCTATATACTGAACAATAATATAAACTATTTCAACCATTTTACTGAGTTACAGTTCATATAAGGAAATCAGTCAATTGAAATAAATAAATTAGGCCCTAATCTATGGATTTCACATGACTGGGCAGGGGCGCAGCCATGGGGTGGGCCTGGGAGGGCATAGGCCCACCCACTTGGAAGCCAGGCTCCCCCACTGGGGAGCCAAGCCCAGCTTATCAGAATACGTTTTTCCCCACAAAAGGGCTTTATTACAGACAGAAATACTCTTCAGTTTCATCAGCTGTCTGGGTGGCTGGTCTCAGACGATCCCGCAGGTGAAGAAGCCAGATGTGGAGGTCCTGGGCTGGTGTGGTTACACGTGGTCTGCGGTTGTGAGGCCAGTTGGATATACTGCCAAATTCTCTAAAACGACTGAGAAATTAAGATTCAAATCTCTGGCAACAGCTCTGGTGGACATTCCTGCAGTCAGCATTCCAATTGCATGCTCCCTCAAAACTTGAGACATCTGTGACATTGTTGACAAAACTGCACATTTTAGAGTGGCCTTTTAGTGTCCCCAGCACAAGGTGCACCTGTGTAATGATCATGCTGTTTAATTAGCTTCTTGATATGCCACACCTGTGGATGGATTATCTTGGCAAAGGAGAAATGCTCACTAATAGCAGTGTAAACAAAATGTTGCACAAAATTTGAGAGAAATAAGCTTTTTGTGCGTATGGAACATTTCTGGGATATTTTATTTCAGCTCATGAAACATGGGACCAACACCTTACATGTTGTGTTTATATTTGTATCAGTATATATTTTTTATCAAATTCGTTCTTTAGAATATGTAGTTAGTGGGTCAGACCAAAAAAAAATGATGGCATTGTAAAGGAATATAGGATCATTAAGAGGAGCCGGTAACCTATAAAGGGTCACCTGGGATGAGGTCATCTCCAAATCAAATAGAGTCACAGTGTACTAAGGAGGCATGCTGGGGCGGTGGCAAAGCGTCTCAGAGTAGGATTGCAGATCTAGGATCTGTTATGCCTTTTAAATCATATTGATTAGATCAGCTCTCCTACTCTGAGACACGTTGTGAATATGTGCTCTGGACCTCAACCAGCCTCCAGCCTCTCTGGCTCCCCATGCAACAATAGGTCAGACGATGATTCCAGCCTGGCTGTATTGTCAGGGTCTGCATGGGGCCGTGGGTAAAACAGCCCAACTCACTGAGGGGGTCCGCTGCCGGGTGCTCTCCCCTTCTCAGACTGGAGGAACAACAACCAGCCTTCCAGCCAAGACCCTCGAGAAACAGGAACCATAGAACCATGGGTCCTTATAGAGAGGTGTTATAGCTGGAATTATAACCACCCTGGATGATATAATGACAGACTGTTTCACCTCATGTTGACAAGTGACATTCAATAGTGAGGGGGAACAATCAAACCACCTACTCCTGTGAATGGAGTGGCAGGGCAGGACAGGGCTACTGTTGGACTGAAAACAGAATCTGGTGCATTCAACCATGCAAACACTCCTAAACACATGTAATGCTGTGATCCAGATGTGTCATGCATTATATCTGTGGGTAATACTAAGGTCGTTCACAGGTTTACAGGACTGAGGTCTATCATAGGAGACTCAGGGGTATTTGCCCACCCAGTAGGTTATATGGGGATCCTGGGGTATCCTACCAGGTGTGAGTGAGAGAAGACATGTTTGATCGGTGTTTGCATGTGTCCCAGGATGTGTCCATGCGCTAGGGTTGATGGGATTAACTGGAGAGGTTACACATCGTTCTCTCTGCATAGATTAATTCTGCTCTCGCTGCATTTCTCCCCTTCTCACTTCAGAGGTTCAAAGTGTGGGATGAGGGGCAGGGGAAGGGGAAGGGGAGGATGGGGTGGAGTATGGGGTGGGCTGTGTGTGTGTGTGGGGGGGGTCTCTTTCCTTCATTTGCGTTGCCACAGCTGGGATTCACTATACAGTCAACTTTGCTGGTTTTGAACACCATCCATGCCTTATAATGTGGATGACCATTATATCTATATTTTCTTGAAAGTATCATTCCCGCTCTCCACAATTGTCTCGGTAACTCAGCTGGTAGCCTTCTCTCCGTCCAGGTCAGAAGACAGAATGGTCAGAGGACAGAGGGGTCAGTCACAGTGACCCTTCAGTCAGTCAGGATTTGAACATTTTCTCTATGTACAGCTCCTCAGAAGACACCAAAGACATCAAGTTTCACCTTATGAACTCTAACCACTCTTTCATCAATAGACAGACCTGACTTTCTCAGGTCAATGTGCTCTACAAATTAGTCCTACTTCTAGTCACAAAACAGACAAATGCTTGTACATTATACACTTTTATTCTAATTTGGCAATTTTACTTATTTGTAATCCTTACTAACTGGTCTCCATGATTTTGAAATGCTTTCAAACTTGCTTTCAAAACATACATGGCCATTACATAACCAACCCTTAGATATCCAAACCATAAATGGGTACGTTGGAGGAGAGAAGGAATGAGTGAGAAAAGAGAGAGAGAGGTGCACTCCACCAAGATGAAGGGAGACAAGAAGAAAAGGGTAAATTACTGTTCCTTTCTTATGGAAATGGTAATGAAGTGGTGAGGGGCCCTGGAACAATAGGGGCCACAGGCAGCTTGAGCGTCACCGTGTAAACTGCTTCCTGTTAGGGACCATTTAAGCCCTTTAACTTTTACTGACTAACACGCCAACTACAAAGAGAGGGCCTCCCCATCAAAGACACACAGGAGCTGGTAGGGGCCTCAGAGGTCTGTTCAGTCCAGAAAGACAGACCTTTCCCAGGCCTGACCTGACTGACATCTATCAATAAATCTTTCTGAATCTAAATCAAATGATGCGGCAGTGCACCTTTTATGGGGGTTCTGATCTTCTTCTTTTTTTTTACAGCTTGTTTTTGAGAGCCTGCCTGAGTTGACACACAAATTCTTAAGGATGATTCTGCTATGAAGTATCTACCCACTTGTGTATATTTATCATTGCTATATAAAGCTGTTGTAATACCCAGCACATCTGGGTCATAGTGACACGACATCCACTTGATTGTGTTTTTCCATTTGTTTATCTTATTATAAGAGGCCGATACAGTTTCACTGCTCACTCACAAGTGTGGGTGAATACATGAACAGGCCGAAATCCACTGTTGCCTAGTACCAGTTCGATATTGCATTTCCTGTCCAAAATGACTGGATAGAGTGAATAATTGTTCTGGACAATCTATTTAGCTCATAACTGCTGTGTGTCTTTATTTGTGTGTATACAATACAACATGTAAAGTCCTGGGTGATGATAACGTAGAGTTGTATACAAGCAAACCACCTAGAATCTCAGCTAAACTTAAAGATCAGGACAAGGGCCAGTCAGTAACCGGCCAATAGGGGCAGTGTTGCGATCCTGATAGATTCCCTGACTCAAAGTGACTGTCTTGCCGCTGGATTGACCAGACAGTAGGGGGAGCTCTAGCGGGTGTAGCCTAAGGAAGGGGATTGATATAGAGAAGGCTCATGTTGTGGTACAAACCTGGATTAGGTGGTGGGACGGGGGTCTATCTATTATCCTTTAATGAGACCCTTTGATCTGGGGCTGTGTTTAGTGTTTGTACACCTGGGCTGCAGCACTAGCCTTGGATTGGTTGTCTACTCCTGCTGCTGGTAGTGGGGATGGGGGTAGATGGGTGGAGACTGGGTGGGGGGTGGGGGGGGCTGCCTGCGTTTTCCAGGTAGCACTTCTCAGTGAGTTGCTGCTGCTGCTGGCGTGGGAATGCAGTAAAAAGCCCCCAGCTCCGGCCCAACCCCTTTGTTTACCCCATTTTATAGTCTGCTGGCCTACAGCTTCTGGTTAGCCCCCTCAGACTGGCCAGACAGACAAGACTCTGGGCTGGTGCCCTGGCTGGCTCTTATCCTCGCTTTGGTTCTGGCTGCCCAGAGAGGAGCTCCTTCCTACGTGGAAAACCTGGGACACATATAGGGAAGCCGATCAGTCAAAAAAGGAGCACTTCTGTAGGGCATTGCCTCAGCAGTGTGTGTTCCAGCACTTTCTCTTTTAACAAAGATTAGCTAAAGATTACGTTCAACTACTCAGCAACAGACCATCTTAATCCATCTCCCCTATGTGTCCCAGGATTAACACCAGAAAACCATACAAATAAATGGTGTTGTTAGTCTGTTGTATGCCAGTGGCAACAAAGGCTTCTTAATAGATAAAAAATAAATCCTAATAGTTCATAGAACATTCATCAGTAGCTGACACCGTATCGTGTGAACATGTAATTTTGCATTTATAAAGAGGAAGTGATGCAACAGGAAGAGAGTGCTCAGTGATGTGTCTGCTCTGTGGGCTCACATCCCATCACTCTTCTGGGTAAATAACGTCCTCAGGGGTCTTGAAATCTGCTACCATTAATCCATGCATGATGGTGGTTAACACATTTTTATATTTGTCAGAGCTATCTGTCTGTGTGTCTGTGCTTCCGTCCTTTTGATCTCTCTCCATCCTGCCAGCTCATGTCCTTCCTTCCATACCTATAGTATGTAACCCAGCCACCTCATATCCAGTGGAAAGGGTGTTGGGTTCTTAGAGAAGGCAGTCAGGAAATCCAAACTATGACTTACCCACACATGACCAATGATCATGTGTGTGTGCGTGCTTGTGTGCGTGTGTGTGGGAGATGGCACAGCTGGGGGCTGGACTGAGCAGATTGAACCATGTTTTCTCACACACTAGTGTCTGCTGACCTCAGCTTTTCATATTAACACCAGGCAACACCAAACCCACTAAAACAGACTGAAAACAGAAACACACTCACAGACAGAGAGAGAGAGGGGGGGACAGACGGACGGACGGACGGACCGGCAGACAAGTTTCAGGAGACTAAATGGCTTGATGATATAGCCTCAGTAGAATAAGGATTTTCCTTAATCATATACCTGTAATTATTGTACTTTTTCCCTCTGAGATAGTATACAGGCCTGTGAGAATATAAATGCTATCAAAATATTATGAGAAGCTCACTCTCACATTCCAGCAGTGAACTATTTTACCTTGAAAATGTATGCACTCACTAACTGTAAGTCGCTCTGGATAAGAGCGTCTGCTAAATGACTAAAATGTAAATGGTCTGGTGTTCAGGTGCCAAACTAGTTACAGGGGCACCAGTGACACTGGGGAAAAAAGTTTTTCTGGAGCCCTCCTATACTTAAAAAATATTAGTCTATTTATATAGGACCTTCAGATTTACATTTTACATTTTAGTCATTTAGCAGACGCTCTTATACAGAGCGACTTACAGTTAGTGAGTGCATACATATATATATTTTTTTCATACTGGCCCCCCGTGGGAACACTTCTTGGTTAAACATGAGAAGAAAACATCTAATGAAACAACAGTGTGTTGCTAGGCTACCTGACATTACAAAAAGTAGTATATAAGACTGTGGCCCCGGCCGTATCCACTTCAAAAGTCAACATCTAAATAATCAATCCAAAGCCACAATCTGTGAATCTGTGTTTCAGCTCATTACAATGGTGGCTATGGACAGAAGGGATGGACGGTAGTCCTAGAAAAGTCATTGTTACTGTAAATATTGTATAAAGACATGTCAATGTATCAGGAAGTGCCATAATACTACAGAGTTGTGGTTACATTGTGTTGCATAAGAGACATCCCAAATACATTTCTGTGTGTGTCAACTCCCTACTTCCATCCCACGACCAGTACTGTATGTTTCACTATGTGAACATGCGTGGCAGATATAAAACTAGCTGTCAAGCGAACTATCAGTCAAGTCACAGTGGCCTAGCTATAGCTAATAGCTAGAGTCCTAGCTTTACCAAAGCTGAGCTTCTAACACCTTCCCTACTACAGTATCCTACTACAGTATCCCCAGTCAGAAGCAGCCACTCTACAGAGAAAGTTCATCATCTGTCGTGTCAAAGCTGAGCCTGAGCTGAGCTGGCATTAGCATCCCAAAGGTCCCAGGGTCTCATCTAGGGCGCCTCCACATCCACTAGGCTTCTAGAGGGTTGAGGGGGGTAGGGGTGGGGTAGGGATAAGGGGGGCAATCACTGTCTCCACTAATTATTTATATCCCTTTCAAAGGCCTTGGTGATTGGAAGAGGAAAGTTTAGATTTCCTGAACTTGTAACGGAAACGCAAAAGTGACAGACGGATCTTAGGGCTCAATCCACATCAGAGAGGGCTGGGGGGGAGGGGGTAAGGGACAGGGGTAGGAGGAGGGTTACGCTGTGGGTTTAGGAAAGGGAAGTGGCTATTGGTGTGTTTCACTCAGGTCCTATCTGTCCCTATGGACAACAACACCTTTGCTTAGTCACACAGAGCCACAGTTACACCAGTCACTAATAAAGTACCATTAAAATACAATACAACGACCGCAATAGAAACCCAAAACTCGCTCCACTCAAACCCACCTTGAATTATCGGTGATAAACAAAAGAAGAAAACACAGACAGATAGTTCTATGGTGGAGCTTGAAGAGGCTGGTGAAATGACAGTGGCATGGGAAGTAGCATGTACTTTCATGTTATTACAGTACTGTTATATGTGTTACCTTATATCCTGAAACAGACAAAGAGAGGAGGATGAAACACAAAAACAGGAAAATGAAGTCTGTGGTCACAGCAGATATACTATATGCGATGAGATCAGGAGGACCACTGAGTCTGAAATCTGTGAGAAAAGATAGATGGATTCAATGGTGTTCACACTAACTTATAGTAAAGCATCTTATAAAAGAAAATAACAATGAGGTTATTAGACTTTAATGTGACAAGAGACACAAACTTAAGTGTGTGTGTGTGTGTGTGTGTGTGTGTGTGTGTGTGTGTGTGTGTGTGTGTGTGTGTGTGTGTGTGTCTGTGTGTGTGTGTGTGTCTGGTGAGTTGTTTCTTCTTCTCAGGGCTGACTCATCCTCGTCTCTGTGTTTACTTATTTAGGCCAGTGAAGATGAAGACGAGGTCCTCTGGAAAATATGCCTGGCCTTATAACTGTCCCTTTGTGAAGCACCAGGCCTCTGTAATATTTCTCACCTAGGTGAGTGTGTGTTGATGCCTGAGGAGACTGGATGGTTTAACCCTCACGTCACCAATGGACCAGGCCAAGGAGATGATGGGAAACACAATTTGACAAATAACATTTACGTACACATTAGAAATTAAGGAATTACATGTATCTTATTTTCAGATGTATTATTGGTTGAGTAGAACAGCACCCATACAGTACAACTCAACACCAAGTTTTTATTTAAATACATAGGCCTAGAACCAAAAAGAAGTGAAACATGTTTTTAAAAATTGTTGCTAATGTATTGAAAATGAAATACAGAAATATCTAATTTATATAAGTATTCACACCCCTTACTTTGTTTCCATACCTGGATTGTGCAACATTTGCCCATTATACGTTTCAGAAATCTTAAAGTTCTGTCAAATTGGTTGTTGATCATTGCAAGACAACCATTTTCAGGTCTTGCCATAGATTTTCAAGTAGATATAAGTCAAAACTGTAAGCAACTCCAGTGTAGATTTGGCCTTGTGTTTTAGGTTATTGTCCTGCTGAAAGGTGCATTCATCTCCCAGACTGAACCAGGTTTTCTTCTAGGATTTTGCCTGTGCTTAGCTCCATTCCATTTCTTTTTTATCCTGAAAAACTCCCCAGTTCTTAACGATTACAAGCGTACCAATAACATGATAAAGCCACCACTATGCTTGAAAATATGGAGAGTGATACTCAGTAATGTGTTGTATTGGATTTGCCCCAAACATAACACTTTCTATTCATGACAAAAAGTGCATTGCTTTACCACAATGTTTTGCAGTATTACTTTAGTGTCATGTTGCAAACAGGATGCATATTTTGGAATAGTTTTTATTCTGTACAGGCTTCATACTTTTCACTCTGTCAATTAGGTTAGTATTGTGGAGTAGCTACAATGTTGTTGATCCATCCTCAGTTTTCTCCTATCACACCCATTGAACTCTGTAACTGTTTTAAAGTCACCATTGGCCTCATGGTGAAATCCCTGAGCGGTTTCCTTACTCTCTGGCAACTAAATTAGGAAGGATACCTGTATCTTTGTAGTGACTGGGTGTATTGATACACCACCCAAAGTGTAATTAATAACTTCACCATGATCAAAGGGATATTCAACGTCTGCTTTACCCATCTACCAACAGGTGCCCTTCCTTGCGAAGCATTGGAAAACCATTGGGTTTAAAATTCACTGCTCGACTGAGGGACCTTACAGATAATTCTATGTATAGGGTACAGAGATGAGGTAGTCATTCAAAAATCATGTTCAACACTATTATTGCACACATGCAACTTATTATGTGACTTGTTAAGCACATTTTTACTCCTGAACTTATTTAGGCTTGTCATAACAAAGGGGTTGAATACTTATTGACTCAAGACATTTCAGCTTAAATTTTTTTATTAATTTGTAAACATTTCTCTAAACATAATTCCACTTTGACATTATGGGTTAATATGTGTAGGCCAGTGACCAAAAATAGATATGTAATCAATTTTAAATTCAGGCTGTAACACAACAAAATGTGGAAAAAGTCAAGGGGTGTGAATACTTTCTGAAGGCACTGTAAATTATTATTGTTGTGTGTGTGTGTGTGTGTGTGTGTGTGTGTGTGTGTGTGTGTGTGTGTGTGTGTGTGTGTACGTGTCGGGGTTGGGGGAGAATAGTGAGGAGCGGAGACAGAGGGCCTGGTCGGGATGGAGAACAGTCCTGTATTATGTAGCTGGTGGTGAAATTCTCTCTCTCTCTTCTCAGGCCTCAAAATAAAGAGGGGGAAAAGGAAGAGGCAGCTGAATGATATGGGATGGAAAGGTGTGAGAGAACCCCTTTACATTTATGACCTCTGTAGAGCTGCAGGAAGTGGAGTAGTAAACTGGAGTCACGCTCCACAGAACCCACTCAATTCCAAGTACATCACAGAGCCTGAGACAGAGCAGACAGGAACACAAGAACACACAGACCCACTGTATTCTGCCTCCCTCAGGATCAGTGGTAACTGTTAGACCTAATATAACCTTCATACACCAGGAAAGACTTTAGCCACACAAGTTCCCTCCTAAATCTTCTGACATTATAGGGAGGGACACAGGTTCAAGGCCTCACCTGTCTTGAAATTAACATATAACATTTGGAGGGATCTTCAGGAAACCACATGTAAAAAATAAATTGAATAAAATGGATAAGAAGATAAACTGGAAAAAAATATGAAATTATGATAATTAATATCAGTATAATTTCTAAGTAGGCCTATATATACAGCAACACATTAGGCTACAGACATTGCTCAAGACCATGGTATCAGGATGAGAAAAAAAGGGCCATAAGCAGATAATTTGGTATAGGGTACAATTATTAATCCCCTATAATCTCAATCCCCGATCTTAATGATAAAGAAGTCTAATACTTTTACAATGAAGTGTGAATAAATGTTTCCTCGATGTTAGTGAGAGTGAATGTGAGATCAGAAACAGACTGGCGGCCCCATTATGCAGATCTCCGATGTCACCTCGGGGCTATCCACACTTCGCCAAGTACAGGAACAGAGGAACAGCCTAATGGCCCGGCCACAGTCAACACTACACTTCTCACGTGTGTATTTGGGACAACAAAAGATTAGCATTATTCGCAAATATACAACTTAGTTCAAAGGCACAGTGGCTGCAGCCAGTTGCCCTGTCTCTTCCCTTCTTTTGTTTTTATTTAAATATTCAAAAAACTTTGTTTGGCCTAATCATCCAACGATGTTTTTTCCCATCTGACAAATAGATGATATAGCATAGGATACTAATCAACTATTTTTAATTCCATAAACATATTGTGTATTATTGGCAATAAGGCCTAATCACATGTATTTTTTTCGTTAGAGGGTCATTTAAGATAAATAAGGAATGTATGAAATATGAACAGCTCTGAAATGTATTACACTATGCAAAAGTAAACGAATATCCAAACAATTTTAGAAAATGCATAGGCCTAGGTCATGTAGGCGAAAAACCTAAAGGAAAATGCAATGAATACGTTATTCTTATTCAGACATGACCCTGTTTAAAGTGGGCCTAGAGGCCTATAGGTAAATGTATTAATTTTGTATTGACGCAGTTATGGTGGGCCTTTTTGCATTGGGGACATCGAGGAGACGCTCGAAACGAGACCGTTAAGCCATCGGGGCGTGGTCTAGAACGCAACGCCACGCCCTTGTCCCCATGTGGTCCCTGGGGGGCCTTATATGATCAGGCCTTGGGTTCCGAAGCCAGTAGTACTTATCTCACTGTCAAAACTAATCTTCAAACAGTGAATCCTATTCTAACGGTACATTTCGCGGAACTCCACAAGAACTCATCCTATAGGAAATATGACTTC
This sequence comes from Coregonus clupeaformis, assembly GCF_020615455.1. NCBI lineage: Eukaryota > Metazoa > Chordata > Actinopteri > Salmoniformes > Salmonidae > Coregonus > Coregonus clupeaformis. The sequence continues at coordinate 37,517,759 of NC_059199.1, forward strand.
AAACTCCGACCAGCGGCTGGACCACCTTCTGAGCGTGGTGGAGAACGAGTTTCAGAAGGGCAGCGAGAAAGGAGATGCCTTGGAGAGGGATATTAAACTGGGACTAGAAGACGCAGAATTATGGACCAAGTTTAAAGAACTAACCAACGAAATGATCGTCACCAAGACTGGCAGGTAGGCTATGGTTGGTTTTTGCTGTTAGCTACGGATCAAAATGAGGCCTTCGAGGCCTACTGGCCTGCCTCGCTAAAAGCAAAGTTTATCTGGAGAGATCGTAGCGCGCATTTACGCACGACTTTACAAAGTTAAACGTTACTGATGCGCACAGGTTAGATCTGCAACAGGCATGTTCAGCCTTTTAGAATAGTCTAGATGAGAGGGTGTTGGCCAGGCAATAGGCCATATCTATACTTTACTGCTACAACTTGAATACCATGTCAAGAATTAGGCATAACGCGCAACGGTCGTCAAATCGTATAAAACCTATTATTAAGATAAAGTAACAGGCCCAGAAGTGGCACCCATTTTAATGCAAATATATCTATGTCAAATAATTCATTTATAAAGATCAACGGCTGAGCCAACATAACATAATATTTGGGCTTGCTTAGGCTATATGTTTATTTAACAACTTTATTTTAACCTACAGGCGGATGTTTCCAGTGCTCAGAGCGAATGTGAGCGGCTTGGACCCCAACGCCATGTACTCAGTCCTCTTGGACTTCGTGGCTGCAGACAACAATCGGTGGAAGTACGTGAACGGCGAGTGGGTTCCCGGTGGCAAGCCCGAGCCACAGAGCCCTAGCTGCGTCTACATCCACCCAGACTCGCCTAACTTCGGAGCGCACTGGATGAAAGCACCTGTTTCATTCAGCAAAGTCAAACTGTCCAATAAACTCAACGGAGGAGGACAGGTAAGGCCCCGATTTGTTTTGTCGTCTTCTGGGTTCGTATTTGTAGTACGCTTATTCATTATTATGTAAATCAATTTAAAGTCAACTTGGTAGGCTAGGTCAGATTGCCCAGCTCTCTCAGAGCTAATGATGCTCTACCCTGCTGTGCTGAATTACAAAGTTAGGCCTTTTCTGGGGAAAAACGGTGTTCATTTCATGGCAAATCAACTTCACAATGTTTTATTAGGCCTCTGTAGGCCCATTGCACATTGCTATCTTATTCATTTGGGGTGTGTGTTTTAGATATTTTTTTGTTTTAGATAAAAAAAATGTATTATGCTTTATTGTGATATTATTAAAATAATGTATAATTTATATCTAGATCATGCTGAACTCTCTGCACAAGTATGAGCCCAGAATACACATTGTGAAGGTTGGAGGGATACAGAAGATGATCAGTAGCCAGTCTTTCCCCGAGACTCAGTTCATCGCTGTCACTGCTTACCAGAACGAAGAGGTCAGTTGGCCTGAATAACACAGTCACAGAGATAATCATTGTTCACAATAATAAACATTATATTGTGTTCAGCTTACAGTGAATGAAGAAAGTGCTTTTAATTGTCATATTTATGTACCTTCTAGATAACTGCATTGAAGATCAAACACAATCCATTCGCTAAAGCTTTCCTCGATGCCAAAGAGAGGTGAGAGGAAGAGACTGATATTGTGTCAGCAATATGATGATGCTTTGTTCTGTATTTATTTTATTTTATGTGTGAATTCTGATGTTCTGCTTACAATTTTAGGAGCGACCATAAAGACATGCCAGACCATGGTGGAGACAGTCAACAGTCTGGTTATTCTCAACGTAAGTCTTCTCTTCAGTTCAGCAACATCAACCACATTAGAAAAGCTATTTCTATATCTCTCCATTTCAATTCCAACAATCAAACCAAGTCATTATATGTGACATAATTTTCCAACAAACTTTTCTTAAACGTTCAGAAAACAATTATCATCATCATCATACATCTTGATGTGCATTAACCGAACCATTTTGTCTCTTCTCTCCCTCCAGTTGGTGGTTGGTTTCTACCTGGTAACGGTCCTATGTGCCCCAGCAGCAGCCCCCCTCCGTTCAGCGGGGCCCCTGGCTACTCCTCAGGGTCCTACTGTGAGAGGTACTCCAGCCTGAGGGGCCACAGGGCCGCCCCCTACCCCAGCCACTACCCACACCGCTCCACCAGCTCAAGTAAGACCATCCTCTACCCAACCCAGCACTCTGGGAATCCACTGTTTACTGTTTATTCTGATCACTAGTCAGACACATAGGTATAGATTACAGCATGGTGGTTTCATGGATTTCAAGATGTTGGTTAAAAAATGTTTGAGAAATCTCCCCTGAAGGAAATGCATTGTTTTGATCAGAGAAATGTTTGTATGCTGTTTTTAGTAATTTCTCTATGTACTTTATTGTTTAGACAACTACATGGACAATTCGTCGGGAGCCCTGCCCCCCCATGACAGCTGGTCAGCCCTGCAGATCCCTAACTCCACTGGGATGGGAACCCTGGCCCACACCAGCAACTCCGCATCCAACTCCAGGTATGGCAATACATGGTCATAGTTGATCATATATATGTTTCTGATATCACTGTTTAGTTTTCAGTACTTTCCTGACTACATGACTTGATCAGGAACATTCTGGGCCCTAGGCCTAAACCTTTACTAGGCCCAGATCTCTTCCTGGTTAGAAAAAAACTCATACTCTAAACCCATTCTCTCTTTTCTCTCTCTCTCTCTCTCTCTCTCTCTCTCTCTCTCTCTCTCTCTCTCTCTCTCTCTCTCTCTCTCTCTCTCTCTCTCTCTCTCTCTCTCTCTCTCTCTCTCTCTCTCTCTCTCTCTCTCTCTCTCTCTCTCTCTCTCTCTCTCTCTCTCTCTCTCTCTCTCTCTCTCTCTCTCTCTCTCTCTCTCTCTCTCTCTCTCTCTCTCTCTCTCTCTCTCTCTCTCTCTCTCTCTCTCTCTCTCTCTCTCTCTCTCTCTCTCTCTCTCTCTCTCTCTCTCTCTCTCTCTCTTACAGCCAGTATCCCAGCCTGTGGTCTGTTGCCGGGACGGCCCTAACTCCTTCCGGCTCCGCCTCTGGTTCAATCGCTGGCGGCCTGACCAGCCAGTTCCTGCGAGGCTCCTCCTACACAGGCCTAACCTCCTCCCTGCCTGTATCCTCACCATCCTCCATGTACGACCCCAGCCTTAGCGAGGTGGGTGTAGGAGTGGGCGAGGCCCAGTTCGAAAGCTCCATCGCCAGGCTCACTGCCTCCTGGGCACCCGTGGCTCAGAGCTACTGAGCACAATGCTTCCATAGCCATTGACTCTCCTCAACCACCATCCTGCTCCACATCACCACCATCTCCTCTCTACTGCCTGACTATCAGCTAGGAAACCTTTGGGTTGAAGCAGTACATGTGGACAGCAACGCCTGTGAAAGGCAGAGAGTCAACTCAGAAGAAGATCTATCTGAAGCAGAGCGATTTAGGGTCCTCTCAGGCCTTGTGTTTTACCAACATGACATGGTTGGTCTTCCATTCCAAAAACCCTAGGCATTCTAAGCCTAAGTCCATAGGTTGCCATTCTGAAGTTACATTGGGAGTTTCCTTCACTCTCTCCAAGGTGCAGTTAAAAGCCAAAGACAATCTGAATATACTTCCTCTACAATTGTTCCAGTTGCTGGTGTGTTACTGTTGTCGTGTCCTTCAGTACAGACACAGTACACCAAGACAATCGTACGCTGGCGGAAGACAATCAGGATCACTAGCTACCCAAAGCTAAGTTTATGAAGTAACCCCCTCAACTTTACTAAAGGGGCCAATCCTTATGTTTGACTGTTTATTGTTAAAATTAGTTTAGTTATTATTATAATACAGATAAATAAGATGAAATAATCTGTTGATCTAACATAAAAAAATGTATATGTGTGTATATAAAATAAATTAACGTCCATTTTCATTGTTAGCCGTTTACATGTAACTGTTTTGGATCCAGTGTCAGTGTGTTGCTTTTCGTGGCCTGAAGGAAAAGAAAGAAGGAAAGAATGAAAGAAAGAAGTGTATTGTATCCTCCCACAGTAGCCCAGGAGAAAGCACAGGTGTCTCTCCTCTTTCGCTCTGTGTACATTCCCTCCCTGCCAATAATATGTACATATCTATTCTATTTGTATTTGTTGGACTCATTGGGAGTTTATGTTTATTTATGTCATTTTAATAATAAATTAAAAGTTCCTTTGTTTTCTCAAATATGACTTCAGTGTGTCAATTACAGTCACATTCACTGTCAATGAAATGAGCCATGGCATGCACTACCTTAGCTTCTTCTTACCCACCACATTACTGTGTCTACAATCATACAATTTCCATTTCCTAAAAGGTGAAGAGGGATTGAATCTATACATTTCAGCCCATGTCATATTTAAGTTTATAATATAAAACTGCAAGCCAAAGACTGAGCCCATGTCGGCATGAAAGCATAAATAATATTTCTCAGGACTAAGGTGAATACATAGCCTACTTCAGCTGGCATTCATTACCACAGATACATCTTGTTTTATAACCTTTCACAACTCACAACTCAAATAGAACTCTCACACAGTCCACACAAGCAAACGAGAAGCAGGCCAGTTTTTCATAAAGAGCCAAATTGTGAGGAAATAACTGTTGAAAATAAGACCTTGCCAAAGTACTATGGTTATCACACATAACCTACACAGTACCTATCACACATTGCCTACACTGATGTTGTGGTCTCCTGCACCCAAATTCAATCATCTTTTGAGGCTGCTGGATGGAGTGTTTTATAAATACTAGTGCCAACACAGCTATGCTAAGTGAATCGTCTTGTGTAATTGATATGACACGTAGAGACGGAACCATTCAGGTTGAGGAATCCTTCTGAGGGGTTTCCATCGCTGACGCGTCTTTGTGACAATCTTCATGAAGGTGTGACACACGGCTAACACGTTTAGAATTCCCTGGCTGTCATTAAACAAAAAAAGTATATGAACCCCAAATGCCGTATGCCAACAGGCCAGACTGCCTCGCACCAGGGAGAGAATTAAAATGGAAAGCAACAACGCCTCAAAGCTTTATTTAGAACTTTAACTCTCCATTTTCATGGTTGTTTTGCTTTATGTGTCCCTGAAATGTACATTTCTCATATCGTGTCTTCTAGTGTATTGGGTGAAGCGGGTCAATCTAATTTGGACCATATCATCCTCTCATTTCCCCAACAATAAACCATTTGTATTATACTGTAGCTAATGGCAGAGCAGGGAAGCCAACCTGGGTCACTAGTGTGAAAGGCAAACACCCTACGCATCATGCCAATAGGGTTAACCCACTTGGTGGGAATTGTAATGTTTCTTATATAGCGAGAATTGCTACACTGCCCCTTCTGAAAAGGAAGGCACGTCCCCGTGCCTCGACTACTCAGACCCCTTACATGTCCGGGCCGTGCGTTCCGATGGCCACCATCCCACTTCTAACACCAATGTAGCGAATGGCAGGGCAGGGAAGTGAACCTAGGTCGCTGGTGTGAAAGTCAAACACCGCCAATAGGGTTAACTCACTTGGTGGGAATCGTAACGTGGCTCATATAGCGTGGATCACTACAATACCATGGACACCCATCATAGGTATACACATACAGTGGGGAGAACAAGTATTTGATACACTGCCGATTTTGCAGGTTTTCCTACTTACAAAGCATGTAGAGGTCTGTAATTTTTATCATAGGTACACTTCAACTTTGAGAGATGGAATCTAAAACAAAAATCCAGAAAATCACATTGTATGATTTTTAAGTAATTAATTTGCATTTTATTGCATGACATAAGTATTTGATCACCTACCAACCAGTAAGAATTCCGGCTCTCACAGACCTGTTAGTTTTTCTTTAAGAAGCTCTCCTGTTCTCCACTCATTACCTGTATTAACTGCACCTGTTTGAACTCGTTACCTGTATAAAAGACACCTGTCCACACACTCAATCAAACAGACTTCAACCTCTCCACAATGGCCAACACCAGAGAGCTGTGTAAGGACATCAGGGATAACATTGTAGACCTGCACAAGGCTGGGATGGACTACAGGACAATAGGCAAGCAGCTTGGTGAGAAGGGAACAACTGTTGGCGCAATTATTAGAAAATGTAAGAAGTTCAAGATGACGGTCAATCACCCTCGGTCTGGGGCTCCAATCAAGATCTCACCTCGTGGGGCATCAATGATCATGAGGAAGGTGAGGAATCAGCCCAGAACTACACGGCAGGACCTGGTCAATGACCTGAAGAGAGCTGGGACCACAGTCTCAAAGATAAGCATTAGTAACACACTACGCCGTCATGGATTAAAATCCTGCAGCGCACGCAAGGTCCCCCTGCTCAAGCCAGTGCATGTCCAGGCCCGTCTGAAGTCTGCCAATGACCATCTGGATGATCCAGAGGAGGAATGGGAGAAGGTCATGTGGTCTGATGAGACAAAAATAGAGCTTTTTGGTCTAAACTCCACTCGCCGTGTTTGGAGGAAGAAGAAGGATGAGTACAACCCCAAGAACACCATCCCAACCATGAAGCATATTGAGGGGAGGATGGATGGGGCCATGTATCGCGAGATCTTGGCCATCAACCTCCTTCTCTCAGTAAGAGCATTGAAGATGGGTCGTGGCTGGGTCTTCCAGCATGACAACGACCCAAAACACACAGCCAGGGCAAATAAGGAGTGGCTCTGTAAGAAGCATCTCAAGGTCCTGGAGTGGCCTAGCCGGTCTCCAGACCTGAACCCAATAGAAAATCTTTGGAGGGAGCTGAAAGTCTGTATTGCCCAGCGACAGCCCCGAAACCTGAAGGATCTGGAGAAGGTCTGTATGGAGGAGTGGGCCAAAATCCCTGCTGCAGTGTGTGCAAACCTGGTCAAGACCTACAGGAAACGTATGATCTCTGTAATTGCAAACAAAGGTTTCTGTACCAAATATTAAGTTCTGCTTTTCTGATGTATCAAATACTTACAGTCATGGCCAAAATTGTTGGCACCCCTGAAATTTTTCCAGAAAATGAAGTATTTCTCACAGAAAAGTATTGAAATTACACATGTTTTGCTATGCACATGTTTATTTCCTTTGTGTGTATTGGAATAACACAAAAAAAAACAGGAAAAAAGCAAATTTGACATAATTTCACACAAAACTAAAAAAAATGGGCCGGACAAAGTTATTGGCACCCTTTCAAAATTGTGGATAAATAAGTTTGTTCCAAGCATGTGATGCTCCTTTAAACTCACCTGGGGCAAGTAACAGGTGTGGGCAATCTAAAAATCACACCTGAAAGCAGATAAAAAGGAGAGAAGTTGACTCAGTCTTTGCATTGTGTTTCTGTGTGTGCCACACTAAGCATGGAGAACAGAAAGAGGAAAAGAGAACTGTCTGAGGACTTGAGAACCAAAATTGTGGAAAAATATCAACAATCTCAAGGTTACAAGTCCATCTCCAGAGATCTAGATGTTCCTTTGTCCACAGTGCGCAACATGATCAAGAAGTTTGCAACCCATGGCACTGTAGCTAATCTCCCTGGACGTGGACGGAAGAGAAAAATTGATGAAAGGTTGCAACGCAGGATAGTCCGGATGGTGGATAAGCAGCCCCAAACAAGTTCCAAAGAAATTCAAGCTGTCCTGCAGGCTCAGGGTGCATCAGTGTCAGCGCGAACTATACGTCGAAATTTGAATGAAATGAAACGCTATGGCAGGAGACCCAGGAGGACCCCACTGCTGACACAGAGACATAAAAAAGCAAGACTACAGTTTGCCAAAATGTACATGAGTAAGCCAAATTCCTTCTGGGAGAACGTCTTATGGACAGATGAGACCAAGATAGAGCTTTTTGGTAAAGCACATCGTTCTACTGTTTACCGAAAATGTAATGAAGCCTTCAAAGAAAAGAACACAGTACCTACAGTCAAATATGGTGGAGGTTCAAAGATGTTTTGGGGTTGTTTTGCTGCCTCTGGCACTGGGTGCCTTGACTGTGTGCAAGGCATCATGAAATCTGAGGATTACCAAAGGATTTTGGGTCGCAATGTAGGGCCCAGTGTCAGAAAGCTGGGTTTGCGTCCGAGATCATGGGTCTTCCAGCAGGACAATGACCCCAAACATACTTCAAAAAGCACCCAGAAATGGATGGCAACAAAGCGCTGGAGAGTTCTGAAGTGGCCAGCAATGAGTCCAGATCTTAATCCCATTGAACACCTGTGGAGAGATCTTAAAATTGCTGTTGGGAAAAGGCACCCATCCAATATGAGAGACCTGGAGCAGTTTGCAAAAGAAGAGTGGTCCAAAATTCCGGGTGAGAGGTGTAAGAAGCTTATTGATGGTTATAGGAAGCGACTGATTTCAGTTATTTTTTCCAAAGGGTGTGCAACTAAATATTAAGTTAAGGGTGCCAATCATTTTGTCCGGCCCATTTTTTGAGTTTTGTGTGAAATTATGTCAAATTTGCTTTTTTCCTGTTTTTTTTGTGTTATTCCAATACACACAAAGGAAATAAACATGTGCATAGCAAAACATGTGTAATTTCAATACTTTTCTGTGAGAAATACTTCATTTTCTGGAAAAATTTCAGGGGTGCCAACAATTTTGGCCATGACTGTATGTCATGCAATAAAATGCAAATTAATTACTTAAAAATCATACAATGTGATTTTCTGGACCAGATCCTTTGGAGGAATATAACAGAACACTGAAAATGTCTGTAGCCACTTTTCTGGATTTTTTACATGCTTTGTAAGTAGGAAAACCTGCAAAATCGGCAGTGTATCAAATACTTGTTCTCCCCACTGTACACTTTCAACTCTTATATTCCATCTTTGTCATGATAGGCATCAGGTTAGGTTGATATGTACTGAATGATGATGTCACCGTTATCTCTCTGCGTTCTTTCTCTGACAGGCTGAGAGAGCAGAGCGGGGGACCTGTCCCAGGACTGGACAGTGATGGAGGTTTCCACACCAGGGTGTAAATGAAAACTGAAGGGTCACAGGGCCACCAGCAAACAGTAATGAAGCAGCAATGTGACATCCAGCTGGCAGGGCCTGGCCGGGTTAGGGTTAGACTGCAGCAGGCCGGAGAAAAGCAGCCCTGTGTGCTGGAGCAAGGAGCAAATGTTCCCCTCGATCAGAATACCTCCATACCTTCATTTTACAACTTCAAACTCCATACCTCTGTCCACTTTATGGCAGCTTCAAGGAGCATTAACTTTCACATTTGATCATCTTATGACTGAAAGGACTGGGATGTCCAAGTTTTTTTGTGTTGAATATATGAAAACTGTAGTTTGGACTGGTTCATGTTGTATAAAAAAATAAGAGTTGTGTAAAAGTATCTCACTTGTGTCATCAGTGTGTGTGTGTCTGTGCATGTCTGTGTCTGTGTGTGCACACGTGTATGCATGAGTGCGTGCCTGTGCCTGTGCATTTGCTTGTGTGTGAGTGTTTCTGGATACTCAGTGAGGATGTTTGCTGATTGGGCAGCACATGCTGGTCTTTGCTCAGTCTACCAGTGGTAAATAAGTCCTGCTGAGTTAGGCCATCTGTCTGCTCTGTTATGGGATGTGTGTGTAGCTGCAGACAGACATACATACAGTAGTTCAGTGACTGAAGTCTTTGTCCGTCCAGAGAGCTGAGTACACAGCTTGCTCCGATCGCTCCGATCAGCAGTCTCTGTTGGTCCTCGTTAATTGTGTGTGTGTGTGTGTGATCCAAATATGCTCTACAGAGTGTGCCCAGCATTAGGGTGTGGAGGGCTGGTCTGTGTATCCCAAACAGAAGAGGTCAATTGAGTTTTGATAAGTTAAGTGGTGTTCTAAGGGGTCAGGAAACTCCAATCAGACAGTAGAAAGTCCTCTTGTTTACTTATTTGTATATAGTTTATACATAGTGCTGCCCTAGGTGCCTCTCCTGTATATTGAAAACACAAGGAGAGCTGAATAGATAGATAGATAGATAGATAGATAGATAGATAGATAGATAGATAGATAGATAGATAGATAGATAGATAGATAGATAGATAGATAGATAGATAGATAGATAGATAGATAGATAGATAGATAGATAGATAGATAGATAGATAGATAGATAGATAGATAGATAGATAGATAGATAGATAGATAGATAGATAGATAGATATATAGATTGATTGATTGATTGATTGATTGATATATTGATAAATTGATAAATTGATAGATAGATAGATTCCAAAGCCAGTACAGTATAAGACAGTCTGATTGGGCATTGATTGACCAACCTTTATCAATCTCTACGTTCAGTACACAAGCTTCTGGGGATGAGGCCTTCTCTCCTATCCTGTCCTTAGCTAGTTCTCTCACGTATCCCTCTGTTTCCAGGAATATTTTGCAGAGCGAGCAGGCAGTGAAAGAGAGAGAGAGAGAGAGAGAGAGAGAGAGAGAGAGAGAGAGAGAGAGAGAGAGAGAGAGAGAGAGAGAGAGAGAGAGAGAGAGAGAGAGAGAGGGCGAAGCGGCCGCAGCAGTGCAAACACCCCGGTTATGATGGTGAGTCAGAGAGCAAAGCATTCTGGGTGATTTATGAGGTTCCACCACCAAAAAACAAGTAGTCAAATCTGGAACAGCTAGTCAGCGCAGAGGAGGGGGTGGTGTGTTTGCAGACCTCCCCCTCTCCCCTCTCCCCTCTCCCCTCTCCCCTCTCCCCTCTCCCCCCTCTCCCCTCTCCCCTCTCCCCCTCACCCGTCCTCTCCCCCTCCTCCCATCCCACCTCATCCTCTGGTGTCTGTGTGTCTTCGTTAATGAAGAAATTGTCGTACCTGGGTGAGACATTGCTCTCAGCTGAATTCTCTACCTCCTCCTCTGCCCCTTTCCTTTCCTCCCTCTCTTCCTACCCTCCCTCTCTACCCGTCAGCCCTGAGCCCGACCAACCCCACCCAACGACAGTCCAGGCAGAGAGGAAGAAAGGGAAGAGTTTCATTCCAAAAATGCTATATATCCATTTTCAGAAATGTTGGTAAATTAGCTTTTATTGTTTAATTAAAGAAATGATGAAAGAGATTGGTGTGTTTTTTTCCACTATCTAATCATGTTCAATGACAGACATGTATTTGTTTAAAATCTATCACTTGATGGTTTCTTTTCAGAGAGACAAAATAATCATGTTTTTTGCTAAACGCTATATATCTGCCTCACTCTCAAAGAAATAAGTAGTACTGCTAGTTTTTACACAATTTTTTATAAAGAACTGTACAAATTATACATTTGTGGCATCTGGGTTGGAGAGCAGAGAGGGGCGGAGGTGGGTGAAATCTTAGTAGAGGAGGGGTGGAGAGAGCGAGAGAGAGAGAGAGAGAGAGAGAGAGAGAGAGAGAGAGAGAGAGAGAGAGAGAGAGAGAGAGAGAGAGAGAGAGAGAGAGAGAGAGAGAGATGCCCTGGAGTACATGAAGATGTCAAAACTGAAGGCGCCGCATGGACACACACACACATTATTTTATTTATTTTTCTAATTCAATACAGTAATATGAGATCTGTATGTAAAACATTTACATTTGACATTTTTGTAATTTAGCAGATGCTCTTATCCAGAGTGACTTACAGTAAGTGCATTCATCGTAAAATAGCTTGGTGAGTCAACATCATATCACAGTCAAATATACAGGATACAAACATTCCATTCAAGCTAAACAATGGATATATAGCGTTTTGCAAAAAAATGAATTTTCATACACATCTAAAATCTATTAATAAAAAATCTGGGAACTGCAATATTTTTACACAAACATGATGGTAACCATAAGCAATCATTTTTTGAAAAATTGGTGGATATAGCATTTTGGAAAGAAACTCTGGAACAGAGAGCCTCTGGTCAATAGAAAGTGGGCCTTCTACCGTCATTCTGTGAAATCTGGTCATCTACCACGCTAGTGAACAGTTTAGCTACCTCACTAGCGAAACAGCACTGGCTCAGGCACAAAAAAAACCAGATCCTTTGGAGGAATATAACAGAACACTGAAAATGTCTGTAGCCACTTGGTTGGAATCACAGCATGTTGGGTTATTCTGTGGAAACCATTCGTTTTTTGTATGTTGAAAAATCATCACACAAATCAGCCTCAGAAATTCTAGTCTCACTTTCTGATATAATCAGAATAAAAGGATAATTTTCAAGGTGAATCGGATGTTGTCTGAAAGCTTTTATAATACATATGTGACAGTTTCACACATCAAGAAGAGTTGCTAGCTAGCATAAGCTAATGTATGTCTCCACCAGTCACCACTAAGATGGTGACACACTCTCACCATCCTGACAGGGCCTGTCAACTTAGCTGTGGACAGTTTCACCAAGTAGAACAGACTTGTAAACAAACTGGTCTGTCCCCGCTGAAATAACATCTAGTAGAGATGCAACATGTCCGATGCTGTGGCCTGTGTGAGAAAGATCCTTTCTTCACCCATTGATAATAGCATGTGGATGAATTACATGTTGGTAAAAACATGTAATATCATGTTGATAATTATTAACTATGATGATACTACTAGGTGCTGAAGAGAGTACAACGAACATGTGAGACATAGAAACCAATGTCTGCCACTCACCTTTCCAGTTTCTAAGATCTTACAGGGATAGCAATGCCAGTACTTTTCTATGATGCCCTGAGCTAACTGATTTCTTGCAGACGGATGTACATGAGAAATTGTTCTGTGCCTACTGAAGTTTTGCGAACACTTCAACATAGGACAAATCAAATGTTTTAGTTTTATTCAAATGTAAGGTTTACAGTGGACTGGCTGGCATTTGATCATTTGATTTATTGGAAAAACCCACAGCTGCCCACTCTGTTTCAAGGTTTGGTGACATTTTCACTGAATTCTCCCTTTCCAAACCCAAACGGCCCCCTTTGTATATTACTGACTCACTGCCCAGACCAGGAGGAACCCAGGAGGAACACATCTGTACAAACCAGGAAGAGATTAAGGGTATAAATAGGAAGGGTCAGGCTTAGAGGTGGACTACATCAGAGCAATGTTGTGTGTACAACAGCTAAAGTAAACAAGGGGTTACTGTGGCACAGATGCTTTGATGTATTTGTTGCATCAGTAACGTAGACTCACTTTGAGTCTAATAGGCATGCGAGGGGCTTGTTCAATGGATATTATGTATATCTTCTGTTGTCATCCTTACAAAGCTGATTATTATCCAATTCCCATATCTATCCAGTTTCTAGGTATCCTTTAAATTACAATATGAATGGAAGTTACATTAATTTTAGATCAATAATCACATTGACGATTGCTTGCTCAACAGTGTCCTCATGCGATGCTTGGATGCCCTCTTCTGGTAGGATGGCGATGCCCAGTTGCCCTCCTTCCATTCAGAGGAATCTCTTTCCTTTCACCCTGCCTGCCAACTGTGCCAAGTCATGAATATTAACAGTGTGAATCAAATGAAAACAAGGCTTGTGAATGAATCAAATAATGCAACATTACTACTCAAGGATTGCAACAGGATATTTTATTAATGAGTCTGTAAACTCTCAGAGGTTCAGCAGCAGAAAGACGAGTACTCTCAAACACAGTCAGAAAGTCCTATAGATAGATTCCCAGAAATGAGGTTTTCTTATGGTTGAACAACCAATGACTTCAGATGGCTCTCTGTGTTGTCTTTCAGTCCTAGCCAAGCCTGTTCTGAACATGATAATACGCAATCAAAGCACTGATTTGAATTTAAATGTGGGCTACATTTCAGAGGCAAACGTTTTAGCTTTATGGAGTTTTGTTGGTACCATATAACCTTGCATCATATCTGACCGGTGCAGTGATTGTTATTGTTAAAATGTTGTAAATATTGGAAACATTGAACTGTTCAGCCTTTGATAATAACATGCTTTAGCTTATTAAGTTATATCCATTAATGCAAGTGAAAATGTGTATTGATTTATTTTACTCTTGATGGGAGAACAGTGAGTTAGGGAGGGAGGGAGGGAGGGAGGGAGGGAGGGAGGGAGGATGTGTTGCACGTTGCAGCTAATTATCTTCTCTGGTTCTGAGTGTACATCTTGAAAAACATTTTCGAGCTCAGAATGCCAAGGGTTTGTTCTCTCTCATTCATGTAAAGAATCTCCATCTCCCTTTTTCACTCTAGTGTTTTGCACCCACCTCTCACATCCACTCTCCTATTTCGTGTTCAAACTTCAATCCTTCGTTGGTCCTTGAGTTGGGTTGGAGGCCCTCTTCTGGGTGCTGATGAAATGACCCCTACTACCACCCCTAAAGCATAACAGCAATCATGAACAAATAGGAGAAAAGCCCAGTGTGAGAGATGCTAGATTGGAGTGGTAGCTGTGTACTGCTCCTGCATTGTAAAGCAGGCGGCTCTGAATCCATTCTATGAGGGTTGGTCTGTGAAGTGAAGGGGTAGTCTTGCTTTGACAAACTCATGGGTCATTACACACAGCCACTGTAGGAAGAGAAGTGGGACTTCAGCCCATGAGAACATGTGAAGCCTGCACAGTCTGGTTCTGGATCTCTGTGTTTACCATTTGGTAGACAGTAAGTGATGGATGTTAGCATAGCAAAATAGTTAGTTTAGACTTAAGACCTAGCAATATGAAGGAATGGCAGCCCACTGGGAGGTCAGGGTGATCAACGTTACAGCATCTTCCCTCTCTGTTTCTCCTAATGGTTACACTCAACATGACACACATATCAAGACAGGAACTATTCAGTAGATTCTTCCAATGCACATCATTCTGAATGACAGGGGCAGTGGTGCGAGAGTTAAAACCTCTCTGAGAGACATTAATATTCATATTCTGTCTGTCTGACATACTCACTCAAACAGACACACACACACACTCATGCATGCCGAAAGCATGCACGCACACTTAACAGATCGGTTTGAGTTTGAAGATAGAAAAGGGAAAGGATGTCTTTGCCTTCGCTTTGTCAGAAGTCCATTGAAGCAGCATTCCCCCTGCCTACCTGGCTGTAGTGACTGGTTGTTTAATGAGTCTCTCTCTCTCTCTCTCTCTCTCTCTCTCTCTCTCTCTCTCTCTCTCTCTCTCTCTCTCTCTCTCGCTCTCTCTCTCTCTCTCTCTCTCTCTCCGTGCTCTCTCTCTCTCTCGCGCTCTCTCTCTTTCTCTCTCTGTTATTCTCTCTCTGTCTGCCTTCTCTCTCTCTCTCTCTCCTCTCTGTCTCACTCTCGCTGTCTGCCTTCTCTCTCTCTCTCTTTCTCTCTTTCTCTTTCTCACTCTCCCACTCTCTCTTGTTTATTTTAGTCCTGGTCTGGAAAAGGGAATGAGGCCGACTATCCTTCCAAGATAGACAATTTTATGCTGCCAAATTAAAAAATAACCCTCTGAATTAGTGAGATAATTGTGGCAGACTCTTCTAATGGGCTGTCAGTGATTACCACCCTGCTCAGCCAATCAGTTGTCAGACATACAAAGAGGGGGGAGAGGAAGGGAGGGGAGAGGGGGAGAGAGGAGGGCTGCGTGCTGAAATGAAATGTCAATCATATTAATCTAAAGTAGTAAATTAGTGTGAGTAGCTCATTGTCAGAACGGATAAATATGGATGAGTCACCCGCAACCTGGAAGCTACGACGCAGTGCTGAAAGATGGATGGAGACACTCAGATCAGGGAGCAACGAAAGACAGACACATACAGTTGAAGTCGGAAGTTTACGTACACTTAGGTTGGAGTCATTCAAACTCGTTTTTCAACCACTCCACGCATTTCTTGTTAACAAACTATAGTTTTGGCAAGTCGGTTAGGACATCTACTTTGTGCATGACACAAGTAATTTTTCCAACAATTGTTTGCAGACAGATTATTTCACTTATAATTCACTGTATCACAATTCCAGTGGATCAGAAGTTTACATACACTAAGTTGACTGTGCCTTTAAACAGCTTGGAAAATTCCAGAAAATGATGTCATGGCTTTAGAAGCTTCAAATAGGCTAATTGACATCATTTGAGTCAATTGGAGGTGTACCTGTGGATGTATTTCAAGGCCTACCTTCAAACTCAGTGCCTCTTTGCTTGACATCAATCAATCAATCAATTTTATTTTATATAGCCCTTCGTACATCAGCTAATATCTCGAAGTGCTGTACAGAAACCCAGCCTAAAACCCCAAACAGCTAGTAATGCAGGTGTAGAAGCACGGTGGCTAGGAAAAACTCCCTAGAAAGGCCAAAACCTAGGAAGAAACCTAGAGAGGAACCAGGCTATGAGGGGTGGCCAGTCCTCTTCTGGCTGTGCCGGGTGGAGATTATAACAGAACCATGCCAAGATGTTCAAAAATGTTCATAAGTGACAAGCATGGTCAAATAATAATCAGGAATAAATCTCAGTTGGCTTTTCATAGCCGATCATTAAGAGTTGAAAACAGCTGGTCTGGGACAGGTAGGGGTTCCATAACCGCAGGCAGAACAGTTGAAACTGGAATAGCAGCAAGGCCAGGCGGACTGGGGACAGCAAGGAGTCACCACGGCCGGTAGTCCCGACGTATGGTCCTAGGGCTCAGGTCTCTCAGTTGGCTTTTCATAGCCGATCATTAAGAGTTGAAAACAGCAGGTCTGGGACAGGTAGGGGTTTCGTAACCGCAGGCAGAACAGTTGAAACTGGAATAGCAGCAAGGCCAGGCGGACTGGGGACAGCAAGGTGTCAGCATGCCCGGTAGTCCTGACGTATGGTCCTAGGGCTCAGGTTCTCAGAGAGAAAGAGAGAACGAGAGAATTAGAGAGAGCATACTTAAATTCACACAGGACACTGGATAAGACAGGAGAAGTACTCCAGGTATAACCAACTAACCCCAGCCCCCCGACACATAAACTACTGCAGCATAAATACTGGAGGCTGAGACAGGAGCGGTCCGGAGACACTGTGGCCCCATCCGAAGAAACCCCGGACAGGGCCAAACAGGAAGGATATAACCCCACCCACTCTGCCAAAGCACAGCCCCCGCACCACTAGAGGGATATCCTCAACCACCAACTTACAATCCTGAGACAAGGCCGAGTATAGCCCACAGAGGTCTCCACCACAGCACAAACCAAGGGGGGGCGCCAACCCAGACAGGAAGATCACGTCAGTAACTCAACCCACTCAAGTGACGCACCCCTCCTAGGGACGGCATGAAAGAGCACCAGCAAGCCAGTGACTCAGCCCCTGTAACAGGGTTAGAGGCAGAGAACCCCAGTGGAGAGAGGGGAACCGGCCTGGCAGAGACAGCAAGGGCTGTTCGTTGCTCCAGAGCCTTTCCGTTCACCTTCACACTCCTGGGCCAGACTACACTCAATCATATGACCTACTGAAGAGATAAGTCTTCAGTAAAGACTTAAAGGTTGAGACCGAGTCTGCGTCTCTCACATGGGTAGGCAGACTGTTCCATAAAAATGGAGATCTATAGGAGAAAGCCCTGCCTCCCGCTGTTTGCTTAGAAATTCTAGGGACAATTAGGAGGCCTGCGTCTTGTGACCGTAGCGTACGTATTGGTATGTACGGCAGGACCAACTCGGAAAGATAGGTAGGAGCAAGCCCATGTAACGCTTTATAGGTTAACAGTAAAACCTTGAAATCAGCCCTTGCCTTAACAGGAAGCCAGTGTAGGGAAGCTAGCACTGGAGTAATATGATCAAATTTCTTGGTTCTAGTCAGGATTCTAGCAGCCGTATTTAGCACTAACTGAAGTTTATTTAGTGCTTTATCCGGGTAGCCGGAAAGTAGAGCATTGCAGTAGTCTAACCTAGAAGTAACAAATGCATGGATTAATTTTTCTGCATCATTTTTGGACAGAAAATTTCTGATTTTTGCAATGTTACGTAGATGGAAAAAAGCTGTCCTTGAAACAGTCTTGATATGTTCGTCAAAAGAGAGATCAGGGTCAAGAGTAACGCCGAGGTCCTTCACAGTTTTATTTGAGACGACTTTACAACCATCAAGATGAATTGTCAGATTTAACAGAAGATCTCTTTGTTTCTTGGGACCTAGAACAAGCATCTCTGTTTTGTCCGAGTTTAAAAGTAGAAAGTTTTCAGCCATCCACTTCCTTATGTCTGAAACACAGGCTTCTAGCGAGGGCAATTTTGGGGCTTCACCATGTTTCATTGAAATGTACAGCTGTGTGTCATCCGCATAGCAGTGAAAGTTAACATTATGTTTTCGAATAACATCCCCAAGAGGTAAAATATATAGTGAAAACAATAGTGGTCCTAAAACGGAACCTTGAGGAACACCGAAATGTACAGTTGATTTGTCGGAGGACAGACCATTCACAGAGACAAACTGATATCTTTCCGACAGGTAAGATCTAAACCAGGCCAGAACTTGTCCGTGTAGACCAATTTGGGTTTCCAGTCTCTCCAAAAGAATGTGGTGATCGATGGTGTCAAAGGCAGCACTAAGGTCTAGTAGCACGAGAACAGATGCAGAGCCTCGGTCTGACGCCATTAAAAGGTCATTTACCACCTTCACAAGTGCAGTCTCAGTGCTATGATGGGGTCTAAAACCAGACTGAAGCATTTCGTATACATTGTTTGTCTTCAGAAAGGCAGTGAGTTGCTGCGCAACAGCTTTTTCTAAAATTTTTGAGAGGAATGGAAGATTCGATATAGGCCGATAGTTTTTTATATTTTCCGGGTCAAGGTTTGGCTTTTTCAAGAGAGGCTTTATCACTGCCACTTTTAGTGAGTTTGGTACACATCCGGTGGATAGAGAGCTGTTTATTATGTTCAACATAGGAAAATCAAAAGAAATCAGCCAAGACCTCAGAAAAAAAGTTGTAGACCTCCACAAGTCTGGTTCACCCTTGGGAGCAATTTCCAAATGCCTGAAGGTACCACGTTCATCTGTACAAACAATAGTACGCAAGTATAAACACCATGGGACCACGCAGCCGTCATACCGCTCAGGAAGGCGATGCGTTCTGTCTCCTAGAGATTAACGTACTTTGGTGCGAAAAGTGCAAATCAATCCCAGAACAACAGCAAAGGACCTTGTGAAGATACTGGAGGAAACAGGTACAAAAATATCTATATCCACAGTAAAACAAGTCCTATATCGACATAACCTGAAAGGCCGCTCAGCAAGGAAGAAGCCACTGCTCCAAAACCGCCATAAGAAATCCAGACTACGGTTTGCAACTGCACATGGGGACAAAGATAGTACTTTTTGGAGAAATGTCCTTTGGTCTGATGAAACAAAAATAGAACTGTTTGGCCATAATGACCATCGTTATGTTTTGAGAAAAAAGGGGATTGCTTGCAAGCCGAAGAACACCATCCCAACCGTGAAGCACAGAGGTGGCAGCATCATGCTGTGGGGGTGCTTTGCTGCAGGAGTGACTGGTGCACTTCACAAAATAGATGGCATCATGAGGAAGGAAAATTATGTGGATATATTGAATCAACATCTGAAGACATCAGTCAGGAAGTTAAAGCTTGGTCGCAAATGGGTCTACCAAATGGACAATGACCCCAAGCATACTTCAAAAGTTGTGGCAAAATGGCTTAAGGACAAGAAAGTCAAGGTATTGGAGTGGCCATCACAAAGCCCTGACCTCAATCCTATAGAAAATGTGTGGGCAGAACTGAAAAAGTGTGTACGAGCAAGGAGGCCTACAAACCTGACTCAGTTACACCAGCTCTGTCAGGAGGAATGGGCCAAAATTCACCCAACTTATTGTGGGAAGCTTGTGGAAGGCTACCCGAAACGTTTGACCCAAGTTAAACAATTCAAAGCAATGCTACCAAATACTAATCGAGTGTATGTAAACTTCTGACCCACTGGGAATGTGATGAAAGAAATAAAAGCTGAAATAAATCATTCTCTCTACTATTATTCTGACATTTCACATTCTTAAAATAAAGTGGTGATCCTAACTGACCTAAGACAGGGAATTTTGACTAGGATTAAATGTCAGGAATTGTGAAAAACTGAGTTTAAATGTATTTGGCTAAGGTGTATGTAAACTTCCGACTTCAACTGTAGATAGAAAGTGAGGGAGCGAGGAAAGGAGTAGAGAGATGGAGATAAATTGCATGAGAGTATAGGGGATGGTGACATGAGACAGCTATTAAGATGAACAATTATATCATTTTCAATTGGCAAAGCATGTGGTAAATTAAATTCACATACTAATTCACATCCATTCCACTTCATCAGTCCAACAGTTGCAGTGGCATTGGCTGTGGCTGTTGTTGCTCCCTTCAGTCTGCTATACTGGTCAGTTAGCTTGTGAAAGGCTTTTGAAGTGAGTGATTGTGACACCAAGTGAAGTGTAATTTTATATTTCATGAATATGCAGCATACAGTATAATAGATACATTGGGGTTGTTCCTGAATTGTGGTGGAAAACACTTTAAAATGACAAATAGTTACACATCATACATGTTTACCAATGATAAAACATAATGTAAGTCCTTTATACTGCAAACCTTTATGTTTATGCATTGCTTACAATACTTAGGGTAGTTAAATTGGCTTGTCCCAGTAGTGATGTGTAGAGTTGTAGTGAAATGTTTTGGAGATTTAGTGATATCTCTCTATTGTTTTGAATATTAGAAAGTGAACAAAAGTATTTGATATAATATATTGTACAGTGTCTGTCCCTCAGTTTTATGTAATCGGTGTTACCGCCTTGAAAATCACTCATTACAAAGATATAGGACCTTGAGCATTCCCTCCATTGGCAAACCGTTATCGGGGGAGGGGTCTACATCAAAGACAATCATTAGCTAATTGCACCGTTTTTCGCATGTCATGCATTTGAGGATTTCATTGACCATTTGGTGTGTCTATGGCTGCGTTATAGAGGCAGCCCAATTCTGAAAATGTACCCCCACTAATTGGTTTTTTGACCAATCAGATCAGCTCTTTTGCCCATAATTGGGCAAAAGATCAGATTTGAGCTGCCTGTGTAAATGCAGTCTTAATCCAAAGTGTCAATCGGTGTTACTCAATTTAAATGAAGGGAAATAACATTGTGAGCCAAATATTTAATCATATCACTTTAGTAAATTATTGGAGCAGCTGTGGCCTAAATAAATCCTCAATAACCAAAAATGTCTCATTGGTGTTACCATCATTGATGTTAATACTCCTTCTGGTGGCACAATGTTATCATAATGGTACAAATTATTTCTTCATTAAGCTTCCATATTAGTTGATTTAGAATGGGAAGATGTACCCAAATACATTTAAATAAAAAAGGATCCAAAATGCCATGCCCAAATGCCATCACAATTCAAGAACGACCCATTGAAAACACTGAACAGGGTAAAATGTATCTCTCTCTCTCTCTAACGCATGCACGCACGCACACACGCACACACACACACAAACACACAAACACACACACACACAGTCTTGTATAACTAACCTTGTTGGGACACACAATTCAGTCCAATTCAAAATCCTATTTTTCCTAACCCCTAACCCTAAACCTAACCCGTACCCTTACCCTTACCCTAACCCTAACCTTAACCCTAACCCTAAAACTAACCCTAACCTTAACCCTACCCCCCTTAAACAGCATTTCCCCTGGCCATCTGGAAGCAGGTTTTAAATCAAGGCAGAATTCCCATAGACGGACCATTCTTTTGTCTGCCAACCTGTTAAGAGGAAGCATGAAGAGAGGAAGCGTGTGTCAGTAAATCATGTGACGCGTGGCTGTATTTATACCCAAAGCAATTAGTTTAACAAGAAGAGCAGTCCTTCAGGCAATATTCCTAA
Organism: Coregonus clupeaformis; assembly: GCF_020615455.1. NCBI lineage: Eukaryota > Metazoa > Chordata > Actinopteri > Salmoniformes > Salmonidae > Coregonus > Coregonus clupeaformis. Next base: position 37,539,449 of record NC_059199.1, read on the forward strand.
GTGGCACTCACACACACACACACACACCTCTATCCCTCAGGAGACTCCTGAACATTGTGAAGTGAGGAGAAGATATCCCATCCCACACAGAGAGAGCACGGGATGCACGTTCTAAATTTATCTTCCTTCTTCCCAGCTAGCCAGAGATGTTTGAGAACCTAATTTTCTGGTTCATAATTACACTGCTTAACCTTAATGTAACCCCAACATTCTCCCTCTGTTTCTGTAGCACTGAGTGACTGGAACTGCTGCTAGCGCTTAGCTACGGTTCCTGCTAAATCACACTGACTCCATCTGTAACCCCTACTGGGCAGTGGGTCAGCATCATAATCATCCATTGGTGTTTGTCATTCTGAGTGCATTATGACCAAGGGATGATTGACATGATGACATCACATCTAGTCGGCTCTTACTATATTAATTGCTTACAAGACAGGAAATACTAAGAAGAGGAATGTATAACCACACACACACACACACACATAACATGTGTTGTTTGTTTGCATGATGTTGGTATCTTCTACCTTCAAAAAAACGAAAATACGACTTCTAATTAATCAAGAACCTCAGATGTATTTGTGGCCATTTTCTGTGAAGCAATGCAGCTTGTATAATGGATGTATTTCCAAACTTGTGCTACATACTTTTCTTCACTAGATGGCATTCCTGAGTTGCTGTTCTGTTTCAAAGGGCCTGTCTCGGTGGCCTATACAGTCATTGGTTGATTCTGTGTCCCACGCTCCTCTTCCCCTTCACAGCTTTAATTACTGTGAATAAAAGGGAGAGTCGTTAGTTAGATCCATTATGGACCATCATCATTGCTCTGCTTAGCTGCAGATAGACCGACACACGCTTCCGTTTTACTGTCAAAGCTTTTCTCAGATTAAGAATTGAGAATAGACTGGTAGTTAATTCATTAAAATGTGCCTGCAATAAACCAATACTCAAAATAGCACCTGCCCCCTTCCTATACACTCCCACCCCCACCTGCTCACAGATTCTTCCTTTCTTTCTTTCATTCTTTTGTTATTTTCTTGTTCAAATCCATTTCCGTCAAACAGATAATGCTATTATAAAAATAGGCTAGAATAAAAAGGAGAACAAAATCAAACATATCTGCTGCCTCCCCCATTTTAATATCCAGAAGTGTGTAAGACAAATGTATTACCTCACAGTTTACTTTCCACAATAATACTGTACAGTTGAAGTCGGAAGTTTACATACACTTAGGTTGGAGTCAGCCAAGACCTCAGAAAGAAAACTGTAGACCTCCACAAGTCTGGTTCATCCTTGGGAGCAATTTCCAAATGCCTGAAGGTACCACGTTCATCTGTACAAACAATAGTACGCAAGTATAAACACCATAGGACCACGCAGCCGTCAACCGCTCAGGAAGGAGACGCGTTCTGTCTCCTAGAGATGAACGTACTTTGGTGCGAAAAGTGCAAATCAATCCCAGAACAACAGCAAAGGACCTTGTGAAGATGCTGGAGGAAACAGGTACAAAATTATCTATATCCACAGTAAAACTAGTCTTATATCGACATAACCTGAAAGGCAGCTCAGCAAGGAAGAAGCCACTGCTCCAAAACCGCCATAAAAAAGCCAGACTACGGTTTGCAACTGCACATGGGGACAAAGATCGTACTTTTTGGAGAAATGTCCTCTGGTCTGATGAAACAAAAATAGAACTGTTTGGCCATAATGACCATCGTTATGTTTGGAGGAAAAAGGGGGGGCTTGCAAGCTGAAGAACACCATCCCAACCGTGAAGCACAGGGATGGCAGCATCATGCTGTGGGGGTGCTTTGCTGCAGGAGGGACTGGTGCACTTCACAAAATAGATGGCATCATGAGGAAGGAAAATTATGTGGATATATTGAAGCAACATCTCAAGACATCAGTCAGGAAGTTAATGCTTGGTCGCAAATGGGTCTTCCAAATGAACAATGACCCCAAGCATACTTTCAAAGTTGTGGCAAAATGGCTTAAGGACAACAAAGTCAAGGTATTGGAGTGGCCATCACAAAGCCCTGACCTCAATCCTATAGACAATCTGTGGGCAGAACTGAAAAAGCGTGTATGAGCAAGGAGGCCTACAAACCTGACTCAGTTACACCAGCTCTGTCAGGAGGAATGGGCCAAAATTCACCCAACTTAATGTGGGAAGCTTGTGGAAGGCAACCCAAAACGTTTGACCCAAGTTAAACAATTTAAAGGCAATGCTACCAATTACTAATTGAGTGTATGTAAACTTCTGACCCACTGGGAATCACAAAGTGGTGATCCTAACTGACCTAAGACAGGGAATTTTTACTAGGATTAAATGTCAGGAATTGTGAAAAACTGAGTTGAAATGTATTTTGTTAAGATGTAGACTTCCGACTTCAACTGTATATGGGCATTATTCATTTATTATTGGATTGATTAATCGAGCATAATCGTGATTCTGAAATACACCATCATTACCTGCATCAACAATTATAAAAAGACAACAAAAGAGGATCTGTGCTGTGTATAGGTTATCAGTCTATGAAGTAAATCACACATCATCATGATGACACCGCACCACAGTCTGACACCACAGCCAGGACTAGCTAGTGTCAGAGTCTTATTACTCAGACTGATGGAGTCATAGTAAGTCACAGTGGAGTTACAGTAAGTGTGATCATCAGTGCCTATGAGAACTGGGTGAGAGGGACATGTAAGACAGTGGCTTCCGAGTGGCGCAGCGGTCTAAGGCACTGCATCTCAGTGCTTGAGGCATCACTACAGACCTCCCTGGTTTGATTCCAGGCTGTGATTGGGAGTCCCATAGGGTGGCGCACAATTGGCCCAGTGTCATCCGGGTTTGGCCGGTGTAGGCCGTCATTGTAAATAAGAATTTGTTCTTGCCTGGGTTGTGAATCTTTGCTACTTTATTTCATTGTGGCCACAGAACACAATGGGATGAAAGTTTGCTGTCTATATACTCCATACAATAGAGTAAATTACTGTAAATAATATGCTGATTTAATGTACATAAATGCAAAAAGCACAAGTTGGGAAGGGGGTTGTCAGTGAGACCACAGAGTGAGAAACAAGGTTTCCTCCATACAAAAGCCCTGTGGTGGAGTTGCTGTGCTGACCCCTCATCCTTTCCCTCTCAAAAGGCGTTATGTCAGGGTCCCTGTGTCCCCGTGTCCCAACCCAACGCCAGCCACCACGGTGGATTAGGGGCTAAACCCGTCTGTGTCTAAGAGGCAGAAAGACCGGAGAGGCTAGTTCAGGAAATGATGTGTGGTGCTGAGCCACAGCCCTCTGCCCTCCTCCTCCCAGGGGTCAAGGGTCAGCTGTCAACAGGCGTGTGTGTGTGTTCACCTGGATTGTCTAGCACTGCAGTATTGTCAACCCCAGACTCCCTCACTCCCTCAAACCATGCTCTTTGTACATAGGGCTGCTTTGCTTACATTGCTGTTACCAGAAGAAAATCCTTAAAATCACACATAAATGTCTGAGTGTTGTTGTTGTTTTTAAACGTATTGTAATATTGCAAATGTCAATAAAGAAATTGGTGGTGTTGATTCTGTTAATCAATTTGATTGTGCCATAATATTTCCTAAAGATGAAGGCTTTAAGGTTTTTGTTATTAGTCTATAACCCAGGAAACTCTCAATCTCCTTCCAAATCCTCTTGGCCCAGGCTAGATTTATGAATGGGAACTATATTGGAGGGTGTAGGGAAATCTACAGTATATCACAGCCTATAGGCAAAGGGTTATTCCACTATGACCTGGTTTACTGTATGGGAATACAAACACGGCCTGTGTCCTTTGTTTTTGCTGTGCGACACTGTGTGTCCCATTTCAATTAGGCCATAACAGACTGCTTAACTGCTTTCATCATTTTATATGCTCTCAGTGCAGGCTATATGAAGGAACTATGTACAACCATACAGTATGGACAACATACAACAACAAAAAACATTGTTTAATGCTTATAGCTGAAGAAAAATGACAAAATTGCCATTGATTCTTTATTTATTTTATCACCAGAGAGGTCATGGGCACCATCCACGATGTAGAGAGTTTTTACCCAGAGACATCAATCTACAGCTGAATTCCAGGATGATGTGAAATTAATTCAGTTTTACCGGCCCACGGAACAGATGGATATTTCATTCAGGACTCAGGCTAGTTTTGTTGCCTGGCAATCTCTCCCCAAACCAAATCAGAGACCATAAAGTGTCACTTAGGGCCAGTGGAATCTGGTTTTCCACACTAGTATGGCTGTGAAAACATCAGGCATCCCTCACAAACCAAGGAGCCTTGGCTCAATCCGCCTCCCAGACACAGACCTCTATGCAAAACAGAAGCTGACTAAAAATTAATTGATGTTTATATATGATATTAAGCCAAGGGAGTGGGAGGGAAGTCCCCTTTAAAGATACTAGAAATTAAGAATATGAAAGAGGGGAGAGAATTTGCCTTACAATCACTGTTTTGAATTAATGGATTTGCCTATTGGGCCTACCTCCAAATAACAGATCCTACCATTGGATAGAATATGTGTAGAATAGATATTTCCCCCATTTTGATAAATAATATGGGGAAATATGTTTGGGAAGTATTATAAACAGTATTTCCTTAATGTGCATTAAAAAATACTAAATTGCTGGTAGAATAACCTATTTTATTCCCAGACAATCTTTGTGCATTTATGTACTGTATATTTTCCAATGAATGTACCAATTCAATATGTTTGTTGATAAGCTATCTTTCACAAATTGCCTTTTAAACTATATTTTCTACCAGAGCCTTTCCACTTTTCTTTATCCTTATCTTCTAGTTTCTTTCCCAGACACCCACTTCTCTTTTCCCTTTCATGCTCTCTCCTCTTCTCTTCTCTTCTAAGGCGGGAGTTACAGGAACAGCAGCAGGCAGGCCCCATCACCCGCGGAGCAACACAGGAATGCATTGTATGTATTAGAAAGGCAGGACTGTCAGGCGAAATAGTGCCTAAGTTAACTAAAATCGTCATTTAGCAGATTTCAGCCACGATACACACACCCCTGTGAAAGAGTGAGTCAAATCTTATTTTCCAACACCATTTTCCAAGTTGAAATGGCCGGGTATTTTGTAGTTTTCCGGCAAAAAACACAGTCACATATACACACACACACAAGTGAGCCGCGGAGGAATCCTTAAGATTGTCAGTGCGTGCTTTGCCGCTGAAAGCGCACACAGTAAATTGAAACTAGAATCGCTTCGAAAACCCGGAGTGGAGTTTGATATTAATCAATCGCAAAAACCCTTTAAAAAGTATGCAAACAAAACTCCAGCGTCACATTTCTTCAATGTATCTGTTTAAATAGTGTCTTAATGTGAGAATTCAAATATCTATTTTTCTATTTCCACATTTTAACTGTTAATAAATCCCATGTTTGTGTTCATTGAGAGCAGGGCTGGTGGTCTGACCTCCAGACTAGAGCTGATATTTTACCTCATGGAAACAACGCTGGGGAAAGCCTGCCTGCAACACACAGTGGTGAGGTAATCTATCTCAAATAAGATACATGTTTGAGTATCAACCTTTATATTTTGCTATAGTAAAATCAACTGTATTATTTTCTCCATATGCATTCTTATCAAACATTCCAGTCACATGGTAGGCAACATGAGTACTGGAATAGAATAGAATACCTAAAGCAGTTTCCAGAGGGAACTTATGTATTACATTAGAACGTTTTAATTTTTTGTAATTTTTATGGATTAGTTCATTTGGATGATCTCAGCCAGACCTCAGTCTTCTAATATAGGATCCATGCTTGAAGGCCACAACTCCCCGACCATAGACTCTCTATAGCCAACGATCTATCAGAACAACAAGACCATATACTCTATGATCCATCTAAACCAGCCTGACCCTAAGTCTATCCAAGCCAACCTTCTCCACTGTCTGCCCTCTGGTCCTGGAATACGTCCACTGGCCGGGATTCTTCCCTCAAACAACACTCAAGTATTTGGAATGGGTGACAAAACCAACACACCTCCCTATTGGTCTATTGGTTATCCCCTGCTCCTCTGGCTTCTCTGTTCTCCTCTGTCTGATTCCTCTGTCTGTCTGTCCTCCTCTGTCTGTCCTCCTCTGTGCGGAGATACAGGCAGCCAGGCTGCAGCACATGTGAGAAAAGAAAAGACAGACCGACTGCAAGGAATGAGGCGGCCTCAGCCAGGAGTTTAATCAATCATTGGGGTGCCACTGTGTTCGATGTCAATGTGCCACCATTTCAAAGAGGTGACATATTAGGGAACACAATAGGGAAAAATCACCTCCTGTTGGGGTGTTGGGAGTCTCTAAACAAATGCACATGCCTTCTTCGCCCATGTCTCTGAAAGAGGCTGACAGCGGGGAGGTACATTTAGTTGACATGCAACCAAAAATATTGTTTGGGAGGACTACAAATACAACTATTCTCTATCATCACAGACAGGGTCTCGCTCTCTCTCTCTCTCTCTCTCTCTCTCTCTCTCTCTCTCTCTCTCTCTCTCTCTCTCTCTCTCTCTCTCTCTCTCTCTCTCTCTCTCTCTCTCTCTCTCTCTCTCTCTCTCATCCAGCAAGCTGATCTTAGTCATTTTACCTCAGAAAATCATTGTGTACGCGCGAGCAGGAGGAGGATTTAATGCAAAATAAGCATAGTGGTTACATTTCAGTCAGTGCTGGTGTAAACTTCAGTATGGTCACATTTGGAGAGTGGGAAGAACAGCCTTGGAATTATAATGTAGACAAACTGTATCTCTGAAGGTTTTCCTGTATCTCTCGATGACATTCATTGGATGATCTGGAGGAAAGGTCAGCCGTGCTGTTATGTTGATTTAGACTGTATTTACATCACTCTGCGACTGGACGGCCCCTCCCGTCAGAAACCCCATGCTACTATCCAGAAAATCCCCTAACCCATTCCCTGTGTCCCCTTTAACCATAAACCTTAGAGGCTAGGAGTTAGGGTGCATGGCTAGTTTCGGCACAGGCCTTCTCCCCTCAGTCAGTCCCCTGTTTGATTGTCACATCTGTCTGGTTGACACGGAGAGCGTGCTGCCGTGGCGACAGGGACAGGGCTGGGTATGGGGCTGGGGTTTACCCCTCCCTGTAGCGCCCAGCTGTCGATGGTTACATAATAGCAGAGCCTTGTCGGTCTGCCGGACGGCTTTGTCCCCCTGTCACTGAGGGTGATTGTGGCTGAGATTAAGCTGCGGGTGAGGAGCCGCTGCTGAGGGTTCCCTACCTGATCTCCAGCAGAGAAAACAAGCCAAACAGAGATTGCGTCACAAATGGCACCCTATTCCCTATATATATAGTGCACTACTTTTGACCAGAGCCCTAATAGAGCCCCATGGGCCCTGCTCAAAAGTAGTGCACTACATAGGGTATAGGGTGCCATTTGAGATGCATCCAGAGTCACACATTTGGGGACGGACGCAGCGCTTACAGCTTAAAGCACACAGACCCGGCTAGAGGCTGGAGTAATTTCCCCTTTCCTTTCACACTGTGCTTTGTGTGGCAGAACAGTATTTATTGTCTTGATTATGTGGTTGATGTTAAATGTATTGCCAGAGTAAAGACCACCAGTAGAGATTACACGGGCTGCCCATGTATTACACTTCCTCATATCCTTGAATATTAATGTTTCAAATTACATAAATGGCCAAATGGGAATACAATCTGGGGATGTGATGGCACGGCACGGCTAATACTACTAAATTAAGTTGATATGAATTTCTTCAGCATGCGTTATAGACAGACACATTTTCACCTGAGACAAGTATCAATGCTCCAGCAATTGTAAAATATGTAGTAGTGTTATTATTAATTTCACCACCAATCCTTTTGGATGACAGACTGATTCTGTGGCAGGCGTCGTTCTCTTTCTCCATGCTCCCTTCTGTCTCTCTCTCTCTCTCTCTGCCTCCCTCTCATCCATCGGCCTGATCCAGGCCAGCTTTCCCCTCTCTCTCCCAGTTATAACAGGGAGCCAAGCCTTACATTAAATCTGGGTTTCTGCATAACTGGCCTTGTGCATTTTTTTCTAGTCTGCTGGGCCTCCTCTCCCTCTCTCTCTCTCGCTCTTCTCTTGCAGTGGAAGAAGTGCCTTATACAGGCAAACCAAGCCTCCCCTTCGCCTCCTGCTCAATGTTTCTGTTCTGTGTTCATACAGTTCCCTCTCACACAACAATAGACATATAATGTTACAAAACAAATAGTAGTAAGATACTGTGATTGTGAATGCACCATTGTTTTGACCCCCCCTCCGTCACCATTAATATGTTGTTTTTGCATTACTCCTCGTGACTGACAGATAGAGAGGTCTACTGGGGGTGGAGCCTCTTCTTTTCATCCATTATCCACCACCTCCCCTCTTTTCATTTTCATTTTCTATCTAAATTGCATTCTCTAAAAAGGAACAGAGTTATAACAGGCTATGATAACAGCTATATTTCTCCCCTCCTCCTCCTCCTTACTGATTTGCTGAAATGAACGCAGGAAGGAAAGCAAACTAATGTCTCTCTCCTTGGTGTGTGAAATGAAACATAGCTATTGTCCCTGACTGTCTGTGTTCTTATAAGTCACTTTATTGTAACAGCCCGGTTGAGGATTGTGTAATGAGCCGCCTGCTGCTATCATAGACACCAGATATCAAAATCTCTCTTTGAGAAGCACTCAGCTAAATCCTCCAGTGGAGACACAGGTTCGTGGACAAGGCACTGTCACAGCAGAGAAGTAATATGACTGATATTAGTCGTTTCATAGTCCTCTCAGGACTCACATTCAAACACTTATTTATGATATATGACACTTAGAAGACACTCACTTCCAAAGTGACTTGGAGTATTTCACTGTTAGTGTTGCACTCTTACTGTAATTAAAATGATATTATTAATTAATCTCTCTCTCTGTTTCTCAGAGGTTATTCTCCTGTTGGAGCCACAGCTAGGCAGCAGAACACTACAGTGACACATGCCAAACAAAACCCTTGGTTAGCACTCTGAGTATGTGGGCATCATGCCTTTGCCAGCCTCCATGCTGTAGGGGTCTGTGCCAACCTTTTATAAATGCCCTATTTGGCAACAGCTATGTTCAGCTCAGCCCTGCCGAGGCAGCAGTGTCTCTCTCAAGGTTCCAGTTCAAATATCCTCTCCTCTAAACGTGAACATGTTCCAAATCCTACATGTTCCAAATTCTAGAAGCCGGTTTGTGTTCCAAATGTTATGGTCATATTTAAAGGAATTCATTAATAATGTTCTGCCACCTCATCTGGCAATAGTTAGCAACAGACACAATGTCATTTGTAAGCTAAGTTTGCTTTGTCATACATTATAGTAATCATATACTATAGCCATTTATGCTGGTTATCCTCAGTGGATGTACTCAATGGATAGAGAGAGATGGCAGCATCTGCTTTGTAGTGTCTACTCTCTAATTTCTAGGTTTTCAGATAGGAGGCGTGTCCAGTCAATCAGCTATCAGTCAGCGAAAGGCCTACAAAGGAGCAATCTCAGCTCAATGTCGCTCTTTCTCTTTTTTCAGCATTTCAATGCAAATATCTCAAATCCTACACCCCTCTTTACACACACACACACACACACACACACATACACACACACACACACAGCCTTCACATTGTCCAGGTCACGGGGCCAATCATCAGGTCTAGATAATAGTTCTCCTTCCAAAGCCTCTGTGCTCCTTTATCTGATGTCCCCCCCACTGGGACGTCACAAAGCCAGGACTAAGTTTTGTTTTCACAGTTGACTGGTGGGTGGTGGCGGACGGTGTGTGTGTTTATGTGTGTGGTGGGAGGGTGGGTGGAGTGTGGTGGTATGGGAACAGGGAACCCCCAGCATGGGTGCGAGGGGTCATTCCTGAAGTGTGCCGTCGACCCCACGCGGCGGCAGGTCCTGTCACACTGTCACAGCTGCACCTCTCCCATGGTGGAGGGGCCACCATGGCTATGGTCCCCAGGCCCACAGAGGAGGGTGTGGAAGGGTGTGTGTCGAAGGGAAAATGAGGCACAAAGCCTGTGGAGGACCTGAATAGATCCAGAGAAGATCATGTGGTTGGTGGTGTAACAGGCCTGACCAGCCTGCCTCTGGTCTGACACTTCCACACCTGATTTGTACCTCCCTCTCCAGCATTCTAACAGCATTGAAAGCATTGCATGCATTCTGTATGTTGACAATGTCACTGCCTCAGTTTATTCCCAATCTCTCCTCCTCGGTCTCTGTTTGTACAGTGCCTTGCAAAAGTATTCATCCCCCTTGGCGTTTTTCCTATTTTGTTGCATTACAACCTGTAATTTAAATTGATTTTTATTTGTATTTCATGTAATGGACATACACAAAATAGTCCAAATTGGTGAAGTGAAATGAAAAAAATTACTTGTTTCAAAAAATTCTAAAAAATAAATTACGGAAAAGTGGTGTGTGCATATGTATTCACCCCCTTTGCTATGAAGCCCCTAAATAAGATCTGATGCAACCAATTACTTTCAGAAGTCACATAATTAGTTAAATAAAGTCCACCTGTGTGCAATCTAAGTGTCACATGATCTGTCACATGATCTCAGTATATATACACCTGTTCTGAAAGGCCCCAGAGTCTGCAACACCACTAAGCAAGGGGCACCACCAAGCAAGCAGTACCATGAAGACCATTGAGCTCGCCAAACAGGTCAGGGACAAAGTTGTGGAGAAGTACAGATCAGGGTTGGGTTATAAAAAAATATCTGAAACTTTGAACATCCCACGGAGCACCATTAAATCCATTATTAAAAAATTTGAAGAATATGGCACCACAACAAACCTGCCAAGAGAGGGCCGCCCACCAAAACTCACGGACCAGGCAAGGAGGGCATTAATCAGAGAGGCAACAAGGAGACCAAAAATAACCCTGAAGGAGCTGCAAAGCTGTGTTCGCCAAAAGGCATGTGGGAGACTCCCCAAACATATGGAAGAAGCTTTTTGGCCATCAAGGAAAACGCTATGTCTGGCGCAAACCCAACACCTCTCATCACCCGGAGAACACCATCCAGGAATGATGGATGGCGCTAAATACAGGGACATTCTTGAGAGAAACCTGTTTCAGTCTTCCAGAGATTTGAGACTGGGACGGAGGTTCACCTTCCAGCAGGACAATGACCCTAAGCATACTGCTAAAGCAACACTTGAGTGGTTTAAGGGGAAACATTTAAATGTCTTGGAATGGCCTAGTCAAAGCCCAGACCTCAATCCAATTGAGAATCTGTGGTATGACTTAAAGATTGCTGTACACCAGCAGAACCCATCCAACTTGAAGGAGCTGGAGCAGTTTTGCCTTGAAGAATGGGCAAAAATCCCAGTGGCTAGATGTGCCAAGCTTATAGAAACATACCCCAAGACACTTGCAGCTGTAATTGCTGCAAAAGGTGGTTCTACAAAGTATTGACTTTGGGGGGGTGAATAGTTATGCACGCTCAAGTTTTCTGTTTTTTTGTCTTATTTCTTGTTTGTTTCACAATAAAAGGGAACAAAATAGAATAAATGCCAAGTGGGGTGAATACTTTCGCAAGCCACTGTATGCATACATGTATTTCCTTGTACATCTTTCTCGCTCTCTCGCTCTCGCTCTCGCTCTCTCTTTCATCCGTGTCCGTCTCTCTGTACCCCTGCACATATCTCGGATCAAACTGTAGTTACTACTGCTAATATATTCATAGTATTTTGAATGTCCCTTTATCTGTGCCCTCTGTGAGTTGTTGTGGCGCTCCGACTCACACTCCAAACAACACAAACACTGTAAACCTCGTTAGAGACTCAGAGGCATAAAGACACATCTGTAAACACATCTAGTCCTGTGTAGCTCAGTTGGTAGAGCATGGCATTTGCAACGCCAGGGTTGTGGGTTCGTTTCCCACGGGGGACCAGTATGAAAAAAAAAATGTATGCACTCACTAACTGTAAGTTGCTCTGGATAAGAGCGTCTGCTAAATGACTAAAATGTTAACAATAGGCTATAACAAAGAGGGAATGATCATATTGGCAGTGTCTGCAATACTACTACTCATTTTAATTGAGTTTCTTCTCACTTTTACACAGTAGCTGTCACTCAGGCAGTTCAGGGAACAATAATAGTAATGCAATGCAGTAGAAATGTATGACTAGTACTGCAGGACGGAGCTGTTTGGATGATGATTTGTAGGCTCAAGTACTCAAATCTTAAGATTAATTCCAACCACTATCAAATCCTAAACTTCTAAATAGATTATTTGTATTTCCTCTGGTGAGCAACTAGCGGTCCGATTCATCTTCTCAGTCTGTCATGATTCAGATTGATTTGCACAGCTTCAAGGGCTGTTCTAAAACTGGCAGCTCAATTATTCAATCTGCACTGTGTCAATACTGTCCAGCTTGGCATCACATCTCTCATGCTGCCCAGCCCGGCCTGACCAGTCCAACTGGCCGGCCGTCCACTCAATGGACAGGTCTTTCTTCGACACAACAAACTCCAACTCCTTTGTCCCCTACCATTGATTACAGACCTGGCTCCTCAAATCAGTTTTCCTCTCTGTGTATCATATAGAAACCAAGGAGTCTAATGACTGTCATGTCTGTTTTACATGAGCCAAACAAAATAGAGTCCGTTTAATGTTGCTGTGTTTTCTTTCTTTCTTTCTTTCTTTCTTTCTTTCTTTCTTTCTTTCTTTCTTTCTTTCTTTACTTGACACTCCTCTGTGCTGCCCATCAGTCCTTCTCTCATCTTTATTTTGGCCCTGCTGAGTCCCCTTCTGACGACAGTGTGCTCAGTGTGATTGTCAGGGATCGACTGAGTGTTCTGTCACCAGAGGAACAAGCTGCATGGTGTGTTTGTGTGTGTGTGTGTGTGCAACCAGAGGAATGAGTACGGTGTGCTCTATGACCCACTAAGGAGCAGTTCTCAGTGTGAGGACAATGATGAGTCCCTACCACTACAGAGACGATTCTCTCCATTCTCTCTGCTCTCTCCCTCATTTAATCTCGGTTGAAAGACTGTCTAGAGCACTTCTCTGTCCTTGTGAGGAGGACACCATGTTTTGTGAGTGCTCTTAACCTTGCTGCCGTGCTCTGTGCTTTGTTTAGACCGGGGGTACCCTTCCTTCTTTCTCTCTCTCTCTCTCTCTCTCTCTCTCTCTCTCTCTTCTCACACACACACTGTGAGATAAATTGAATGTTTAGATAGGTGTGTGTATGCATGCATGCTTGTCTGTGTTCCAACCTGTGTGTGTGACTGCAGTTTTCATACAGTATATTTAGGGATTCTTAAGAATGAAAATACATCAGAAATGCCCCCAAAGCAAATGATAGCTCCAGAGAAAAAGTCATTCTCAGATAAAAGTGCACTGGTGTAAACTGAATATGTCCTATTAGCTTTGTTGTGAAAGCCTGTCAGGATGCGTGGAGGTGTGTGTTTGTGTGTGTCCTAGCCTATTTTCACATTAGGAGCTGAGAGGATTCCATCTCTAACTGTATACAGAATACCTGCAGCCTCACACTGTTTTCTATGATAGGGATTTGATGCCTGCTTAGTATCTGGTGATAAAAGCTGCTGGTGTGTTGGAGGGTAAAAACACACATGGTTTGATCCCCTTGTATCAAATCAAACTCTTTTTGGTGTGAGTTATTTGATGCTGAGATTGAGAATACTAACCAAGAGATTACATCATTGATAGTAACCTGTTTCTAATATCATCATGATGCATTGTATTCCTTTTTTAAAACAGATTAAGTATTTGAATTGTATATGCAAGTCTGAGCTCTTATGTACATTACCCTACAGGGAGTAAGCCGGACAGCCATTGGACAGTTCTCAAAATGGTACTTCCCTCTTTCCTCTGCACACTCCAGACTATGTGTTCTACTGCTGCCTGGCAACCAACTGGACACAGCCCAACTGCACTTTGTGTGCGTCTTTTTTTATGTCTGTGTGTGTGTTTGGGTCTGTGTGTTTGTGCACGTGTGAGCAAGCCTGTGTAGCAGGCCTTGTGTGGGAGTGTCCCTGACATTTACTGTGAGCATGTGCGTCTATGACTGCATGTTGTTGAATGAATGTATGTTTCTTTCTCTCTCTCTCTCTTTCTCTCTCTCTCGTGTTTGTGCTTGTGGGAGTCCGTATATTTGGCAGGCTGAACTAGCGGGCTGCTTTTTCAGTAATGAATGCAAGTGTGTGTGTGTGTGTGTGTGTTTGTGTGTCTCCCAGTTACTCCAAACTCAACTCCAGTCTTGTTAAGAAATTCCACTCCACATAATTGGGTTGTCTTGGCAATCAAATGGCTCCATTCCCAGACTAGATCCCTAGGGATAAAAAAAAACTTCTCAATGATCTGTCATCAATTAACTTCCTCAAGACTGACACTTTTACCATTGCACGGCTGGGTCAAAAAATAGACAAATAAATGTACTATACAAAAACGTCTATATAGCTTTATGACACCGACTGAAAAAAAAAAGAGCTATGAATGCCTCAACAAGGCCTCTGGGTGAACTTTGTTAAATCACTTACTCTTTGGAAGGAACTGCAGAATGTTATTGGCCAGTGATGTTGCACTCAGATTGGTGTAGGTTTTAAGCTCATAAAAAAGCCCAAAGAATTTGAATTTCATTTCATGATGATGAATTTTGAGTATAATTTACAGTTCAGTCTAGTGTATGTGGTTGGAATGATGCATTGTTAAGCTTTGGATCACGGTCAGGGGTTGTAACAGTGGATAATGGACGCCAGAACAGCGCATTCTCCAGCAATGTGCTTCTTCTTCTTCTTCTTGTTCTTCTTCTTCTTCTTTTGCATACTCTCCTAGCGAAGGCCTGTGATGCTGAGGCAATTCTGAGCGCAGGCCCTCTTGCTGACAATTGCATAAATAAATTAAAATAATCTCTTATCATTCATTCCAACCAATGTCTTCACATTATACATCTTCTTTATCATAGCATTATGTTTCTCCCATCGACCTACCATTTACTCAACATTTTGAAATAATGCTGTTCCTTGATGCATTGTTTGTTTGTTGTTGTTTTTTTCATAGAGGCCTCCATTCAATACTTGATATCAAAAGAAAAAGTAGTTCCTGGCTGTATTCCCCTGGCATGTGTCCAGGTCTGTATTCGTGGTGATGGTGGAGGAACTCAGGCCACCAGGCTGGGGGTGATGCATCATGGTCAGCTACACGGTGGGGTACAGAGTAAATACTCCTAAATCCCCATCCTATGACAGATGTAACTGTGTAAGGAGTCTAATCTAAGTAGTCTTCATAACACCTTCATAACACTTCATAATGCCTTTTATAACACCTAATTCAACCAGTGTTATTTCGGGTGGTTGATGACTTGAGATTCTAAAGCCTAGAGGATGGTGGTAGAAGTTCCATCCAAAGCAGAGAGTCTGCCTCTGTCTCATGATAGTTGAGTGGGTGTTTGGAGTGAATCTTTCTATATTCAAATGGTCCAACAAATACTTTATGAAGACTAATAATGTCTGAAAGGCCTTTGTCTTGCATGGATTCCACAAACCACTATATGAATTTGTTGCATTATCAATGATTTATAATGTAGAAGTATATTTATGTGAACTAATAATACTGTAGCAGAATAAATACAGATATATTATAAGGTGTGTTTGTATGTGCAACCAGAGGAACGAGTACGGCGTGCTCTATGACCCACTAAGGAGCAGTTCTCAGTGTGAGGACAATGATGAGTCCCTACCACTACAGAGACAATTCTCTCCATTAGGTTAAATTCTATAAAGAAGTGTGCAGACAAAATATATTTAAAACCAGGTGTAACAGACTATAATAGCAGTGAATCGTACTATACCGGCTCTGACGCTCGTCGGATGTGACAGGGCTTGAAAACTATTACAGACTACAAAGGGAAGCACAGCCGCGAGCTGCCAAGTGACACAATACTTCCAGACGAGCTAAACCACTTCTATGCTCGCTTCGAGGCAAGCAACACTGAAGCACGTATGAGAGCACCAGCTGTTCCGGATGACTATGTGATCACGCTCTCCATAGCCAATGTGAGTAAGACTGTTAAGCAGGTCAACATTCACAAGGCCGCAGGGCCAGACGGATTACCAGGACGTGTACTCCGAGCATGTGCTGACCAACTGGTAAGTGTCTTCACTGACATTTTCAACATGTCCCTGACTGAGTCTGTAATACCAACATGTTTCAAGCAGACCACCATAGTCCCCGTGCCCAAGGACACTAAGATAACCTGCCTAAATGACTACCGACCCGTGGCACTGACGTCTGTAGCCATGAAGTGCTTTGAAAGGGTGGTCATGGCTCACATCAACGCCATTATCCCAGAAACCCTAGACCCACTCCAATTTGCGTACCGCCCCAACAGATCCACAGATGATGCAATCTCTATTGCACTCCACACTGCCCTTTCCCACCTGGACAAGAGGAACACCTACGTGAGAATGCTATTCATTGACGACAGCTCAGCATTCAACACCATAATGCCCTCAAAGCTCATCACTAAGCTAAGGATCCTGGGACTAAACACCTCCCTCTGCAACTGGATCCTGGACTTCCTGACGGGCCGCCCCCAGGTGGTAAGGGTAGGTAACAACACATCTGCCACACTGATCCTCAACACAGGGGCCCCTCAGGGGTGCGTGCTCAGTCCCCTCCTGTACTCCCTGTTCACCCATGACTGCATGGCCAGGCACGATTCCAACACCATCATTAAGTTTGCCGACGACACAACAGTGGTAGGCCTGATCACCGACAACGATGAGACAGCCTATAGGGAGGAGGTCAGAGACCTGGCCGTGTGGTGCTAGGATAACAACCTCTCCTCAACATGACCAAGACAAAGGAGATGATTGTGGACTACAGGAAAAAAAAGAGGACTGAGCACGCCCCCATTCTCATCGACGGGGCTGTAGTGGAACAGGTTGAGAGCTTCAAGTTCCTTGTTGTCCACATCACCAATGAACTATCATGGTCCAAACACACCAAGACAGTCGTGAAGAGGGCACGACAAAGCCTATTCCCCCCAGGAGACTGAAGATTTGGCATGGGTCCTCAGATCCTCAAAAAAGTATACAGCTGCACCATCGAGAGCATCAGTATGAAAAATTTATGCACTCACTAACTGTAAGTCGCTCTGGATAGGAAGGCCCTCAAAACTGTCAAAGACTCCAGCCACCCTAGTCATTGACTGTTCTCTCTGCTACCCTACGGCAAGCTGTACCGGAGTGCCAAGTCTAGGTCCAAAATACTTCTCAACAGCTTCTACCCCAAGCCATAAGACTCCTGAACAGCTAATCATGGCTACCCTAACTATTTGCACTGCCCCCCCACCCCCACCCCATATTTTTACGCTGCTGCTACTCTGTTAATTATTTATGCATAGTCACTTTAACTCTACCCACATGTACATATTACCTCAACTAGCCGGTGCCCCGCACATTCACTCTGCACCGGTACCCCCCTGTATATATAGCCTCCCTACTGTTATTTTATTTTACATCTGCTCTTTTTTTCTCAACACTTTTTTGTTGTTGTTTTATTTTACTTTTTTTATTAAAAAATAAATGCATTGTTGGTTAAGGGCTGTAAGTAAGCATTTCACTGTAATGTCTACACCTGTTGTATTCAGCGCATGTGGCCAATAACATTTGATTTTATTTGATTTGAATGGGGGCAGGGTGGAAAATAGGACAGGAGGGGTAAAAAATTGATAGGGCCCCTTATAATAAACACCAAGTTCATGCTGAAAAGAAATAAGAGAAAGATCCCAACCCCCTCCTCTCCTCTGTCTGCCTCTCTATATTCTAGCAGCACACAGCAACACTCCTCCCTCCCTAGCCAACATAGTCAGGCAGGCTGCTGGCCCCCACCCCCACACCTCCCTCCCTCCTTTTACAGCCTGCCTGTCCTTCCTCCCTTAATGCACATTTCAGAGAAAAAAAACCTAAACAAAACTTAAACTAAGGGGATCCCTTTCCCATGCTAGTCAGTATTATGAGCCTGGCTGCTGTAACTCGTCGCCAGAAAGCCCTGCATTGTAGAGGAGAAAAGGGTTGTGCTGAGCTGTGTGCTGTGCTGCCTGCGCTGCCCATCCCCCACGCGCTGATAGCAAAGTTCTGCTGCTTTTGCAAGCAGAGAGAGGCTGCTGCTGCTAGGAGAGAACACGAGGCAGGCAGGCAGGCGGAGAGAATGAGGAGAGGGGGGGTGAGAGAGAGAGAGAGAGAGAGAGAGAGAGAGAGAGAGAGAGAGAGAGAGAGAGAGAGAGAGAGAGAGAGAGAGAGAGAGAGAGAGAGAGCGAGCAGCAGAGTGGGGAAGAGGAGAGAGTGGCTGTTCTCATTTGATTATTTACTTTATGCTTTCTCAAAATTTCCTCTTGATTTATCCTATAGGCTATTCTACGAAACCACACACAGATTTGAATGGTTAATTTTGCTATAGATATAACATTCTATGTAGGATTCTTCAGTGGCCTACACTGTTTTTTCTCACTCTCTCACTCTGCCTTTCTCTTTTTTTATCTTCACTTCCTGCTCTGTGACTGGCTCAGTCCATCCCCCATCCTTCTTCCTTTTCTATCCCTCTTTCTCTCTCTCTCTTTCGCTCTCTCTCAATTCCATTCAATTCAAAGGGCTTTATTGGCATGGGAAACATTTGTTTACATTGCCAAAGCAAGTGAAATAGATAATAAACAAAAGTGAAATAAACAATCAAAAATGAACAGTAAACATTACTCTCTCTCTCTCTCTCTCTCCCTCTCTCTCTCACACACACACACACTGTAATTTAATGCTTTCCTCTCCACAGATCAAGCCCTCTGCTTCTGCTAGTTCTCTCATTCTCTCTCAGCACATGGCAGGAGTCAATCCCAATCTTAAGACTCTGTAACTGTATGAATATATTGTTGATACAATGCAATTATAAATATATACTTATACTGTGTATAAAATTATACAGTCTCCCAGTAACATCTTCATGTGTGTGTCTACTCTGTATAAAATGAAAAACTAAATGCATTATAACTATGCAGATTGAAGCTTTGAGACAAATCTATAGCCTGTAATGAAAATAATTTATGATTTACAGATTCTGTGGTTGTCCACAAAACAGCCGAAATGCTGAATGTTATGAATTATGTTCCGTTTATAAGTCACATTTCTCATGTTCTGCTATAGTCTCTAGGTCTATAACCCCTTCAAAATAAACAAAATACATCCGTTATCCCTACTACCTACTGGTTGAATCCGCTCCGTGTTTTGCGTTCATCTGAACGCTTCAGTAAAATGGCTGTGTCTCGCAGAGCCTCGTGCTGGTTTGGTCGGTTTCCTGCTCATACTCTCGTTCTGTAAGAGAAGCCTCCCCACATTTTCTGTCGGTTAATTAAATTCCCTGGATCCGTATTTATATTCTTCCAGTAACTTTCCAGTCGAATCGGAGACGGGAGTGGATGCCGGATTCGGTCCGGAGGTAGGGGGAATGATCCGGGACACGGGTACATTGTTATAAATAATTGTATTTAAGTTCAATGCTATTCAGAGAGCTCGATTGTGAGTGACTCGCTGTGAGAGAGGCAGAGAGGGATATCATGGCCGCGCAGGTCGCTAGCGTCGCCACTCTCAACACTAGCCCGCCATCCGAACTTAAAAAGCCGGATCGGGACCCACTGGAGGAGTCGGTACCTGGAGAGAAACAACATGTAAATAAGGAACCGGGATCTGACAACGGATCTCCGGGCCAGAAGGATCTGCAGGACGGGGCCAATGCTGGAAATGTAGGGGGAGGAGGGGAGTCTGACATGAAGAACGGGAACGGGAATTCGTCCAGGGTGAATAATAATAACAACCAGAATGATACTGGGGGACCGGAGGGGAATAACCACCCCGGGATAGGCCATCACCACCAGGGCTCATTCCCTCCACCTCCTTACGGTTACAACCAGCACTACAGCCGGGGCCCTTTTCATCAACATGGCGGACAACAAAGCCCTGGCATGGCAGCTGCAGCGGGGCCGGCAGTGCAGCCAGGTAACATGATGGACCAATACCCGCCCAACTCACACGAACACGGCTTCCCCAACCATTTCAACAACTACAGCCCCTTCCCGAACCGGACTTCTTATCAGGGCCAAGGATACGCCATAAATTCCCCGCGTAATAACCAGCCCCCGGCTGCTGGGGGGCAGCCAGGCAAGCAACAGCCAGCAGGCAGAACTACAGCTATGGCTGCCTCGTACAATAATCAGAGGTATAACATTGGAAACCTACAGCCCACGTCTACCCCGACTTTAAATCAGCTCCTAACGTCTCCCAGCTCAACGAGGACCTACCAGAATTACCCACAAGGAGACTATAGTAACCAGGAAGGGGGTAGCAAGGGAGCAGCAGATATGGCCAGCAGTCAGTATGGTGGGGGCCATCCGGGTTGGCAACAAAGAACCCACAATCCGCCTCCTATGAGCCCAGGGAACACGGGACAACCTCTGAACAGAAACCAGGTAAACTTTTCTCTCAGTACTGGTGCACTTTGAGCAAGTTGCAGACAGCTCTGTGTAGTAGTGAAGGGTTGTAATGGAACAGCCATTGCCTATGTAGCTAGCTAGCTCTCTAAAATGGCTGCCTCTGTTTTCTCCTACACCACCTCCTATAAGAGTATTTAAACAGAGAAACAAGCCATGTCTGTGCTAAAATACCAAACTCACTGAGCTGGTAAAGATGTGACGCTACTGTCTGGTCAGGGGCAAAGGGGACACGCGTTTGAGAGGAGAAATTGGGAGGCTAAAGATGTTTTTTCATTTCTTAGCAAAGCGTGTGCTGCTTCAAGTCTGTATAAAGCGCAATGACACAGTTATTTCTCCAGTTAGCTATGTAGCTAACGAATCCCTGCAAACATGTATTTTTGTGCTATATCCACTCCATGTAGCCCTGAAGTTTGTTGCAAGCTTTCACACCAATTTTACATACGATTTAAATGACACATGACGTTCGATTATATTGGAATAATTTGTTAGAAGCAAGCAGAGCGGATTGTATATAAGTACACGTCTGTCGTTGAAAGTTACTGTGGTCGACGTTTGTAAATGTAGCAAATAACTGTCCTTCAGTTGCAACATTTTCACTGCGAGCTTGTTACATTGTATCGTCTGATGATTCTTCTGATTGTGACATTGTAGCTAACGATAGAGAGACGTTATATTTTGCCGCTGTATTTCGGAGTTGTCTCTGTACCGCTAGTAAACACGGCCAGTGATTTGAGTACGAGCAGATTGCTTTGCTTTGGGATTTGAATTATGGAGGTAAAATCCTTCTGTCAAAGCCAGGAGACAGTTGGTCTTAGGTTGACATGCTAGCTGAGATCTGATTGGCTCCCCATCCCCTGCTCCTGGCCATTTATAATTGCGTCCAATGTAACGCTGCAGAAATCACCCACATCAGCTCATGCACGCTGACAGTGTCAAGATGCCATTACTCCATATATAATTCACGCACTTTAGCCTGTTTAATGGTTTTTGTCGCATGACATTTAGCCTAAATGATATGCAAACAAAATATTTATTTGTATTGTGGTCAGCATGCAGCGGCCTACATTTCAGCTGTAATGTTGTTTTTGTGTCCAAGCATGCTAAATAAAACAACAACACTGTGCAAAATATACTTTATGGATGCTTTCATTGAACACATGATGTTGTGTAAGTCCCTCTGCAGTAATTTGCATGATGACTGTATTGCCTGCCACTCAAATAATAATACAGTACAGCTGTATTTGTTTAGCGTACATTTAGGTAAAATCTTTGCCATAGCCTACATGCAAAAATACTGTGTTCGTACTTATATATGCATGTACAGCTCCACAGACAGGTTGGAGATGTGGCAGAACTCTAGTGCTGACTCTGGAACAGCAGAGGGAGTAGGTGTGGCTGTTTTCCCCATGCTAGAATAGTGTTCCTAGCTGATCTAGGATCATCTCTAAGAGGGGAGACAGGAGTTCTGTGGTTCTGTTAGTCTGACTGGTGTTCTGTGGTTCTACAGTGAGTTTCAGAATGTGTTGTGTTCTGTGAGAGAATCTGGCTGGTGTTCTGTGAGAGAATCTGACCGGCTGCAGTAGTTGTAGTGTTTACAAGCAGCCAAGGTGTCAGCCAAGTGTCACTGCTTTGTTCACTGGGTTACTATGATTACTTTCACATGTGATGCTGCAGTGTGTAACCAAGTCAACAGACTAATGGTGTATTCCGGTTTTAGAATATGATCAACCACGTGTAGGCTATCTGTAGAGTTGACCTCCTGAATATTGACTAGCTAGGCCTATTTGTCATTTATATCCATTGAAGTTTAGCTGGAATTTGTTGATTTCTGTTTCTCGGCAATTGTCATTTGCACGTGTTAGCCTTAAATGTTCTTATGATATTCAAGGTTAGGTTATAAAAACTTTTTAAACAAGTTATTGGTTAGCTCAGTGGTTCCTAACCCTTTTCGGTTGCTGTATCACCAATTGAATTTTGCCGTTTTATTATTCTCCCCCAGGGACTCGCATGATGCCACTTGGAATACCTGTCTTAAAGACACCTTTGTTCTTTCTCTCAGGTGTTTGCAGACTCCTGCTAATTCTCCTGTATGCAGGCTGTGTGGTGGACAATTTAAAACCCAGGACTGCAATTTGTGATTCATTCAGCCACGGCTCTGCATGTGGAGATGCTGGAGAGTCGAAGAAATTAGAATTATGCAGTTTCAAGTGGTAATCTCCTCTAAGAGCCTTGTGTTAAATCAAGTTACGTTGTTAAAATCCAATCTGTGATTGACATGTTATTCTTGAATTGTGCTGCTCACATACTCATGCTTTAACGGTTGTTACACAAGAATAGAAATGCCTCTCCTCAGCCTTCTGGATGCCTTTTCATTAATATGCTGTGCCTGCCTAGGCTACAATATCACTATGTTACTGACTTTTAATGCCTTTCAGTTGTTTCTGTATTTGGAGTTCATGTATTTCTATAGATCTGTTGACAGAGTTCACCACTGTCTATTTCCCTGCTCTATGGCCAGGTTGTTAGGGGGCTGGATGGAGAAAGTTTTTCCTTTCCACTGAGCTCGCTCTTTTGGGGTCTAGTCCCAATTACGGCAAAGCACTTTGACAAATGTTGCTTTTAAAAGGGCAAATTAATTTATTGATTGATGGAGAAACCAATTGCTTGATGAAGATCGTTGAGGCAAAGATGAAGCTGTGAGAGATGTCTAACCTAATGTTGCCCGTGGCTAATTGGTCCTTTTGGTTGTAAAACCTAGTCTAACGGTTGACTGTGATGTCCGCCGACAGACAGATCCAGCCCTTTTCTGGGAGAGAACAAGACGCATCAGGCTGAAATTAAATCTGGTTAGTGTCCATTTATTTGGTGACAATAAAAACCCTGAAATAATTGTATCTACCAACATGGACATATGGTAGTGGGCCACACAGCACATTCAGCTAGAGAAAGGTTGCGCTCGTGTCTCTCTGTGGTATTGAAGTTTGACTGAGGGGCCTTGATGTGATAGACAGTGGACCAAAGTCCAAGCGAAGTCTCCGTTTGATCGGCTTTGGTCTCAGTTTCCCTGCGTTAGGAACTAGCCTGCCCATACTGACGGGTGACGACTTTACCAGTTAGTGGAATCTTATAGGTAAATATTGATAGGAGCATGATTACTGATTTTAAGGTGAATGTTGTCAATCTCTGCAACCAAGATGTACTCGAGAGGACCTGAGTTGAGAAATACTGCTGTAGCCAGGGAGTAGTGATTATCCACACGCCACACAGCCAGGACAGCACGCTGCCTCACGACACTGTGTGTGTGCCCTGTGTGACGGGCTGATCCTGTGTGTGTGTGTGTGAGGGGGAGAAAGAGTGTCAGTGATACCCGGGGGCGGGGAATGTTTTTGTGAATGATCTTTGGCTGCCTGTGACAGCTGTGTATGTCCTTGGCAGTGTGTGTCTGTGTTCCCGCGTGGCACAAGCCTCAGGTGGATCCTCTCTCTGTGACCTGCTCCACGTGCCACCAGCCATCCGTCTCTTCTCTTCAGTGACACAGTACAGAAGTCTTTCTCTATCCCTGAAACAACCGTCTAGGAGGTGGCGCAAACGAAGGACAGTCTCTCTCTCTCTCGTTTTCTTTTTTTGCTTCCTGTGACCCTACATTATTCTCTCATTCCACACGTTGTGTCCACCGTTGTTACCTGCCTTCATCAGTTCAATTTTTACCCGTTTTTTGTATCCTCAAATCATTCACTCTCCTTCTTTTACTTGTACCAGCCACTGCCGTTAGAGCAATGGTATGGGATTGGGGCCATGCTAGTGGTCTACCACTAGGTGAAGCTTACAAGATGGACTGGAGGTCCATGTGCAGCTTAAAAAGGAAATGCTAGCATTTATTTAGGACTACACACAATAAAAAAGGGCAAACCCATTCAAGATTCTGTCAAATTCCTCTCGTCTCCTTATGTTTGGACAAAATGTCAAACTTGGACTGTTGCTCTGGTCCAGGTTGGAAAGTAAAGGTAATTAAAGCATCTAAATGTCAAAATAAATTATTTAAAATGCACTAGATTAGAATAGTAATATGCTTCTCTCCTAGCTAGCGTGGCGCTGCAGACTTCATTTGCATGATGTATCGTGTGTTTTATGGTGAAACAGGTTAACCTTTAAATGTGTGGCTGCTGAGGGGGGAATGGCGTTTCAGCTGTTGTTTCTGGGGGGGTAGGTAGATTGATGTTACTGTACTTCACAGCTTTTCATACACAGCTCTGTTCATGGCTCAGGCTAGCTCTCTGTGCTAAAATGCCATTGGCTTCATGAGGGGTGGGAAAGCAGACGTTGGAGGGTTCTTACAATGCATTTTGGGGAATACCATTGTTGACCATTATATTTTAGAAGTTAAATGGTACAGTTACTGGCAGGGAAAGGTGCCTACATAACTCACAAGTTGTTCTACTGCTCTGAAAACTCTTAGTACTGTTTCTCCTTGGGTCTCAGCCTCCACCACCATGATGGCTAGGTGTAGGTGTGGCAGGCTGCAGCGTTTATCTCCCGCCACGCATCAACCTCTCCACGACCCAAGAATTTGCATGCCTCAGGCCTAACTGTTGCTTAGAGAAGTGGTGTATTGCTAACTGTTATTGCTTCGTTCCATTGAAGTACTGGATGTGCAAATTCACCAGTCCAACGGTTCTTCTGAGGCGTGCTTACCTATAACGGCGACCAACTACCGGTACTTGAGTTGAGACTAGGGTGAATGACATCACCGTCAGTCAGGTGTTGTGTGACTAACAGTGTTAGTGGGTTAGGCTAGTGACCCAGTCAGTTCCTTAAGCACCTTCTGTTCCTCTCTGCCTGCCTGGCTGGCTTGGCCCCACCAGCTTGTTCAGCTGGTTATTTCTGGCCCCGTGTAGCTCAGTTGGTAGAGCATGGCGCTTGCAACGCCAGGGTTGTGGGTTCGTTTCCCACGGGGGGCCAGTATGAAAATGTATGCACTCACTAAATGTAAGTCGCTCTGGATAAGAGCGTCTGCTAAATGACAAAAAAAATAAAATAAATGGAGGTATAGTGACCGAGTGACACACTTACATTTACATTTACATTTTAGTCATTTAGCAGACGCTCTTATCCAGAGCGACTTACAGTTAGTGAATACATTTTTTATTTTTTATTTTATTTTATTTTTTTATACTGGCCCCCCGTGGGAATCGAACCCACAACCCTGGCGTTGCAAACGCCATGCTCTATCAACTGAGCTACATCCCTGCCGGCCATTCCCTCCCCTACCCTGGACAACGCTGGGCCAATTGTGCGCCGCCCATGAGTCTCCCGGTCGCGGCCGGCTGCGACAGAGCCTGGATTCGAACCAGGATCTCTAGTGGCACAGTTAGCACTGCGATGCAGTGCCTTAGACCACTGCGCCACTCAGGAGACACTTATTATCGTAAGGGGTCATCCTGGCCAGGCCTCTGGTCATCGTGGCTGATGGTCATCGTGGCTGATAGTCAGGCTGGTATAAACACTGAGGACGTCATGTGGCCATATGGCTGGGACGTCATGGGATTGTCTTACCTCATTGGCTGATGCATAAAACAGGCCCACTCTACGGGTTAAAATAAAGGTTAGCCTAACGGGCCACATAGCCTATTGATTTTAACCACTAACCCTAACCATGACATTACCCCTAAACCTAAGCCTAAATAATTCCTTATTAGCTGCAAATGTCTTAACTTCTGTTTTCGTGACAATGGCGTGGCCAATGAAATTCGAGCAGAGGGGGGACGTAGATGGTTGGCCAATCAAAAAGCAGAGTTATTCAAATCTTGGGTTGTACTCCATTGCGTGAGCCTGTTTCATTTCTTCCTCAGTCCAACCACCAGCACCCCTAGCCTCTCTTCAGGACAGGAATGGTGATTTGGCTAGAAGATGGGTCTGGTCTGACAGTGACAGGTTATTGTTCTGCAGTGGAGGATCCTGTTGAATATCTTCTGTCTCTGACCAGATATCATGCTGCCGATAGACGAAGGAAAAAGACAGAAAAATTTCAATTTTTGTTGCTGAAAAGATAAAGAAAGTCTGAGGATTTGATCTGTAATATTGTGTTTGGTGTGTGAAGGCTACAGCTTTGTTCTCTCAACCTAGGCCAGACAGTCCTTTGCAGACAATATTTGGGAAATACTACATTTGAAGAAGAGTATCCTATCTAGTCTAATAGCAGAGTTCAACATTCAGGTGATTTGTCCTGTGGCCCAACGGGCCGGTGCCAAGTGAAAGCAGCCGGCCCGAAGGAAAAAATGACTGGGCCCCTCTGGACAAGATCAGCTCACAGGGAAGAGAATGATTCTCGTAAGAGCCTAATCTTTTATGTAGGTTTTAGGCTCAAAACTAAAGGCCTGGTAACCTTGTTTCATCCCGTTGGAAGCTAAATTGAAGTGTTTTTCTTAACTGTGGTGTGTGTGTGGCTTCCTGTAGTTCGTGCTTTTGTCCTGTAAATCTTTAGAATTCTTGCGAACAGCTGGAGGAACATCTGGGTGTGTGTACTGCTGTAGTAGTAGTGTGGTGCCTCAGTGTGTCTCTCTCTCCCTCTCCCTGCAGACCATAGGAGAGGAAGCAGGAGAGGTGTTTTTCTTGTTTTATTTCAGAGTCATCTAGCGGTCAGCTTGGAGTTCCAACCAGTGCTGTTGTAAGTGTGGCAGGCCAGCCGATATGGTGGGAAGGAAGGGAAAAAGTGGCTAATTGAGAACATGGCATGGGTTTAACTTTAGTTTAGTTTACATGAGCTCTTTAACAGATATGGGTGGTTGCAGAGAAACCCGCTCAGACAAATGACTGTTTGGCCCACCAGACATAATATTTTCTTTAAAAATCAACGGGTAATCGACTGTTAATAGAGCGTTTTTTCTTAGCGGTTGTGTTAGTTTAAAGTGTTTCAACGACTCTTGCTATGGGCCTGTGATAGTCAGAGTATTCTTTTTCCTTAGCGTGTGTGAACGCTCAGTGGATTAGGCCTATTCAGTAGGTTTGCAAGTTATTTCTTAGGCTCTAAGTAGCCGTTAAAAGTAGCTTAACGTCCATGTTTGATATACTCAAAACCAACCATAAAGTCGTGGGGCCTAAGTGACAGTGACAGCCGTCTAAGGGAGCCACTGAGTGTGTGAGCCCCAGTGTGTGTGCGCAGGGCTTTACAAAAGAACAATAGTCTGTGTAGATCCTAGGCCATGTGGCGGATTAAATTAGCAGGACTTGTTTGTCTGCCCCCAGCCCATCAATTTGAGTCCGCCGCGACACACACACACACAGCAAAAATATCATCAGTCCCTCCACAACCCTTCCACCACCCTCAAAGGCCCAGGTTTTAGACAATATACCCAGCTCAACCTTTTCTGCCAAGAGTGTTCTGGCTTTCCTCTATGCAGATTAGCCATGTGCTAATTGCATTTATTTATTTTTGGGGGGAAAAGAAAAAAAAAGGGCAAAAGAGGGAGGAGTTTTTTTTACAGTGTGAAGGAGAGAGGGAGGGAGAGAGGGAGGGACATTGTGGAGTAGGGAGAGAGGGAGGGACATTGTGGAGTAGGGAGAGAGGGAGGGACATTGTGGAGTAGGGACGGACATTGTGGAGTAGAGAGAGGGAGGGACATTGTGGAGTAGGGAGAGACATTGTGATGTAGGGAGGGACATTGTGGAGTAGGGAGAGAGGGAGGGACATTGTGGAGTAGGGAGAGAGGGAGGGACCTTGTGGAGTAGGGAGGGACATTGTGGAGTAGGGAGAGAGGGAGGGACATTGTGGAGTAGGGAGACAGGGAGAGACATTGTGGAGTAGGGAGAGAGGGAGGGACATTGTGGAGTAGGGAGAGAGGGAGGGACATTGTGGAGTAGGGAGGGACATTGGAGTAGGGAGAGAGGGAGGGACATTGTGGAGTAGGGAGAGAGGGAGGGACATTGTGGAGTAGGGAGCGATATTGTGGAGTAGGGAGGGAGGGATATTGTGGAGTAGGGAGAGAGAGGGAGGGACATTGTGGAGTAGAGGGAGAGAGGGAGGGACATTGTGGAGTAGAGGGAGAGAGGGAGGGACATTGTGGAGTAGAGGGAGAGAGGGAGGGACATTGTGGAGTAGAGGGAGAGAGGGAGGGACATTGTGGAGTAGAGGGAGAGAGGGAGGGACATTGTGGAGTAGAGGGAGAGAGGGAGGGACATTGTGGAGTAGAGGGAGAGAGGGAGGGACATTGTGGAGTAGAGGGAGAGAGGGAGGGACATTGTGGAGTAGAGGGAGAGAGGGAGGGACATTGTGGAGTAGAGGGAGAGAGGGAGGGACATTGTGGAGTAGAGGGAGAGAGGGAGGGACATTGTGGAGTAGAGGGAGAGAGGGAGGGACATTGTGGAGTAGAGGGAGAGAGGGAGGGACATTGTGGAGTAGAGGGAGAGAGGGAGGGACATTGTGGAGTAGAGGGAGGGACATTGTGGAGTAGGGAGAGAGAGAGGGAGGGAGGGACATTGTGGAGTAGGGAGAGACATTGTGGAGTAGGGAGAGAGAGGGAGGGACATTGTGGAGTAGGGAGGGACATTGTGGAGTAGAGCGAGGGACATTGTGGAGTAGAGCGAGGGACATTGTGGAGTAGAGGGAGAGATGGAGGGAGGGACATTGTGGAGTAGAGGGAGAGAGGGAGGGAGGGACATTGTGGAGGAGAGGGAGAGAGGGAGGGACATTGTGGAGTAGGGAGAGACATTGTGGAGTAGGGAGAGAGGGAGGGAGGGACATTGTGGAGTAGGGAGAGAGGGAGGGAGGGACATTGTGGAGTAGGGAGAGACATTGTGGAGTAGGGAGAGAGAGGGAGGGACATTGTGGAGTAGGGAGAGAGGGAGGGAACATTGTGGAGTAGAGGGAGAGAGGGAGGGAGGGACATTGTGGAGTAGAGAGAGGGAGGGAGAGAGGGAGGGAGGGACATTGTGGAGTAGAGGGAGGGAGGGACATTGTGGAGGAGAGGGAGAGAGGGAGGGACATTGTGGAGTAGAGGGAGAGAGGGAGGGAGGGACATTGTGGAGTAGAGGGAGAGAGGGAGGGAGGGACATTGTGGAGGAGAGGGAGAGAGGGAGGGACATTGTGGAGTAGTGAGAGACATTGTGGAGTAGGGAGAGAGAGGGAGAGACATTGTGGAGTAGGGAGAGAGAGGGAGGGACATTGTGGAGTAGGGAGAGAGGGAGGGAGGGACATTGGAGTAGGGAGAGACATTGTGGAGTAGGGAGAGAGAGGGAGGGACATTGTGGAGTAGGGAGAGAGAGGGAGGGACATTGTGGAGTAGGGAGAGAGGGAGTGACATTGTGGAGTAGGGAGAGAGGGAGGGACATTGTGGAGTAGGGAGAGAGGGAGGGACATTGTGGAGTAGGGAGAAATATTGTGGAGTAGGGAGGGAGGGATATTGTGGAGTAGGGATGGAGGGATATTGTGGAGTAGGGAGGGAGGGATGGAGGGATATTGTGGAGTAGGGAGGGAGGGATGGAGGGATATTGTGGAGTAGGGAGGGAGGGAGGGATGGAGGGATATTGTGGAGTAGGGAGAGGGAGGGAGGGACATTGTGGAGTAGAGGGATGGAGGGATATTGTGGAGTAGGGAGGGAGGGAGGGATGGAGGGATATTGTGGAGTAGGGAGAGGGAGGGAGGGACATTGTGGAGTAGAGGGAGGGAGGGACATTGTGGAGTAGGGAGAGAGGGAGGGACATTGTGGAGTAGGGAGAGAGGGAGGGACATTGTGGAGTAGGGAGAGATATTGTGGAGTAGGGAGGGAGGGAGGGAGGGAGGGATGGAGGGATATTGTGGAGTAGGGAGAGGGAGGGAGGGACATTGTGGAGTAGGGAGAGGGAGGGAGGGACATTGTGGAGTAGGGAGAGAGGGAGGGACATTGTGGAGTAGGGAGAGAGGGAGGGACATTGTGGAGTAGGGAGAGAGGGAGGGACATTGTGGAGTAGGGAGAGAGGGAGGGACATTGTGGAGTAGGGAGAGAGGGAGGGACATTGTGGAGTAGGGAGAGAGGGAGGGACATTGTGGAGTAGGGAGGGATATTGTGGAGTAGGGATGGAGGGATATTGTGGAGTAGGGAGGGAGGGATGGAGGGATATTGTGGAGTAGGGAGAGGGAGGGAGGGACATTGTGGAGTAGGGAGAGGGAGGGAGGGACATTGTGGAGTAGAGGGAGGGAGGGACATTGTGGAGTAGAGGGAGGGAGGGACATTGTGGAGTAGAGGGAGGGAGGGACATTGTGGAGTAGAGGGAGGGAGGGACATTGTGGAGTAGGGAGAGAGGGAGGGACATTGTGGAGTAGGGAGAGATATTGTGGAGTAGGGAGGGAGAGATATTGTGGAGTAGGGAGGGAGGGATATTGTGGAGTAGGGAGGAGGGATATTGTGGAGTAGGGAGGGAGGGACATTGTGGAGTAGGGAGGGAGGGATGGAGGGATATTGTGGAGTAGGGAGGGAGGGAGGGACATTGTGGAGTAGGGAGAGAGGGAGGGACATTGTGGAGTAGGGAGAGAGGGAGGGACATTGTGGAGTAGGGAGGGAGGGATATTGTGGAGTAGAGGGAGGGACATTGAGGAGTAGAGGGAGGGACATTGTGGAGTAGAGAGAGGGACATTGTGGAGTAGAGCGAGGGACATTGTGGAGTAGAGGGAGAGAGGGAGGGAGGGACATTGTGGAGTAGAGGGAGGGAGGGAGGGACATTGTGGAGGAGAGGGAGAGAGGGAGGGACATTGTGGAGTAGGGAGAGACATTGTGGAGTAGGGAGAGAGAGGGAGGGACATTGTGGAGTAGGGAGAGAGGGAGTGACATTGTGGAGTAGGGAGAGAGGGAGGGACATTGTGGAGTAGGGAGAGAGGGAGGGACATTGTGGAGTAGGGAGAGAGGGAGGGACATTGTGGAAGAGGGAGAGAGGGAGGGACATTGTGGAGTAGGGAGGGAGAGATATTGTGGAGGAGGGAGGGAGGGATGGAGGGATATTGTGGAGTAGGGAGGGAGGGAGGGACATTGTGGAGTAGAGGGAGGGAGGGACATTGTGGATTAGGGAGAGAGGGAGGGACATTGTGGAGTAGGGAGAGAGGGAGGGACATTGTGGAGTAGGGAGAGATATTGTGGAGTAGGGAGGGAGGGATATTGTGGATTTGGGAGAGATGGAGGGATATTGAAAATTGTAGGATTTATTAACGCCATTGTAAAATTAATCATGAAGAAAAAGGTAGAGGACGTCAAATGATGGCAATTATGACAAATACCAACTTTTGTGTGTCTGCAACTCTATTCAAAGCAACACACTTCATTCATAGAATCACTGGACTGTTCCTCAGTTGCACAGGACTCAGTAGGTGAGGTAAGGAGCAGAATGCCATAACAATCCTTGACCTCCATCCAGGGGAATGAAAAGACAAGTATCTTGCTTTCTCTCGCTCTCTCTCTCGCGCTCTCTGTTGCGTCTCTTTCTCACACACCTCAAGGGGATCCTCGAGGGCCTCGGACTCAGAGACAGGGCAGTGTGTGTGTGTGTCAGACATTTGAACAACTTCAACAATATAAGGAAAGGCTTACCGATCAATGGAAGAATAGTATAAAGGATGGTCAGTCACCTGACTGGGGTTGGATTACACCCCTGTGAGGCTAGTAAACTAATGACTGCCTGCCTCCTTTTGTTTTGGTTTTGTATTTGTATTTCTTCCGTCTGTATTTTTTCAGTCTACACAGTCCCGTGTAGCTCAGTTGGTAGAGCATGGCGCTTGCAACGCCAGGGTTGTGGGTTCGTTTCCCACGGGGGGGCAGTATAATAATGTATGCACTCACTAACTGTAAGTCACTCTGGATAAGAGCGTCTGCTAAATGACTAAAAATGTCTGTGTTTTGTTGATCATAAAAAAAGGAAGGCTGGTAAATAGCTGGAAGTAGCACCATATTCCCTATAAAGTGCACTACTTTTGACCACAGCCCTGTGAATATATAAAAAGGAATTGGGCTCTGGTTAGAAGTAGGGCACTATATAGGAAATAGGGTGCCATTTGGGACGCAGCCCTGCTCAGGTACTGCAGGAGGATGTTAGTTAAGGTGTGAACACACAGTGGAGAAAGGTGGTTGCCATGGAGATGTCAACACAGAGAGGTTAGGTAGGTACACGCGGCTGGAGGGAAGGAAGTTGACAGGACAGGTCATTCTAGTTTAGTGCCAGACGGACATATTCAAACTACTTGAAGCTTCTCCTGGAGTGATAACCTAACTGTCCTGAAGCTTAACACAGCTATTGTTGGCTTGGAAAACCGATAGTCTTTTTCTGCAATATAGGCTAGCTATCATAGCGGTGATTTTGTTTTTACCTAATTGAATGAATAAAACCATTTTAATACTTCAAACTTGAAAGTGGTTGCAAACAGACAGTATTTAGCCTACCTTTTCTAGCCAGAGGACAGCTAGAGGGTCATGTGGCTGGCTGCCTCTGCACGTCCAGGCAGACTGAGAGAGAGACAAGGTTAAAAGTGCATGAGCGGTCACAGGAGACCTTCTGTGGTGGGGTCCTGTAATGACCCTAGGGAGTATAGTAACACACTCTGTGACCACACATACTCTCTGTCTGTGAACCTGGGGTAGCCCTGGAGAGCAAGTGAGGCCTGCCCTGGGGGTGGCTGGTCCGGCTGGAGGTAAAATGTGGAGTGGATGGAATGTTATCTCCTTATGCTGACCCCACCCCCCATGGGACCAGTTCCCTCGCCTCTCTCCCATACCGCAAGTGTCATTCATACGATGCCAAAACGGCGTTATTAAAGCAGGAAGAGAAGAGAAGAGAGGAGAGGAGCCGGTCTCTGGCCCAGGTTCAAACGCCATCCAGCAGGGACCGTTACATTTCATGCACACTGCCCTCTCCCCTCTGGTCTGGCCTATAAATATATTATGGTTGTCTTCCTATAACCAGGGACTGAGGTTTGGTTTGGGAGGGGGAAAACATGACAGATGAATAACCGTGGGAAGCAGTGAGAAAGCTTTGTGTCTGTTGTTTTTTCTGTGTGTTGCCCACCTGTCTTGGGGTCCAAGAGGCTCAAGGTGCTGCTGCCTGGTACTTCAAAGCATCCTCTCGCTGTACTAGCATCCTCTCTCTGATTGTACGCTGGTAGTTGCCGCCAGTAACGTTTACATGCAAAGGGGCACACCGGCTCAGATGTATAATTAAACAACAGGTATTGAAGTCAAATCAAATGTTATTCGTCACATGCGTCGTAGACAACACGTGTAGACTAAGAGAGAAGTGCTTCCATACAGGTTATTTTCCAACAATGCAGATAAGAGTGGAGCAATACCAACTAGCCCTCCTCAGCTCTCAGTAGTAGGGGAAACACTGCTGTCAGACTGAGGCGACTGCATTTGTTACTGAGGCGACTGCATTTGGTACTGAGGCGACTGCATTTGTTACTGAGGCGACTGCATTTGTTACTGAGGCGACTGCATTTGTTACTGAGGCGACTGCATTTGGTACTGAGGCGACTGCATTTGGTACTGAGGCGACTGCATTTGGTACTGAGGCGACTGCATTTGTTACTGAGGCGACTGCATTTGTTACTGAGGCGACTGCATTTGGTACTGAGGCGACTGCATTTGGTACTGAGGCGACTGCATTTGGTACTGAGGCGACTGCATTTGGTACTGAGGCGACTGCATTTGGTACTGAGGCGACTGCATTTGGTACTGAGGCGACTGCATTTGGTACTGAGGCGACTGCATTTGTTACTGAGGCGACTGCATTTGGTACTGAGGCGACTGCATTTGGTACTGCGGCGACTGCATTTGGTACTGCGGCGACTGCATTTGGTACTGCGGCGACTGCATTTGTTACTGCGGCGGCTGCATTTGTTACTGCGGCGACTGCATTTGTTACTGAGGCGACTGCATTTGGTACTGAGGCGACTGCATTTGGTACTGAGGCGACTGCATTTGTTACTGCGGCGACTGCATTTGGTACTGAGGCGACTGCATTTGGTACTGAGGCGACTGCATTTGGTACTGAGGCGACTGCATTTGGTACTGAGGCGACTGCATTTGGTACTGAGGCGACTGCATTTGGTACTGAGGCGACTGCATTTGGTACTGAGGCGACTGCATTTGGTACTGAGGCGACTGCATTTGGTACTGCGGCGACTGCATTTGGTACTGCGGCGACTGCATTTGGTACTGAGGCGACTGCATTTGGTACTGAGGCGACTGCATTTGGTACTGAGGCGACTGCATTTGGTACTGAGGCGACTGCATTTGGTACTGAAGCGACTGCATTTGGTACTGAGGCGACTGCATTTGGTACTGCGGCGGCTGCATTTGTTACTGCGGCGGCTGCATTTGTTACTCGGGCGGCTGCATTTGTTACTGAGGCGACTGCATTTGGTACTGAGGCGACTGCATTTGGTACTGAGGCGACTGCATTTGTTACTGCGGCGACTGCATTTGGTACTGAGGCGACTGCATTTGTTACTGCGGCGACTGCATTTGGTACTGAGGCGACTGCATTTGGTACTGAGGCGACTGCATTTGGTACTGAGGCGACTGCATTTGGTACTGAGGCGACTGCATTTGGTACTGAGGCGACTGCATTTGGTACTGAGGCGACTGCATTTGGTACTGCGGCGACTGCATTTGGTACTGCGGCGACTGCATTTGGTACTGAGGCGACTGCATTTGTTACTGAGGCGACTGCATTTGGTACTGAGGCGACTGCATTTGTTACTGAGGCGACTGCATTTGGTACTGAAGCGACTGCATTTGGTACTGAGGCGACTGCATTTGGTACTGAGGCGACTGCATTTGTTACTGAGGCGACTGCATTTGGTACTGCGGCGACTGCATTTGGTACTGCGGCGACTGCATTTGGTACTGCGGCGACTGCATTTGGTACTGAGGCGACTGCATTTGTTACTGAGGGGACTGCATTTGGTACTGAGGCGACTGCGTGTGTGAGCAAGCAAGTGTGTGAGATGCTGCCCCGGCCATGTGGCTCCACCCCAGGTGCAGCCAAGGTCAGGCCTCTCCTCTCCCATGATGTCTCTCTCCCCTCCAGCTGAGAGGCGGGCTGGCCTCCAGCCACCACAGACAGACGGACACTTCCATTTCCTCCAGATTATTTTTTAACACTCCCCAACGTCAGAACGTAACTTTATCCTCCCACTGACATTCTGATCTCCTGGGCAGTCAAATGCTCCTGGCGGAGGGATGGATGGAGGGGTGGAGAGGGGTGGAAGGGAGGAGGGAGGATAGACTGGGCTCATTCATTCATGGCCAAGTTTTTCCCTTTTTTAGTGGGAAACTAATCCGGCCAGACTGTTTTGTTAGCATTCTTTAGCTATACCCTCATAGGTTTCACTTTTCCCACCGGCGGCATGGCTGAGTTATGGGACTCCGTAGTGACATCTGTTATTTTTTTCCTACTTAGCTTGTGTACAATTTCTCACAACGTCACATTTTTTAAAAAAGTGATTTTATTCAGGAGTACAGTGATTGCAATGTTTGTTAAAGATGGAAATTAAAGTATGAATGTCTTTAAGTTTGGTTTCTTACAAGCCCTCTCCCTCTCTCTAGCCCCCCAGCCCTATGGACCAGGCAGGGAAGATGCGAGGCCAGGGGTACAGTGGAGCCAACCCCTACTCTCAGCAGCCAGGCCAGGGGCAGGGCCCCCCTCCTCCAGGGGCCCAACAGGGTGTCTCCTACCCAGACCAGGGCTACGGACCCCCAGGGCCTCAGAGGTACCCCATGGGCATGCAGGGACGCACCCCCGCCGGCATGGGTGGCATGCAATACGGACAACAGGTTGGTAACGCTCTTCTGTTGATCCTCACACCCTCTCGATCATCACACTCTTTTAAGATCATCACACTTCCATGCAGTCACAGCTTAAATGGGTCTGTTAGTATGGACACACACATGCCTGTTGGGTGTTCTAAGCACCCTGTAGAGAAGACAAGTCCTGTCTCATTGTTACCTCTCTCACACAACCACCACTTCAGGTGGGTTTGATGCAGGTCTTTTCATATTTTCTTTGAATCCTTGAGAGGGTACGTGCCCTGCTAGACAACACACAGCTTTTGTTTTCTCTCACTGTGCTTGCTGGGCAAGGTCAGCTACTCTTTTGCGTTACTTGAGAACAATACAACACGAATGTGCTGTGTTGTAAGTATTGTTATGTACAGAGAAGCCTCACAAGACCACCAACTGACATTATAATGGTCAGCTAATAGAGTATTTCTATTTCATCTTATTTAATATAGCCTAATGTAGAAAAATATATTATGTTTTATGTTAACCCCTTTTTATGTTAACTGTCCAATTTGATTGTTTTTCTTAAATCTATTTGTCATTTTTGTATATTTTGTATTGTATTTTGTTAATTATGTGTATACAGGGCTTCCTTGTAAAAGAGACCTTGGTCTCAATAGGACTAAAATAACCGTGTTCTTATGTAGACCAGGGACTAAACCTCCTTTTATTATTTTCTTGGTGAGCAATGTTTTGCAGTGGTCTGCATTAAATTGGTCCGCGGACCGCATTTTGGCCCGTGGAATGTGAGTTTGAGACCACTGATGTAGCTAGTAAAGCCTCTAAATCTGTGATTACATTATTTGTCCTCTAGATGGCCGGCTATGGGCAGCAGGGTCCAGGGGCCTACGGTCAGCAGAGCCAGGGCTACTACGGCCAGCAGCAGGCCCCCTACCCCCAGCAGGTCCACCCCTCCCAGGGCCAGCCCTCAGCCCAACACAGCCAGCCTGGGGCACCCGGCCCCTACCCCCAGGGCCAAGGGCCTCCGCAGGGGGGTCCACCTCAGGCCCAGCCGCCATACAACCAGGGACCGCAGCAGCTGGGGCCCCAGCAGGGCCAGCCTGTGCCCCAGGGTCAGGGCCCCCAGCCCAGCTACCCTCAGCAGCAAGGACCCCCAGGGCAGGGGCAGCAGCCTCCACAGCAGCAGCAAGGACCCCCCCAGCAGCAGCAAGAAAGGGCGGCCCCTCCACAGGCCCAGCCACCCCCAGGCCACCAGCCCTCTCCAGGCCACCAGCCACCCCCCAGCCATGGTGGGCAGCAGCCACCCCCAGGCCACCAGCCCTCCCCGGGCCCCCAGGGCCACCACTCCTCTCCAGGCCACGGTGGACCCCCCCAGCAGCAGGGTCAGTCTCAGCAGGGCCAACCCTCACCCTACTCCCAGACCCCACCCCTGCAGCAGTCGCCCTTCCAGCGATTTCCACCTCCGCCACAGGTAAAACACCACCTATCCGCAGAACTAAGACCTAGGCATTAGCTTGGGGAGCTAACGCAAGTCTTCAGGTTTACAGGCAGGGTTACACGTCAGGACGATGTCTTTTGATATGGAAAAAGGAAGTGTAGGTTCCTCAGTCTACACACATTCATCTGTTTTTCCTCCCTCTCTCTTCAGGAGCTCTCCCAGGACTCATTCAGCTCCCAGTCCAGTGCTCCCCCCTCCAACCAGCCCATGACTTCCACCAAGAGTGGAGCAGAGGACAGCATGCAGGGACGGCCTTCTAGCTTACCGGTGAGCCCCCCCCAACACACTACCTGTCTGTCACTCAACACACACATACATACAGTTGGTAGCTTTGCCTTTTAAATTGTTTAACTTGGGTTAAACGTTTCGGGTAGCCTTCCACAAGCCTCCCACAATAAGTTGGGTGAATTTTGGCCCATTCCTCCTGACAGAGCTGGTGTAACTGAGTCAGGTTTGTAGGCCTCCTTGCTCGCACACGCTTTTTCATTTCCACCCACACATTTTTCTATAGGATTGAGGTCAGGGCTTTGTGATGGCTACTCCAATACCTTGACTTTGTTGTCCTTAAGCCATTTTGCCACAACTTTGGAAGTATGCTTGGGGTCATTGTCCATTTGGAAGACCCATTTGCGACCAAGCTTTAACTTCCTGACTGATGTCTTGAGATGTTGCTTCAATATATCCACAATATTTTCCTTCCTCATGATGCCATCTATTTTGTGAAGTGCACCAGTCCCTCCTGCAGCAAAGCACCCCCACAGCATGATGCTGCCACCCCTGTGCTTCACGGTTGGGATGGTGTCCTTCGGCTTGCAAGCGTTCCCTTTTTTCCTCCAAAAACAATGATGGTCATTATGGCCTAACAGATCTATTTTTGTTTCATCAGACCAGAGGACATTTCTCCAAAAAGTACGATCTTTGTCCCCATGTGCAGTTGCAAACCATAGTCTGGCTTTTTTATGGCGGTTTTGGAGCAGTGGCTTCTTCCTTGCTGAGCGGCCTTTCAGGTTATGTCGGTATAGGACTCGTTTTACTGTGGATATAGATACTTTTCTACCTGTTTTTCTCCAGCATCTTAACAAGGTCCTTTGCTGTTGTTGTGGGATTGATTTGCACTTTTCACACCAAAGTACGTTCATCTCTAGGAGACAGAACGCGTCTCCTTCCTGAGCGGTATGACGGCTGCGTGGTCCCATGGTGTTTATACTTGCGTACTATTGTTTGTACAGATGAATGGGGTTCCTTCAGGTGTTTGAAAATTGCTCCCAAGGATGAACCAGACTTGTGGAGGTCTACAATTTCTTTTCTGAGGTCTTGGCTGATTTCTTTTGATTTTCCCATGATGTCAAGCAAAGAGGCACTGAGTTTGAAGGTAGGCCTTGAAATACATCCACAGGTACACCTCCAATTGACTCAAATGATGTCAATTAGCCTATCAGAAGCTTCTAAAGCCATGACATCATTTTCTGGAATTTTCCAAGCGGTTTAAAGGCACAGTCAACTTAGTGTATGTAAACATCTGACCCACTGGAATTGTGACACAGTGAATTATAAGTGAAATAATCTGTCTGTAAACAATTGTTGGAAAAATTACTTGTCATGCACAAAAGTAGAAGTCCTAACCGACTTGCCAAAACTATAGTTTGTTAACAAGACATTTGTGGAGTGGTTGGAAAACGAGTTTTAATGACTCCAACCTCCTAAGTGTATGTAAACTTCCGACTTCAACTGTACATACATTCTACCACACTACCACACAACTAACACTCACTCCCAGGCTGTCAACTCAGCAGACCTCTTTTCCCAGCACATTATTTTAGCATATCCACCTCTTCCAGCCCAGTCCACTGCTGGCTGTGTTGACCTTGACTGTTCACATGGTATTTAGCTGGAACATAAACACACACACCCACACACACGTCACAGTCTTTATAGACTGAGTCTTGAGCGTGGAGAAACTCACCCCACTCTCTCCTGGGTTGACAGTTATTCTGACATGAGTGTTCCCTTCACACTCCACAGGAAGTAGGGGTGAATCAGGTTTCGGAGAGGGCAGGTTGGTGGAGCTGTGGGAGGAACAGAGGAGTAGAGTTGCATAAAAGGCAACATTTACTGAAGCACAATTAACCTCTCTAGAGAAGCAGGTGAAACCATGTTCATGAGGTAAATAAAAGGTGATTTATTTTCATTTGATATTTTTCACTTTGAAATTGACCTTTTATTTCACCCCTATTTAATTAGCAAATGCTCAGTTTAGCAAGTCCCAGGATTATGAAACGGAAGGGTTTTGAACTTTCACTACTCGTCTCTCTGTGTGAAAGAGTAACACTCCAGTAGAAGTCAGTATCTGTGGTTGTTTCTAGGTTTAGACCGAGAACACAGATATGACCTAATTCAAAGCAGCAGGGATAGAAAGTGTGATCATTAATGAGATATAATGAAAGTGAGGGGGAGCGAGGGAGCGACGCGCGCTAAGGATGTGTTTCCCTCTTTTATTTATCTATCCTATTTATTTATTTATCTCCGGAGGTTATTTCCTGGGGATTCCCCCCATCGGCTGTGTGTGAATGGCAATGAGAGCCATTAATCTGGCAGAGGTCTGGACAAGCAGATTTCACATTGCCCCCCCCCCTCTACCTTCCCCCGTGGAGTGCACATGACAGAGTGTGCAGATTAGTCCCGCCAACTTTAGCCATGCTGCCTTTCAGCCAGCCACACACACATACACACACACACACGGCTGGCTAATACCTCAGCCAGAACAGTAGAGATACAACACTGATAGCCTCAGCCATATCATAAAGCCAGTGTTTCCTTAGCCAATGTCAACAGATAGCCCAACCAGAACAGACCACATTGGTAGTTTATTATTATGCAATGTCAGGTACGAAGCTTTAGGATAGCTTAGGTCCATTGCCTTTTAAAATGAGACTTTGAAAAACGTAATTGTTCACACAATGTGGACATTTCTATTTGATTTCACCATAACATGATGGACATTATTTAACTTTAGCAAGGCAGTACCTCCTCAGCCATTGTACATGCAGACAGGTCTGTTTGAGCCAGGTGCTGACAACCAGTCTGTTTCTGTCTGCTGCATATTCCTGTGGGAATTCACAAGCCTAACTGACAGACTGTAGTCAAGCCCTGGTAGCACAACAACAACCAGCATGAGAAAATGGAAGAACAGTCAGGCAGCGAGGTTGAAACCAGCTGGACGAGTTGAGCTGGTTCCTCGTTTGTTTTCAGCCAGGTTACACACACACACACCCCTTTCTGGTGAACACATTATTCTTAGTTTTTCCCATCAATGACCTCTCAGCTAATCCAAGTTGTTCCGGTTCAGATGAACATCTCTGATATTTGATCGGCTGACCTTTTGAACAACTGCATTCCTCCGAGCTATAGAACTACAGTACCACCAATGCCCTTAGATGGCGCTCATCAACAAAACCTACAGTCCACAATCTCACTCTACAGCTCATTTATACCGACAGTGCTGTGAAAAAGGATTTGCTCCCTTATTTTTGACACTGTGTGTTATCAGATCTTCAACCAAAACCTAATATTAGATTAGATGACCTGACATTCTC
Organism: Coregonus clupeaformis; assembly: GCF_020615455.1. Taxonomy (NCBI): domain Eukaryota; kingdom Metazoa; phylum Chordata; class Actinopteri; order Salmoniformes; family Salmonidae; genus Coregonus; species Coregonus clupeaformis. The sequence continues at coordinate 37,580,843 of NC_059199.1, forward strand.
TGATACAGAGCAGAATTCATGGTTCTTTCAATGAAGGCAAGTCGTCCAGGCCCACAGCCAGCAAAGCATCCCCAAAACATCACACTACCACCACCATGTCTGACCATTGGTATGCATTTCTTTCTGTGGAATGCAGTGTTTGGTTTTCAACAGACATAACGGGAACCATGTTGTCCAAAAAGTTCCACTTTTGACTTCCAGGAGTCTTGACGATCATCCAGGTGCTTCCAAGTGCTTTTTGGCAAACTTCAGCCGACCTTTTGGACTACATGGGTCCCGTCATGCATCAAGACAATGATCCAAAACACACAAGCAAGTCTACCTCCGAATGTCTTAAAAGCAACATTATTTAAGTTTTTTAATGGCCTATCAAAGTCCTGACCTAAACCAAAGACGACCATGAGGTGAGGTGAGGTGGTCTGTGGACTCCTTCCAGGCCGTGAGAGAGAGGATTTAACCCTGCTTAGGAGGCACTGACCCTGGGTCGTCTAGGCCTCAGCTTGGCCTCAGGTGGGCTCCAGGCAGAGACATACAGGGGTCAGGGAGTCACTACTGTAGGAGCATAGGTTGAAGTCCTCTGGGTTATATGGATATTGGATTCTAATTTATAAGGCACATAGTTATGACATAGGAAGCAGTACGCTTAGAAAGAGTAAATATTCTGATAATTATTTGTAGAATTCTGTTTTAGCCCCATAAAAACCCAGACCTACAAACAACACTGTAGGTGTGTGTGTGTCTGTCAGTGCGTCTGGGGTGTGTAGAGGGGGAGGGTAGCAGTCTCTCTTAGTGTTGTCAATGTCAGCCAGCCAGGCAGTTCTTTCACTTTCCCTGGAAGTGACACTTCCTCTCCATGTCAGCCCTCTGTGGGAATGGGAAAGTCTACCCCCCTCCTCTCTTCCCTCTCTCTTTTTTAATCTCCTCCTTGCCCTCTGAGAGTTTCTTTTGTACCCCTCTCCCAACGTGGGGCTAATCCCACTGACACTCCCACTGGTCTTGGTCTTGTTTCCCTGCTGCTAAGGATCCTATGGACTCTGTCGGTGTGTGGGCACTGACTGACTGAAAGAGCTCTGGACTAGAGAGAGAAGGAGCAAGAGAGGGGAAGGTCACATGTTGGCCACACACTCGCTCTCTGTTGTTTTTCTGCCCTCTCTTTTCATCACCCCCTTCCGCTTTTCCCCTTTTCTCATTAACAAGTGTTTCATCTGAAGTAGTTGATTCAGAACTTTTACGATTCAGGGTCTGTGTTGTCCAGCGTGTTTGTGTGCGAGAGAAAAGCCCAATTGGGCCCCACCCTTAGATTGCTTCACACAGGAACTCGTGGCTTGCATCACTGTTAGCGGACCACCCGCATCTCCCAAACAGTCCCCATGACCTGTAGTGTATGTGCCAAGTTCTCTCTACTCCTCTCCTCTCCAGCAGTACAGCTTGTGTGTTCGACACAGCTCTGGAGCATTCTGCCTAGCTAGGCCGGTCCACTTTTTCGAACCCTACTCAGCCCCAACCCTTCTTTTGCCTTTTGTTGGTTTGGTCCATTTTAGAAATTGGAATAGTAGGCAATGTAACCAACCACAACCCTCATTTTACATCATTGCACATCCTGCAAATCACCAGCAGAATGTGAAAATCTATTTTCCACATTCACTCTGTTGGTAATGCCTATAAATTGGATCCTAACTCTAAAGGTAGTAGAGATCCCACTCTGGAACTTCAATTTGCCTGTAGTGTATATTATGTCCAAGAAGATGTTGAAAAATTTTCCCAATTGAAAATGTCTATTTTCAATATTCATGTTTATATTTGTAAATAAATTAATATAAGAAAATGGTTATTTATATCAAAATACTACTCGTATTACAGAGCAAGCCGTGAAGCTTCAAATGACACCAATGTTTGCTTTGTAGCACCTACTCCATAAAACATTATGCAGTCTTAAAGGAGTTCTGGGTAATGCCAAAATGTCATAAATATGCTTACATTGATTCATTATTAATAAATTATGCTTTTAGATACAAATGTAAACAATCCTTCCTCCAAAGGATCATTCTATGGATTAAATGTCGTGATAATCCCCCAAATCATGGTCTTCTTTTTTTGTCCTTGTTTTGTAAGGAATCTCTCTCTCTCTCTCTCTCTCTCCCTGTAAATCAGCTTTGGTAATGCTGCTCGGCTCAGCCTTGTTTTGCAAACCTCTCTCTCTGCTCTGCCTGTCATTGCAGTATTCAGTGTCCTGGGTGTGTTTCCTGTTGCTATTCTGGGGCCAAAGCTTCCTGTGCCCACGTGTCTTATTCAGATTCCTGGGCTAACTGCCTCCCTCGGTTTCTCTACTCTTTTTCTCTCGTTCTCCCCCCCCCCTCTCTCTCTCTCATACGTACATGATTTTTAATTAATGTACTTGAGAAAATTCAATCTGCTGACAATGTGTATTGTTTGAATTTGCCTCAGTGAATTGTTTTGGAGCTGGTAAACCCAGCCTGCTTTTTGCGCTTGTGCGCACATACGCACACATTCTCTCTCACACAAGCACGCCCCTCCCCTCTCCCTCCATTTCTGCTAGGCTGAGCTAGTTTTGCAGCACAAAGGCTGTGGCTGACTGCAGCACTGTCTGTCTGTCCTCTCCTCTCTGCTCCCTCTCTTTCTCTGTGGTGGTTGCTTGGATATGGAGAATTTAGATGCACCAAAACAGCTCATTTCATTTTTTTTTAAAGTAACAACCTTTTTGATTTTAACCACCTTTGTTTTTCTGCTCTTTGAAACGGTGGTTGTGTCAGTCAGTGAAGGGCTTTGGCAGCGCCCTCTAGTCCACTTTGGGTTGTTGCTGGGTGTCGGTAGGAGGGGCGTTGCTCTGGAGAACAAGGCAGAAGCAGGCAGAATCAAATACAATTTAATTGAATTTGTCACATGCGCCGAATACAACTGGTGTAGACTGATTGCTTATGAGCCCTTCCCAACGATGAAGGGTTTAAAAATAAAATAGTAACACAAGGAATCAAATAAAATACACAAGAATGAAGCTATATACAGGGAGTATCAGATCAATGTTCAGAGGTAGGAGGTACTTGTGTTAGATATGTACATGAAGTCTTGGCTGATTTCTTTAGATTTTCCTATGATGTCAAGCAAAGAGGGACTGAGTTTGAAGGTAGGCCTTGAAATACATCCACAGATACACCTCCAATTGACTCAAATGATGTCAATTAGCCTATCAGAAGCTTCTAAAGCCATGACATCATTTTCTGGAATTTTCCAAGCTGTTTAAAGGCACAGACAACTTAATGTATGTAAACTTCTGATCCACTGGAATTGTGATACAGTGAATTATAAGTGAAATAATCTGCCTGTAAACAATTGTTGGAAAAATTACTTGTGTCATGCACAAAGTAGATGTCCTAACCGACTTGCCAAAACTATAGTTTGTTAACAAGAAATGTGTGGAATGGTTGAAAAACAAGTTTTAATGACTCCAACCTAAGTTTATGTAAACCTCCGACTTCAACTGTGTGTGTGTGTGTGTGTGTGTGTGTGTATATATATATATATATACACACACACACACACACACACACACACACACACAATGTATTTGGAAAGTATTCAGACCACTTGAATTTTTCCACATTTTGTTACATTACAGCCTTATTCTAAAATGGATTAAATTGTTTTATTACAAATAAAAAACTGAAATATGACATTTACATAAGTATTCAGACCCTTTACTCAGTACTTTGTTGAAGCACTTTTGGCAGCGTTTACAGCCTTGAGTCTTCTTGGGTATGACGCTACAAGCTTGGCACACCTGTATTTGGGGAGTTTCTCTGATTCTTCTCTGCAGATCCTTTCAAGCTCTGTCAGGTTGGATGGGGAGTGTCGCTGCACAGCTATTTTCAAGTCTCTCCAGAGATGTTCGATCGGGTTTAAGTCCGGGCTCTGGCTGGGCCACCTAAGCACACATTCTGAGACTTGTCCCGAAGCCACTCCTACGTTGTCTTGGCTGTATGCTTAGGGTCCTGTTGCAATGCGAACCTTCGCCCCAGTCTGAGGTCCTGAGCGCTCTGGAGCAGGTTTTCATCAAGGATCTTTGCTCTGTTCCTCTTTCCCTCGATCCTGACTATTCTCCCGGTCCCTGCCGCTGACAAACATCCCCACAGCATGATGCTGCCACCACCATGCTTCACTGTAGGGATGGTGCCAGGTTTCCTTCAGATGTGACACTTGGCATTCAGGCCAAATAGTTAAATATTGGTTTCATCAGACAAGATAATCTTATTTCTCATAGTCTGATAGTCCTTTAGGTGCCTTTTGGCAAACTCCAAAGGCCTTCATGAGCCTTTTACTGAGGAGTGGCTTCCATCTGGCACTCTACCATAAAGGCCTGATTGGTGGAGTGCTGCAGAGATGGTTGTCCTTCAGTAATGTTCTCCCATCTCCACAGAGGAATTATGCAGCTCTGTCAGAGTGACCATCGGGTTCTTGGTCACCTCCCTGACCCTTCTCCCCCGATTGCTCAGTTTGGCAGGGCGGCCAGCTCTAGGAAGAGTCTCTTGGGGTATATGGTGTGTGTTGTGTAGTGAGTGTGTGTAGGGTCAGTGCAAATAGTTTGTGTACCATTAATTGACTATACAATCTGGCTATTTAGCAGTCTTATGGCTTGGGGGTAGAAGCTGTCTCAGAGCCTGTTGGCCCGAGAGCCGATGCTCCGGTACCGTTTGCCGGACTGTAGCAGAGTCTTTGGGTCTTTGGTAATTTTTCGGCCCATCCTCTGACACCGCCTGATATAGAGGTCCTGGATGGCAGGGAGCTCAGCCCCAGTGATGTACTGGGCTGTCCACGCCACCCTTCGTAGCGCTTTGCAGTCAAGGACGGTGCATTTGCCATACCAAGCAGTGATGCAGCAAGTCAAGATGCTCAGTCTCCCAACCCCAGCCCCTGGTATCAGGCAGGCAGTGGTTCCTCCCTCCCAGCCCCCCAGTTCAGCCCCTGGTATCAGGCATGAAGGCTGTCGTTCCTCCCTTCCAGACCCCCAGATCAGCCCCAACTACCAGGCAGGCTAGGCAGACCCTGGTCCCTCCCTCCCAGCCCCTCCTATCCTAGCACCCCTGGCCAGGGCAGCTGCTTGCCTCACTGGGGCATCTGTGCAGAGCTCTGGGATTCTCCTCTACCATTGTGAACAGTACAAAAGCCCCCCCCTCCCCCCCCCCCCCACACGCCCTAGCCACATTATTCACAGCAATCAGACCTCTCTCCTCCCCCTCTGCTCTGTATTGCACACAGGCTGCTGCAGTGTGTGTTATTACCAATAGAGAACCTCAATTAGGCAAATGTTCAGGTATTGAATGTTTACAAACCAACCTTTTAAAAATATTTCCCCTTCCCATGTTCCCTCCTCTATCTTGTCCATTAATTACAATCCCCATATGGTCTTCTGTATTAAGTAGCAGGCTAATGTTGGTCTGGGGGGAGATTGGGCTGGGAAGGGACTAGGTCTGTAGAGGGAACATACCTTTTAGAATAGGAGGGTTGTAGAGTGGCATGGGCTAGAGGAGAGAACAGCACCTATGTTTGGGGTATACTGACTAACTGCCCTCAGGGCAGAGACTAGCAGGTGGGATGATTTTAATATAAATGAATTTAGATGTAATCAAATATCCCCCTCACTCTTACATTGCTTGAATATTAGGATATTCTACGATTGTTTCGGTCGACGCCACAGTAATGTGTTGTCGTCGATTTGTATAGCGTTGTGTGTATGTTAGCTTTGTATAGGTACCATTGGTGGTAGTGAGTTTCACATGCTGCAGCGTTGTTTCTGAAACGGTAATGGCTGCTGTGCTGTATGAGGCTGGGGCCTGCCTCTTCTCTCTCTCTTCTTCTACTCCTCTTTCTCCACTGTGGGATGGGAGTGCCCCCTTATGGTGGAGCTCTGCCTAGCCAACCCAGAGCTGGGGAGCTAGGACTGTGGTTCTCTATCTCTACACCCACACTGGGCTACCCAGAACACCCTACCCTGGCCCTGCACGCAGGGGACATCCCTAACCCTCTACCCTGACCATAGAGGGTCACCCCAGTGCCCCTGGCCTACACTCCTCACCTCTCGTGTTCAACACTAGCCTAACGCTGGTATCCGTATGTTCAGACGTTATGAGGGTCTATGGTGGAGCCACATACTCACAGAATGCAAAAATGGTCCCCAAAAACTACTGAACGAAAGGCAAATATGAAAATAGATATTTGTTGTGATATTAAACCTATAAAGTGGCTGCAGTGCAGTCGTCAGTTGACTACCATGCATCTATGAGTCCAGGTAGTGGATATGCACTGAAGCAATGGGGAGAAATCACTGGAAGTGAAATCAGGTGAGATGTTGTTTGATAGTGAAATGGGGTCATGGGAAAAGTAATTCTACCTCTAAGGAGAAGATCAGAGAGGGACATTACCATAGTAAGGATGCGTAACCCATAGTAACCGGAGGTAAATGTACTGTTTAGTATTCAGTTAGTAGAGTAGCTCTATAACTGATGTAAACAAACACTGCTGAACGCTTGAATGTGCATGCAGAGCTGGGAGGAAGAGGATGGCTTTGGTCTATTTGAGCTTCCTGTAACAATGACGGCACCTCTTTGTAGTAGCTGACTGCACCGTGACCCCGACAGGCTCACAGGGAGGCCAGGGGGAGGGGCGGTGTCGGCACTAATGTGTTAATGTGTCAACACACGTGGAGTACGGTTACCATGGCAGCCCCAGAGATGCAGGAAGCTTTTTTTTCTTCTTTCTCCCCCTCCCTCCCCCGTCCCCTCATCACCTCTCTGGAGAGGATGACAGAGCATATGTGCAGGCGTACATGTCCCTATGCCCCGTCTACTGTGTGTGTGTGTGTGTGTGTGTGTGTATTAGCCCCAAAGCCTGTGTGTGTGTCTGTGTGTGTACAGAGGTCTGAGAACAGAACCTGGCAAGCAGCGAGTGGATGAGCTAGACAGGGTGAGCAAGCAAGCCGGAGGGAAATGGAGAGAGTGAGAAACGGAGAGAGAGAGCGGGGGGGTCGTTGAGAGTCGGTGACTGTGAGCTGAACTCTTCCAGGACCACCAGCCCACTAGTCGCCAGATCATGTTACACTACTGGCCCTTACCAGGTCACAGCCTAGCCTCCAGATAGCAGCTAGGTTACATTATCTTACTGACTGGTGATGTCACAGCACACTCACACTAACCACCTCTACTTTCCCCTACTTTCTGCTTCTCATGGGTCGTGTCTAAAATGGCACTCCAGCCCATTAGTCTACACTACAGTCTGAAATGGAACGTTATTCCCTATTTAGTGCACTACTTTTGACCAGAGCTCTATGGGCCCCTCGCTGGGCCCATAGAGCTCTGGTCAAAAGTAGTGCACTAAATAGGGAATAACGTTCCATTTCAGACTGTAGTGTAGACTAATGGGCTGGAGTTTAGCCTGATTGATTCACTGAAGTAATCTGTAAATGGAATACATTAGACTGTGGAGTGACTTGAACTGGGATGGGAGCAGGAGACTGTGGAGCAGTATGGCTATGCTAGTGGCTGCTTTAGACACAACATGGCTACTTACTATGAAAACTGGGTGAAATTAGTCTCCTAAGACTGGACCTTAGGGATTTTAGAATCGTTTTTTGTTAAAATTTTTGTCTGTAGACATTTCTTACAAGCACTTTTCTATTTTAGTCTGGCTGTTTTCTCGTTTTAAAAGATGGAATCAAACACTATGGAAGTTCCCATGTTAGCTGGAAACACAAAATGGCTGCCACCGAGCAGAGGGAGAGATGGTGCTATAGAGGAGCTGCAGCACTGGCTTCCACTCTCTCTCCCTCGTTGCGCTAGCTTAGCCTTAGTACGTAACATATTTGGGTTGTTGTCGGGGCTCGGATAGGGGTCTGTTTTGTATTTGGTCATTTTTGTTTTGGTCAATATTCTTTGCCCCGAGCCCCTCTTTACTGCACCATCCTCTCTCTACTCTACCTCATTCTCCCTCCCTCTCTCTATCTCTCTCTGTGATGAGTGGCCATCTGGTGAATGGCAGCAGTAGGTAGAGTGCTGCCAGCCCAGTGTTAAGCTCTCTCTCTCTCTGTGTCCAGGCAGCCAGCAGCTCTGTGCAGTCAGCACAATTTAACAGGACAGAGCAGAGCAGGGCTCTCTCTCAGGGTTCTCTCTCTCTGCTGCTGCTAATATCGAGTTGGAAAAAATCAATGACTGGCTGTGGAGTGGGAGTAGTGTAGCTAGGCAGAAGCTCTGTGGATGTGTGTGTGTTTGTGTGTGTGTGTGTGTGTGTGTTTGTGTGTGTGTGTACACAGCGCTGGCTGTATCCAGGGATCACAGCTGACAGTTTTGGTTGGGGGAGATTATTGGGGAATTTTAAAGAGGCAGTGTGTGTGTGTGTGTGCGTCGTGCACCATAACTGGTTATTCAGTTGTTCTCTCTCTAAGCCCCACACTAGGAGGACCATACCTCTTGTCACATTCAGTGTCTCCCTTCCCATGTGTAGCTACTTTTTCCCCAGGTACTTTTGGCGATGTAGCCTCCTTTTCTTGGTGTAGCCTACTTTCCTCTGGTAAAATGCAAGATTAACTTCAAGCAAAACATTAGGAAATGTAGCATTCTTTCTATGTTAAACATTAGAAAATATGATGGTCATGCATTGTTTTTGCAAGAAAGACCTTGCTTTTTCATTGTAAGCTCATTTAATTATGTGGCTGCCAGCCAAATAGCGTTGTTCTTCTTTAATTTGAAGGTATTTTCATCCATATCGGGTAAACTGTTCAGAAATTACATCACTTTTTATACATAGTCCCCCCAATTTAGGGGACCAAAATATTGGGACAAATTCACTTATGTGTATTAAAGTAGTAAAAGTTAAATATTTGGTCCCATATTCATAGCACGCAATGACTACATCAAGCTTGTGACTCTACAAATCAGATTATTTTGTGCCCAATAGAAATGAATGGTAAATAATGTATTGTCATTTTGAAGTCACTTTTGTTGTAAATATGAATAGAATATGTTTCTAAACACTTCTACATCAATGTGGATGCTACTATGATTACGGATAATCCTGAATGAATCGTGTATAATGATGAGAGAGAAATGTACAGACGCACACATATCATGTCTTGGGGGTATGATATTTGTGCATCTAACTTTCTCACTCATTATTATTCAAGATTCATTCAGGATTATCCGTAATCCTGATAGCATCCACATTAATGTAGAAGTGTTGAGAAACATATTATATTCTTATTTTCAGTAAAAGTGACTCCAAAATGACACAATACATTATTTACCATTAATTTCTATTGGGCACAAAATAATCTGAAACACAACCAAAACAAACAGCAAATGCATCCAACAAATTTGTAGAGTCACAAGCTTGATGTAATCATTGTGTTCTAGGAATATAGGTCCAAATACTAAACTTTTTACTACTTTAATAAACAAGTGAATTTGTCCCAATTCTTTTGGTCCCCTAAAATGGGGGGGACTATGTACAAAAAGTGCTGTAATGTCTAAAGGGTTTACCTGATATGGATGAAAATGCCCTCAAATTAAAGCTTGACAGTCTGCACGTCAACCTCATAGTCATTGTATCATTTTTGGAGCTCACTGTATGTGACCTGTCAATGAGAAGACTACAGAGCACAGCCTTAGAGGATTAACCCCTCACCTCTGACCATAACACCTGCCTTGTGGCCTTGGTGGGATGGAGTTTCTCTTGCTATCTCTCTGAGATGGAGTGGGGCCCTCAGGCAGGGAGGTAGGCATGCAGGCAGGACTGGGGCTGGGCCCTGGGTAGAATGCTACAATGACTGCTTTACCTGGGCTGCCTCTCTCTCTTTCCCTGCCTCCTGTCAGCCCTGCTGTCAGATGACTGGTCTTGTGATGTGTTCTGTGCCCAGAGTGGGGGAGGTCAGCTAACACTGTTCAGATCCTGACATGGCTCTTTAACCAGGAATGCCTCTTGACTTTTTGATCAAGCCCCCAATCTGAGCGTTTTATTATCCACTTGAACCCCCCTGGGTTGCTCACAGAAAGGGCAGACACTCTTGAGACACATACCCACATTCTCGTAATGTCCAAGGCAAGGCCACTACTATAGAGTGGAATTACATACACAGACACACACTCCTTCTCACACACACACGCTCATGCTCAAAATGCCATGTTCTTGCGTGGGTCACGCCACTTACAGCTCTGTGCTGGCAGAGAGAGAGGCATTAAGAGAGAACGAGACAGGGAGGGATGGGAGGCGAGGGTTGCTGAATCATCGTCCTCCTTCTGTCGGCCCCTCTCGGGTGCTCCGTCAGGTCACAGCCCAAAAATAGCACCGGGCGCCGTTTCAACTTGAAAACTGCCAGCTTCGGGGCCGCAGCCAGCCTCTCTGCCTGCCTGCCACAGTGTGAGATTTTTGTGGGAATACTTGGCCACCTTCCAGTGAGTGTTTTTTCTCCACCTCCTCCCTTCACCTCTTTTTTTTCTCTCCTTTCCCTCACTCCCTCCTTCCTCCTCTGATGTGACTGTCAGATGAGCTAGCTAGCGGTTAGAGGAGAGGAGCACATGGGATCCACGTGACTACAGACAGCGTGTGTAAACAACTCAACTTCCTGCTCAAACACAATCATCACCTCACCTCTCCTGCCAATATCATTACCACACCATGGCATTAGGGCCTGACTGAATCCTGAACTGGATAAAATGTCATCTCCGCAATGTATTTTGAATAGCCAGATGGATAAATGGTGACGCTGATGTTTCTGAATTGAACACAGGATTGCAGTGTTTCTGCTGAGATGGATCACACAGCCTCTCTCTAAAGGGAGCTGGTGGGTTGTGGTCTTCTTCTCTGGACTCTGGTCATGTGGATCCCCTCTAGACTTTGGACAGATGTGATGACTGTTGGCTTTTGCTGCACAATATGTCTGAACCGTACAACCCACAATATCCAAGTGAACATCACACTGTCTATTGAATAACCAAAACCATGTCTTCCAAATAAAGAAATACTGTTTCTCGATTCATTCTGTGGTTCTAACTCTCTCTTCCTCTCGTTCCAGGACCTGTCTGGTTCCATAGATGACCTACCGACGGGTACGGAGGGGGCTCTGAGTCCGGGCGTCAGCACGTCGGGGGTGTCCAGTAGCCAGGGGGAACAGAGTAACCCCGCCCAGTCACCCTTCTCACCTCACACCTCGCCCCACTTGCCTGGCATACGCGGGCCCTCCCCCTCCCCTGTGGGCTCCCCTGTCAGCGTCACCCCCTCCCGCTCTGGACCCCTCTCACCTGCTGCCGTGCCAGGTTAGTACACACAGAGAGAGAGAGAGACACACACGTTTAGCATATATGAGTGGTCTATAGAGCCCCTGATGTTGGTTTCCAGAGGGAAGCAGTAATATCCTATCACATAGTACACGTCCAGCTTCCTAAAGCCGGTGTAAAACATCACTTTGTTGTAAGATATAGAAGCATGGTCTGTTTGTTATGATGCCCAGTGGGTCTGAATCTCTCTGGTGCTCTCTGATGATGATCACGCAGGTAACCAGATGCCTCCCCGGCCGCCCAGCGTCCATTCAGACGGCATCCTCCACTCGTCCATGAACCAGTCAGCCATCGGCCAAGACAGGGGTGAGTAGGAAAAGATATAGGTCGTGTTTGAGATCGACTACCCTGGCACGGGCGACGGCAGCCAGCACGATCTACAAATCACCTTACTTATTTATGGTTTGGATAAGGACAGATTGGCATTCAACACCCGTCCCTCGATGGGCTTTTAGGAGACGAAAACTACACTTCTATGGCTGCTGTGTGTAAATTAAAGAGTGTAGCTAACTTTTTCCTGTCCTCCATCCTCTCTCTCTCTTTTGTAGTGTACATGCGTAACCCTCAGATGCCTCCGTACGGGTCACCGCAGCAACCTGGCTCCGCCTTATCCCCTCGCCAGTCGTCGGGAGGCCAGATGCATCCTGGGATGGGGCCCTACCCTCAGAACAATTCCATGGGGAACTACGGCCCTCAGGGCGGACAGTACGGACCACAAGGTGAAGCCCCGTACACACAGCTCGTACACAATGAAGTCATTAAGTTGGTTCTGTCCCGCATAACGATGACTGGCCAAAAGATTCCAGGTCTCTCTTGAAAAGGAGACTAACCTGGTTAAATACATGTTAGGAAGATACGGTCACAACTATGTAGACCTCATACAAACAGATAGCAGCTACGCATTGTTTTTTGGTGCTCCATGTGAGTAAAACCACTGATGGAAGGCTACATGCACCTTGGTTTTAAAGGGATACTTCAGGATTTTGTCAATGAGGCCCTTTATCTACTTCCCCAGAGTCAGATGAACTCATGGATACCATTTTTTATGTCTCTGCGTGCTGTTTGAAGGAAGTTGCTAACTAGCTTTAGCGCAGTTGCTAACTAGCGTTACCGCAATGACTGAAAGTCTATGGTAACTGCTAGCATGCTAGTAAATACCATAGACTTCCAGTCATTGCGCTAATTGTAGTTAGCAGTGGCTCGTGGATGCAGAGACATAAACAAGGTATCCATCAGTTCATCTAACTCTGGGGAAGTAGATAAAGTGCTTCATTGCCAAAATCCCGAAGTATCCATGTCTGTTAAGAGCTGCTGAATGATTTTCTCGCAGCTTAGTGAAAGGAGTGGGGGAGGAAGAGAAGGGGAAATAAAAGTGTCAACAGGATATGATCCTCCTATTCTAGCTCTTACTGAAGCCCTGTAGTAACCATGTGCTCCCCTTTGCTGCTTTAACGTGCTATTGCTGTAACATACACACAGGCCTCGTTCCTGATCGTAAAGCCATTGATTGTCGAGATAGTAGGAGCACTGTACTTTATAGCCTTTTATTGCTCTCTGGACCGTTAAAAAAGATCAGAACATTCTAATCTTCCAAAAGATTTTTCAATTGTCCTACAACCACCAGTGTTTCTGAGGTAGCCTAGATACAGAGAACCTTTTGAAGCTGCATTTTGAATGTAGAATAGATGTATAAAAATATGTGATTTTCTCTAGCTCTCTCCCTCAGAGGACTTTTTTTCCACAGTCTTTGAAGAAGTATGGAGACAGATTACTCATCGAATCAGACTCTAGCCCAGCATCTACACCCTCTGTCATCAGCTAGCATGTCAGAACAGAAACTGAGAGAGAGACCATATCTGTGGAGTTAAATTTAGACGTGGACCACAGAAACTCCCAGCCAGGTTTCTATATGTCGGAGGCTAGAAGGTTTCTATGAGGCAGGTCTAGGTTCACCACAGGCTACATACAACAGGCCTAAAGATTCACCACAGGTATCGATCTATCTGCTTGAATAGAAACCTAAAGATTCACCACAGGTATCGATCTATCTGCTTGAATAGAAACATCCTCCTTTTTAAACTCAAATAGTAGGCCTAGCTGTTAAGTCCTTTTCTTATTTAGGTGTAGGACTATTGCTGTGTTAGAGTAAGACCTGGGTTGTATACAGTAAAAATACAACATTTTGAAACTTGAGTGAAATAGGGAGGTACTACATGGACAAATGACGGTGTGCCCTCTAGAACAGTCCCCTGATGTCTTTCTCTCTCTCGCTCCCCACCCTCCAGGTTACCCCAGACAGCCCGGCTACAGTGGCATGCCCAACGCCAACTACCCTGGAGGTCCAGGGGGCATGAACCCTATGCCAGGCCAGGCTGGTGGGGCGCCGTACGCAGGCATGCCCCCTGGCAGGATGGGTCCGGGTCAGATGGGTGCTCGCCCCTACGGCCCTGGGATGGGCCCCAATATGGGCCCTGGCATGCCCCCACAGGTGACCTCTGGGATGTGCCCCCCTCCAGGCATGAACAGGAAGGGCCCCGGGGGCCCTCCGGATGCAGCCTCCGCCATGCACCACGGTGGCCCCGGAGCCAACTCTATACATAACAGGTAGGCCGCCTGGTCTGCACTCAACGACACAGTATTGCTGCTTTAGGAGACAGTTCAGCATTGCGTGCCATTCAGTATTACATGGTTCATCTCTTTGTTGGAAAGAAAACCCCATTGTCTGCTGTGTGTGAGAGGAGAGGTCAGGTGTGCGCCGACCAGCTAAGATGTAGACCAGTCAGTCTACCAGTCAGGCAGGGTAACACAGAACACAGGGACAGAGAGGAAATGGAGATGGCTTATGAAAACAGTGATCCAGGCAGTGAGTCGCACAGTTGTTCAGTCAGGAAGTCAGCTGAGCCTCAGAGCAGAGAAACAGCTCCAGAGACAGACAGACAGACGGACAGGTGGAGAAGCCCGGAGACCCAGACGGGAACATCAGGAGTTAAGACGGCCCTGTTTAGTAGGGAGTAAAACGTTTTGAAACAGGGAGAAATACTCTTTATTTTTTACTTTTTTTAAAGTGTTTTACTATGGTGTGCCCTACTGAACACAACCCAGGTGTCCACTGAGGATGTTGAGCAGAGAGGGAAGGTAAAAAGGGAAGTAGATAACAAGGGATTTTAGGCAGATGTGGGCCTCTGTAAGTAAAGAGAGGGATGAGAAATACAGTATTCAGACATTTAGTTGGTTTTGTTTGTTAGAAATTATTAATTTCGTCGGATGAAAACCTTTTATCTCCAAAACACAAACTTTTCAGGAAATTGAAAAAACAGCCATATTTTCCCATTGACGAACATACAATTATGAAACTTGAAAGGTATTTTGAATACGTTTTCGTTACGAGGTTTTCGTCCGACAGCGACGATATTCTTTCGTTTATGTTTTGAATATTGCCATGTTGTTTTATAACTGTGTCATGTATCGTAACCATTGTGAATGGTTTTCTGTTGTTGTTGCCCCCTCAGGCCTCCAGGCTACCCCCCCAACATGCCCCAGGGGATGATGGGAGTAGGATCTTCGTACGGCCCGGGGCCGGGGGCTATCAACAGCATGCAGGGCATGATGAACCAGGGAGGACCCTACGGAGTAGGGCCCATGGGAGGGAACATGGCCAACAACACACCTGGTGAGTCTGTTGCATCTGGACATTTTTCTATCACCCAACTCAAGTGGACAACATTTTTGCTTTTGGCATATCATCTGATGTGATATTTGAAATTGTATAGAATTGTCAATGAATTGGATTGAAATGTTACTTAACTAATAAGTAACATTTGTTCTCCATCTGCCAGGCATGGCTCCTAGCCCTGAGTTTGGCATCGATGTCAAATTGAACCCAGCCCAGAAGATGAACAACAAGGTAGACGGCACGCCCAAACCTGAAACCAAGAAGGTAAAGAAGGTTTGTGGTTACGACTTGTGGTACTGAATGATACAGTCAGAATGAGAGAGCTGCATGGTTGTGTTTGTGTGTAGAAATAGAATCCCTAGAATGGTCAAAGCCCCTCTGACCATGGCAATTTGACTGGTAACCTCATGGGTACACTCAATATGGCTGACCTAGTATTGGGATTCTACTACTATTGCTTAATGAGTGGAAGTAAGTTGAAGTCAATGGTGAATATCATGCCAAATCCTCACCTCTTCCTCCTCCCATCTCCCTCTTTCAGAAGTCAAACTCTTCGACGACGACCAATGAGAAAATAACTCGTCTGTATGAGCTGGGTCCGGAGCCGGAGAGGAGGACGTGGGTAGACCGGTACCTGGCGTTCACTGAGGAGAAGGCCACGGGCATGACCAACCTTCCCGCCGTGGGACGCAAACCTCTGGACCTCTTCAGACTTTACGTCTCAGTCAAAGAGATAGGAGGCCTCACACAGGTCAGTACTTGTGTATAGCGTGTTAGTGTGTCTGTGCTTGCGTGTATCTGTGTGTTTTAGTATACCGACATCATTATTTGCCTGATAATCTTGTCTTATTGTCACTTCATTTTTCTACAGCAGTTTAGATTTGTTCTATGAACATCACATAGTTACCTAGTTTGGACTGTATTGGGTAGCTGTGGTGTTGTAATCTCTCCTCGCTCCTTCCGCCCACCAGGTGAACAAGAATAAGAAGTGGAGGGAGTTGTCCACCAACCTGAACGTGGGCACGTCCAGCAGCGCCGCCAGCTCTCTGAAGAAGCAGTACATCCAGTGTCTGTACGCCTTCGAGTGCAAGATCGAACGTGGCGAGGACCCGCCCCCGGATCTCTTCATCGAAGCCAAAAAGACCACCCAGCCCAAGATTCAGCCCCCCAGCCCAGGTCCGTGTTGTGTGTGTCTCTTTGTCTTTGTGTGTGTCTGTGTGCATCAGCCCCCCAGCCCAGGTCCGTGTTGTGTGTGTCTCTTTGTCTTTGTGTGTGTCTGTGTGCATCAGCCCCCCAGCCCAGGTCCGTGTTGTGTGTGTCTCTTTGTCTTTGTGTGTGTCTGTGTGCATCAGCCCCCCAGCCCAGGTCCGTGTTGTGTGTGTGTCTTTGTGTGTGTCTGTGTGCATCAGCCCCCCAGCCCATGTCAGTGCTGGACACTCAAACTAATACTTCACATTCCCTCCCTCCCATACCGACTCTGCTCAGTTTGAGTTATAGATAGTCACATTGATTCAACTGGAATGAATGAATGAATGTTTAATTTCTCTATCACATAGATCTCTCATTTCCCTCCTTGCCCCATATAACTGGGCCATAAACTAGCATATTTTACTGTATCCTATTAATTGTCAAGTTAAAAGGCAATCTTACAACATCATTTATCATCTCCTCTATATGAGCCACCTTCCTCTATAAATCACCACTGTTTTGGCTGAGGATAAACTAGCTGTAAGTGATAGCGTTGCCAAGGTAGTAAGTCACAGGCGTGTCTGTGGTGTCATCCGACAGTTTCATGAGCATATCTGGGGGAATACTTCCTGGCATTTACCAAAGTGTGTGTGTGTGTAAAGACGAGGTGGGGAATCGACGTGTCCTTTAGCCTGGTGTGTGTTGGTCTGTTTGGTATGTGTCCTCTCCTAGATGTCAACGTCCCTCAGCCGCCTCAGACCACAAACACTCATTCAGTTTATTCTAAACATATTGGTATGCTGAGGCCGTCCTGTGGTTGTCTATGAGAGGCACATACCGTGTGTTTGTTCTGTGGTAACTCAGTCTAATGCTGGAGGTTAAAGGGGCTGTCCTCAGTCATCTGCTCCCGCTGCTTCTCTCGTCAGGGGGGTGTTATGTTTTGTCGGTGTTCTCACCCTAAATGCTATTTATTTTGGAGAGGCTGGTCTCTGTTATCCCCCAGGCTGCCTGGCCAGACACACCATGATGACATGATGCCAGAACCAGCCACGTGCTCCTCAGCAGTCTTGCTCTGCTGGTCTGGCCCAGCCAAGCCAAGGATGCTGTGGGGAGGAGGGATGGGGGGTAGGGAGAGGTTATGGGGGTGCAGGAAGATCCTCTGTGGTGGGGAGTCAGTGTCAGGGAGTTGGGGGAAGGGACGAGGATAAAGGGGGATCGTCTGATGCCCTCCATTACTAGCTGCTTCTACTACTACAGGGCCTTGTGCCTAGTGTCTGGTTCCTGGCCCACGGCTTCACAGGCAACCCTCTCTCTCCCTCCCTCCCTCCCTCCCTGGAGCTTTGTGCTGAGCCAGAAAATGATGAATGGGAAAAGGGGTGTGTGGTGTGTGTAAAGTTACACACATTTTTTTGCTCCCCCCTGAGATTCTGCCTCCCTCCTCCTTCCCTTCTCTTCAGCTGTAGTAGAGGGAAGTCCCTGCCCCGGGGGAGGGAGGGAGGGAGGGCAGACTGATGTGCGCGGTGCTGTATGTGTCAAGTGAGAAAATGTGAATAACTGTGACCTGCCAATGACCTCCTGTGTGTGTGTTTGTGTGTGTGTTAATGAATGGAACACATGACTCATCAGACAGGCGTGCTAATAGTGAGAAGTCCTGAGCCGGGCAAAGGAAGAGAGCCACCCCCATGCCATGCAACACAAACACACTGGGCCATGTGGTAATCTGACGGAGGCTGACTTTAGATCATTGTTTCCTGGTGACTTTGTGATACCGGCAGCTAGGCATGCTGAGATGAAGGATTCAGCTCCTCTGTGTGTGGGTGCCCAAAGCCAGCCTGACTCCTCTGTGCACTGTGTGTGCAGTCTGGGATTTGAGAGAGAGGTTTAGCCTCAACACTGGGCTGAGGCGATCTCTCTCACTGTGAGCCTCTATACTACCACTGAGGCTGTGTGGGATTTGTCTAAAATGTGCGTATCTCTACTGTGTGTGTTGCAGCTGGGTCTGGATCTCTGCAGGGCCCCCAGACCCCCCAGTCCACCAGTAGTTCCATGGCAGAGGGGGGGGACCTGAAGCCCCCCACCCCAGCCTCCACCCCTCACAGCCAGATGCCCCCCATTCCAGGAGTCAGGTACCTATGACGCTCTCTCTACCACTGTCTCAAAACATCCTCTCACTCTCTACTATACCTGACAACAATCTCATCTCTTCCACTGAAGAAGAGTTGGTAACAAAAACAGAATAGATTTTTCCATTCAAGGGGAAGCAAACTGATTAACAACACAATTGAAAGCAATATTTAGCTTGTTTATTTTGTGGGTAATTAACTCTCTCTTTCTCTCTCTCTATCTCCCTTCCCTATAGGCTGCAGGACCCGTTTGCAGACGGGGGCGACCCGGCGTTTGCCAGACGGAACTCTATGACCCCCAACAGCTACCAGTCTGGGATGGGTGGTCCAGAGATGATGGGCCGCATGGGGCCTTACGAACCCAACAAGGACCCCTTTGGTGGCATGAGGAAAGGTGAGCAATGGGTTAACTGGCTTTTAGACATTTTATTTGGAGGTCACAGGAAATTGTACAAGAATACTGTACGAAGACTTGGAGTATATTGTCTATCATCCTGTGTGATCATGTGTGGCTCAGTTGGTTAAGAATGTGGAGCTAGCAACACCAAGACTGTGGCTTTGTGGGTTCACAGCATCTGCTAAGTGGCCTAGACAGACTTGTCCCATACAATATTGAGAATAGGAGAGGGCCTAGAACTGAGCCCTGGGGGACACCAGTGGTGAGAGCACGTGGTGCGGAGACAGATTTAACCCAAACTCTTTGTGTCTCTGCAGCTGGAGAGCAATTCATGACTCCAGGGCCGGGCCCTAACAGTGGTATGGAGGGGCAGTTCAACAGAGGCCCCCCAGGGCCAATGGGCCCCAACATGCAGATGGGTCAGAGACAACAGTACCCCTACGGACCTGGATATGACAGGAGACAGGAGCCAGGGATGGGTCCTGACGGAAGTATGGGTCCTGGAGCCCCCCAGCCCAACCTGATGCCTTCAGGGGCTGATTCTGGGATGTACTCCCCCAGCCGACCCCCACCAGTGCAACGGTCAGTACCTCAAACTGGGCTAAGTCACATAATGGATCTTATACATGTTAAATAGTTACTGTATTTTCTCAAGAAGGATTTGATCTAGGTGTGAGCTTATGTTATCTATTCAAGCATTTACTTTCTCTTATTTTGTGTTTTCTGTGTAGGTTATTTTCGATAAGTTCTGCTGCATTTCAATTGCCAAAGTGTTAGTTTGTTAACCTTGTATGTTGTTTCAGGCATGATTCCTATGGTAATCAGTACCCTGGCCAAGGAGCGCCACCTGGTGGCCCCTACCCCAATCAGCAGCCAGGAATGTTTCCACAGCAACAACCCGTAAGAACATTTTGTCCACTGCTCTCTTTGTATACCCATATCTGCTTCAGAAGCCTTGTAAATGTTCAGTTAAAATGGACTTGCATTTATCAGTATAACTTATTCAGTGTAATGAATGTGGTATGTTATATTGATACGATATGACTGGGGAAAAAAAATATATATATAATAACTTGAAATGTATTGAATTCATAATCAATACCATTAGTTTGATATTGAGATGCTAACAATGTGTCTGTCTGTCTTCAGAACTACAAGCGTTCTCCAGGCGATGGGGCCTACGGTCCCCCAGCAAAGCGTCATGAGGGGGATGGGATGTACAATGTCCCCTTCAGCGGTCAGCAACAGCCAGGGCCCCAGCCCTCTGGGGCCCCACAGGGCCAACAGGACATGTACAATCAGTACAACGCAGGCTACCCCGGCTCTGACCGCCGACCACCTGGCCCCCAGGGCCAGTTCCCATTCCCCTTCGGCCGAGACCGGGGGCCCTCTAGCGGGGGCCCAAGCTCCCAGTCCCCCATGCCTCCCCAAATGATGGGCAGCCCTATGCAGGTGGCCCCTGACGGTCCTCAGGGCCCCATGTGGCAGGGACGCAACGAGATGGGCTACCCCAACTACCCCAACCGCCAGGGGCCTCCAGGACCTGGCCAGGGGCCCCCCCAGGGCTACCACAGCATGAACCGCTCTGAGGAGATGATGCCAGGGGCCGACCAGCGGATTAACCACGAGGGCCAGTGGCCGGGACACCCCAGCCAGAGACAATCCCCCTACGGGCCGGGGCCGGGGGGCTCGGGTCCCCCCATGTCCAGACCTCTGCAGTCCAACTATCAGAGCTCCCAGAACCATATTTCCCAGGTGTCGAGCCCCGCCCCCATGCCCCGCCCCATGGAGAGCCGGACGTCCCCCTCCAAGTCGCCCTACATGCACTCAGGCATCAAGATGCAGAAGGCGGGGCCCCCCGTGCCCGCGTCCCACATAGGCCAGGCCCCTGTGCAGCCCCCTCTCATCAGGCGGGACATAGCCTTCCCCCCAGGGTCGGTGGAGGCCTCCCAACCCATCCTCAAACCCCGAGGACGACTCACCATGAAAGACATCGGTATGCAAGTGTTGGCTGATTTTTCACCCAAAACTTGCCATTTTCAGGAGATTAAATGTTAGCAGACCCTTTGCACAAAGTCACTTTATATATATTTATTTATTATTATTATTATTATTATTATACTACTAACTATTTGTAATTTTCAAGTGATCTAATGCTAGTAAAGTGGTGCCATCATCCTGTATCAGTCACTGATGTATTTTCTGCTGTGTTCTCTCAGGCACCCCAGAGGCCTGGAGAGTGATGATGTCACTGAAGTCAGGCTTACTAGCTGAGAGCACTTGGGCCTTGGACACCATTAATATTCTACTGTACGATGACAACAGCATTTCTACTTTCAACCTCTGTCAGGTGAGTTACAACAACAGGCCTTAGAATGAAACACCCATAATTATTTTATTATATTAATATTATACTTAAAAAATATTACATTTTGAAGTTATCTTACCAGTTGATAGTGTTCTTCTCTAAGAAGCATTCCAATAAAACTTCAAAATGTCAATATGTATTGTCTGACATTATCCTCCATCCAGATTTTCTAGGTTGTCCTGATCACATCTCTGAATAAGGAATTAATGCGTGATTATATTTGTCATTGATGTGGATGTCTAACTACAGCCTGTCCTATCCTGTCTCCTCTCAGCTGCCTGGGTTCCTGGAGCTGGTAGTGGAGTATTTCAGACGCTGCCTCATCGAGATCTTCGGCATCCTGAAGGAGTATGAGGTGGGAGACCCTGGCCAGCGGACGCTCGTTGACCCGCATGCTGCCGACGAAGACTGCTCCGATGAAGAGCTACCTGAGCAGGAGGACATGGAGGAGGACGAGGAAGAAGAGGAGGATGAAGAGGAGGAGGAGAGGAAGAGCAACGCAGACACCACCACCTCATCGCAGCAGGTCCAGGTGAAACAGGAGGAGGTGGAGAAAGAGGAGAAATCCACAACAGAGAAGTCGACAGCAGAGGAGGAGCGGGAAGGAGGAGAGTCTTCTTCCTCCTCCTCTGCGCCTCAGGACTCCAGCCTCCCCCAGGAGAAACCCAAACAGGCCAGTAAGTTTGACAAGCTGCCCATCAAGATGGTGCGTAAGAAAGACCCCTTTCCCGGTTGCCGTTCCAGTAAGCTAGGCCGGCGGCAGAGCTTCGACAGCGGACTGATCCACTGGAGTATCGGTGGGGGGGACACCACGGAACACATCCAGACCCACTTCGAGAGCCGGTCTGACCTCCTCAAGCAGCGGAAACGGGTGTCGCCGTCAGCCACAGAGAGCAGGAAGAAGGTGACGGTGTCAGAACACCCTGAGAAGAACATCTCCCCTGCAGAGAAGACCACCAAGACCTCCGCCCCAACCACGCCCGCCCCGGTCACCGCCACCATTGACGACGTCCTGTCGGCCCGGCCGGGCTCGGTGACGGAGGAGGCTGTGCGAGGAGCAGCCGAGGAGCAGAAGGTGAATGGGGGGAAGTTCTTGTTCTCCATCCGCCAGGCGCAGCAGAGCCGACGCAACATCACCATCCTGGAGGACGAGCCTCATAGCAAGGACGAGACCCCGCTGAGCACGCTGTCTGACTGGCAGGATGCCCTGGCCCGCCGCTGCGTCTGCATCTCCAACATCGTCCGATCGCTCTCTTTCATCCCCGGCAACGACCTGGAGATGTCCAAACACCCGGGGCTGCTGCTGCTGCTGGGCCGTCTGGTCCTGCTCCACCACCGCCACCCAGAGAGGAAACAGGCCCCCGTCACCTACGAGAAGGAGGAGGAGGAGGACGAGGGGGTGAGCTGTGAGAGGGACGAGTGGTGGTGGGACTGTCTGGAGGTCCTCAGGGAGAACTGCCTGGTCACTCTGGCTAACATCTCCGGCCAGCTGGACCTGTCCATCTACCCAGAGAGCATCTGTCTGCCCTTGCTGGACGGCCTGCTCCACTGGGCTGTTTGTCCCTCAGCTGAGGCCTTGGACCCCTTCCCCATGCTGGGGCCCCACGGGGCCCTATCCCCCCAGAGACTGGTGCTGGAGACCCTCAGCAAGCTGAGCATCCAGGACAACAATGTGGACCTTATCCTGGCCACGCCGCCATTCAGCAGGCTGGAGAAGCTGTACGGGACGCTGGTGCGTCTGGTCGGAGAGAGGAAGGTGGCCGTCTGCAGGGAAATGTCTGTGGTCTTACTGGCCAACCTGGCCCAGGGAGACAGCATGGCGGCTAGGGCCATCGCTGTGCAGAAGGCCAGCGTAGGTAACCTCCTGGGCTTCCTGGAGGACAGTCTAGCGGCCACGCAGTACCAGCAGAGCCAGAGTTCTATGATACACCTACAGGGGGCGCACTTTGAGCCCACCAGTGTAGACATGATGCGGCGAGCAGCCCGCGCCCTGCACGCCATGGCTAAGGTGGAGGAGAACCACTCAGAGTTCACCCTGTACGAGTCCCGCCTACTGGACATCTCTGTCTCACCACTCATGAACTCTCTGGTGTCCCATGTGATCTGTGACGTACTCTTTCTGATTGGCCAGTCATGACAGCCGTGGGGGTTTCAGCTTCGCTTTCTCTTTCTGTTCCCCCACCCCGTTCTTCACCACCCCCCCCCTTTATTTTTTTGGTGTGTCTGTTGAGTGTGAGTGGGAAAACTAAGAGCAAAACTGACTGTCCTTTTTTTTTATTTATGCAAAGTCACCTCGGATTCCACTGTCTGTCCTTTCTACCCCCCTGGTTCTCACTTAAAGGACGGATTTACTGAAGTAGCGGTGGAGTTAATCATTCTGGAACACGGAAACTGAGAAACTAACGTGGATATGATGTGATAAAACAGATTAGATGGAACCCTGGCTTGGGAGGGAGGGAGAGAGCTGCCCTGCGGGAAACAACTTTTTTTAATGAAAAGATTTTTAAAAATCGACACAAAAAAGAAAACATAAAAACTGTAACCAAAGTTGCTGTCTCATTTACAGTGAGTTTGGGGGATATATGTGCCCAGGTTCTCCTCCCTTGGAGTTGGCAGGGGGGTGAGCAGGGCGGGCATGGACAGGGAAAACCCGTTTTTGGTTCATGTACGGTGGAACAGACTCCTGGACTCTGGTTTGGTATACTGCTGTAACTTGGATGCTATATACTCAGCCCTACAGGACCCAGGTTATCAGCTGTGAACAGACAGACGGACATCTTCAACGGGGAGGCCTGTGCAGTAGATTGTAGGACTTTTTTCCCCTGTACTGTACACCTTAAAAACAACTGTAAACATACTGTAATAATACTGTTTCACACTGAGATACGCTGGCTTGGCAGCAAACTGTAGTTTTAAAAAATGAATTTAGTTTAATGTTGAACTGAGAGAGATGACAAAAGGCTTTCCCCCCAAAGTATCGTGAACCTTACAACACCCCGACCTCTTCTCTTTGTCCCTCGATTGTATGACTTGACCCTTATAAAAGAAGTCACCTCTTAGGACTGCTCCTCTACTCTAGACGCAGTCCCGACTGCAGTGTATATATAATGTTGTACATTACACCTCTCTCTTCTCTCTTTCTCTCTAACCCTTCTGTTGCTCTTCACCATTTTTAATCTTAGATGAATTAAAGGTTACACTCAAGTGAAATTCCCTGCATCAAGTTCGCCATGGGATTACCTAACCGTTTGACCCCTCACCCCCGACCCACCCGCCTGTCTCTCGCTACAGGGACTCCGCTGCTGCGACTCCCTCGCAACGCCTCATCCCACACACACCCCCGCGACACACACAGATCAAGTTTGTCTCCAGTACCGCTGAGTCTAACACGACAGAAGCCATGTCTGCTACGGTTCCATTTCAGCTCCTACATCAACAAAGCAAGACCCCTGATGAAGAAATAAAACGTTTGAATTTAGTTTTTTTGTTTTCTTTTGTTTTTCCAGTGATATGGATTCTGCATATTTGTATTTCAGACGATGTAGCTAAAAACTTGATGTAAATTCCTATTTTTTCCTTTTTTTTGGCTTATTGAATATCATTTCTTCATTATGAAATCTTTATACTATATGTTCCACGTGTTACGAATAAATGTACATTAAATCTTCGTAAGACATTTGATGGATTTATTTATTATGGACTTTTGAATGTCTGTTATTGGTGGACCTGCAGTCATACACCACGTGTGTATTCACTAGGATCCAAACGGATGCAAACGGGCCGAAACAGGGCAGGACCTAGCTGAACTTTAAAAACTTTCATTTTTGTTGCAAAACGTTTTCCGTTACAAAGCATTTTGCTACAGTGTGCTACACGTCTTTTGGATGTTAGGATCTCTGCTGTAGTCAAGTTGATGCATATATTGTCCGTATGGGTGGTCCTCTGTAGCTCAATTGGTAGAGCATGGCGCTTGTAACGCCAAGGTAGTGGGTCGCTCTGGATAAGAGCGTCTGCTAAATGACCAAAAAAAAAAATATATATATATATATATAAAAATAATGCACACATGACTGTAAGTCGCTTTGGATAAAAGCGTCTGCTAAATGGCATATTATATTATATTCTTACAATGCAACTGATCTCTACCACATGTATAGGTCATATCCTCCTAGAGGTTGCTGATAGTGTAGTATGATGTTATTGAGCATACAACTGTACATACAGTAAGTGTGCCATCTGCCTTCAACTCATAATAAAGGCTTTTGTTAGCTACCTCAAATCGGGTTCAGCCAGGTTCTACTACCATAGAGCCCAATACATTGCTTAAAGGTAGACTCGGTGAAATGACGTTGCCACGAGCCGCACCGGAGACATTGAGCTCGTTTTGAGTGGTAGAGGCAAAAGCAACTGACTGTAGACGAAAGTTGAGCACTGAAGTCGGGAGGTGAATCTGCGACAGCCAAAAATCGGACACTGATGTGATTTTTCCAACAGTAAGGCTCCGTGCAACATGGCACTGTTGCCATTGTTTATAAAAGTTGTTCTTTATAATGTCGAAATAAACATTTCTACATATCACACACTCACAAACTAAAAATATATGTGTGTACATTGTACAATAAATTGGTATCACATTCATTTGTACATATACTGTGCTGGGGAAAAGTATTTGCCCCCTTTCTGATTTTATTTTTTGCATATGTTTGTTACTGAATGTTATCAGATCTTCAACCAAAACCTAATATCAGATAAAGGGAACCTGAGTTTACAAATAACACAACAAAAAAGTTATTTTATTCATTTAATTAACAAAGTTATGAAACACCAAATTCCCCTGTGTAAAAAAAATTATAATTGCCCCCTCACACTAAATAACTGGCTGTGCTACCTTTAGCTGCAAAGACTGCAACCAAATGCTTCCTGTAGTTGTTGATCAGTCTCTCTTATCGCTGTGGAGGAATTTTGGCCCACTCTTGCATGCAGAACTGCTTTAACTCAGCGACATTTGTGGGTTTTCAAGCATGAACTGCTCGCTTCAAGTCCTGCCACAACATCTCAATTGGGATTAGGTCTGGACTTTGACTAGGCCATTCCAAAATGTCAAATTTGTTGCTTTTTAACCATTTTCATGTACACCTGATTGTGTGTTTTGTATCATTGTCTTGCTGCGCTTCAGCTCACAGACGGATGGCCTGTAGAATTCTCTAATACAGAGCAGAATTCATGGTTCCTTCAATTAAGGCAAAGCATTCCCAAAACATCACACTACCACCACCAATGCTTGACCGTTGGTATGAGGTTCTTACTGTGGAATGCAGTGTTTGGTTTTCGCCAGACATAATGGGACCAGTCTCGCCCAAAATGTTGACTTGTTTGCCAAAAAGCACCTGGATGATTGTCAAGACTCATGGAAGAATGTTCTATGGACAGATGAGTCAAAAGTATAACTTTTTGCATGGCATGGGTCCCATTATGCCTGGCAAAAACCAAACACTGCATTCCAGTTGGTTCCTGTTTCAGTCATGTTCACGTGGGTCAAACTAAAACACCCTAATGATTGATTGACAATAGAGCCTCCCACAATGCAGGAGATGGCTGCAGGATGAAGTTGGTGAAGAGCAATGACTATATATGAATGGACAAAGCCATCGATCACGTGACATCATTCGTATGTGAAGACTCAACAGCACATTGAAGCCAAATTAAGTCCGTTAAGATGGGGTCTCATGGAGACATAACATGTGCAGTTTGAGCTACTCCAGGAAGTGAGATTGCAGGCTAGCTCAGTGCTGCCCCCTCTCATTGAGAAATGTAAGTTGAAAGCCAACCAGGGTACTGCAGGCTGCCATTAGCAACTAAACTATCCTTATAACTTATTCTGTGTGCGATTTAAAAGATAATCGGTTCAAGGACACGTTGGGTGTATTCGAATATATTATTGCTACCATGATTGTCTTCAAATGTGTTATTTATTTACACAAAGATTGACCACGAAGATTGGCATTTTTTCATTCACTATAATGGGGGATCCTGTTATCTGCTAACAATGCCTGCAGTACCGCGGTAGGCCTTGAACTTCCGTGTCTTCAGTGAGAGGGGGTAGTCGCCAGATTCAACACTTCGCCACAGAGTTTCTAAACCCAGAGGCGCAAAATCGCAAGACTTCAGGGAACGCTTGTGAAACAGACCAGGCCGAGGTTTGTCGTTTGAGAAGTCAATGAGAGAAGTACAAAATTATTCCTTGTTAATTTTCTCGAAATCTAAAGGCACAACCTAAATTTGAGCCAATATCTTAAGTAGTTGAACATGTTATTACTCCAACCTCGTGAAAGTGACAAACTGACACGTTTTCATTTTTGTCAAAACCAACTATATTAAAGGTGTGCCTTTGATTTGACGGCCTGCGCATGCGCGGTTCGGTGCGAGAGACTGTTAGAACAGATGACAAGTTTCTAAACATGAGTTTAGATAACCAACGTCACCATGACATCACCTACAAGTGTGCTCGGGGATTTCTATCTTCATACTGCACTGTCTTTGACTTCGCGCTCACACGGTATCTGCGCGTGTGCACGGGTTTGTATCTGCGCGTGTGCACGGGTTTGCGTCACGCTGTGTACAGCGTGGTAGCCAGGCGACCGAAAAAGCGGAGAAGTTGAGCCTAGTGCTTCAACAATATGTTGTTTACTTTCTGCATCTACGTCGTATCGCGGAGTCTACCTTTAAGCAAGGTGAAATGACAAATCTAATGGTTGGTTCTCCTGCATGCTGCTAGTAGTTCATTCATATCTCATACATAGTGTGCTGCGTATGTTGAACACAAACACACAGACACACCTCCGTATGCAGCTAATCAAAAGCGCCGCCGCTTTCCTATCTTGAATTGATTAAAATATATACCTGAGCGTCTCACCTTGCCCTGTCTCATACATGCAGATATTTACGTTCATATTTACTTAAGTAGGGATGTAATCGGGCAGCCTTGTCTCATAGACTAGACGTAACATAGTAAATGTAAATTCGGCCCATTGAAATTAGTATGATATGTTACGTTTGGTATGGCTACATAAGACAGATGGTTACTTAAGGCAAAAACGAAAGTCAGGTGGTTGGTCGGAGTGGATCAGTGGGCATATAATGCAAACATCTAGCAACCCAAAGATTGCGTGTTTGAATCTCATCATGGACAACTTTAGCATTTTAGCAACTTTTGAACTACTTACTACTTTTTACCTACTTTGCAACTACTTAGTATGTTAGTTAACCCTAACCCTTTTATCTAACCCTTCTCCTAACCTTAACCCTTTAACCTAACTCCTAACCTTAACCCTAGCCCCTAACCCCTAGCCTAGCTAACGTTAGCCAGCTAGCCACCTCTAGCTAATGTTAGCTACAACAAATTTGAATTCATAACATATCTAGGTTTTGCAAATTCGTAACATAGGCTATAGTACTAATTGCAATTCGTAACATATCATACGAATTGTAATTCGTAACATATCATATGAAATGGATGATGGACATCCACAAATTAAAGGTGCAATATGCAGAAATCGCTCCGCCATTTCCTGTTTGCTAAAATTCTAATAGTTTGTCTAATTTCAGTTTGTGACAAAACAAGCAGTCATTGTGTAGTGAATTATTGTACTATCTAAACCGTTGTGAAAAATATTTTCCATAACCCAACATATTGTATTTTCAGCAGTTTGAAGCTGGTGTACAAAACCGAAAGTAAAAGATGCGAAAACAACAATTAAGAATGGGAAGCACATAGAACAGATCTACCGCTTCTTAGACTTGCTTTCAATGAGAATCACAGATCTATAAGTCACATTCTATGTGAAGTTGGTCACTTCGCCCAAAACGTTACATATTGCAGCTTTAATACATACCTGGAGCATCTCGGATTTACATACAGAATAATACGAAATGCTCTGAGACCAAGTTGATTTAGCGGTGCTATGGCTTGGGGGTCCTATGGCTTTGTGGTAGAAGCTGTCTCGGAGCCTGTTTGTGCAAGAGAGCCGATGCTCCGGTACCGTTTGCCGGACAGTAGCAGAGTGAACAGTCTATGGCTCTGACACCGGCTGATATAGAGGTCCTGGATGGCAGGGAGCTCAGCCCCAGTAATGTTCAGTGAGGCTAATAGATGCATGATGTGATTGTACATCATAAGGCCTTTTCACACTGCATTGTTCTTAGCCCCGTGTTCACACAAGCATTTGTTAACCCTGGGCTAAGCTTTTAAGGATTCACGAATCACACTTGTATTCCAAAGCCCTGGGCTAACGGACAAACACAACATGCGACCAGCATTATATCTCTGACACGTGACCAATGTTATAAGCAATAAGACATTTATTAACACTTAATTTTCTATTGCTTCTAGACTAGCATTTGATTTCCAACAGTGATGGTTTCTATAACTCTTGCTGTCAGCCTGTCTGACCTCGCAAACAATGTTTCACTTTTGAAATTCGACATCGCCCCTCTACAGAGAATGTACAGAGAATGCTGTGCACGAACGAGACATCAACTTTTCTGATTCAGGCGAAATCATGCAACAGTATTATCATCATGGATATATCCAATTAAATGTAAATAGAAAAGCAATGAAAACAGACGAAAATGGAGCGTTTGCGTGAGAGAAGACATTAGCTAGCCTGATAAATAGTCACCAATGTTTTTGTAAGAATTACATTATTTTGTTTTTTGTCCTCAAATGGAAAGATGAAATAGTATGTATTTACAGTGCCTTCGGAAAGTATTCAGACCCCTTTACTTTTTCCACATTTTGTTACTTTACAGCCTTATTCTAAAATGGATTAAATAAACATGTTTCCTCAGCAATCTACACACAATACCCCATAATGACGAAGCGAAAACAAGTTTTTAGAATGTTTTGCAAATATATTAAAAAACAGAAATACCTTATTTACATAAGTATTCAGCCCCCTTTGCTATGAGACTCGAAATTGAGCTCAGGTGCATCCTGTTTCCATTGATCATCCTTGAGATGTTTCTACAACTTAATTGGAGTCCACCTGTGGTAAATTAAATTGATTGGACATGATTTGGAAAAGCACACACCTGTCTATATAAGGTCCCACAGTTGACAGTGCATGTCAGAGCAAAAACCAAGCCACGAGGTCGAAGGAATAGTCCGTAGAGCGCCGAGACAGGATTGTGTCGAGGCACAGATCTGGGGAAGGGTACCAAAAACTTTCTGCAGCATTGAAGGTCCACAAGAACACAGTGGCCTCCATCATTCTTAAATGGAAGATGTTTGGAACCACCAAGACTCTTCCTAGACCTGGCCGCCCGGCCAAACTGATCAATCGGGAGAGAAGGGCCTTGGTCAGGGAGGTGACCAAGAACCTACTAGTCAATCTGACAGAGCTCTAGAGTTTCTCTGTGGAGATGGGAGAACCTTCCAGAAGGACAACCATCTCTGCAGCACTCCACCAATCAAGCCTTTATGGTAGAGTGGCCAGACGGAAGCCACTCCTCAGTAAAAGGCACATGACAGCCCGCTTGGAGTTTGCCAAAAGGCACCTAAAGACTCTCAGACCATGAGAAACAAGATTCTCTGGTCGGATGAAACCAAGATTGAACTATTTGGCCTGAATGCCAAGCGTCACGTCTGGAGGAAACCTGGCACCATCCCTACGGTGAAGCATGGTGGTGGCAGCATCATGCTGTAGGGATGTTTTTCAGCGGCAGTGACTGGGAGACTAGTCAGGATCGAGGCAAAGATGAACGGAGCAAAGTACAGAGAGATCCTTGATGAAAACCTGCTCCAGAGCGCTCAGGACCTCAGACTGGGGCGAAGGTTTACCTTCCAACAGGACAACGACCCTAAGCATAAAGCTAAGACAACGCAGGAGTGGCTTCGGGACAAGTCTCTGAATGTCCTTGAGTGGCCCAGCCAGAGCCCGGACTTGAACCTGATCGAACATCTCTGGAGAGACCTGAAAATAGCTGTGCAGCAATGCTCCCCATCCAACCTGACAGAGGTTGAGAGGATCTGCAGAGAAGAATGGGAGAAACTCCCGAAATACAGGTGTGCCAAGCTTGTAGCGTCATACCCAAGTACTCGAACGGAAATGGAATGGATGTGAATGTAAATGATCCAGTTTTCTTCATTAGAATGAGAATTTGAATTGTATCAGTATGGAACATATCTAGGCTATTTTCTATTTCTTGAATATTCAACTGCTTTTTTTGTCACTGTCTGATTTCTGATTAGGTCAGATAAGACCATGATATTTGTACAGTGTGTTTAGTTTCATCCATAACATTTGTTCGAGTTTGAATGTACAGTAGCCTATTAGGACTACATTTCAAATGAAACTTGAGTAAAGCAACAAAAACAATTTCACCTGCCTTCTTATCCTATATGCTACATTACTGATTCAGAGGTTTGCATATCCACTTCAGGGTGGTGGTAAGCAGACCACCCCCCACCCTCTGGACCTGTCCGTCCGAGGAAGGATCCCTATTATATCTGGGATCTCCAATGTCTACTACAAAACCCGGCTCTGTGAGACGGTAAGCAGCGCTAAGCGCTATTGTTAGCAGCACAAAGCACAAGGGTAAGCAGCACTATATCTATTGTTTCAAGAACTTTGAAAATTGTAAAAGGTTCAAGCTATCATTTCCTGTGCATCTGCATGTTTTACAACCAATGCTTACACTCATGAAATAGCCTACTATTATTGATGAGATAGATCCAATTCAATTTGACTGGAAGGGAGGTCAGAAAAACGTATCACTCATCATGTCAGTTGGTCCAGCCGAAGAGTGACTTTGACCTGACTGACCCTAACGGCTACCTGTTGAGCTCTGGGTACAACAGTCTCCATGACCCCAACCTCAGCAAGTACCTTCACCACAAAGACATCCGCCAACGCCTCCTTATCCTGGGCTTCATCACCAAGGATGAGAAAGTTAGTGAGCTTTCAGTCTTTTAGCCCTCCTGATTCCTTTTATGAACTATATCATAATGTTTGGTGTGTTTGTAAGAGTTTTAGTGCACTTGGATAGTACTGACACCACAACATAACGGCCCTCAGGAAAAATAAAGATGCATCCACGTCTCTACCATGTATGTATTCTAGTTCTATGGTCTCCACTCCCTATTTCCCATTCTTCAGATTATCTGTTCAGTCAAAGAGTTGAACCGCTATAGAGATCACCAGGCGGATATGAAGTTGGACTGGGGTCGCAGATTCAGGACCGAACAGGTGAGTCTGGGTGAGTTCAGATACCAGGGCCTTGCGAGAGAGAGAGACCTAGAGAGACAGAGAGAGGAAGGGGGGAGGGAGAGAGAGCGAGGGACTGAGAGAAAGAGACACATGCTAGCCATGATCTCGCCATCACGGTTGACAACTCCGTTGTGTCCTCCTCCCAGAGTGCGAAGAGCCTTGGCGTGAACCTGGACAACACCCTGTCGTTCTCCGCTAACATCAAGGCGGTGACCCGATCCTGCAGGTTCATGCTCTACAACATTCGGAGAGTACGACCCTGCCTTACACAGGAAGCGGCACAGGTCCTAATCCAGGCACTTGTCATCTCCCGTCTGGATTACTGCAACTCGCTGTTGGCTGGGCTCCCTGCCTGTGCCATTAAACCCCTACAACTCATCCAGAATGCCGCAGCCCGTCTGGTGTTCAACCTTCCCAAGTTCTCTCACGTCACCCCCCTCCTCCGCACACTCCACTGGCTTCCAGTTGAAGCTCGCATCCGTTACAAGACCATGGTGCTTGCCTATGGAGCAGTGAGGGGAACGGCACCGCCGTACCTTCAGGCTCTGATCAGTCCCTACACCCAGGCGAGGGCATTGCGTTCATCCACCTCTGGCCTGCTGGCTCCCCTTCCTCTGCGGAAGCATAGTTCCCGCTCAGCCCAGTCAAAGCTGTTCGCTGCTCTGGCACCCCAATGGTGGAACAAGCTCCCTCACGACGCCAGGACAGCGGAGTCACTCACCACCTTCCGGAGACATTTGAAACCCCACCTCTTTAAGGAACACCTGGGATAGGATAAAGTAATCCTTCTACCCCCCCCCCAAAAAAAAAAAAAAAAAAGTATAATTGTAAAGTGGTTATCCCACTGGCTATAGGGTGAATGCACCAATTTGTAGTCGCTCTGGATAAGAGCGTCTGCTAAATGACGTAAATGTGCCCTTGAGCAAGGCACTTAACCTTAATTGCTCCTGTAAGTCGCTCTGGATAAGAGCGTCTGCTAAATGACTAAAATGTAAATGTAATGTAAAATGTCATCGACTACATTTTCTTTGACATGATCCTTCCCTTCCCGGTTTTAGAAAGAATTGGTGTGTAAGTTTTATATATATATATATATATATATATATATATATATATTATCGATTTATATTCCTATGATCCAACTACATCGATCTGTGCTCGGCGAGTTGGCCTTTTGGACAACATATATCGATCTAACATCGTTTTAAAATGTAATAAATCGATTGTATCGATACTAGGAAATAACCCATTGGATTTAAGCACGTCAGACTTTATATGGATGTTTTTTCTTAGCACTTTTAATGATAAAGGCTTTAAACATTACTCGATTCAGTCTGCCTATCCGTGACGTCATCGCGCCAACAGCAGCGCAAAGGCGCAAAGACAACCAGACATAGCATGGCGGACTACAGAGGAGAAGCCGACGAGCGAGAAATTATCAAGCCACCATTGCGGTCCAGTGTGTGGAAACACTTTGGCTTTTGCAAAGACGGAGATGTTCTAAATAAGTCGCTCGCTGTTTGTAGGATATGTAAAGGTCAAGTAAAGTACAACGGCAACACGACAAATCTCTCCAACCACCTACTAAGGCGCCATGGGATTTCACACAACACCGACCGTCCAGGCACCTCTTGCAGCGTTCCGCTGCTACAGCAGCGAAAGGTAAAGTCAACTCTGCAGAAGCCTCAGGTCTCGCCTGCATGTTTAGTCAGAGACTAGGCCAAAACTCCGCTCGGGCGAAAAACATCACGGCAACAATTGCCAAGTTTATCTGCAAAGACATGCGACCCTACAGTGTGGTTGAAAATCCGGGATTCCGTGAAATGATTCAAACATTGGAGCCAAGGTACACAATACCAAGCCGACCACACTTCTCAGAAAAGGTTATTCCTGCATTGTACGAAAGTACTAAGAATGATGTGAAGCTGTCGCTTTCTCAAGCTGAACGAGTAGCGATAACGACAGATGGCTGGACGTCATGCTCAAATCAAGGGTATGTGACAATTACCTCTCATCACATTGATCCGGAGTGGAAAATGAAGACCTTTGTTCTGCTAACCAGAGTTTTCAATGAAGCCCATACTGGTAAAAATATTGGCGCGTTACTGCGTGAAGCCTGCATGGAGTGGAAAATCTACGACAAGAATCCTGCCATCGTCACAGATAACGCCAGGAATATGATTGTGGCCGGTGCAGAAGCCCAGTTCAGTCCACACATTACCTGCTTCGCACATACACTCAACCTTGCCTCGCAGAAGGGTTTGGGGGTGGACCGTGCTTCCAGGTTGTTGGGGAAAGTGCGAAAAATTGTTGGATATTTTCACCGCAGCCCGATTGCATGTCACGCCCTACAGGAAAAACAAACTCTGATGGATTTACCAAAACATAAACTGATCCAAGACATAATCACCAGATGGAACAGTTCATTCGAAATGCTTGAACGTTTTTTGGAACAACAGCCAGCTATAATGGCAACTCTGATGTCCAAGGATCTACGAAAGGGGGGTCACAGATGTAGGCACGCTGAGTGAGAGTGATATTGCCAACATGGATGACATTGTTCAGTTGATGGGTCCTGTCAAAATGGCAACCACTGTGATGTGTGAAGAAGACCAGCCAACTCTCTCTGTAATTGCTCCTCTTCAAGCAAAACTGCTGAAACACCTACAGCCATGCGAAGACGACTCAACCCTGGTTGCAGAGATTAAGAGGGTGATGGCCAGTGACCTCTCCACACGCTACAGAGGCACCCAAGATGCTCTCAACATAGGTAATTAATTTGGAGTCTTAATTAAAATCAACTTGGTTAATATTTTAGGTTATTAGACTGTATTAATTTGTAAAATGCCACACCTTTGCGTTTTCAAGTTTGAATTTGAGTTGTTTTTTCATATGGAAAAGTAAGCAAGATATCTGCAATACAATTCTTAGTTCATGGTGGCTTTACATCATCACTGTGCCACATTTCTTTTAAACATACTAAAGTTTAATCTTCTGATTATTTTGTGTATGAGGAGGTGGTCATCACTTGCAATTTCAGGTCAACTTAATTTAATAATGCAATGAATGCAATATTCTTGTTCTTTAAACAGCATCAGCGTTGGACCCGCGATTTAAAGAACTGCCCTACCTGGAAAAAGAGGACAGAGAACAGGTCTACACAAAACTGGTTTTTGAGGCAGAAGTGTCCCACCAGGTAACTCTTCTCTCCTCTTTCCTCTGCTCTTTTCTCTTCTCCCCTTTCATTTGTCCTCTCTCAAATCTCATCTGTTCTTTATCTTCCTCTAAATTTATGTGTGCAGTATTACAGAGCAGAAATTTGAACAGTTCACACATTCTTACATCAATAGATGCAAGCAATGGGAAATCAGGAGGAAGACGAGGGAAGCTCAAGCACAAAGCTGTCAGGATTCAATGAAGAGACCACAGGTGTGTTTCATGTGATACCAATAAAAGATTGTTGTTGTTTTGTATTAATGAGAAACATGACTATATTTGGAAATATATTTCTTATATTGTAGCTCCAAATGAGTCACCTCCTTGTAAGAAGAAAGCCTTAGATGCGCTGTTTGGCGATTCCTTCACCCAAAGAGAAAGAAAATCCACAAGCGAGACAGCCAGAGCAGAGGTGTTAAAGTACCGAGCAAAAGATGTGTTGCCTTTGACTGAAAATGCCATGAAGTGGTGGAGATCTCAGGAGAAAGAGCTACCTGTACTTTCCACCCTTGCTAAATGGTACCTGTGCATTCCAGGCACCAGTGTGCCAGCAGAACGAGTTTTTAGTACTGCTGGCGACATAGTGAACGCACAGAGAAGTGTTCTGCAGCCAGATCATGTTGATCAGTTGATATTTTTGAAAAAAAATCTGTAGTCATTGAAGAGTAGCCTAGTAGGTTACACTTGATCTTTTGTTGAATATTGTTTGTTTATTAAAATGAGAGTAGTAGCAGGTTCATCCACTGCTCATTCAACCTGAAGAAATGTTGGTTGCACTTTATTTTTGATATTAATACTGTATTTGTATTGTAATGTTGAAAAACAAAAGCAGAAGTAGCAGGTAAACCTACTGTTAATTCAACCTGAAGAGATGTTGGTTGCACTTTATTTTTGATATTAATATTGTAATATTTTTATGTTGAAAAACAAAAGCAGAAGTAGCAGGTAAACCTACTGTTAATTCAACCTGAAGAGATGTTGGTTGCACTTTATTTTTGATATTAATATTGTAATATTTTTATGTTGAAAAACAAAAGCAGAAGTAGCAGGTAAACCTACTGTTGAAATGTTGGTTGCACTTACTGTACTTTTATTGAAAATGTATTGAATATTGAAAATGAGATCAGACAATTTTAACTTCCTGTTAATTCAACCTAAAGTGTTGTTTGCACTTTATTCAAATAAAATGTGAATGCATTTGCCATTCATTGTTGTTTACTTGTTTATTTATATTCATAATTAATTGATACCTGATTCCATTACAAGAAACAGGAATCTAGGAAACTTCACCTGCACTGTCCAGTATCCAGGTATTTATTTCAGTCACACTGGTTGAATTTTTTGGCTAAAAGGTTACTGAATCGATTTCAAGTCACTGAATCGTTTCGGATCGTATCGTTCTAAATGAACCAATATCGTCCTTGAATCGTATCGACAACCACGAATCGTGATACAAATCGAATCGTTGTTAAAACGAATCGTTACACCCCTAGTTTACACTGATACGTTCTCATACTTACAGCTATACATACTCACACTTTCATACTCACATTCACACACGAACCCCACCTTCAACAGGTCTGATCACATACAAGGCCCCTGGATAGGCAATCGAGTAGGCTACTTCCTTACATCAAACTAGATGTAGCTCCGGCGCTGATGTGCTCTGGCATTTGCAGGACAGAGCGTACTCACCAATTCTTTCCCTCTCACTGTTTATTCTCTTCCCCTGTCCCCCCTTGCGCCTTATCGCTCTATATTTGTATCTGTTTATGCAACCTATCTTCCTTGGCCATGCATGTATGTGATAGAGACAGAGATACTAATACTTTATGGGAATTAACCCTGTTCTTAGAATCAGCACTGTAGAACATAGCGTGTATAATAAGTATAGTGTTAATTGCAGTGTAGCCTAGGTTGCCTCTGGCTATGAATGTTTCTGTACTTGTATCAGTAAATTTTGGGCTAATAACATAGACCTAACAATTATTGTAAATGTGTGTTTACCTTGTGTTATAATAACCTATTTTCAATATAAATGATAGGACTGAGTGAAAAGCTGACTTCCTCCATTATAGGCTCCTGGTTGTAATTATTACATGTGTAAGCCCACAACAGCATTGCTGTTAGATAGCTTCATTTATTTAGTTAGCTATACGAAATTAATAATAGCCTAAAACTTATATTAGCTGTATGGCTAGCTTTATTCAAAATAGCAGAACATACCTGCCAGGCGACAAGTCAGCTCTCCCGCGCTGCCTCTCTTTACGCGAAAATCGTCATGCAGACTTGTGCCCTCATGGAGATTCCGTGCAGTGGATAATTAATACTGAGGTATTAATTTGTGATACTTCACTAGGCTAAAACAAGGTTTACTCGTTCATTCGTGTCGGTCAACCACTGAAAACATAAATGTGTCAAACTTTGTCTGTCTCTTCTTATCCATTTGGTGGAATTTCAACCATGCTCCGTCTTCTCTGCTTCCCACCCCTCCCCGTGCACTTCTCCAATCCTCCCTCTCAGTCTCACAACAAGAGGATAATGCTAGTGTCTCGTTTCCCCTAGCAACCAGTTGCTATACGAATATTCCTTAGTAATTCAAAGTGTTGATGATGATGATGAAGAGTCCAGATGTATGACCACGATAGTTAGATTAGGCTAGTTATTCAATCAAACACACGTATTTTACAATTATAGACCCCTAACCTAGGAAGAAATGTGTCTCTTATAAACGTCTGTGTGCAGTTACAGGTAGCATACTCCAAAAACTAGAGAAAATTCGACAAAAAATATATTAAATCCACCTTTTGCACAGTCCTCGGCATTTTAGCTGTGCACATCTCACATTTCCCAACACCGTTGCAGTAACTAGTCGTTTCTATGCGAAGCGGCTGCGGCCGCTTGTAGAAGTAGCCTTAATGACAGCACTTCCCACAGTGCGACCAAAAGAAAGATCTACACATATGAAAGCGGTATTTATCGCTCAATACAAAAAGTGGATTTAATATTTTTCTGAATATTCTCTGTTTTTTTGGAGTTCCACATGCAACTGCACACAGATGTTCATAAGAGACAAGTTTCTTCCGAATCGAGAACAAAGAAAGTATCGCCAAGGTTTGTAAAAAATATCCTGATTATGGTAAACAGCAGCCTATGCAAGATCTCAGATGAGCTTTAGCTCTGCCACTGAGGTTCGTGTTTACATGGCTATCTAGCAGTAATGTTAGAGGCTACTGGCTTTGATTCAGTTAGTCTACTGGGAGGAGAAGATTTGTCTTTCCCCAGGATACCCTTGCTTGTGGAGATAATGCTAGCAACCGAATGCTTTAATAAAGGATGAAGGTATAGTAGACCCAAGTAGCCTATTGTAAACTGTAACACATCTCACAATTAGAGTAACATGCAATTTTATCATTGGGGACATCACACTTTGTGCTATAGAGTATAGACTGTTGGGTTTAACAACATTTCCAAAACTCCATACCTGATCATAGGCTTTTGTTTTGAAATGTGTATGCCAGTAATGTTAATTTTATCACCAGCACTTTTGGAACCATAGCACCACTGTAGCTATATAATCCAACCACCTTGACTGATGACTGTCAATTCCTGCTGGAAGTTTCTAACTTTCACAGACTAACCAACCTTTTCTAACTTTCACAGACTGACCAAACTTTTTTCACAAACGTTTTTAGAGTAAGATTGTTGGTCATGAAGATGTCCCTTTCCTAAAATAGTGTAGCAAACAAGGGGCGGGGGAAGCGAACCCAGGTTACATGCGTGAAAGGCACACACCCTACGCATCGCTCCAACAGATTTAACCCACTTGGTCAGAATTGTAATGTGGCTCACTGTATTAGCGAGGATCACTACACCGTTTCGACCACTTTGACCACCAATATGCAGCCTACAGTTTTTTAGAGAGACAATAGATTTGTGGGAGTCCTTCGTAATTAAAACACTAACCAGCCGTAACATACGCATTCGATTTCTATTGTCTGCCATTTTCTTTTAGCCTCTGATTACTTTTATCTCCTAATGAAGATTTGTGTTGGTGTACTGGTTTTCCTCAACAGCCACCCTCTTTGGATGTATTATTGTTGCCGGCTGTACAGCCAGAGCTTGTGTGCTCTCCCAGGGTTTCAATTTTAGTCTATTTTAGGATTAGGGTTATGTCATGAAACGTGGGCTACTAGGCCTACATTATAAATATGACACAATCAGCATTTCACTTTGGATATGAATAATCCAAATTATCAATCAGTTATCAAAACGCTCAGATATAACCACCAGGGCAGGAGGGCGAAGAGATGAGAAGAGTAGGCTATCTCAGCTGATTTATGCAGGAGATTTAAAATAATAATGTAAAACATATCTGTAGGCTTTTTAGTAATTATTTGAATGATGTTTTAGTCCAATGCATGTTGGTTGAACGCTTTGACACCTTGAACGTGAAAGTGAGTGGTTCAGTGAGTGTCTCCGCCTAGAACATCACAGAGCTGATGAACGCAGCAACGTTCTTTTTCAGAACCATGGCGAGCGCATTGTGACGCTGTCCCTTCTACTCCTACTCAGAGCCATAGATACAGTATTTTCTAAATTGTTATACTCCTACTGTTCTCTAAACAATGGTTTCATAGTTTACAATTGTATAAACTCCCAAATCATGCTCAAAATTCAATTTAATTGATGTCACTGTTGAGTGTTTTTTAATCAGTTTGATAAACATGTTTATCCCATTGTAACATAGCCAACCATGACTTATGGAAGACTTTGACGTATTAATGGTCCCTATAAAACCCCGTAATTCTAAGAAAGAATTGTCAGATGGTTTTGAACTCAGTCAAAATCACTGCAGTATGTAGAGCGATAATGAGTAGGTCTATGTTCAGTCGTTTGTTGAAAGCGACCCCGCTGAGATTCCTCCGCGAGAGGTCGCTTCTGTGTGCAGCTGACCTGTTGTTTGCGACCGGTTCGGCAGTCTACTTTTATAAAAATAATAATAATATGCCATTTAGCAGACGCTTTTATCCAAAGCGACTTACAGTCATGCGTGCATACAGTTTTTGTGTGTATGGGTGGTCCCGGGGATCGAACCCACTACCTTGGCGTTACAAGCGCCGTGCTCTACCAGCTGAGCTACAGAGGATCACATATAGCAAATATTACGGTATCGGTGAGGATGCACTGGCCACCGTGGAGAGCGTGGACCGTGTTGTCACGGTTGAGGAGGGTAAGTTTACATATTTGACAATGTCTAAATAGTAATAGTCCCAAATGCCACCCAATACCCTATTTCTTATTTTGACCAGGACCCATAGTTCTATGGTTAAAAGGCGCTGGTCAAAAGTAGTGCACTAAATAGGGAATAGGGTGTCATTTAGGTAGCTATCATGGTGATGACATTTTTTACAGTGTAGCCCTAGATTAACAACAACAAACAAACTTGCTCCTTTGAAACCAAACCGTTGCTTTAGGTTTAATTGAACATGTTGGTACATTATGCAGACACATAAATACATTTGATGTCATACAATATAAAACACAAGTAAATATATGATCAGCCTAACTACATGGACAGATGTCTGGTGTCTTGTAGCTAGTATTTCTTAAACTTAGAGAAAACAATCCTTTATTGTTTTTCATAAAGATAATGAGCCCACCCTGGACCAGGAGGACCCAGTCCTTGTTCAGGTAAGAATGCTGCAGGCCTATCAATAGCTTGGGTGCCAGTCTTTCTGCTCTCTTGCCAATTCCATCGTGGCAGTATGATATTGGCATCACAATCCCATAAGGAGTGGACAGAGAGCTGAAACAGACTGGCACCCAGGCTATAACAATACTGCTTCATTAGCAGGATTGGTTCAATAACAATCTGTCATTCAAACTGTCATTTTACTGACTCATAAATTGATCCTGATTTTCTTCCTTAGTATGTGGTTGAGGAGGTTGGGCACCGGCCCTGTCTGGCTTTAATCCCTTGGTCTGGATCTCTGTGGGTTCCCAGCTCTGTAAGTCCATCCATTCTGATACTCTTTGGTCTTCTCTCTGGTCTTAAAACTGGTTTATGTACTTTAAACATAAACATGACGTTTTCTGAAGAACAATATGGAAATACATTTCTGTAAACATATTCCCTATTTTTTATAACTGCAGCCAACATATTACCTTACCCATGCTGGGAGGATGCTGGTGAGAGAGCTGGCAGTGTTAAACACGCAGGTAACCATGCAGATTATTGGACAAAGCTCATCTGATCTAATAGGCAGGATTACCTTCAGTATCCACTACGGTAGTGAAATACTTTGATGTTCGTTCCCTCATTTTCTCACAGATATTCACAGTGGAGCAGCCCATTATCATCAGTTTCACTCCTGCTAGGAGGATGGTATGGGAGAAACTGTCCTCTCAAAATGAACAGGTAACCATTCATAGGCAGGTACCTCAGATGTTTCCTTAACCTTTCAACACAGACCTGTGTAGTGTCTCAGAATCTATCATGCAGTAGCCTCCTCTTGTGATCATCCCTATAGCAGTCTGTCAGACCTATAGGCTACCTGTCTATCATTCAAACTGACTTTTAATTTGATCATGTCTTGTTCCTTAGTATGTGGATGAGGAGGTTGGGCAGCGGACCTGTCTGGCTTTAATCCCTTGGTCTGGTCCTCTGTGGGTTCCCAGCTCTGTAAGTCCATCCATTCTGATACTCTTTGGTCTTTAGACTGGTTTATGTAACTTAAACATAAACATGATGCTTTCTGTAGAACAATATGAAAATACATTTCTGTAAACATATTCCCTATTTTTGTAATAGTCTGTAACACTGCAGCCAACTTATTACCTTACCCATGCTGGACGGATGCTGGTGAGAGAGCTGGCAGTGTTAAACACACAGGTAACCATGCAGATTATTGGACAAAGCTCATTTTATCTAATTGGCAGGATTACCTTCAGTATCTACTATGGTAGTGGGATACTTTGATGCCCTTAAAACTGTTCCCTCATTTTCTTACAGATTTGCAAGATTGAGCAGCACATTTTCATCTCTCGTGCTGGCATGATGGTATTGGATGAACTGTCCTCTCAGCTTGAAGAGGTAGCCATTCATCTGCAGGTACTTCAGACATGTTCTTAACATTTATATCTCAGACCTGTGTATTTCAACTATTATCATTGCAGTGGCCTCCTCTTGCAATCTTCCCTATGCCAATATTTTACTCCTATACAGTACCAGTCTATCATTCAAACTGACTCTTAAATTGATCCTGTCTTGTTCCTTAGTACGTGGATGAGGAGGTTCGGCAGCAGCCCTGTCTGGCTTTAATCCCTTGGTCTGGACCTCTGTGGGTTTCAAACGCTGTAAATCCATCCATTCTGATACTCTCTGGTCTTTAGGGGGCTTAAACATAAACATAACTTTTTCTAAAAGAAACTTCTGGAAATACATTTCTGTAAACATATTCCCTTTTTTTATAGCCTGTCAAACTGCAGCCAATTTATTATCTTACCCACGCTGGGAGGATGCTGGTGAGAGAGATGGCAATGTTAAACACACAGGTAACCATTCAGATTATTAACCATTACTCATCTGATCTAATAGGGATAATTACCTTCAGTATCCACTAGTAGAATACTTTGATATCTTTAAAGCTGTTCCCTCATTTTCTCAGATTTTCACAATGGAGCAGCCCATTATCATCAGTTTCACTCCTGCTAGGAGGATGGTATGGGAGGAACTGTCCTCTCAAAATGAACAGGTAACCATTCATAGGCAGGTACCTCAGATGTTTCCTTAACCTTTGAACACAGACATGTGTATTTCAACTGCCAATTGTCTTAGAATCTATCATGCAGTGGCCTCCTCTTGCGATCCTCCCTATTCCAGTCTGTCAGTCCTATAGGCTACCTGTCTATCATTCAAACTGACTCTTAATTTAATCCTGTCTTGTTCCTTAGTATGTGGATGAGGAGGTTGGGCACCGGTCCTGTCTGGCTTTAATCCCTTGGTCTGGACCTCTGTGGGTTCCTATCTTTGTGAGTCTATCCATTCTGACACTCTCTGGTCTTTAGAGGATATTAAAGATTAACATCAAGTCACTAGTTTTCTATAAAACCACATAATGAAAAAACATATTCCCTTGTCTTCATAGCCTGTCTTCTCCAAGGCCAAACCAGTCTACTACCTCACTCGTGCTGGGAGAATGCTGGTAACAGAGCTTGCAGTGTTAAACACACAGGTAACCAAACACATTATTAACCAAAGCTCATCTGATCTTATAGGGAGAATTTACTTTACCCTGTTCCCTTTTTTTTCACAGACTTCCAAATTGGTTATTGAGGAGCCTACCATTCACCTCACTGAAGCTGGGAGGCTAGTGCTTGACGAACTGTCAGCACCTTCAGATAGCCATTCACAGGTAGTCAATCACATTATTAGACAGTCATAGCTGATTAGTAATAGTACACATTACCATGTCCTCTATCTCCACAATTGTGTGTCTTATTAATCACAGAGCAATCTCTATAATTAGGGGATGTCTTTGTTTTTCAGCCAAATAGGGAAGACTCTGGTTTTCCCTATGAGAAGTTGCAGCTGGTTGGGAACTGGGGTTCGTTTCATTTCCATTACTGGAATATCCATTATGGACGAGTGCAGGTACTTCAGACATATTCTTAACATTTATGAACACACCTGTGTATTTGAACTCCCAATTGTCTCTGGGTTTTCTTTTGTATGTCTGTCCCTAATTGAAACCTAGGGGAAACTTGTCGTACGAACATCATGTGGGCTCTATATCACTGCCAGGGATTATACTCAGAACTGAAATCGCCTGCCAAATGTTATAGACATCTACAGCTAACATATAGAGAGAGGTCTGGAGACTGAAGGAGTTTTTTCTTTATAGCAAAATGAAGAGGACATGCATCACCTGTGCATTGTGAGGGGAGTGGAGAAGCAGCTGTGGTGGAGCAGAGTCATCCAGGAAAAAATCCTGGACCCATGGGTGAGAGATTCTCAACTGGTCTTTCGTCTCAAATGCACCTGATTTGTGTCAAATGA
Organism: Coregonus clupeaformis; assembly: GCF_020615455.1. Taxonomy (NCBI): domain Eukaryota; kingdom Metazoa; phylum Chordata; class Actinopteri; order Salmoniformes; family Salmonidae; genus Coregonus; species Coregonus clupeaformis. The sequence goes on from NC_059199.1 coordinate 37,625,472, forward strand.
CGCACATGCTATAGGTCTACTTATATTTCCTGGATGAAATGTAATGTTTCTCTGTCTCTTTTAAAGGGTCTCGTCCAGGTGGTCCTCACCAACAAGAAGCTGATTGGTATTAAGGTACAGTCAGGCAATTTTTCACAGAAAAAATGTAAAGTGGCAAATGTCCATTTACCTATTTGAATAAATACATGTTGACAGAAAATGAAATTACACGTTCTAATCTCTTGCCTCATTTTTAGTTCCTTGGTAGAAGGATCCATGGACTCATGTCCTGCCTTGTCAAGAGGAGGTCTGAGTTCACCTATTATGAGGATGCCCAGGTACACCCCGTTGTTTCTCTGTGTTATGATTTATTTCAGTGTTTGGTTGAGGGGTTTTCAATATGGTGGTTTTCAGTGTTGGGCTGACAGTGTCACATGTTGTGTGTTAAACAGCAGGTGGATATCTCCACCACAGTGGAGGGGTACCAGGAGAGGGGGATGAGATGATGGCATATCAGTTCTCCACCTCTGACATCATCACCACCCCTCATGAGCCGTCCTCTGGCTCCTCTCACCAGTTCCCCCAGAATTCTCCGCCTCCCCCTTTCCCTTCCGATTCCCCTCCCAGTCCCCCCTCCACCTTACCACTCCACCCAGGACCAGGACCAGACCCCTGACAGCACTCCTCAGGTAAAACTCTTTCTACAGTCAATAATTCTTATTTCATTTGTACTTGTGTGTACAGGTGTGTGTCATTGTTTTGGTATCGATAGGTTTGTGTTGTCTGTCAAGGGTCAAGTTGTTAGGTCAAGATGAAAGTATTGTTATGATGTCACTGAATGTTTTGTCTGCTTCAGTTGATGTTGCAGGTGAAATGCAGTTTAGTAGAGTTTAAGTTAATGTGATGTCTGTTTTAGGAGTTTGAGGAGGAGTTTGTGGAGGAGCAAAATAATGCTGCAGATGTGCCCCAGTTGCGGTGGGTTCGCTTTCATATGTTCATCTATAGTAAAAACCTTTGCTTTGAAATAATCTGCCCAATATTGTAGTTATACAGATGTAGGATCTTAATTTGAGACAGTTTGCTACAGCAGGAAAATAATCCTGCAGCAACAGGATACATTTTTCGTTAGGGCAAATCGAGTCTAAATTTTCAAAGTGGAAATTACAAACTTGAAAATTCCAAATACGCTACAAGTTTGCATTTCCTGCCGTGCAGGAAAATTCTCAGCAACAAAAGAGTGATCAAATTAAGATCCTACATTGGTATGGTCTTTCTGAATCCTGCAGTTATAATATAGGCTAACATAAAATGATTTCTTAATTTCATGGCACTGATGTTTTAGCTTCTTAGGTTGAACATTTATTATTGAACATTTCTATTTACAGGCGTTACTTTGAAAACCAAGGGACAACCAACTTCTCTCTGAGGCTGGCCGGTATCAGACGTGCTATGGAGGTGAGAAAATGTGAATTTAGCACCTTTTGTATTTCACTTCATGAACATTTCTGGACTATTTGTAAATGTACTGTCTTGTTCTCACAGGCTCTGACATCCTCAGACAGTACCTCCCTCAATTACCTCACCCACGCTGGGAGGATGGTGTTGAGTGGACTATCCGAGCTCAACCAGCAGGTAACCAATTACATAATTGTGCAACGTTCATCAGACCAGATATATAGTTCCCACTGGGCACAGATGTCATTTCAACGTCTCGTTTTGATTTACATTTGGTTGAGTTGTCAACTAATGTGAATTCAATGTGAAATCCCCCCCAAAATTAACGTAATTGGATTTAGGTTAAAAGACGAAATTCCCTTACGTTGATGACTTCTTTCAAATCCAATCAGTTTCCCACTTTGATTCAACATCATCACATTTACATTTTTTATTGATACAACATTGATTCAACCAGTTCTTGCACAGTGGGTTACCTTTAGGAAACAGTGATTCATAGGGTTTAGTTGAAAAGTTTCAACGTCATACTAGCCAAACAATCGGAGGCCCTTTGAATTACAGACCTGAATCTTTGAGTTTATGATCTAAGTTTTAAGGAATTTTATGATTGTTTTGTTTTGAGGATGTGAGGCAGTTTCAGCAGGCCTACGACCTACTGGTGAACTTCATTAATGAGCCAGCAAACAGGGAGCGACTAGAGCAGGAGATGGCTCTCGTAGGAGTAGGTCTACATGCAAGCTTGAGCGTTAGCTGCAGGCACCGTCTTCTCATCTAACATCTACTCAATGAGACTTTCTAAAGTGCTTGTCAATGAAGATTATGTAATTATCCTATTTGTTTGACTTCAGATCGACCGCATCAACTTCGCAGATGTTTTTTATGAATTCGTTCTACTAAGCCTTCTAGAAGGAAAGACATCTCTTCCTATATCTGTAAGTGGCCCTAAGAATGGAACATCCTGTTGTTTATCTATGCTATACACACTGTTGTCATATCAGATCTGTAGACACTCACTCATGTCCCCTGTTCCTTCTCCAGGAGCCTGGTAGCTTCCTTTATCTGCTCCTGCAAGTCATAATGAGGATTGACCCTCCTGGAGGAGCCTGGACAGAGGCTGCTGAGAACTTCTACCTCCTCGTTAAGGTACATTTGTGTGTCTCTCTCTCTCTCTCTCTCTCTCTCGCTCTCTCTAATTTCTCTCTCTCTCTCTCTGTCTCTCTCTCTCTCTCTCTCTCTCTCTCTCTCTCTCTCTCTCTCTCTCTCTCTCTCTCTCTCTCTCTCTCTCTCTCTCTCTCTCTCTCTCTCTCTCTCTCTCTCTCTCTCTCTCTCTCTCTCTCTCTCTCTCTCTCTCTCTCTCTCTCTCTCTCTCTCTCTCTCTCTCTCTCTCTCTCTCTCTCTCTCTCTCTCTCTCTCTCTCTCTCTCTCTCTCTCTCTCTCTCTCTCTCTCTCTCTCTCTCTCTCTCTCTCTCTCTCTCTCAATAATAGTTGATGATGTGTCTGTTGTCAACAGGGCCAGATGAAGGCATGGCTACAATCCATCTTCAACCTCAATGAGTCAATCTATGAAAGCCCAGAGAGGCTCTCGGGGGAGGTGATGCGGAATCTAGAAATACAGGTTGACTTCCTGCTGTCCAGCCTGAATTAAGGTTCCCAAACTGAGCTGAGGGCCCCATCACAAAATAAAGTGTTTTGCATTTAAACATTATCTGTCAATCGTAAACAAATGTTACATCATGTGTAGGGGAGAGTGGGGTAAGTTGAGCCATTTTTTACATTCAGCATTACTCTGTCAAGGGAAATATAGTATTCTTTCAAAAATATACAGTATCTGTCACGACTTCCTCCGAGGCTGCCCCTCTCCTTGTTCGGGCAGGCTTCGGCGTTTGTCGTCACCGGCCTTCTAGCCACTGTGTCACGATCGTCGGGAACAGAGGACCAAGGCGCAGCGTTGCAGGCAAACATACTCTTTAATAGAGACACGATCAAAACAACAAACGATACGTGACAGTTCACGGTCTAACATAAACAGACTTGAAACAAGATCCCACAAACACAAATGGGAAACAGACAGTTTAAATATGGCTCCCAATCAGAGACAACCAACGACAGCTGACACTCGTTGCCTCTGATTGGGAGCCACTCAGGCCAACATAGAAATACACATGCTCGATAAACAAATGAAATGCACACCCTGGCTCAACATACAAGTGTCCCCAGAGCCAGGGCGTGACAGTACCCCCCCTAAAGGTGCGGACTCCGACCGCGCCCACCAAACACCACAGGGGAGGGACCGGGTGGGCACTCCGCTTAGGCGGCGGATCCGGCTCCGGGCCTGATCCCCGCTCCCTCTCCAACCCCCCAAAGTACCCCTGGTCCGGTCTGGCCCCGCTGGCCGGAGCTGGACTGCACACTGGTGGAGCGGATTGCTCTAGCTCCGGCGTGAAGCATCTGACCGGTGCCGGACCAGCCACCGGTGGAACAGGCACGGGCCGTGCCGGACTGACGACGCACACCACTGGCTTGGTGTGGGGAGCAGGAGCGGGCCGCGCCGGGCTGACGAAACGCACCACTGACTTGGTGCGGGGAGCAGGAGCGGGCCGGACCGGGCTGACGAAGCGCACCACTGACTTGGTGCGGGGAGCAGGAACGGGCCGAGCTGGGCTGACGAAACGCACCACTGACTTGGTGCGGGGAGCAGGAATGGGCCGGACCGGGCTGACGACGCGCACCACTGACTTGGTGCGAGTGGCAGGAACAGGCCGGACCGTACTGGGAACACACACCACTGGCCCTACGTGGGGATCAGGAACAGGCCGGACCGGACTGGCAACACACGCCAGTACCTCTCGCCGTGCCTCTACATCCTCCTTCCCCCCTGGTGACCAGTGACTCCCGTAACCTGGCGGCCTCCTGCTGCCCCGTCGTCCCACGGCGTTAGCCCCCCTAAAAAATGTATGGGCTTGTCTCTCCCCGTGCTCATGGCCTCCATCCCTCTTGCCAGACTCTCACTCATCTCCTCCCAGGTCCATCCTCTCTCCTCGTCACGCTGCTTGATCCAGTCGAGGTGGGATCTTCTGTCACGATCGTCGGGAACAGAGGACCAAGGCGCAGCGTTGCAGGCAAACATACTCTTTAATAGAGACACGATCAAAACAACAAACGATACGTGACAGTTCACGGTCTAACATAAACAGACTTGAAACAAGATCCCACAAACACAAATGGGAAACAGACAGTTTAAATATGGCTCCCAATCAGAGACAACCAACGACAGCTGACACTCGTTGCCTCTGATTGGGAGCCACTCAGGCCAACATAGAAATACACATGCTCGATAAACAAATGAAATGCACACCCTGGCTCAACATACAAGTGTCCCCAGAGCCAGGGCGTGACACACTGCCGCTCCTCATCTCATCATTCCATTTGTTTTGTCTTGTTTATTACACACACCTGGTTCATATCCCCTCATTAGTACCTGTATAAGTGTTCCCTCTGCCCCCTTGTCTTTGTGTGTGATTGTTTATTGTGGAGGAGAGAGAAGCTCGGTGGAGCTCCATGTATTTTGTATCGCCGGGAATATTCCCTGTGTGCCTTGTATTTTCCAGTGCCCCTGTTTTGCGCACTGGAGTGTTTTTACTAGGGGTGTAACGATCCATCTACTACATCGATGTATCGATTTATATTCCTATGATCCAACTACATCGATCTGTGCTCGGCGAGTTGGCCTTTTGGACAACATATATCGATCTAACATCGTTTTAAAATGTAATAAATCGATTGTATCGATACTAGGAAATAACCCATTGGATTTAAGCACGTCAGACTTTATATGGATGTTTTTTCTTAGCACTTTTAATGATAAAGGCTTTAAACATTACTCGATTCACTCTGCCTATCCGTGACGTCATCGCGCCAGCAGCAGCGCAAAGGCGCCAAGACAACAAAGCATAGCATGGCGGATGACAGAGGAGAAGCCGACGAGCGAGAAATTATCAAGCCACCATTGCGGTCCTTACAAGAAACAGGAATCTAGGAAACTTCACCTGCACTGTCCAGTATCCAGGTATTTATTTCAGTCACACTGGTTGAATTTTTGGCTAAAAGGTTACTGAATCGATTTCAAGTCACTGAATCGTTTCGGATCGTATCGTTCTAAATGAACCAATATCGTCCTTGAATCGTATCGACAACCACGAATCGTGATACAAATCGAATCGTTGTTAAAACGAATCGTTACACCCCTAAAATATATATATATACAGTGGGGAAAAAAAGTATTTAGTCAGCCACCAATTGTGCAAGTTCTCCCACTTAAAAAGATGAGAGAGGCCTGTAATTTTCATCATAGGTACATGTCAACTATGACAGACAAAATGAGAAAAGAAATTCCAGAAAATCACATTGTAGGATTTTTTATGAATTTATTTGCAAATTATGGTGGAAAATAAGTATTTGGTCAATAACAAAAGTTTCTCAATACTTTGTTATATACCCCTTGTTGGCAATGACACAGGTCAAACGTTTTCTGTAAGTCTTCACAAGGTTTTCACACACTGTTGCTGGTATTTTGGCCCATTCCTCCATGCAGATCTCCTCTAGAGCAGTGATGTTTTGGGGCTGTCGCTGGGCAACACGGACTTTCAACTCCCTCCAAATATTTTCTATGGGGTTGAGATCTGGAGACTGGCTAGGCCACTCCAGGACCTTGAAATGCTTCTTACGAAGCCACTCCTTCGTTGCCCGGGAGGTGTGTTTGGGATCATTGTCATGCTAAAAGACCCAGCCACGTTTCATCTTCAATGCACTTGCTGATGGAAGGAGGTTTTCACTCCAAATCTCACGATACATGGCCCCATTCATTCTTTCCTTTACACGGATCAGTCGTCCTGGTCCCTTTGCAGAAGAACAGCCCCAAAGCATGAAGTTTCCACCCCCATGCTTCACAGTAGGTATGGTGTTCTTTGGATGCAACTCAGCATTCTTTGTCCTCCAAACACGATGAGTTGAGTTTTTACCAAAAAGTTATATTTTGGTTTCATCTGACCATATGACATTCTCCCAATCCTCTTCTGGATCATCCAAATGCACTCTAGCAAACTTCAGACGGGCCTGGACATGTACTGGCTTAAGCAGGGGGACACGTCTGGCAATGCAGGATTTGAGTCCCTGGCGGAGTAGTGTGTTACTGATGGTAGGCTTTGTTACTTTGGTCCCAGCTCTCTGCAGGTCATTCACTAGGTCCCCCCGTGTGGTTCTGGGATTTTTGCTCACCGTTCTTGTGATCATTTTGACCCCACGGGGTGAGATCTTGCGTGGAGCCCCAGATCGAGGGAGATTATCAGTGGTCTTGTATACATTTACATTTACATTTTAGTCATTTAGCAGACGCTCTTATCCAGAGCGACTTACAGGAGCAATTAGGGTTAAGTGCCTTGCTCAAGGGCACATTACGTCATTTAGCAGACGCTCTTATCCAGAGCGACTCACCAATTGGTGCGTTCACCCTATAGCCAGTGGGATAATCACTTTACAATTTTTTTTTGGGGGGGGTAGAAGGATTACTTTATCCTATCCCAGGTATTCCTTAAAGAGGTGGGGTTTCATATGTCTCCGGAAGGTGGTGAGTGACTCCGCTGTCCTGGCGTCGTGAGGGAGCTTGTTCCACCATTGGGGTGCCAGAGCAGCGAACAGTTTTGACTGGGCTGAGCGGGAACTATGCTTCCGCAGAGGAAGGGGAGCCAGCAGGCCAGAGGTGGATGAACGCAATGCCCTCGTTTGGGTGTAGGGACTGATCAGAGCCCGAAGGTACAGAGGTGCCGTTCCCCTCACTGCTTCCATTTCCTAATAATTGCTCCCACAGTTGATTTCTTCAAACCAAGCTGCTTACCTATTGCAGATTCAGTCTTCCCAGCCTGGTGCAGGTCTACAATTTTGTTTCTGGTGTCCTTTGACAGCTCTTTGGTCTTGACCATAGTGGAGTTTGGAGTGTGACTGTTTGAGGTTGTGGACAGGTGTCTTTTATACTGATAACAAGTTCAAACAGGTGCCATTAATACAGGTAACGAGTGGAGGACAGAGGAGCCTCTTAAAGAAGAAGTTACAGGTCTGTGAGAGCCAGAAATCTTGCTTGTTTGTAGGTGACCAAATACTTATTTTCCACCATAATTTGCAAATAAATTCATTAAAAATCCTACAATGTGATTTTCTGGATTTTTTTTTCTCAATTTGTCTGTCATAGTTGACGTGTACCTATGATGAAAATGACAGGCCTCTCTCATCTTTTTAAGTGGGAGAACTTGCACAATTGGTGGCTGACTAAATACTTTTTTTCCCCACTGTACAGCTCTGGAAAAAATTAAGAGACCACTGCAAAAATATAAGTTTCTCTGGTTTTACTATTTATAGGTATGTGTTTGGGTGAAATTAAAATTTTTGTTTTATTCTATAAACTACTGACAACATTTCTCCCAAATTCCAAATAAAAATATTGTCATTTAGAGCATTTATATGCAGAAAATGACAACTGGTCAAAATAACAAAAAAGATGCAGTGTTGTCAGACCTCGAATAATGCAAAGAAAATAAATTCATGTTCATTTTTAAACAACACAATACTAATGTTTTAACTTAGGAAGAGTTCAGAAATCAATATTTGGTGGAATAACCCTGATTTTCAATCACAGCTTTCATGCGTGCTCTCCACCAGTCTTTCACATTGATTTAACTTTATGCCACTCCTGGCGCAAAAATTCAAGCAGCTCGGCTTTGTTTGATGGCTTGTGACCATCTTCCTCTTGATCACATTCCAGAAGTTTTCAATGGGGTTCAGGTCTGGAGATTGGGCTGGCCATGACAGGGTCTTGATCTTGTGGTCCTCCATCTACAAATTGATTGACCTGGCTGTGTGGCATGGCGCATTGTCCTGCTGGAAAAACCAATCCTCAGAGTTTGGGAACAAGGTCAGAGCAAAAGGAAGCAGGTTTTCTTCCAGGACAACCTTGTACGTGGCTTGATTCATGCGTCCTTCACAAAGACAAATCTGCCCGATTCCAGCCTTGCTGAAGCACCCGCAGATCATCATCGATCCTCCACCAAATTTCACAGTGGGTGCGAGACACTGTGGCTTGTAGGCCTCTCCAGGTCTCCGTCTAACCATTAGACAACCAGATGCTGGGCAAAGCTGAAAATTGGACTCATCAGAGAAGATGACCTTACTCCAGTCCTCTATGGTCCAATCCTTATGGACCATAGAGGCTCCACCTGGCTCTTCTTTGCTTCTCATTGATTAAGGGCTTTTTTTTTTTTTAGCTTTGCACGACTTCAGCCCTGCCCCTAGGAGCCTGTTTCGAACCGTCCTCGCCGTGCACTTCACCCCAGCTGCCGTTTGCCATTCTTTTTGTAGGTCACTTGATGTCATCCTACAGTTGTTGAGTGACATTCGAATGAGTTGGCGGTCATCCCGGTCAGTAGAGAGTCATTTTCACCCTCTGCCGGTCTGTAGCTTTGTTGTCTCCAATGTCTGCTGCTTGACCTTGTTCTTATGAACTGACGTCTTTGACATTTTAAGGATGGAAGCAACCTGACGCTCACTGTATCCCTTTGCCAGTAAAGCCAGAATTGAACCCTTCTTTTCCTCACTCAAAACTTTCCTTTTCAACTCTTTTGGCATGGTCAATAGTTATTTTTGGATTAATTTTACTTTTGAGCACTGTTTTTGCCATCCAGCTGGTCCTATTGCAAGAGGATAGTGATGACCACAGCAGTGGATTTTATACTTATCCTTGTTAAATAAGATTTTTGGTTCATGTGATCACCTAATCAGTACCTAATTCAGTAGAATGAGGTGTGCCTGTGTTGGAATTCAACAGACACTGGAATGGAATGGCTGTCATACATGTAGAGATGCTGATTTTCTTTTAAATTGCAGTGGTCTCTTAATTCTTTCCAGAGCTGTATATAGTGTAGTACACCCAGAAATCCCTAGGGAAAAAGGAAAACTCAACCAAATTCTAAGAACTAGCTTGGAGCGTGGATGAACGCAATGCCCTCGTTTGGGTGTAGGGACTGATCAGAGCCTGAAGGTACGGAGGTGCCGTTCCCCTCACAGCTCCGTAGGCAAGCACCATGGTCTTGTAGCAGATGCGAGCTTCAACTGGAAGCCAGTGTAGTGTGCGGAGGAGCGGGGTGACGTGAGAGAACTTGGGAAGGTTGAACAGCAGACGGGCTGCGGCATTCTGGATGAGTTGTAGGGGTTTAATGGCACAGGCAGGGAGCCCAGCCAACAGCGAGTTGCAGTAATCCAGACGGGAGATGACAAGTGCCTGGATTAGGACCTGTGCCGCTTCCTGTGTAAGGCAGGGTCGTACTCTCCGAATGTTGTAGAGCATGAACCTACAGGATCGGGTCACCGCCTTGATGTTAGCGGAGAACGACAGGGTGTTGTCCAGGGTCACGCCAAGGCTCTTCGCACTCTGGGAGGAGGACACAACGGAGTTGTCAACCGTGATGGCGAGATCATGGAACGGGCAGTCCTTCCCCGGGAGGAAGAGCAGCTCCGTCTTGCCAAGGTTCAGCTTGAGGTGGTGATCCGTCATCCATACTGATATGTCTGCCAGACATGCAGAGATGTGATTCGCCACCTGGTTATCAGAAGGGGGAAAGGAGAAGATTAGTTGTGTGTCGTCTGCGTAGCAATTATAGGAGAGGCCATGTGAGGATATGACAGAGCCAAGTGACTTGGTGTATAGCGAGAATAGGAGAGGGCCTAGAACTGAGCCCTGGGGGACACCAGTGGTGAGAGCACGTGGTGCGGAGACAGCTTCTCGCCACGCCACTTGGTAGGAGCGACCGGTCAGGTAGGATGCAATCCAAGAGTGAGCCGCGCCGGAGATGCCCAGCTCGGAGAGGGTGGAGAGGAGGATCTGATGGTTCACAGTATCAAAGGCAGCAGACAGGTCTAGAAGGACAAGAGCAGAGGAGAGAGAGTTAGCTTTAGCAGTGCGGAGAGCCTCCATGACACAGAGAAGAGCAGTCTCAGTTGAATGACCAGTCTTGAAACCTGACTGGTTTGGATCAAGAAGGTCATTCTTAGAGAGATAGCAAGAGAGTTGGCTAAAGACGGCACGCTCAATAGTTTTGGAGAGAAAAGAAAGAAGGGATACTGGTCTGTAGTTGTTGACATCAGAGGGATCGAGTGTTGGTTTTTTGAGAAGGGGTGCAACTCTCGCTCTCTTGAAGACGGAAGGGACATAGCCAGCGGTCAAGGATGAGTTGATCAGCGAGGTGAGGTAAGGGAGAAGGTCACCGGAGATGGTCTGGAGAAGAGAGGAGGGGATAGTGTCAAGCGGGCAGGTTGTAGGGCGGCCGGCCGTCACAAGTCGCAAGATTTTATCTGGAGAGAGAGGGGAGAAAGAAGTCAAAGCATAGGGTAGGGCAGTGTGAGCAGGACCAGCAGTGTCATTTGACTTAACAAACGAGGATCGGATGTCGTCAACCTTCTTTTCAAAATGGTTGACGAAGTCATCCACAGAGAGGGAGGAGGGGGGGGAGGAGGATTCAGCAGGGAGGAGAAGGTGGCAAAGAGCTTCCTAGGGTTAGAGGCAGATGCTTGGAATTTAGAGTGGTAGAAAGTGGCCTTAGCAGCAGAAACAGATGAAGAAAATGTAGAGAGGAGGGAGTGAAAAGATGCCAGGTCCGCAGGGAGTCTAGTTTCCCTCCATTTCCGCTCGGCTGCCCGGAGCCCTGTTCTGTGAGCTCGCAATGAGTCATCAAGCCACGGAGCTGGAGGGGAGGACCGAGCCGGCCGGGAGGATAGGGGACATAGAGAGTCAAAGGATGCAGAAAGGGAGGAGAGGAGGGTTGAGGAGGCAGAATCAGGAGATTGGAGGGAGAAGGATTGAGTAGAGGGAAGAGATGATAGGATGGAAGAGGAGAGAGTAGCGGGAGAGAGAGAGCGAAGGTTGCGACGGCGCATTACCATCTGAGTAGGGGCAGAGTGAGTAGTGTTGGAGGAGAGCGAGAGAGAAAAGGATACAAAGTAGTGGTCGGAGTCATGAAGGGGAGTTGCAGTGAGATTAGTAGAAGAATAGCATCTAGTAAAGATGAGGTCAAGAGTATTGCCTGCCTTGTGAGTAGGGGGGGATGGTGAGAGGGTGAGGTCAAAAGAGGAGAGGAGTGGAAAGAAGGAGGCAGAGAGAAATGAGTCAAAGGTAGACGTAGGGAGGTTGAAGTCCCCCAGAACTGTGAGGGGTGAGCCATCCTCAGGAAAGGAATTTATCAAGGTGTCAAGCTCATTGATGAACTCTCCAAGGGAACCTGGAGGGCTATAGATGACAAGGATATTAAGCTTAAATGGGCTAGTGACTGTGACAGCATGGAATTCAAATGAGGAGATAGACAGATGGGTCAGGGGAAAAATAGAGAATGTCCATTTGGGAGAGATGAGGATTCCTGTGCCACCACCCCGCTGACCAGATGCTCTCGGGGTATGCGAGAACACATGGTCAGACGAGGAGAGAGCAGTAGGAGTAGCAGTGTTTTCAGTGGTAATCCATGTTTCCGTCAGCGCCAAGAAGTCGAGGGACTGGAGGGTAGCATAGGCTGAGATGAACTATGCCTTGTTGGCAGCAGAACGGCAGTTCCAGAGGCTGCCTGAGACCTGGAACTCCACGTGGGTGGTGCGTGCAGGGACCACCAGGTTAGAGAGGCAGCAGCCACGCGGTGTGAGGCAGTTGTATAGCCTGTGCGGAGAGGAGAGAACAGGGATAGACAGAGGCATAGTTGACAGGCTGCAGAAAATGGCTACAATAATGCAAAGGAGATCGGAATGAAATGAACTAAACATCTGGGAAAGGAGAGAGCGGGGCCTCCCGCACCACAACACCCAAATATAACTCTCCCAACTTCCACCTCAGAAACTATAATTGTTGTAAACTACAGCGGTTCAATGTTTTCTAGGAATAGACTAACTTAGTTTATTCAGCTAGCTAACTAGGTACAGTATTCTTCCGTGAAAATCGTCCAGGGCACCTAGTCATAAGACGCCACAGCCAGCTAGCATGCCGGACTCCAACAATACGGTTTAGCACCAATACTCGGCCACAACAAACCACCAGTGTGTCAACACGCCAAGCAGATCGTTCGTGTCCGTGTCTAACGTTGTGGGTTAGTCCCGACAGCTTGAGCGAGTCCATCGTCAACGTATTCAGCCAGTTAGTTAGCTAGAATAGTTAGCATACTAGCTAGCCATTGCTTTCAGACAAAGAAACCCCTCCTTTCACGGCACGAACACACAGAGAGAGCAAAACACAGAGAGAGCTAGTGAAGGTCGAAGCCGTTATTCATGAGGTGATAAAGGGAGTCGTGGATAAATAGAGGCCGAGGGGAACAATAGGGACGGAAGAAGGGTGAGAAACATGAGTCCTGAGGAAAAGGCTGAGAGGGACTCCAAGAGTGTTGAGGCTGCATCAAGAGATAGTAGTGGTGAGAGGAGGGTTAGGGGAGTGGAGAACAATGTTGATGCGATGCCCAAGACTGAAGCTAAGAAGGAGGAGACTGTTGCAGATAGAGTGGCTAAGACAGAAGTTACAGAGGTGGCGACTATGGCAGACACAACAGCCAAGAGCAAACTTCTGGAAGTGTCAACTATTGCAGACACAACAGCCAAGACTGAACTTCTGACTATTGAAGATACAATGGCTAAACTGGAGATAAAGAAAGTAGAGATTATTGCTGATGTGATACCCAAGACTGAAAGTAAGGAGGTGGCCACTGTTGCAAGTACAACAGCCAAGATTGAAGTTCAGGAAGTGGAGACTATTGCAGATGTGATGGTCAAGACTGAAGTAGTTGAGATTACCAAGAGGGACACCCAAGAGGCAAACGTAGAGGCTAGTTTTGAGACAGAGGTCAAGCTGACTGAGGGGTTGGACATTGACACTAAAATGGAAGAAGAAGACAATGCTGAGATCAATGCAGATAAACAAGACAATACTATATCTGAGAATAACAGCAGGAGCTATGAGCTTATTCTAACAGCTGGAGAGTCCAAGATGGAAGTCAGAGATGAGAAAATAGAATCCAAGATAGAATTTAAGGATGAGAATATTGATGCAAATAATTAAACTATGGATGCAAAGGTTTCTGTTGAGAATGCACATGCTGAGAAGACTGAACACAGCCACGGCAGCCATGGAAGCCCTGAGCTATCTCAGTCATCATCAGACAATGATGAAGGTGGTCCTTCGATGTTCCCCATGATCAGCATGTTGAAGAGCGCTGCCCTGTCCTCGGACCAGGTTGATGAGATCCTAGACAAGGTCATGTATTGTACTGTCCCTTGTTTTAATGCATAGTTTATTCTATTGATTCTATGGATCTATTGTACTTGTTCCACCAGCCATCAGTGATTGGTCTATGTGTTCTGATGTATGCATGTGTATTAAATAAAGTGTATTCAATTCAATTCAAGGTGATCAATGTCCTGACTGGGGAGGGCCACGAGGTCATGTTCTCTGAGGACAGGCCAAGTCTTACCTCCAGCCCAGAGTACCGACCAAGTATGACCTCAAGCCCAGACTCCACGGTGTGTATTCCCTCAAGCCCAGAATCCAGACCAGGTCTTACCTCTAGTCCAGTGGAAAGAACAAGCAGTTCCTCCATACCAGAGGTCAGACCAAGCAGTTATTCTGCCACCCCAGGGTCCAGGCCCAGCATTGAGTCCCTGTGCTGCGTGTCCGGCGGCCAGGATTAGGAGATCCATGTCCAACGCCCATCTGACCCACCTGGCAAGCTCCTAGGAGGCCAGGCCAGCACCCTGAGGTCCCAAAGCCCTATGCTGCTCAACGAAAAGGATCTGTCAGACAGGGAGATAATGGCCTATGCCAACAGCATTATCAACATTATCATGCAGAAGATGCACCATGACGATGACCTTTACGAGTCTGCGGGTGGCCAGAAATCATTGTCCCCAAGAAGGCGATCACGCCCAGCTCTCAATACTCTCCTCAGGACAACTCCGAAGATCCCTGTGCTTTACATCCCCAAGAGGGCTGATCTGAAATCATTGAAGTCAGTTGATCCGAAGGCCCAGAGAGTAGTCAGGTGGGTGCTGCAGACCATCCAGAGACGCCATGGGTGGCTGGATCAGGCTAACGACCACAGCAGACAGGCCAAAGAGAGCTCTGTGATGTCATCCAGGTCCTGCTCGAGAAGCACAACCACAAGATGGTCACTACTGGAGATCTACAGGTGGCACCTAGCCAAACATATGTGCCTCATACTGACGACAGCTTCAAGATGAAGTTGCAGGAGGCTACAGTGAAACCCATCAGCGATATCATTGAACATCTGTCCACCAACCTGCTGAGATCCAAGTCTTACTTCGTGCCCAAGAAGAGATGGTCATCGTTGAACACCCTGGCCAAGAGCATCTCATTGAACAACCTGAGGTGCCGAGCTGTGGTTTCGGTTGTGGCCATGGACATCAGCTCCAATGTGGTTGAGAAGCTCAAAGAGGCATCAGGTAGCAGCAAGACCACTTGCTTGATGACCAGCCTTCGGGATTTTGTCAGAGCCATGACCGTCAGCCATCCAGGGCTCAGCCAGCAGGCCGCCTCACATGGATCAAAGATTCACAATGTTTATAGGGAGGTTCTGGAGATGATTGTGACCAAGCTGAGGAGTTTCGTCACCAATGGGGAATCATTTCACAACCCCAGAGAGCACTTGGTGCAGAAGATGGCAGAGAGCTGCCTCGAGGTAGAATGTGCTTTCATGGAGATTCTGCAGTCACTTAAGAGTCACGGAACAGGTGACGAGGCATGCAGCACCTGGGCAGTTGATCGCATGTCCACAACTATCTCTGACACCATGTTTAAACATGTGACTGGGGGCCATCAACCTCAGGCGAACACCAAGCCTCCCCAGCAGGGGTCTACTGCTCCAGTCAAAGGCTGCCTCAACACTCCCTTATTATCCACCATGTCTCGTCTACAAGATAAACTTGCTGAACCACCAAAGAATGTCAAGACAGAGAAACAACAAATCTCCACCATCAGATCACCCACTATGGAGACCAGGGTGCAGCCATCCCATTCCATCAGCATGAATGTAACCCCACAGAAGATGGCCAAGGATGTGCTATCTCCTAAAAGCTGTGAGCGGCAGGATGTTGCCACGTTGTCAGGCCTAGTAAGCATGCGAAACCTAGTTGATAGAGCGCCTCACAATCTCACTCATGTCTCTGGGGCAATGGTCACAAATTGTGGTCCAATCAGAATCAGTGATGTTACCCAGGAGCGCCCTATCAAGATCAAGGCTAAAATGTCCAGGTTCTCCGTGAACCTCCTAGAAACCACTGCGGAAAGTTTGTGCATAAACTGACGGGTGAGTGGGTGTCCCTCCCAGAACTAGGAGAAGCAATGTCTACTTCTACCAGTCCCCAGCAGTGGGCAATGTCTTCCAGTCCTCAGCCAGAAAAGGATCCTGGTAAGATTGACAGAGGAATTTCTCTATTTATTTAGAAAATACATGTTACATTTTTTTTATGAAGCAAAGTCCCATTCTAAGTCTTCGACATGCATTTTTCTTATTATTATTTGGAATGCTCCTCCTCCTACACCATTTAAGCTAGACACATCATTCAAACTTTAAAACGTGCAGATCGGTCTGGAATAGTGTGCTTTTATACAACTTTTATATATATTTTATCCTATTGAAGTTATAAATTTTTTTGTCCTCCTTTTTGTTTTCCATCCGCTTACATGGGATTTCCTCAAGATTCTAAAAGGCTCCACTGTGACATCATTGCTTCCAATATTACATGCACTGTCAATGCAATAATGCAACTTTTGACACAAATCAGCTACTTTGACGACTTTGCAACAACTTAGACAAAAGGTTAGAGCGTTTGCATCTTCCTATATTCTGCTATTCAAATCTGGCATTTGAACAAAAAATCTTATTCTGATAAAAAGTTTGTTTTAGTAACCGCATCAACATTTTCTGCAACTTATTTGCAAACAACTGCCATATTGACCACTTCCCCAACAAGTTAGCAAAACGTTAGAGGGTATGACATCTTCATCTACCTCTCTGCTATTGAATTCTGTTCACGGAACCAAGATATCCGTTACGGTTCTAACGATACAGCTGTTTTAGTAACTGCATTACCACATTTCCCCCAAACAACTGCTGTTTTGACCACAAACATGAAGGGTATGAAATCTTCCTCTACTTCTCTGCTTTTCAAAACTGAAACAATATTAGGAATAGCTTCTACTAGGGGTGTAACGATTCGTTTTAACAACGATTCGATTTGTATCACGATTCGTGGTTGTCGATACGATTCAAGGACGATTTTGGTTCATTTAGAACGATACGATCCGAAACGATTCAGTGACTTGAAATCGATTCAGTAACCTTTTAGCCAAAAAATTCAACCAGTGTGACTGAAATAAATACCTGGATACTGGACAGTGCAGGTGAAGTTTCCTAGATTCCTGTTTCTTGTAATGGAATCAGGTATCAATTAATTATGAATATAAATAAACAAGTAAACAACAATGAATGGCAAATGCATTCACATTTTATTTGAATAAAGTGCAAACAACACTTTAGGTTGAATTAACAGGAAGTTAAAATTGTCTGATCTCATTTTCAATATTCAATACATTTTCAATAAAAGTACAGTAAGTGCAACCAACATTTCAACAGTAGGTTTACCTGCTACTTCTGCTTTTGTTTTTCAACATAAAAATATTACAATATTAATATCAAAAATAAAGTGCAACCAACATCTCTTCAGGTTGAATTAACAGTAGGTTTACCTGCTACTTCTGCTTTTGTTTTTCAACATAAAAATATTACAATATTAATATCAAAAATAAAGTGCAACCAACATCTCTTCAGGTTGAATAAAGAGTAGGTTTACCTGCTACTTCTGCTTTTGTTTTTCAACATTACAATACAAATACAGTATTAATATCAACAATAAAGTGCAACCAACATTTCTTCAGGTTGAATGAGCAGTGGATGAACCTGCTACTACTCTCATTTTAATAAACAAACAATATTCAACAAAAGATCAAGTGTAACCTACTAGGCTACTCTTCAATGACTACAGATTTTTTTTCAAAAATATCAACTGATCAACATGATCTGGCTGCAGAACACTTCTCTGTGCGTTCACTATGTCGCCAGCAGTACTAAAAACTTCGTTCTGCTGGCACACTGGTGCCTGGAATGCACAGGTACCGTTTAGCAAGGGTGGAAAGTACAGGTAGCTCTTTCTCCTGAGATCTCCACCACTTCATGGCATTTTCAGTCAAAGGCAACACATCTTTTGCTCGGTACTTTAACACCTCTGCTCTGGCTGTCTCGCTTGTGGATTTTCTTTCTCTTTGGGTGAAGGAATCGCCAAACAGCGCATCTAAGGCTTTCTTCTTACAAGGAGGTGACTCATTTGGAGCTACAATATAAGAAATATATTTCCAAATATAGTCATGTTTCTCATTAATACAAAACAACAACAATCTTTTATTGGTATCACATGAAACACACCTGTGGTCTCTTCATTGAATCCTGACAGCTTTGTGCTTGAGCTTCCCTCGACTTCCTCCTGATTTCCCATTGCTTGCATCTATTGATGTAAGAATGTGTGAACTGTTCAAATTTCTGCTCTGTAATACTGCACACATAAATTTAGAGGAAGATAAAGAACAGATGAGATTTGAGAGAGGACAAATGAAAGGGGAGAAGAGAAAAGAGCAGAGGAAAGAGGAGAGAAGAGTTACCTGGTGGGACACTTCTGCCTCAAAAAACCAGTTTTGTGTAGACCTGTTCTCTGTCCTCTTTTTCCAGGTAGGGCAGTTCTTTAAATCGCGGGTCCAACGCTGATGCTGTTTAAAGAACAAGAATATTGCATTCATTGCATTATTAAATTAAGTTGACCTGAAATTGCAAGTGATGACCACCTCCTCATACACAAAATAATCAGAAGATTAAACTTTAGTATGTTTAAAAGAAATGTGGCACAGTGATGATGTAAAGCCACCATGAACTAAGAATTGTATTGCAGATATCTTGCTTACTTTTCCATATGAAAAAACAACTCAAATTCAAACTTGAAAACGCAAAGGTGTGGCATTTTACAAATTAATACAGTCTAATAACCTAAAATATTAACCAAGTTGATTTTAATTAAGACTCCAAATTAATTACCTATGTTGAGAGCATCTTGGGTGCCTCTGTAGCGTGTGGAGAGGTCACTGGCCATCACCCTCTTAATCTCTGCAACCAGGGTTGAGTCGTCTTCGCATGGCTGTAGGTGTTTCAGCAGTTTTGCTTGAAGAGGAGCAATTACAGAGAGAGTTGGCTGGTCTTCTTCACACATCACAGTGGTTGCCATTTTGACAGGACCCATCAACTGAACAATGTCATCCATGTTGGCAATATCACTCTCACTCAGCGTGCCTACATCTGTGACCCCCTTTCGTAGATCCTTGGACATCAGAGTTGCCATTATAGCTGGCTGTTGTTCCAAAAAACGTTCAAGCATTTCGAATGAACTGTTCCATCTGGTGATTATGTCTTGGATCAGTTTATGTTTTGGTAAATCCATCAGAGTTTGTTTTTCCTGTAGGGCGTGACATGCAATCGGGCTGCGGTGAAAATATCCAACAATTTTTCGCACTTTCCCCAACAACCTGGAAGCACGGTCCACCCCCAAACCCTTCTGCGAGGCAAGGTTGAGTGTATGTGCGAAGCAGGTAATGTGTGGACTGAACTGGGCTTCTGCACCGGCCACAATCATATTCCTGGCGTTATCTGTGACGATGGCAGGATTCTTGTCGTAGATTTTCCACTCCATGCAGGCTTCACGCAGTAACGCGCCAATATTTTTACCAGTATGGGCTTCATTGAAAACTCTGGTTAGCAGAACAAAGGTCTTCATTTTCCACTCCGGATCAATGTGATGAGAGGTAATTGTCACATACCCTTGATTTGAGCATGACGTCCAGCCATTGTTATGATTTAACTGGATAGAACCCAAATGCAGACAAGTACACCAAGCCAGAGAAGTTTTAACAGGGTTATTATAATGTTCAATAGTCCAGGTTTCCAATAAATGGGGAAGAGCAAGTCCAGGTTACAGGGAGGGTACAGATCCAGGTCAGGGCAGGTGTGGTACCGTAATGTCCTAGTGTCCGTGGTGAGTCCAAAGGAGAGGCCCGATAGTGGAGAGCAGGATGGTGGTGGCAGGAGTGAAGCGGAGGCAGGAGTCAGGTTCCAAATATCTGTGGCACAGGAGAAAAAGTAAATAACCAGTCCAAAAAACACAAGAGGGAAAACAGACAGGTTGAGTCGGCAGCGAGACTAACATGGTTGTCTTGACTATGATCTGACGATGAGTGGAAAGTTTGACCGGGTCTTAAAGGCTGAGGTGATTATGGTGAATGAGCTGCAGCTGGAACCCTGACTCCCGCACACCAGACTTCACTCCTGCAATCAAGGACAGACAGAGGGGAGGGGGAGAGCAGAGAGAGAGCTACCTAGCAGCAGTAGGCCTAACAGTACCCCCCCCTCTACGGACGCCACCTGGCGGCCGACGGGGTTTATCGGGATGTAACCTATGAAACTCTCGGACCAGATCAGGATCCACAATGAAGCTCCTGGGCACCCAGGAACGTTCCTCGGGACCATAACCCTCCCAATCCACCAGGTACTGGAAACCACGACCTCGGCGGCGAACATCCAGAAGTCGCCGGACAGTGTAGACCGGACCCCCACCCACGATCTTGGGCGGAGGAGGGGGACGAGAGGGCGGGCACAAAGGGCTAACCGACACAGGCTTAATCTGGGAAACATGAAAGGTGGAATGAACCCGTAGGGAGGCAGGAAGCTGTAGCTTAACCGCGCAGGGGTTAACAATAGACAGTATCTTGAACGGTCCTATAAAACGAGGCGCCATCTTCTTAGACTCCACCTTCAATGGAAGGTCCCGTGACTTCAGCCATACCTCTTGACCAGGAGAGTAACCGGGAGCCTGGGACCGGTGACGGTTGGCTTGCCTCTGCATGTACGCCGAAGCTCGGGACAGAGCTACCCTGGCCTTCCTCCAGACCTTGAAGCAGCGGCGCATGTGGGACTGCACCGAGGGTACCGCAAGTTCCCTCTCTTGGGAAGGGAACAGGGGAGGTTGATAACCCAGAGCACACAGAAAAGGAGACAAACCAGAGGAAGCGTTAGTCAAGGTGTTATGATCCGTCCAAACGATGAAGGGTTGTTCCGCCCCCTCCAACCAATGTCGCCACTCCTCGAGAGCCAGCTTAACGGCGAGCAGTTCACGATTTCCAACATCATAATTCCTCTCTGCCTGAGAAAGTTTCCTTGAGAGAAAAGCACAGGGATGCAGTTTGTTATCTTCAGGAGAACGTTGTGACAACACTGCACCTACCCCAGTGTCGGATGCATCCACCTCCACGACAAACTGGCGGTCGGGGTCCGGCTGCATCAGAATGGGAGCCGAGGCGAAGCGATGTTTCAGTTCTTCGAACGCTGATTCGGCCCCCTTCATTCCAAGCGAACGGTCGTGAGATGGAGGTGAGAGCGGTGAGTGGCGCCGCAATGCGGCTGTAGTCCTTGATGAACCTCCTATAGAAGTTCGCAAACCCCAGGAATCGTTGAAGTTGTTTTGCGGGTAGAGGGAGCTGGCCAGTCCGTGACAGCAGAGATCTTAGCTGGGTCCATCCGCAGCTCCCCTGAGCTATGATGTAACCCAAAAAGAGGTCTCAGACACATGAAATTCACATTTCTCCATCTTCACAAACAGTTTGTTCTCCAACAACCTTTGCAACACCTGGCGCACATGCAGTTCATGTTCCTGGGAGGACTCTGAGAAAATCAAGATATCATCCAGATAGACAAAAACAAACCGATTCAACATGTCCCGAAGGACATCATTGACTAGTGCCTGAAAAACAGCAGGGGCATTAGACAACCCAAAAGGCATAACCAGATACTCAAAATGTCCCAAGGGTGTGTTGAAGGCAGTCTTCCATTCATCACCCTTACGAATGCGCACCAGGTGATACGCATTTCGTAGATCCAGTTTCGTAAAGATGGTAGCACCATGAAGGAGGGGAAAAGCAGAATTAATCAAAGGCAGAGAATACTTGTTCTTAATGGTGATGTTGTTAAGTCCACGGTAATCAATACAGGGTCTGAGGGTCTTATCCTTCTTAGCAACAAAAAAGAATCCCGCTCCTACAGGTGACGAGGAAGGACGCATAATACCTGCCGCCAAGGAGTCCCGAATGTAGTTCTCCATAGCCTCCGTCTCCGGCCGGGAGAGATTGTACAGGCGACTGCTGGGGAGCGGGGCTCCTGGCTGGAGGTCTGTGGGCAGTCGATAATATGGAATTGAATGTTCTCCTGATGATTTCCCGACACTCTAAGACAAACAGGAACAGTCTGATGGGTAATGCGGGTCAACAATTGTCCATTTAGACCCTTAGCCTGCAGCGGACAGTCCATAGGAACAGTCTCCAAATCCATTTGTTGAGCCCACTCTCTATCCAAAAGCTTTCAGTCGGCACCAGAGTCAATCAGCGCACTAACAGAGAAATTCTGGGACTGCCACTGGAGGGATGCCTGGAGCAGAATGCGGGGAGAAGAGGAAGAATCCGCTGCTCGGCTCACCAAAACTTCTCCCATAAATGATGAGCCGGCCCTTTTCCCGGACGAACTGGGCAGGAAGGAACGAAATGACCAGCTTCTCCACAATACAGGCAGACCCGAGCCTGAATACGACGTGCACGCTCCTCTGAGGACAACCGTGCACGACCCACCTCCATGGCTTCGGGTTCAGTCCTCCTCGTATCGACTCGGGAAGACACGGCTCTCTCCGTAGAGACGATGCAGGGAGGAGTCTGTTGATGACAGACAGGTTGCTTGGAACTAACACTCCTCTCCCGGCGGCGCTCCCGAATCCGATTATCCAACCTGATAGTGAGTGAAATAAGATTATCCAGCGTAGGCGATTCATCATATGACACCAATTCATCTTTTAAGGTCTCAGACAAAGCATTGATGAACACTCCTTGTAATGCCTCGTCATTCCAACCACTCACTGCTGCTAAAGTCCGAAACTCCACTGCCATCTCCGCCACACTACGAGCCCCCTGCCGAAGAGAAAACAGCCGTTTCGCAGCCTCCTTGCCTCGTGCGGGGTGGTCAAAAACCTTCCTCATCTCCGTGGTGAAGGCAACGTAAGCGTTGCAAATGTCCGACTGACTCTCCCAGACCGCGGATCCCCAGGCACGAGCGGAACCGCTAGTAGAGTTGATAAGGTAGGCAATACGGGCTCTTTCTGAGGCGTAGGTGAGGGGCTGTTGTTCAAACACTAACGAGCATTGAGTCAAAAAATCGCCACAGGTTCCCATGTTCCCGTCATAGCGCTCTGGAGCAGGAACAAAAGGCTCTCTGATCTGGGCTGAAGGGGTAGTAAGGGCAGATACTTGATTGGAGAGTAATTGAACCTGATTAAGCAGCACCTGACTGTCCTCAGCAATCGTTTTAAACAGGGTATCATGTTGGCCAAGTAAAATGCCCTGATTGGCTATGGCAGTCCAAATTTGAGTGCACTCTGGGGTGGTATCCGAGCTACTGTCTGCTGGGTTCATGTTGGTCAGATCATACTGTTATGATTTAACTGGATAGAACCCAAATGCAGACAAGTACACCAAGCCAGAGAAGTTTTAACAGGGTTATTATAATGTTCAATAGTCCAGGTTTCCAATAAATGGGGAAGAGCAAGTCCAGGTTACAGGGAGGGTACAGATCCAGGTCAGGGCAGGTGTGGTACCGTAATGTCCTAGTGTCCGTGGTGAGTCCAAAGGAGAGGCCCGATAGTGGAGAGCAGGATGGTGGTGGCAGGAGTGAAGCGGAGGCAGGAGTCAGGTTCCAAATATCTGTGGCACAGGAGAAAAAGTAAATAACCAGTCCAAAAAACACAAGAGGGAAAACAGACAGGTTGAGTCGGCAGCGAGACTAACATGGTTGTCTTGACTATGATCTGACGATGAGTGGAAAGTTTGACCGGGTCTTAAAGGCTGAGGTGATTATGGTGAATGAGCTGCAGCTGGAACCCTGACTCCCGCACACCAGACTTCACTCCTGCAATCAAGGACAGACAGAGGGGAGGGGGAGAGCAGAGAGAGAGCTACCTAGCAGCAGTAGGCCTAACAGCCATCTGTCGTTATCGCTACTCGTTCAGCTTGAGAAAGCGACAGCTTCACATCATTCTTAGTACTTTCGTACAATGCAGGAATAACCTTTTCTGAGAAGTGTGGTCGGCTTGGTATTGTGTACCTTGGCTCCAATGTTTGAATCATTTCACGGAATCCCGGATTTTCAACCATACTGTAGGGTCGCATGTCTTTGCAGATAAACTTGGCAATTGTTGCCGTGATGTTTTTCGCCCGAGCTGAGTTTTGGCCTAGTCTCTGACTAAACATGCAGGCGAGACCTGAGGCTTCTGCAGATTTGACTTTACCTTTCGCTGCTGTAGCAGCGGGAACGCTGCAAGAGGTGCCTGGACGGTCGGTGTTGTGTGAAATCCCATGGCGCCTTAGTAGGTGGTTGGAGAGATTTGTCGTGTTGCCGTTGTACTTTACTTGACCTTTACATATCCTACAAACAGCGAGCGACTTATTTAGAACATCTCCGTCTTTGCAAAAGCCAAAGTGTTTCCACACACTGGACCGCAATGGTGGCTTGATAATTTCTCGCTCGTCGGCTTCTCCTCTGTAGTCCGCCATGCTATGTCTGGTTGTCTTTGCGCCTTTGCGCTGCTGTTGGCGCGATGACGTCACGGATAGGCAGACTGAATCGAGTAATGTTTAAAGCCTTTATCATTAAAAGTGCTAAGAAAAAACATCCATATAAAGTCTGACGTGCTTAAATCCAATGGGTTATTTCCTAGTATCGATACAATCGATTTATTACATTTTAAAACGATGTTAGATCGATATATGTTGTCCAAAAGGCCAACTCGCCGAGCACAGATCGATGTAGTTGGATCATAGGAATATAAATCGATACATCGATGTAGTAGATGGATCGTTACACCCCTAGCTTCTACCAATCAATTTCTAGATGCAGTAAGTCATGTCAGAAGCTAACATAATCCAATATAACTACATTCCGTTTTGAAGTTCACTTTCCTTGCTTGGTCTCACAACACTATCATGAATCTAGCAAATAAGTTTTGTGGGTCAGAGTGCAGTATTTATTTAGTTTCAAAGCAAAAACGTACTGTATGTTAGCATGTTTCTAACACTGGCTTTAGCAATGGAGGGAGCAGGCAAGCCAAGGCAACTGTTAACTAGCAACAACTGGCTCGGACAACAACTGCCACCTTTCACTCCCTTCATATTTCATCCGATCACTTCTCATTGCACTTTTTTCAGTTTTCACACGCAACAACTGTAATTTAGACACTGACCACAACCACGCAACTATTGACCACAACCACATAACTATCGACAACACAACTACTGACCACACAACTACTGACCACAACAACACAAGTACAGACCATAGCTACTGACAACAACTACTGACCACAACTAATTAACACAACCACACAACTACTGACCAAAACTACTGAACCACACAACTACTGACCACAACTACTGTAAGTCGCTTTGGATAAAAGCGTCTGCTAAATGGCATATTATATTATTATATATACTGACCAAAATCACTAACCACAACAACTGACCACAACCACACAACTATTGACCACAACCACACAACTACTGACAACAAAACGTTTGACCACAACTACTGACCACAGCTATGGCACACAACTCCTGACCACAACTACTGACCACAACCACACAACTACTGACCAAAACCACACAACTACTGACCACAATTACTGACCAAAACCACAAAACTACTGACCTCAACCACACAACTACTGACAACAACACAACTACAAACTCCTGACCACAATTCCTGACCACAACTACTGACCACAACTACTGACCACAACCACACAAATACTGACCACAAAACTACTGAACCACACACTTACTGACCACAACCACACAACTACTGACCACAACTACTGACAACAACCACACAATTACTGACGACAACAACTGACCACTACTGACCACAACCACACAAGTACTGACCACACAACTACTGAACCACACAACTAATGACCACAACCACACAACTACTGACCACAACCACACAATTACTGACCACAACTACTCACCACTACAGACCACAACACTGACCACGGCTGCTGACCGTAACCACACAACTACTGACCACAGCTACTGAACCACACACCTACTTACCAAAACGACTGACCACAACTACTGGCCACAACTAAAGACTACAACCACACAACTACTGACCACAATTACTGACCAAAACCACAAAACGACTCACCTCAACCACACAACTAATGACCACAACAGACCACAGCTACTGAACACAACTCCTGACCACAACCACACAACTACCTACCCACAAGTAATGACCACAACTACTGACCACAACCACACAAATACTGATTACAATGACTGACCACACCCACTAAACTACTGACCACAACTACTGACCACACAACTACTGAACCACACAAATTCTAACCACAACCACACAATGACCACAACTACTGGCCACATAACTACACAACTAATGACCACAAAAAAAAATGACTAACCACAACTACTGCCCACTACAGACCACAGCTACTGACCACAACCACACAACTACTGAACCACACACCTACTTACCAAAACTACAGACCGCTACTGACCACAACTACTGACCACAACCACACAACTACTGACCACAACCATACAACTACTGACCACATAACTACTGAACCACACAACTAATGACCATAACAACACAACTGCTGATCATAACTACTGACCACAACCACACAACTACTGACCACAACCACACAACTACTGATCACAACTACACAACTACTGACCACAACGACTGCTCTGGTCTGCACTAGCTCTGGTCCAGTTCTGGTCCTGGGCGTAGCTAGCTAGCTAGCTCTGGCTCGCACTAGCTCTGGTCTTGCTCTGGTCTTCGCTATAAATTATAACTACTTAAATGTGCATATATTAGCATATAATACCTACAGACAATAATTGTAACTCTTGAACCGTTCAAGCTAGAGACACCAAACCAACTTTCATCGGTTCAGGCTATCTTAACTTCAAAATCTTTAAACTTTTATTAACTAATAACTATATAAATGTGCATACATTTGCATAACGTAACCCACCAACAGTAACTCTTAAACCGTTCCAGCTACATACACCAAACTAACTTTCACATGTTCAAGCTATCCTAACTTCAAATTCTTTAACTTTTTTATCAAGTAGAATGATCTAAATTAGCATAAAGTAATGAATCAACAGTAACTCTTGAGCTGTTCAAGCTAGATACACCAAACCAACGTTCATATGTTCAGGCTATTCTAACTTTTCATCTACTTAATTTTTTTACTATAACCAGTCACCACCACTACTATAACGTTTTCCAAAACCATACATACTTTAAAACTGCTTTGCTTTAAATATTAAAGTAAATATTCTACCACTACCACAATAATACTTTTAAAGAGTTGAATCCAGTCCCATCAATTGTACTTGAAGTACAATTACCATCTAGTTCATGTTATTTTTGTTATTAAATGTATAATAAAAACAAATAATTCAGCCTTCGTCGCTATTGATACCATGTCATGGTTCCTAAATGTAAATAAAATAATTATCTCTTCTATCACAGAGAACCTGTGTAGGCCACAGTGTTCAGAGGAGATTCACTACTGAGTCTCCATCCGAGCTCTTGCCACGGAGCAAACTGAAATGGGAGGAGCTGATTGGTATGCTGTGTAAATTGATGGCCAAATACATCATTAGCTCCTTGTCTCTGGATAGTGCTTTTCAGGTTCCAGTTGATGCAGTCTCAGGTAGGAGTCCTAAATACCTTTATCGATCCTGTATGATATTCATCACACCTCATATTAGATAGAATTTGGTGCAAAATATACTTTAGGCTACTGTATATTATTTCATAAAATCCTGATGTATTTTTCTTTCCACAGATACAAAGGAAAGCAAAGCTTCTGCTGTGAAGTTGGGTACGAATACCAGAACACTGGTGCCAACCCCCCCTCCTCGCCCCACCCTCACTAACAGCCAGAAGGATAATACGCCTGTCCAAGAGGACAGCAGGAGGACAATCCGACCTCTCCAGGCTGCCAAGAGGTAAGTATCCCTAAGGTTAGAGGCAGACCTGTAGCTAGAAGGTCACTGGTTCAAATCCTGGGCAGGGCAATGAAAATGTGGGAACTGAAATTGCAACTGAAGGGCTGGTGGTTTCAGAGAACATTTTGAATATCCTTTGCAAAATGGACTAATAAAGTTATATTCTTTCTTCCCTTATTCTCTAAAAAAGGGTGGTCAGCTCCATGGACTTGGACATTTCCAGGACCACTAGTAGAAGCAGTGGGATGGTGGCTCAGCTGGGTTGTCCAGTCAAGAGCAACAACATTATGTTCAGCAAGCCTCCAAGCCCCTCTTCAGCCACCTCAAACACATCCCTGGCAGCCTCTGAGGTCACTGAGAATTTGTTGTGTAAGCGCCTCCAGGGGGATTCTCCAGACTTCATGTCATCCAGCAGCCACACCAACCCAAGCCCCACAGAGGGACAGTAGTGACAACAGTCAACTAATGGAACTGTAGAAACTTAGTTTTCTAAATATCTAGGCTTAATAAAAGTAATTTTGCATTGACATTATTTGGTAACTTTTTCATGATTTAATATGGTTAATATGATAATAATACAAAGTAGACTACCTGGATTTTGCCTTTTGAGGTGTAAGCAAAGATACTGGTAACTAACCCACTAAAGGTTTCCACGTGTCTGTGGTGTAAACATAGACCATGAAAGAAAACTGTGTAAGGACAAATATTGACGTCATTCTTTGCCAGCAAATCATGAACACCGTACGTTTATTGAATGTGTCGTAAACATTCCATAGCGATCATAACCAAAGATTATCTATTATATTTACAAGATAGCCCAGTGACCGCTTTAACAATGGAAATGGAAATACATGGGATGGCGAGTGAGGTCAGGTGGGGGAAAAAGGGCTTATCTCACGCGGACAGATTTTGGGTGGAGTAAATCCTCTCGCTTCGCCTCTTCCTCTCGGTCATAACGCTGGATGATAGGAGAGAAGTGCTCCTGACCGTAGACTAACATAAATGAGATATTTCGATGAAAATGTTTCTTAGTATAACAGACGGTCTGCGGTTGATTAGCGTCAATTCGTAGTCACGAAAACTCCGACGAAAGCCCTCATCTGTCAACATCACCACCGGGAAATTCCAACATCACTTTCATCTGCCTGGCTGGAAGTGTAGGAGTTGGTGGTCTCAAATAGGATCAAATTGAACTGTCCGTATCAGACAGAACCCTGGTATGGTACTAATACCCATTTGGATGCTGTGCATAGGATATGCTTTATACTTAGCTACCATTCACTAACGTTAGTCTGTTCATCACTGAATTTTGGGCTAACTAGTTAGCATTAGCCTAGCTAGCGCGTTAGCCTAGCCAGCTAAGCGGTCACTGGAAATGTAATCGGGTCACACACACAGCTGTTAGTTACCTTGATTGATAGCCAGATATGATGGATTATATCAAAGTCGAATTGTTCTCTTCAGGGAGTGTATATTTTGGGGACATTATTTGCATACACTGGATACGCTTGGTGGCAATGTTGTTGATTCAATGACGACATGCTCCACTCTAACTTACCGGTACTGGAACATGTTTGTAGCTAACGTTACTGGCAACGCGCTAGTCGATGTTATTGTTAGCAAGTTAGGTAGCTAGCTAACATTAGCTAGATCATTAGCAAGTTGCTGCCTATGTAGATAGCTAGGTAACTAGCAAGATAGCGGTGGCAAGCACTAACCAGCTCCTCTGCTCTGGACGCCCAAAACTGGGGAGAGATCAAAAGTAGCCACAGCATAGTTTTTCGTAAATCATGAAAAATTGCGAATACCAGCAAATCGACCCGCAGGCACTTTCAACGCCAACCCCGACACTGCCGCCGCAACCCGTTGTTGTTGAGGAAGAGAAGAAGGGGGAAACTGCACGGAGAAAATGGGAAGTTTTCCCCGGCAAGAATCGCTTCTACTGCGATGGACGGATCATCGTGGCTCAGCAAAGCGGTGTCTTACCACTCACCCTCAGCCTTATTCTGGTCACCACTGTACTGTTCTTTGTATTCGAGTAAGCACAATTTCTCGTTTTCTTTTGCATTGCTTTGAAACAAAATAATGTTTGCCCTAGCCAAGACAATGCCACACAGGTTTCAACAAACCATGGTAAGTTTGGTTGTGTGTCTAGCAGTTTAAACAACACAGCAGATTCTGGTCACAACAATATAATAATAGTTTTAATGCTAGAAAATGTCATTACATCTTCCTACAGGTGTCTTGCTGAAATGTGTGTTACATCTCCTGAGACTATGCTACAGGTGTAATTAAAAAGGGAAAGTTGTTTAAAACCAGATCCTCTCTGGGTGGTTGAGAAACTCTATTGCAATATTGTACTATTGTGTGTGTGTCAATCTGGTTTGACAACATTTTCAGTTTCTCATGTTGAAAATGAGAACTAGTCCTTCATGTAGTTACAGTTACATTTGAGTCATTTAGCAGACGCTCTTATCCAGAGCAACTTACAGTTAGTGAGTGCATACATTTTTCATACTGTTAGTCAGGGTCCTGAATGTTGCTGCAGTGCTCTGCAATCAATATTGTCCTCTTTAGTTGTCCTGGTGATAAATGACCTGAATGAAGGCAGGCTACACAAAACACTTTAGGCTGCGTTTACACAGTCAGCCCAATTCAGATTTTTATTTTCAGTACCCGACAAACTGACGTCACGCCGGATGCACACGATTTCTGGTTGCGGAAAGAAAGCAGGATGTCACCCATTGTCAGTCAGCGCCATGTATTATCAGCCACTGATATAAGCTCTTGATTTAAAAAAAAACATTTTTTGGGGGGATTCTCATAGGTTTACAATGTTTTGATTATTGCTTGAACAGTTGCTAAGATTATATTTGGTTGTGAGAGTTGCAAAATACTTATTTTGGATGCAGCAGTTGTTCGCTAGAATGCTGACGCTCATTGACAGGCTTGTAGCAAAGCTAGCCAAAGAGCCATTTTACTGGTTGAAGTTGAAGTGTTTTTGAAGTAAAATGCAGTTGATTGGCGACGATGACACATACATTATATTAAGCATAACATTCATACAAGACTTACAATCCAATTTATAATCCAAAAGTAGTGTGTAATACACTCATAAGCAACATGTAAATAAGGCTTTTTAGCTGGCTGTCTATGATAACTTCCCAGTTTTTGTCCCCCACGGTGGGGAAATTGTGAATAGCAACTCGGAGTATTGCTTAATGTGATTTTTCTGGAGAAGTGCCCCCGGACTTGTGCTGATAATGCACAGTAATATTCGGAATACATTGTGAAAAACAAATACTTAAGCTCACCATTTGAGCTCCACACAGATTTACTGCATCTGTAACTAGCGGTATTTGTAACTAGCGGTTTACGTATTAGCAGGGAGGGGTTTCTGCAAATGTCACGCACATCGCCCTCTTGTGGCAATGTTTGCAAACACAGAAAGGGGCCTATTGGTCTTTTGATTAATCAGATCAGTTATTTTGCCAAAGATCAGAATTGGGCTGCCTTTGTAAATGCAACCTTAGTTTTCACATAAGGTAGTCCACTTTAATTGTTGCTGAATATAGTCCTCTTTTTCTTTGTCCTGTCATCACAGCTGTCCCTTCCTGTTGAAGCACCTGACCGTGTTCATCCCAGCGATTGGAGGAGTGCTGTTTGTGTTTGTGGTCATCTCCCTCCTGCAGACCAGCTTCACTGACCCTGGCATCCTGCCCCGGGCCACACCGGACGAGGCCGCAGACATTGAGAAGCAGATCGGTAAGGGCAACACATACACACCTGAAAGAACATTCTTCCTTTCCCACTCACTTTCCCAGCTTTGTGTACACGTTCACCTACACTGCCCAAGTGACTGCATTTGTTTTCCTGTTCCATATTCTGGTCTCTTTTTTACCTTTTATCACCAGTTTCTTTGCGCTGGTTTTTGAGACACTGTAGTAGCAACATATATGCTAGTTTCCTGCTTTTTTTTGTTGTTGAAGCAATGCATTATTCAGCCAACAAATGGTTGAACCTCCATAATTACAGGCTTCCTCCTCCCTTGAGGGAACCACACACATAGTCTCTTCTGACTGAGCATGGAGGGATGGATGGATTGATTGATTGATGGATGGATGGGGGGTGGATTGATAGAGGTCTTTGAACTGTTGATGGCACTGCTTGTTGCTGTGTGGATGGTCAGTCTGCTGTGTGGGTAGTTGCCTCTGCTGTTTAATTGTGTGAAAAATTAATGGACACAGGCCCATTTGCAGTGGGATGCCACTAACATCTCTCTCTCGCTCGCTCGCTCCCTCCCTCTTTTTCTCTTTCCATCTCTTTCTCTCTCTCTCTGGTTCTTTGTAGAGTGGCAACTCACTTCACGTAGAGGGGGTTGTGGTTTAAATAGTGATTTCATTGTGCGGCACCAAAAGTATAAAAAAAAAAAAGTTAAAGATCTGATTGGTCAAAAGACCAATTAGTGGGGGGGAAAAAGATCAGAATTGGACTGCATGTCTAAACGCAGCCTATGGGATTGCCAGGCAGGCAGCACACTTTCATACATTACACAGAGCCTGTGTTGATTGATTGCCTCCCCCGTGACGCCCCCTTAATGGCCTTCACTCCGCCAGCAATTAGGCCTAAGGCCACAACTGCCTGGATCACAACATGGACACATATATATTACACACACACACACAAAGCATAGGTTTTACTATCCTAGTGGCGACCAAAAATAGATTTCCATTCAAAATCCTAATTTCCCTAACCCAAATTCTAACCCTAAGCCTAAAATAGGAGAATTGTCCTTGTTTTACTATCCTTGTGAGGAATCTTGGGGATTTCCGTTACCCACGAGGATAGTAATACACACGCATACACATACCTTGTGTACTATATCTCCTGATATGTCCTCCCTGTCTTTCTCTCCTCCTCAGATAACTCTGGCTCTTCCACCTACCGACCCCCTCCCCGCACCAAGGAGGTGATGATCAACCAGCAGGTAGTGAAGCTCAAATACTGTTTCACCTGCAAGATGTTCCGGCCACCGCGCACCTCCCACTGCTCCCTCTGTGACAACTGTGTGGGTAAGGACCAGTGACAGAGGGGGGCGTTCAACATGGGACACAGACAGAGGGACACACTGATATTTATTAGATTGAATTATTTAGACTATACTACACAGCCTGATACTGAGATTGTTTTGTAGAACAGTCTTTATTTATCAGTCTTATAAAGAGGATTTATTAATGTTGGTCTCCTCCATAAAGATGCTGATCAACTCTGAAAGCAGGGCCTCTTCATTTAAATAAAACGTATCTACATTTCATTCAAATGTATTTTCCTATTGAAAGGGGCTTGAGAGCTTGGCCTCAATGTCAGTGGGATGTCCTTTGTAGATATTTGTACATTTTCTTCCTCCTCAATCTCACTCTTCCTCCTCGATCTTTCTTCCTGTCCTCCAGAGCGATTCGACCACCATTGTCCCTGGTTGGGGAATTGTGTTGGGAAGAGGAACTATCGTTTCTTCTACACCTTCATCGTCTCTCTATCCTTCCTGACAGTCTTCATCTTTGGCTGCGTCGCCACACATCTAGCACTGAGTACGTAGTCTACATAGCAGACACTGCCATGG
Organism: Coregonus clupeaformis; assembly: GCF_020615455.1. NCBI lineage: Eukaryota > Metazoa > Chordata > Actinopteri > Salmoniformes > Salmonidae > Coregonus > Coregonus clupeaformis. The sequence continues at coordinate 37,658,846 of NC_059199.1, forward strand.
CTTGTGATTTTGTATGGAACTGTTGCGTGGATCCTGATTATCATCCTGTCATGGTTTTCTGTAACAATCTTCAATTTTTCTGTCCTCAGGGGCACAAGGAGGGAGAGGCCTGATGTTTGCTCTTCAGGAGAGTCCAGCCAGATATCCTTTTACCAGGACTCTGTGTGTCTAGGGTTACCGATCTGATCCCCTCATAATACCACTTCCTGATTCGAGTAGTTCGGTGTTAGGGTAACGAAACTGTCATTCACTTCAGCTTCTTGGCCGTATTGCAGAATAAGAATGGGTCTCTCAATCTGTCTGTTCAGCTGACATCTCTGGTGATATTTAGATACTCAAACCATAAATGTTGTCCTTGACTTTTCTTTCTGCACTGCTGTGGAGCTGGTGATTTGCTTATTTTCAGTTTGGTCCATCTTGGGCCTCTCAGGCTTCCATACCTACCTGGTTGCTTCTAACCTGACCACAAATGAAGATGTGAGTAAATGCCAATGAGTGTGATGTCTCTGTCTCTTCTGGGATATGTATAATAAACATATAGGTATTATACACTTTAAAGGTCCAATGCAGCTGTTTTTATCTCAATATCAAATCATTTCTGGGTAACAATTAAGTAAAGAAACAAATAGCTTCTTAGCAAAGGGCAATTTCTCAAGGAAGAATTTAGCTAGGACTGTCTGGGAGTGGTCTGAGTGGGGAGGGGGAAATGGAAAATGAGCTGTTATTGGCAGAGAGGTTTAGAACTCTTTCTTATTGGCCTATTAACTAATTTACCACATTGATGCCACCATGGAAGGTGGCATCACTATAAGGGCATTTTCATAATTTTAACAATTTCACAGTATTACTCCAACCTTAGTGTGGAAATGTATATAAAACCCAGGAAAATCACATATTTTGACTGCACTAGGCCTTTAAACAGTTAAGTGACCCTCCCAGTAACGTGCAGATGGAAAGTAGCCATGTAGCTTAACCTGGTGTCATGTAAACTAAAACTAGTCTAGGATGAGGACTGATGGTCAATCTTGTGTGTCTCTCTTCTTCCCAGATCAAAGGCTCGTGGTCGGGGAAGAGTGGGGCGGAGGACACTGGTAACCCCTACAGCTATAACAACATCGTTACTAACTGCTGCTCAGTTCTCTGTGGACCCATGCCTCCCAGGTGAGACTCAGCATGGTTTATAATGTGTCTTTGATAGGGTTTGAGTAAGTTCTTTTTTCAAATCAGTCCATTTAGGAAGTGTTAAAAAAAACGTTGAATTAAAAATGCCACATTGTTTTCTGAGGTTTAATTTCTAATCACTCCTTGAATTGACTAAAAAGGAAGCTGAATTGACCTGAAGCCTGACCTATTTGACTAACCTGTTTCCTCCATGTTGTCCCGTGTCAGTTTGATTGACAGGCGAGGCTTCGTGCCGGTGGAGGAGTCTTCCCAGACAGTTGCCATGGAGATAGAGCTGCCCACGCTGGCTGCTAAGAATGAGATAAACGTGGTAGGAGGGCCCACGCCGTCCCAGCTGCCCCCCAGTGCCTTGCAGGTTCCCCCCTCCCCTCCACCTCTATCTGCAACCCCAAACTCCCTTCAGCCTGACTGCCATACTCCAATTTAGTTGCCTTTTCCAACCTAACCCAACCCCCCTTCACTGTTGCCTGACTGGCTGTTGTGTTTGGGTTCACCCCCTCATGACTTAGTCCCACATACCAGTGTACTGTATTACTATTGATCAGGATCCAGGATCCTGTTGTTGTGGTCATTACATATGTTGTTGCCTGGTCCTGGTAGCCCAGTCTACCCCAGACTGTTCATTGTTTACAGTTGACAGTAAAAGACTGTCTCTGGAAAGAGGAAGTGAAGCCGGCTGCTAGGCCACGTGTTTGACGTGGGTGAAGCTCAACCGTTAGTTACTCACACCATTCCATGCCTTAATGTTATAATCATCAACTCTGTTATTTAGGTATTTCATTTCAGTGAAAAGGGGAACATAGCCTATATATGATTCATCCACTTCCCAGCTGAGTTAAAGGTTTTGCCCTTGTTGTTTTGTGGTTGAGGAGAATCTTAGGTGCTAGGAGTTTTTATTAAAATATGTTTGTTTACAAAGTGCGACTGCCACTGGGCTATTTAGTTCAGTCGGACAACAGTGGCACTCTCCTACCCTTCAGACTATGTTGAGTCTGTCTGCCTCTTCCAAACCAACAGGCCTTCCTTCTGTTTACATTCAAGCAATAGGGAAAACCTAACCTAACCTTGGTTTACTTTAATGGTACAAGGGCTCTGTCATATCTGCTGGAAGTTTGCACATTATAATTTCTTTGCACAGAAGGAGTTAGACCAGAGAGGGAGACCAAGCACAGTATTGGCTCAGTATTTATACTTTTAGCAAACACATGCTGGTAATGGAAGCGGTTACTGCTGGGAACTTACCTGTCACAAACACGTCTGTACCCAAGAGCTGTTTTTATTTGTCTCAATCTGGACACCCTCCCTCACTGATACTCAGTTGGTCAGCTAAAAAAGAGTTGGAGAGGTATTTTATTTATGCACATGGAATTATCTTTTTTTACAGTGTGAACACACTTATTTGTCTTCCCTCAATGTTCTTGTTGTCGTCTGTATTTTGTATTTGTCTCTGACTTGACTCTGTGTTGTTATTGGAGTGTGAGGTGTGTTCTGTTCTGTTCTGTGTGTCATAACATAATGTAATGGTCATGTTAAAGGTGACACAAAAGCTACTTAAATTTTTTAATTTTAGTCATTTAGCAGACACTCTTATCCAGAGCGACTTAAAGGAGCAATTAGGGTTCAGTGCCTTGCTCAATGGCACATTGACAGATTTTTCAGTCGGTTTGGTGATTCGAACTCTCGGCTACCTGCCGCCCTCAAGCCAGTCAAATCATCTCCCTCTTACTGTTTTCTTATGCTTTTAAAATATGTTTTGTATTACAATCTTATATTGTTTGTCTGTTTATTTTGGTCTTCTAAATATTTATATACGTCATTTTGGAATATATTAATATAATATTATGTCCATCTGAAATGTACAGTATTAAATATTGCATTTAAAAAATGAAGTAAATACATTTATTTCCAAATGAGTTGTTTTCAATAGACATGAATTCCTTTTTTTTTTATTCTCAACTGTTACAGTTAAGATGTAACATAATCATACGAGTGAACAGTCCCTATGTCGTCATTGTCACTAAGCCTCACCCGTATGCCTATTCCATAGTGTCAACTGGTCTCCGTATTTGTCTGTATGTCCGATCACCAGCCCCCACTAGGAGGACAACTGTCTGGACTTTGCTCTGTCCTGTGTTGGCTGATGAGCAAGGTTAGTGGAGACAGACAGACCGAGATTGGTGAGATGACCCCAGGTAGAGTGCAGTGCAGGGTGTTTGGCTGGCCTTACCCGTCTCTGTGGCTACTGTGTCTACATCTGGGTCAATTCAGGAAGTCAGTTGAATGCCAATTCACTTATTTGGGAGTACTGAATTGAAAACTGAATAGAGCTCAACCGTGGTGCAGAAGGGAGGTTTTCTAGGGGGCCCTCTCTCTGTGGCTGGTTGCTGTCTGCTTTGTTTTCTGCCTGGCTGGCTGGCTTCTCTCAGTGCTGCTATGCTTCTTCCTTTAACATGGCTGATTTCAACCACGTCAGGCTGTATCCCATCACACACAGAATCAGCCTCTCTAAACTCAAGGTCCAGACTTGTGAGATTTGGAGTATCACACTCTCAAAAACGGAGGAAACTATAATGGCACATTCGTTGTACTTTAATTTCTATATTTGTATTGTGTTTTCTCCTTGTCAGCTATGCCACAGATACACTCATGCTTAAATGCACAGATACAGTGAGCCCAAAAAGTATTGGGACGGTGACACATTTTTAGTTGTTTTGGCTCTGTACTACAGCACTTTGGATTTGAAATGATACGATGACGGAGGGTAAAGTGCAGACTGTCAGCTTTAATTTGAGGGTATTTTCATCAATTTCTGGTGAACCGTTACAGCAAATGTTGTACATTTGTTGTTTGTTTTGGTTGTGTTTCAGATTATTTTGTGCCGAATAGAAATGAGTGATAAGTATTGTATTGTGTCATTTTGGAGTCATTTTTATTGTAAATAATATGTTTCTAAACACTTCTACCTGAATGTGGATGCTACCATGATTACGGATAATCCTGAATGAATTGTGAATAATGCTGATTGAGAAATTTACAGACGCACAAATATCACCCCCCCCAAAAAAATGCTAACTTCCCCTGTTATTGTAATGGTGAGAGGTTAGCATTTCTTGGGGATATGATTATTTGTGCGTTTAACTTTCTCACTAAACGTTTGACTACTTCACATAAGTGAATTTGTCCCAATAATTTTGGACTATGTACAAAAAGTGCAGTAATTTCTAAACGGTTCACCTGATTATGGATGAAAATAATCTCAAATTAAAGTTTACAGTCTGCACTTTAACCTACCTCCATAGTCATTGTATCATTTCAAATCTAGTGCTGGAGTACAGAGCCAAAACAATGAAAAATGTGTCGCTGTCCAAATACTTTTGGAGCTCACTGTATATGTGCACACCAGACAATGATCAAAATAACTTTTTCAAGCAGTAGACTCGTTAATAGTTTATAGCGATTCCGTCTTCCCACCTGCTTCTTGTTTTCTATTTTGAAGCATAAATGGCTGGACAGAATTGTTCGACAGAGGAGAAAATGCAAACCATTCGAAATTACCCTCGGTGCTCAGGTTCTGAATGTGTTAAATGTGCGCTGACAGCTACGCCAGTCCTTTACATAACATCATTAGAGCATCTCTGTCTTCTCTACTCAACCAGTCACAAATGCAATTATCTCCACAGTACAGTGTTTATGCTCTGGTGTTTTTTTTAAAAACTTTGTTACTTCATCTTTCAAGTAACTTTCATTGATCTGTCATTTTTGCAAGTGATAACCCTCAAAGGACTATTCTTCAAGGCAATGGCCTCGTCCCCAGCCGTTTAGGCATCCTACTTGACTCTCAAACGAGAATTTGATGTGATCTCTGGTACTGTGGGAATACCGTGGTACTGCAGCCCTGTGTTACATTTCTTCATCATCTGCATGGTTACCCCTCACCAAAACGACTGTCTGCTACCAAGCATCATCAGAATACCTGCATGTCCTTCTTGCACCAATACAATAACCTATAGCTTGACCTTTGACCCATAGCTTTGCTATGCATAGCTGTCTGAGTGACCTCTCCTCTCCCTGGGGGGATTTCTGTTCTTAAATACATGCTTGCTTTTTTATTTTCAGCTGAGCTACAGTGAGGGGAAAAAAGTATTTGATCCCCTGCTGATTCTGTATGTTTGCCCACTGACAAAGAAATGATCAGTCTATAATTTTAATGGTAGGTTTATTTGAACAGTGAGAGACAGAATAACAACAAAAAAATCCAGAAAAGCGCATGTCAAAAATGTTATAAATTTGATTTACATTTTAATGAGGGAAATAAGTATTTGACCCCCTCTCAATCAGAAAGATTTCTGGCTCCCAGGTGTCTTTTATACAGGTAACGAGCTGAGATTAGGAGCACACTCTTAAAGGGAGTGCTCCTAATCTCAGCTTGTTACCTGTATAAAAGACACCTGTCCACAGAAGCAATCAATCAATCAGATTCCAAACTCTCCACCATGGCCAAGACCAAAGAGCTCTCCAAGGATGTCAGGGACAAGATTCAGAGGAGAACTGGGTGAAAGTGTTGTGGTCAGATGAGACCAAAATGGAGCTCTTTGGCATCAACTCAACTCGCCGTGTTTGGAGGAGGAGGAATGCTGCCTATGACCCCAAGAACACCATCCCCACCGTCAAACATGGAGGTGGAAACATTATGCTTTGGGTGTGTTTTTCTGCTAAGGGAACAGGACAACTTCACCGCATCAAAGGGACGATGGACGGGGCCATGTACCTTCAAATCTTGGGTGAGAACCTCCTTCCCTCAGCCAGGGCATTGAAAATGGGTAGTGGATGGGTATTCCAGCATGACAATGACCCAAAACACACGGCCAAGGCAACAAAGGAGTGGCTCAATAAGAAGCACATTACGGTCCTGGAGTGGCCTTGCCAGTCTCCAGACCTTAATCCCATAGAAAATCTGTGGAGGGAGCTGATGGTTCGAGTTGCCAAACGTCAGACTCGAAACCTTAATGACTTGGAGAAGATCTGCAAAGAGGTGTGGGACAAAATCCCTCCTGAGATGTGTGCAAACCTGGTGGCCAACTACAAGAAACGTCTGACCTCTGTGATTGCCAACAAGGGTTTTGCCACCAAGTACTAAGTCATGTTTTGCAGAGGGGTCAAATACTTATTTCCCTCATTAAAATGCAAATCAATTTATAACATTTTTGACATGCGTTTTTCTGGATTTTTGTTGTTATTCTGTCTCTCACTGTTCAAATAAACCTACCAGTAAAATTATAGACTGATCATGTCTTTGTCAGTGGGCAAACGTACAAAATCAGCAGGGGATCAAATACTTTCCCCCCTCACTGTAACTGTTCTTGCTTCTTCTTATCTTTTCTGCTCACCTCTTTCTCACGTCTTTTTTCCAACTCTATTCTCTGTCTTCTCCCCTTATCTCGTCTCTTTCTCTCCGCAACCCTCTCCTTCTCCTCCCACCCAGTGCACACAGGGAACTAAAGACCTGTTGGAGTCGGCATCTCGCTCTCCGTGCCCCCAGACAGGGAAACCCCAGACAGTCTCTTCCTGTCCAGACAGCATCGGCCCAGCTGACTCGGCGGTGACCTTTAACCCTGCTGTGACCTCCGACCCTGACCCTGTTGCGGTGCCCTCTCTGAAATGCGGAGGCCGTCACCACAGCCACACCACCAGCCCTCCGGTCGAACCCCGCCAGCAGCACCACCACCATAACCGGCAACACAAGACACGGTCGACGCGGAGCAGCAGCAAGCGGGCCGCTCTCCACATTTCCAACCCGGCTTACAACGTCAGCCTCAGCCCCCCCACCTCTCCAGGCCTGGGGCCTAGTCATGGTACAGGGGCAGAGGACCACAGAAGAAGGGACAGTTTTGCCGCACTGCACTGACTCAAACCAACTCTAACTCCCTCTTGAGTGAATGAACCTGCGCCTTGCTGCCTTCCACAGATCTTCGCTCTGCATGATGTACAACCGTCAGTTTAGTCCCGTTTGCCAGACTCATGGAGCACGGCTATAGGAAGAGACTGCAGTCAGTCACACTTTGGATGCAGTCAGGTGGTAGCTGGTCCATCTTTTATAATCCATGTAAGTCCACAAGTCCTCTGAGAGAGGTGGGACATGGCTCGCCGTGGAATGTTAGACAGAAGCATCACCAAGACACTCTTTACATCCTGGGCCTATGTGGTGAATGGGCAGAAGGATGTGTTACTAGGATCTATTACTGAGGATAGCTATGGAGTTGTGACCGTCTGGGGATGTCACTGCACGGTGGCTACTTTCACTAGCTAGGCCTAACTCACATCTGCTACTGCTGTATAGCCTGCTTGGGCCTTTACTAGGCTGCAAATTAATGGAGAGCCATTCCAGAGATACATTACAGCTTCCTATCAGAAGAGGGCGCTACCTGCTATGTGAGATGCAGTGAGAGGGGTAAATGTGGTGTGAACCGTTTATATAGGACACATACACAAACCTCCTAATGCTCCTAATGTAATTGAACTGAATAGCCCCATTCTTTACAGCGAAAAGCACAACGAAAGAGCTGATGTTTTGTGGGGCAAACTTGCATAGCTGCTCAGTGAGCCATACATTCTACTTCTTTTGACATACTCAAGCAGAAAAGACCTAGCCATTACTACAGAGCCTCATACAGACTCTGTTATTATGCCTAGCATCCAAACTGATGTCGCTATGTTTCACAATGATGAGTGCAGCGTTTTGTCTGGTTTAAGGCTTGGCAAACCTTGGATACCTACCTACTCATTTGGGATGGCTCAGATTATTAGAGTAGCTGGCTTGAGACCCAAAAACCTGGCGGTGTGAGTGCCAAACAAGTCGAATCCTTTTTTATGTAAAAGCAGAACCGGACGGATGAGCTTGAGTTAGTATGTGATAGGCTAGCATTAGTACATAGAGCTTTCTATATATCAATGTCTTGGAACTTGAAGAGACCCCTACATCGATAAGAGTAGCTCTCGTACTTAGCCCTAGACCCAAGGACAATAGTAAGAGTGACTAGTAATCACAACACGGACATGACTGAACTGCACTGGCAGACGAGGACATCTTGAAAATCCTAACTGCTGTATTATGGTTCAAAACCAACCATTCATTCAACAGTAACGACTCAAGACACTACTACAGCATACCTGAGAAATGCTTCACGCCACACAGGAATGTTTTATTTTCTTACTAAAGCAGTGTTTCTCATTCATGTACACCTCTATAATACTTCTATATACTTGAGACATGTTAGCAGTATCGTGCGTTGCATGTGGTTGCCTCATGCCATGTCCAAAGAGTCCTTCCTCCTTGTGTTGCCACTATTAGTCCAGACAGGATCACCAGCACTTACTATTCCTTAATCCACATACGAGATTAGATGTGTGAATCTGATCCCTTCCTTGATTTTGAGCAGTGATACTAGACCAACTGAGTCTCTTGTTCATTTGAACCTTTTTGTTCTTTGTGCGGTTTGACAAATCTAATATGGTACTGTGTGATGTGAGAAGGCACACTGAACCAAGGCATCTGAATGGGAAGAATTCAGACAGAATTCAGATTGAGACCTGTCTGTGTGCTAGAGGCTTAGTTATTTGATATGCAACTTAAACATGAAAGTTCATGTTGATCCGCTTTGTTACATCTATCCCTGCAATACTTGCACAGAAAACGCAATGAACTGACACTGAGCATGAAACGTGACCACTGAGTAGTAGGTACACACAATGATCACTTAACACAAATACAATTATATTCCTATGGTCCACTTGGACCTACAGTATTCATATTCACTAGAGTAGAGAAGTGAAGTCACTGCACATTTTGTATTTTAAAAAGTGTTTCCCTTCATCACAACTTAGACATAATGTAGATCAGTGGTCATCCACAATGCATTGTGGAGGTTGGTTTCAATTTGTATACTAAAGGGCTTTTTCTGTTATTTCAGCCAATATTCCTCAAAATGAAAAGCACTGACTTGATAATGGTTTATTGTATGTCAATCATGGATCCAGAATGATTGGTCTGTTGAGCTCTGTGCTTATTTATGTTCAACATTATTGATTCTTTATGGAAAACCGTAAAAACATTTGTAGTATGAAAATGTATGCACTCACTAACTGTAAGTCGCTCTGGATAAGAGCGTCTGCTAAATGACTAAAATGTAAATGTAAATGTGTGTTTATAACCTGAGTGATATGCTTGTCTTCCCCCATACAGTAACTGTAATTGATGCACTCTGTTCACATTTTACACACCAAGGCCACCAGATGGCGACAGTTACAACCAAATGGAGATTTACACGCCATGTTTACACACTTTCAAAAGAGCTCTCTTCCCAGAAATAATACAATGTTTCCTCAGTCAAGTAGTCACGTAAACATAGTATTGTCTGAGAGCATTTGTTTATCTTTTGTTTGTTTTTATTTACTGGCGAAATGGCCCAAACACGTGGACGAGTCCCCCTTAAAATTTTGATAGGATAACAGTATTTTGTCATTATTAAGCAATTCACACAGATGGCCAAGGCTTATACTGTCCATTTAGAAATAAATAAATCTAATGTAGGCCAACTGAATCGTGGGGAATGTTGCACAATAAAAGATGTACTCGATGATATTTCTTCTTCCTTCAGCAACAGGCCCCTGCATGCCCCTTAATTGTAGTTTGCCTGTGCTGTTTGAATGATGTTGAGGGTTACACAGGGCATGTGCTGTGTGTATGATTGGAGCCTATCCTTACCTCTCCCTCTGTATGTACAGTATGTATGCCTTGGCATATCAGGTAGTGTCGAGTTAGTAGCCTGAAACCATAGTAGTCTGTTTAAGAAGAACAATAAATACGTTTATGGAGAGACAGCAGCTAGAATCAGATATAATATATACCACTTAGTAGACACTTTCATCCTAAGCGTCTTACAGTACAGGGAGTGCATACATTTGTATGTATATGTGATTATTGAGGGAAATGAACCCAAACCCTAGCACCAGGATGGCTTATTTACTTCCCCAGTCCATCTATTACTGTACCATGACATAAAGAGAGAGTTGTCAGGGATGTAAGCAGGGAGATCCCCACATCAGCTGATGATGAGAGGGTCTTTATCTTAGTGTTAGGCTTTTCATCACTATTTACTATAAAATATCTATCTGGCATGGGGTCATGCCTCTGTTTGATATGATACGATCAATTATTTGATCTAATAGGTCTGATTTTCCATCAGGATATGCATAAAGGGACAACTTTGCTGACCAACCCTAATAACAGGTTACAGTGTCTGTAATGATGATGATGACCTGTATCCTATTTCAGTGATGATGTGGCCACGTCAATTGGTTTTGTAGAGAGTGATTGCACACAATCACAGGGATTCCTTTTCCACTGGTCCATGCTACAAATACTGAGTACCATTCAGTGCTGCTGCCCTATTTCAAGCATAGCAGTAAATAAGTGCCTCTTCACTGGAGGATCCTGATTGGTGATTATTGGCAAAACACTCTAATTATCCACTCCTGATCTCTCTCTCTCACACACACACACACACCTAATAACATGAGTATTGTAGCGACCCTCTAGCTCTATCATGTGGGGGGCTCATGGGGGGAGGAGTTGCCCCTAGTTCAGATAGCTGATAGGCCACTAGTTTTGGTGGTTGGGGGGGTCAGAGCTAGACAGACCGAGACTGCATGGATCACAATAACATCTCTGAGTTCTACCAAGTTCTACAGTGAGCCAGATAAGTGTATTGTTTTGGGCAACCCTTCTAACCCTCTGTTAGCCTGTATTTCGAGGGCATTAAAACCAACTTGAGCTACCGTCTCCTTGTTATTCTAGTTAGCTAACTACACTACCAGTCAAAAGTTTTAGAACACCTACTCATTCAAGGGTTTTTCTTTATTTTACTTTCTCAAAACATCAAACCTATGAAATAACACATATGGAATCATGTAGTAACCAACAAAGTGTTAAACAAATCAAAATATATTTTATATTTGAGATTCTTCAAATAGCCACCCTTTGCCTTGATGACAGCTTTGCACACTCTTGGCATTCTCTCAACCAGCTTCACCTGGAATGCTTTTCCAACAGTCTTGAAGGAGTTCCCACATATGCTGAGCACTTGTTGGCTGCTTTTCCTTCACTCTGCGGTCCAACTCATCCCAAACCATCTCAATTGGGTTGAGGTCGGGGGATTGTGGAGGCCAGGTCATCTGATGCAGCACTCCATCACTCTCCTTCTTGGTCAAATAGCCCTTACACAGCCTGGAGGTGGGTTGGGTCTTTGTCCTGTTGAAAAACAAATGATAGTCCCACTAAGCCCAAACCAGATGGGATGGCGTATCGCTGCAGAATGCTGTGGTAGCCATGCTTGTAAAGTGTGCCTTGAATTCTAAATAAATCACAGACAGTGTCACCAGCAAAGCACCACCACACCATAACACCTCCTCCTCCATGCTTTACGGTGGGAAGCACACATGCGGAGATCATCCGTTCACCCACACCGCGTCTCACAAAGACACGGCGGTTGGAACCAAAAATCTCCAATTTGGATTCCAGACCACATTTACACTGGTCTAATGTCCATTGCTCGTGTTTCTTGGCCCAAACAAGTATCTTCTTCTTATTGGTGTCCTTTAGTAGGGGTTTCTTTGCAGCAGAAGGAAAAACTTGGATAAAAGTTTGCCAGCTAGCTACCTGACTACCGTGGCTAGCTAAAGTTACGTGGAGAACGGGGGTTGAAAATGCTTTGAGGGAATCCGAAAGTGGTATGGGACAATTATGGCCAAGGAGGTGCGTGTGCATGGACGTCGGAGGATCTGGCCGAGGAGATTGCCAGGGCATTGGAGCACAGATGCCGCTTGAGGGTGACCGCTAGAATGATGGCGGTTGAAGCGGGCGTGGGTGCTTCTGCGACTGTGCTTCACGCGGATTCTGGGGGGCAGACCGAAGGGCTGACGTCGACGCTGCGTGAAGAGGAGGCTGGGGCTCAGGATGTAAACAAACATGGCGGCGCCCAGTCCCCGATTGCGTCCGTATCTGTTAAGACCCCTAACTACTCCGGTAAGGTGGATTGGGAAGCTTTTCATGCTCAGTTTGCATTGTTAGCTCATTCTGGGGGGTGGTTGAATGAAGATAGGGCACTGCAGTTGGTTTTGTGCCTCACGGATGATGCTCTGTCCTGTTTGATATTGATTAGCCCTGAGGACAGACGCGATTATTGGGCTTTAGTTGGAGCACTGAGGTGGCGCTTTGGACAGTGTGTACAGCCCGGAGAGCCACTACGGGTGCTAGCTAATGACATTGAGAGCCTCTCTCGGCGGGCATATGCTCACATTCCCCCATCCGTGCAGAGCGAGCTAGCACGGGACCAGTTCATACATGCGCTCTCTCCTACGGAGCTGCGCATACAGACCCAGCTGGCTCATCCTGAGTCATTGCAGATAGCCTTGGAGATGACTTTGGAGAGGGAGCTCGTGTGGGCTGGGGCTTCGGTGGCGGTGCAGGGAGAGACACCCACTGTGCGGGCTTTGGGGCAGAGCAGCCCAGAACCGGAAAAGCCTGCATGGGTGGCTGAAATGACTAAACTCATTCGTGCTGTGTCACTACAGGTGGCACGCAACACACGCCCTGGTCCCATGGTCTGCTGGGGGTGTGGTCAGCCAGGCCATCTGCGCCGGAATTGCCCCATGTCCCCCAGAGCTCAGGAAGATGGCTCGGGGTCCGCATAGACGGGGCAGTGCGGACCCCTGGCTCTCTTTCCCAACCACCACCATCGCCAGGAGGAGCCCACCGGCACAGACGGGGGAGCAAGTCTCCACGTCCCCCAGAAGCAGACAAGTGCAAGCAGATGGAGCCTGTTGTTGTGGTGGGCCGGACCTGTGTTGGGGACTTTTGTCATGTCCATGTCACTGTGGAGGGGCTGCCCTGCTCTGCCCTGGTGGACACTGGGTCCACAGTAACCCTGGTGAGGCCAGATATTCTGCCAGGTTGGACTCAGTTTGAGCCCACAACTGTGCAGCACAGCTGCCCTTCCCATGAAAGGGAAGCGAATAATGACTCTGACAGTAAGGGACAGGACTGTGCTTTATCCTGTGTGGGTGGCGGCTGTGCAGGACCCTTGTATCCTGGGGTTGGACTTTCTTAGGAGCACAGGCTGCCAGTTAGACCTAAATGGGGGCACACTGAGCTTCCAGGGAGGGCCGGTAGTCACCATGGCCCCCACTAATGTCACATTCACACATCCCAACAACCCCCTTACTCCAACAGTTAAAGCAGCAGAGACTCATGGCTGCCCCCCCTCCCCCACATCTGTGTGTGACTTTTCCCCAGCCCCTCTGTCACCTACGGCTGTGTGTTACATTCCCCCAGCTACCTCCACAACACATCCCCCCGTGAGCCTGGGCCACGCCCCCCCAGCCCAGCTACCCCAGATGGGAGAGGAGAGGACGCTGTCTGCAGTGAGGGAGATATGGTAGAGGAACTGTGTTGGTCTTGACCCCGAACAGCAGGAACGGTTGTGGCAGTTACTGTTTGAATTCAGAGATAGCTTTGCGCTGAGTGAGGAAGAGGTGGGTCAGACTCATCTGGTGCAGCATGAGATCGACACAGGTGATGCTCGGCCCATCAAGATATATATATTTTTTATTGTCCCGCCGTATCCCGCTGGCACGCCAGGAGGCGACAGACAAGGCTGTGTTGGAGATGCAGCGGGCAGACTTCATCGAGCCCTCAGACAGCCCCTGGGCGGCACCAGTCGTCATGGTTCCTAAGAAGGGAGGCAAGCTGAGGTTCTGTGTGGAATACAGGCGGCTGAATGAGGTAACCAGGAAGGACTCATACCCCATACCACGCATCGATGAGTCGCTGGACCTGGTTAGGGGGTCCTCATGGTTCTCCTCACTAGACCTCCGTAGTGGCTACTGGCAGGTGCCCCGCTCCCCAGAGGCCAGAGCCAAAACTGCGTTCTCCACTAACAGAGGACACTGGCAGTTCAAGGTCCTGTGCTTCGGCCTGTGCAACACCCTATCCACTTTTGAGCGTTTGATGGACAGGGTGCTGGATGGCATCCCCCGACAGTGTCTGGTATACCTCAACGACATCCTGGCCCATGGCAGCTCCTTCCAGTCTGCCCTGGGGGCGCTACGGCGTGTGCTGGAGAGGGTGGCTGCCGCAGGCCTGAAGCTCCACCCTGAGAAGTGCCACTTCATGAGGAGAGAGGTGTCCTTCTTGAGTCACCAAGTGGGGGAGGAGGGTATCAGCACCATGGAGGACAAAGTGGGGGCTGTCTGAGACTGGCCCACCCCCACCGACCATCATCAGCTGAAGAGCTTCCTGGGCCTGGCCTCGTACTACAGGAGGTTTGTAAGGGGCTTCTCAAGCGTCGCTGCTCCCCTGAACCGCCTGCTGCCGAAGGACAAGGCCTTCACTTGGACAGTGGAGTGCGAGGAGGCCTTCAACACCTGCAAACGTGCACTGATCAAGGCCTCCGTGCTCGCCCCCCCCCGACCTCACCTTGCCCTTTATCCTGGACACAGACACGAGCAATGTGGGCATGGGTGGGGTGCTGGCCCAGGTGGGGCCAGAGGGGGAGAGAGTGGTGGTGTACTTCAGCAAAACATTCAACAAATATGAGCACCGCTACTGTGTCACCCGGCAGGAGCTCCTCCCTGTTGTGGCTTCCATCAAACACTTCAAGTACTACCTGGGTGGCCTGCTCTTTACTGTAAGGACTGACCACTCTGCTCTCCATTGGCTCATGTCTTTCAAAGAGCCAGAGGGCAGGTTGCATGCTGGTTGGAGGAGCGTCAGCCGTACGACTTCACAGTAGTGCACAGGGCAGGGGCACGCCACTCCAACGCCAACGCCATGTCCCGTCGGCCCTGTACTGCAGACGGGTGCCGCCACTATGAGTGGAAGGAGGGCTGTGAGAGAGAGCTGTGTGCAGAGGAGGGGGTCTGTGCAAGTGTGTCGGGCGAGCGGGCCTGTCTGTTGTGAGCTGCAGACTGTCGACGTGGCTGAATGGGGGCAGCAGCAGGGACGGGACACAGACCTACAGCCAGTGCTCCAGTGGGTAGAGGCGCAGCTGAGGCCACCATGGGAAGAGGTGGCAGCGCTCTCACTCGCGACCAAAGGGTTGTGGTCAAAGTTTGAGAGACTGCGGCTGGCAGATGGAGTGCTACAGCTGGCATGGAAGGTGCCAGCTACGGGAGAGGAGAGGTGGCAGGTGGTGGTCTCAAAAGCACTGCAGGAGGCTGTGCTCCAGAGCACTCTTGGGGAGGTGGGGACTGGACACTTTGGGGTCATAAAAACTCTCCGCAGCCTCCGTCAGGGCTTTTACTGGGGGCAGCACAAGAGGGATGTGGAGGACTTTTGCCGCTGCTGTGACAACTGCACAGCGAGAAAGGGCCCTCCAGGCCGTTCTCATGCTCAGCTCCAACAGTTCCCAGTTGGGGCTCCCATGGAGAGGGTGGGAGTGGTTGTATTTGGGCCGTTCCCCACCACAGACAGTGGAAACCGCTGGGTGCTCATAGCCATCGGCTATTTCACAAAATGGCCCGAGGCCTTTGCTCTGCCTGACCAGGAGGCAGAGACCATCGTCGACGCCCTGACAGCGGGGATGTTCCGCAGGTTTGGAGCTGCGGAGTCCATCCACAGAGACCAAGGCAGAAACTTTGAGTCCTGTGTGTTTACCACCATGTGTGAGGCTGGGTATGCACAAGACCCGCACTACTCCTCTCCATCCTCAAAGCGATGGCCTTGTGGAGCGCTTCAACAAAACGCTTGGACAGCAGCTGGCCATCGTCTCTGCCAAACACCAGCGTGACTGGGACAAGCACCTGCCCATGGTCCTCATGGCATGCTGCTCCACTGTCCAAGACCACCTCCTGCTCGCCTGCCTTCCTCATGCTGGGGAGAGAGATCTGCACCCCTGCAGAGATGGCGTTTGGTTGGCCCCTGGATAGACCTCCTCTTCCCCCGGGGCCGGAGTATGCCCGGAGACTCCAGGACCACCTGGAGACAGCCCACACCTTCGCCAGAAAGCAGCTGGTGAATGCAGGTGTGAGGCAGAAGAGGAACTATGACGTGCACACCCGGGGAAGGCACTTTGTGGCTGGGGAGCTGGTCTGGGTCTACAGCCCCCTGAGAAAGGTGGCACTGCACCGGGACAGGTTAGCCCCATACAGAGGGGCCTCTTCTCCCCAAACCCCAGGGACCCCCACAATTCCCCTCTCTGGCAATGACATTCCCCAAGCACCCACCCCCAGGCGTGGCAGACAAGGCTCCAGACAGCCCACTCACCCAGTCTCCCTCCCTGTGTCACCACGTGGTTCCCCGGAGCCACGGACTGTATTCCCCGTTCCCTCATCCTTGTCCCCCATGTCCCTGCCTTCATCCCCTGGGCCCCAGAGGGCAGCCCCCTGCCACGGACTGAGCCCCCTGTTCCACATCTGGACACTCTGCAACCATCACAGCCACGCAGGCAAAGGAGACCTCCGGGTCGCTTCAGAGACTTTGTTTATTCCCTCGGGGACGAGGGACTTTGTGGTGGGGGGGCTGTATAGCGACCCGCACAGACAGCTGTGTGTTATGTGCTATGCTGTTTGTTGGTTGTGTTGTACTTATCAGTACCCAGTGTTTGCGGGGTCCGACATGCCAGTCAACCTGCTATCTGCCAACCACGGGAATGCCTGGAATGTTATACGGTTATCCTTGATTTATTTGCCGTGGGCTACGGCCAAACAGTAGCCTGTGTTGAGTTTGTTTAATAAACCGGGAATTCGTCAACTCAATCCTCTGTCTGGACATTTGTTCATTTATGATCTAGCCAGGTCATTACAGTATCATTATCATTAAAGGACCTGAATCCAGGTCTCCTGCATTACACAAGACTGTGCTAGCCCGTTGAGCTGAAGCCTAAGTATGAGCAAGGTTACTAATCATGCAAGTGTGGTTCACTAAACCATTTCCATTACACATGAATGGAACAAACCTGCTTGTATCCAACTGGCTCTGACATCGTCGCTGAGATGAACTATAAACCAGTCAGCTCCTCTGGACATATAGACCTTATGTTACCGCTCCACGCTGCCATCCTTTCCCTGAGCATTTACTGCAGCCAACCTCTGTACTATAGGCAGAAAATTGTTAATTACAGGGCAAAGCTTTTTGGATGGCAGAGATAAAAGTTGTGTTCCACACCCGTGTTCTGTGTACTCAATGGATTAACCCCTATAAAGCAAGTGCTTGTCAGACAGACATACGTATGCACACCCTGTAAATACAAACACATACTGTTATAAACATATACTGTCCATGTATACACAAATGGTTAATGTGGAAACTAGGACGAGTTGTACTTTGTTTCGTCTTTGTTTGTTTTTGTGCACTGTGCTGTAAAATTATACACCTCTCCATCGTCCTTACTTCACTGTCTAGCATGGCTCGCTCTCTTCTCTCTTCTCTCTTTTTCTTTATCTCTCCCTCTCTTTCTCCTCCGCCTCCTGGTCCTCTCTCTGTCCCACATCCCTCCATATCTCCCTTCACCAGTCCCTGCATGGCCACAATGTTCTCTCTCTCTCTCTCTCCCCCTCCCTCCGCCTGCGCAGCCAAAACCACAGGCCACTACTCCAGCTGAGTCAAAAAGACAAACACAATTTGGCAACTCCGGGTCGAGGGCTTGCCTCATGATAGTCAGTCTCCCCAGGCCCAAAAAGGAATTCAAGAAAGGGAGCAAATCCAGTTTTATTGCTACCTAGCTAAAACAGTTAATTACATATGGTTACTGATGTGGAATCTTTTCTGTAGGCCGTGAACAAACTCTGCGGTTCTTTGCAAGCTCCCTATTTGACTTTCTCCGCTCCTTTCCCTAGCACTCGTAGCACATTGACAAGTGCTGGGAACCCAGTGCCAAGGATATACAGAGTAGAGCAGAGAGGGGACAGGGACAAGGCCTTTCCAGTGCAGGGACACAAAAGCCTGCTTGACCATATTCACTTCTGCCCAACAGCCAAGAGAAGAGTAGTACTGCTCTGAAGCACCATGCATTGCCATTCTTGTGCTTCTGCAAACTCTTCTGCATTTCTGCATTGCATGAAGCGCTGCCGGTCTAAAAATGCTTCCTGATGTTTACAGTTCCATTGTGTGGGGTTTTGGAACAGAGGGACACACGGACAATGAGGCATAGATCCTTTCACACACTGACAAACTAATACACATGTAGATATGTAAATGAAACAGAGCAGAATAACAGCTCTAGGCTGCTCACTTTTTCACACTGTTTATTCAAACTCACTCATGGACACGTGGAGACAAAGTGCCATTTTGGTGAGCAGGAGTGTGTATAATCTATCTACCAGTTAACCACTGGAGAGGGGCTGACTGGAGGAGAGGAGCTGAGAGGAACTGTGTCACTGTGTTTAATACCTACTTGATCTAGTTCCTCCAGGGCGGCCTGGCAGGATGAGTAGCTAATCCACCAAAGAAGAAAGTGTCTGTGATCCACTTAGTCCCCTGAGGAACCTGCTCTTGCCCTGTCATCACTTTCCTTCGCTGCATATCAAAAGCTTAACGCTTTTTCTGGTTCTTCAAATAGTACTTCCTGTATGGTTGCCAAGTCACAAGGAGTTGGGTCGTTGATTACATGGCCATTTCCTTTATTAATTGCAGCTCATTGAAAACTGTAAACATTTTATTTTGTTGAGAAAGATAAAAGCTAATTGGAAGCAAGCGTCTTTGAGTAGGATTTCAGTTTGACAACTTATTTTTTTCTCAGTCTATTTGATTTTGTTTGTTTAAAAAGTGAGGCTGGTTACCATGACCTCAAGCATAATGGGGAATATTGATGGGATAGTGACCAGCAACCTCTACATAGACACATCTGTGCCTGTGTCTACACTTGACACTTACATACGACTTCTGTTATCAGAATACAAAGATCGCATTGTGGTCGGATTGTGTTCGGATCTGTTAAGATGATCTGTCTGACCACTTCAGGAGGTGGTCAGGAGCGTCTAGACTTGACATTTCATGCAGCTTTTTTATTCTGATCATATAGTTCTGATCATGGAATTCCGAACACGTAATGCTTCTACACCTAAATCTACTGTGTCCACATTGTGTCCGGATTCCCTTTTCCTGCGCTATATTCAAATGCCGGTATGCATTCTGCAAACTGTGGACACGCTAAATCTGATAAAACAACAACAACTTGATGGCAGTAGCCTAACTAGTCAACTAACCTCTGTAACTAGACAGCAAGCTAGCTAGCAAAGCTAAAGAGATCGCAAACATGTTAGCATAACTCTAGCCAAACCAAAAATATTTTTTCTAAATAAGCTAGCTAACTGGCTAGCATTTATGAAGCCAGCAAACACGTTCCTCACACGCTAGGAACGTACAGTGGGGAAAAAAAGTATTTAGTCAGCCACCAATTGTGCAAGTTCTCCCACTTAAAAAGATGAGAGAGGCCTGTAATTTTCATCATAGGTACACGTCAACAATGACAGACAAATTGAGATTTATTTTCTCCAGAAAATCAAATTGTAGGATTTTTAATGAATTTATTTGCAAATTATGGTGGAAAATAAGTATTTGGTCACCTACAAACAAGCAAGATTTCTGGCTCTCCTCTATCCTCGACTTGTTACCTGTATTAATGGCACCTGTTTGAACTTGTTGTCAGTATAAAAGACACCTGTCCACAACCTCAAACAGTCACACTCCAAACTCCACTATGGCCAAGACCAAAGAGCTGTCAAAGGACACCAGAAACAAAATTGTAGACCTGCACCAGGCTGGGAAGACTGAATCTGCAATAGGTAAGCAGCTTGGTTTGAAGAAATCAACTGTGGGAGCAATTATTAGGAAATGGAAGACATACAAGACCACTGATAATCTCCCTCGATCTGGGGCTCCACGCAAGATCTCACCCCGTGGGGTCAAAATGATCACAAGAACGGTGAGCAAAAATCCCAGAAACACGGGGGGACCTAGTGAATGACCTGCAGAGAGCTGGGACCAAAGTAACAAAGCCTACCATCAGTAACACACTACGCTGCCAGGGACTCAAATCCTGCAGTGCCAGACGTGTCCCCCTGCTTAAGCCAGTACATGTCCAGGCCCGTCTGAAGTTTGCTAGAGTGCATTTGGATGATCCAGAAGAGGATTGGGAGAATGTCATATGGTCAGATGAAACCAAAATATAACTTTTTGGTAAAAACTCAACTCGTCGTGTTTGGAGGACAAAGAATGCTGAGTTGCATCCAAAGAACACCATACCTACTGTGAAGCATGGGGGTGGAAACATCATGCTTTGGGGCTGTTTTTCTGCAAAGGGACCAGGACGACTGATCCGTGTAAAGGAAAGAATGAATGGGGCCATGTATCATGAGATTTTGAGTGAAAACCTCCTTCCATCAGCAAGGGTATTGAAGATGAAATGTGGCTGGGTCTTTCAGCATGACAATGATCCCAAACACACCCCCGGGCAACGAAGGAGTGGCATCGTAAGAAGCATTTCAAGGTCCTGGAGTGGCCTAGCCAGTCTCCAGATCTCAACCCCATAGAAAATCTTTGGAGGGAGTTGAAAGTCCGTGTTGCCCAGCGACAGCCCCAAAACATCACTGCTCTAGAGGAGATCTGCATGGAGGAATGGGCCAAAATACCAGCAACAGTGTGTGAAAACCTTGTGAAGACTTACAGAAAACATTTGACCTGTGTCATTGCCAACAAAGGGTATATAACAAAGTATTGAGAAACTTTTGTTATTGACCAAATACTTATTTTCCACAATAATCTGCAAATAAATTCATTAAAAATCCTACAATTTTTTTCCCTCATTTTGTCTGTCATAGATGACGTGTACCTATGATGAAAATTACAGGCCTCTCTCATCTTTTTAAGTGGGAGAACTTGCACAATTGGTGGCTGACTAAATACTTTTTTTCCCCACTGTATTTCCTTGAATGTTTAATAAAAAAGGTGCCTCTCGCTCCCAAAACACAGATTTTCTGGAGACTTGTGGGCTGATGACGTTGCCCATTGTATGCACTTTCGGTAGCCTGATTGTGTCCAGACTGAGGAGAAGTCCATCCAGACTGAGGATACTTTTGTATTTTTTATTTAACCTTTATTAATACAGGTTTTTCTCATTGAGATAAAATCGCTTTCTCAAGAGAGATCTGGACGTGTCCCTGGCTGTGTCTACACTTGACACTTACATGCAACTTCTGCTATCAGAATACGAAGATCGCATTGAAAAGACAGGTTGCATTGTGTTCAGATCTGGCTGACCATGTCAGGAGGTGGTCAGGTGCGACCTGTCTTTTCAATGCGATCTTTGTATTCTGATTGCAGAAGTCGCATGTAAGTGTCAAGTGTAGACACAGCCAGGGACACATTGTGTGCAGATTTCTCCTCTTGAAGCTTCATGTCCACCAGATGCGTCAAACTCTTAGCGTTCTAGATTAATTGTTGTAATGCGCCAGTCTGTTGGTAGCTCTGCAAGCCTATGAAACCAGTAGGTCGATAGGAGAATAACTTTCATCTGTTCTAATTATTAGCTTTGGGCGACAGGGCGAAAATGATCTTCTCCATGCTGCAAACTGTTCTGCAGCCCTGCGAAGCACATGTGCATCAAGTACAGTAAATGCGGGCTAGACATCTGGCGAAAACAACATATTGGAAAAACACATGTGCATCTGGTGGACATATGAAGTGACACCGAAAGCGCGTACAATGGGCGATGTCATCAGCACTCTGCCCACAGGTCTCCAGACAGTAGTCTTTTTTCATTAAACTTGGAGGAAATACGTTCCTAACGTGTGAGGAACGTGTTTGCTGGCTTACAGAGGTTAGCTGGCTAGTTAGGCTACTGCCACCAAGTTGTTGTTATCAGATTTGGCGTGTTCCACCATTTGCAGAATGTATACTGGAGTTTGAATATAGCACTGGAAAAGGGAATCGGGACACAATATGGACACGGTAGACACATTTAAATGGTAGGTGTAGAAGCATTATGTGTTAGGAATTCCATGATCAGAACTACATGATCAGAATACAAAAGCTGCATGAACTGTCAAGTCTAGACAAGGCCTGTGTTTGTGTACTAAACATGCATGGAGCATTGTAAAGGGGATTTTCAGGTGAACAAAAAAGAGAGCTGTCGTTGATAATATCAATAAAAAATCTGTCCGGTTTATTACAAGTTGCAACAGAGAGACACCTCCAGAACAAAATTAGAGAGAATGTCAATGTTAATCACACAGCACTGAATGTTCTGTGAACACCAGCTTGAGAGGTTTGTAGGAAGTCACAGCCTCAGCTGCTACAGAATCACACAGTGTCACATACATTAGGGTCCATCCACCACTTCGGTGCCTTTTGAGATTTGTAACTTGCATACACATGTAGACTAGGAGGGTCAGCTCCCGTCCATGAGGACCAAAGTATCAAACGGCATTTGGGTTGTACCGTGTCCACTATTTGACGTGTCAGATAACACTAGCCAAATAGAGGACGCAGTACAACCCAAACTGTGTTCGATATCAAAGTGTCATGTTGTCATTTCAGCTGTTTGCGATGCCCTGCTGCCTGTGCAGCTGGTTAGCCCAACAGTAGTCTCAGCTTGGCAGCTCTCCTAACACTCATAACAGCGAAGACAGCCAGTGAAAGCAATAGCGTTTAATCAAATCTCAATACTGTGTCATGCCTGCCGTGGCTTTTTTTTTCAGCTCCAAAAATCAGGTTCCCTTTTCATTTACAGTAAATACCGAAATGGAAGCTGAGACTTTATATCCAGTCTATATTAAAGCAGGAAACCAAGAGCAGGACTTTTTCTCGATAATATTTCTCATACGTTGGTTGTGTGGTGTGGTACCAGGGAGGGCAGTAAAGAAAGGGCTGCGAACATGTCGTCTGTGGGGGGGTAGTTGTCTGATTTCATATTTGTCTGTTAAGAGAGGCTTCCAACGTCTGCTCTACTATGAAAGACATGCCACAAGGTACTATAATGTTTTACCATGTATGTGGTAAAGGTGTTGTTTCTGTGCTATCTTATCTTCTCTGTGTGTGTGTTTCTCACCTGTAGTAGCTCTGTATGTGTGTGTGCGTGTGCATGCGTTCATGTGCGTCTCACATTTTTACCTCTGTTCTGTTTCTTATACCTTTTTCTGCTAGTAGAGTACGAAGTTAGTAGATTCAACGGTGTAGAAGTTAAAGATGAGAACAAGATCAATATCATCTACGATCACTTTCATAACCTGGGTTGCGTCCGAAATGACACCCTATTCCCTATAGTGCACGACTTTTGACCAGAGTTCCTATCAGAGGAGGTTGGTGGCACCATAATTGGGGATTGGTATCAAATACATCAAACACATGGTTTCCATTTGTTTGATGTCATTCCATTTACTCCGTTCCAGCCCTTACTATGAGCCGTCCTCCCCTCAGCATTTTAGAGGTCACTCTAAAATGTGCAGTTTTGTCACACAACACAATGCCACAGATGTCTCGAGTTTTGAGGGAACGTGCAGTTGGCATGACTGTAGGAATGTCCACCAGAGCTTTTGCCAGATAATTTAATGTCAATGTCTCTACCATAAGCCAATGTCGTTTTGGAGAATTTGACAGTGCGTCCAACCGGCCTCACAACTGCAGACCATGTGTAACCACGCCAGCCCAGTACCTCCACATCCAGCTTCTTCACCTGCAGGATCATCTGAGACCAGCCACCTGGACAGCTGATGAAACTGTGGGTTTGCTCAACTGAAGATTTTCTGCACAATCTGTCAGAAACAGTCTCAGGGAAGCTCATCTGCGTGCTCATCGTCCTCACCAGGGTCTCACCAGGGTCTTGACCTGACTGCAGTTCTGCGTCGTAACCAACTTCAGTGGGCAAATGCTCACCTTCGATGGCCACTGGCACACTGGAGAACTGTATTCATGGCTAAATCCCAGTTTCAACTGTACCGGCAGTATGGCGTTGTGTGGGCGAGCGATTTGCTGATGTCAACGTTGTGAACAGAGTGCTCCATGGTGGTGGGGTTATGGTATGGGCAGGCATAAGCTACAGACAACGAACACAATTAAATTTTATTGATGGCAATTTGAATGCACAGGGATACCGTGACGAGATCCTGAGGCCCATTGTCGTGCCATTCACCCGCTGCCATCACCTCATGTTTCAGCATGATAATGCACGTCCCCTTGCCACAAGGATCTGTACACAATTCAGCCCCATGCTGCAAGGATCTGTACACAATTCCTGGAAGCTGAAGATGTTCCAGTTCTTCCATGGCCTGCATATTCACCAGACATGTCACCCATTGAGCATGTTTGGGATGCTCTGGATTGATGTGTATGACAGCGTGTTCCCGCCAATATCCAGCAACTTCGCACAGCCATTGAAAAGGAGTGGGGCAACATGCCACAGGCCACAATCAACAGCCTGATCAACTCTATGCGAAGGAGATGTGTTGCGCTGCATGAGGCAAATGGTGCTCACACCAGATAATTACTGGTTTTCTAATCCACGCCCCTACCTTTTTTTTATGGTACACTATATGTACAAAAGTATGTGGACACCCCTTCAAATTAGTGGATTCGGCTATTTCTGCCACACCCGTTGCTGACAGGTGTATAAAATCGAGCTCACAGCCATGAAATCTCCATAGACAAACATTGGCACTAGAATGGCCTTACTAGAGAGCTCAGTGACTTTCAACATGGCACCGTCATAGGATGCCACCTTTCCAACAAGTCAGTTCGTCAAATTTCTGCCCTGCTAGAGCTGCCCCGGTCAACTGTAAGTGTTGTTATTGTGAAGTGGAAACGTCTAGGAGCAACAACGGCTCAGCTCAGAAATGGCCACACTAGCTCACAGAACAGGACCGCCGAGTGCTGAAGCCCGTAGCGCGTAGAAATCATCTGTCCTCGGTTGCAACACTAACTACCGAGTTCCAAACTGCCTTTGGAAGCAACGTCAGCAAAATAACTGCTCGTCGGGAGCTTCATGAAATGGGTTTCCGTGGCCGAGCAGCCGCACACAAGCCTAAGATCACCATGCACAATGCCAAACGTCAGCTTTAGTGGTGTAAAACCTGCCGCCATTGGACTCTGGAGCAGTGGAAACGAGTTCTCTTGAGTGATGAATCACACTTCACCATCTGGCAGTCCGACGGACAAATCTGGGTTTGGCGGATGCCAGGAGAATGCTACCTGCCCCAATGCATAATGCCAACTGTAAAGTTTGGTGGAGGATGAATAATGGTCTGGGGCTCTTTTTCATGGTTCGGGCTGCTAGGCCCCTTAGTTCCAGTGAAGGGAAATCTTAACTCTACAGCACACAATGACATTCTAGAAGATTCTGTGCTTCCAACTTTGTGGCAACAGTTTGGGGAAGGCCCTTTCCTGTTTCAGCATGATAATGCCCCCGTGCACAAAGCGAGGTCTATACAGAAATGGTTTGTCGAGATCGGTGTGGAAGATCTTGACTGGCCTGCACAGAGCCCTGACCTCAACCCCATCGAACACTTTTGGGATGAATTGGAACACCGACTGCGAGCCAGACCTAATCGCCCAACATCAGTGCCCGATCTCACTAATGCTCTTGTGGCTGAATGGAAGCAAGTCCCTGCAGCAATGTTACAACATCTAGTGGGAAGCCTACCCAGAAGAGTGGAGGCTGTTATAGCAGCAAAGGGGGAACAAACTCCATATTACTTTCCATGATTTTGGAATGAGATGTTCCACATACTTTTGGTCAGGTAGTGTATCTGTGATCGACAGATGCATATCTGTATTCCCAGTCAGGTGAAATCCATAGATTAGGGCCTAATGAATTCATTTCAAGTGACTGATTTCCTTATATGAACTGTAACTCAGTATCTTTGAAATTGTTGCATGTTGCATTTATATTTTTGTTCAGTATATAGGGAATAAGGTGCCTCTCAAGGTGGTCTCTCTGAGAGATAACAGAATCACATCAGTTGTTCTGGGATCATCCTCAGGTTGTTATGGTTGTTACGTGTTATAAGTCCTCAGGATCTGGCAGAGTTACAAAAGTCCCCAGCTGGAGTGTTTGGGTTAAAGTACCTCTGCCGATACTGGAGCAGACTGTGTGTCCTACACACGGCTAGCCATCACATCAGTCTTCCACATCACTTAAAGCATAACAACTCAGAGATGTCCACACAATAGCTTGAATTGGAGCTGGAAGTGGAACCAGATGTGGGTCAAATACAAACAGTATGATTTAGCTTGGAGTTTGTCCTTTGGTAACGCTTTATTTGAATAGTCCATCTGTAGATGCTCTAAAGACTATCAGTAACATTTCAGCTATCGACTGACCATAGCCCTAACCTTAACCCTTACCCTAACACCTAACCCTAACCTTAAACCTTATTCTAAACCTAACTGTAACCTTAGCAAGCAGTTGCTTATCAACAGATAGTTTGTTGATAGTATGACCATCTGTAGAGCATCTACAGCATCTACATGTTTTTAGAAATTCTTGCAAATGTATTGAAAATGAAATAAAATATGAACAGTGGTAAAGTGATGTGTTGTGTTGGATTTGCCCCAAACAGAACGCTTTGTATTCAGGATAAAACATTTATTTGTTTGCCCAATTTTCTGTAGTATTACTTATGTGTCTTGTTGCAAACAGGATGCATGTTTTGGAAAATGTGTATTCTGTACAGGCTTCCTTCTTTTCACTCTGTCATTTAGGTTAGTATTGTGGAGTAACATCAATGTTGTTGATCCATCCTCAGTTTTCTCATATCACAACCATTAAACCCTGTAACTGTTTAAATCACAGTTGGCCTCATGGTAAAACCCCTGAGCAGTTTCCGTCCTCTCCGACAACTGAGTTAAGAAGGACGCCTTTATCTTTGTAGTCACTGGGTGTATTGATACACCATCCAAAGCCTAATTAATAACTTCACCATGCTCAAATGTTTTATTCATTTCTAAAATCGAAATGTTTTATTTATTTGAATGCAGGTGAATGGGACAAAGGGGGTACTTTTTAGGATGTTGAGGTGTTTTTATATATTTTTTTTATTTAACCTTTATTTAACTAGGCAAGTCAGTTAAGAACACATTCTTACAGTTACAGTGAAGTGAAGTCTCAAAACAAGGTGATGTCATCAAGGTGCGTCTGTCTAGTGGCTGGCGGAGAGCGGTGGCAGCGGAGCATAGATTACCTGTTCCGATGATAGACTGCAGGAATATGAAGAGATGTGAACGGATTGAGAGACACACACACCACGCACGGACACTCGCACGGACGTACACACACACACACACACAAACACACTGTAACACAAGTACAAGTCCTCACGTCATAACAGTACATAAGTACGTACATACAGCTGTATTTCCACATTCTTATGGTCTTTTATGGTCTTGCCTTATTGCTATTATAAACTGGTTACCAACGTAATTAGAGCAGTAAAAATAAAAGTTTTGTCATACCCATGGTCAGCCAATCAGCATTCAGGGCTCAAACCACCCAGTTTATATCAACCAATATACACTGAACAACAATATAAACACAACATGTAAAGTGTTGGTCCCATGTTTCATGAGCTTAAATAAAAGATCCCAGAAATGTTCCATACGCACAAAAAGCATATTTCTCTCACAGTTTGTGCACATATTTGTTTACATTTCTCTACCATAAGCCGCCTCCAACGTCGTTTTAGAGAATATAATATGAGAATTTGGCAGTATGTCCAACCGACCTCACAACTGCAGACCACGTGTCTGGCGTCATGTGGGAAAGCGGTTTTCTGATGTCAATGTTGTGAACAGAGTGCCCCATGGTGGAGGTGGGGTTATGCTATGGGCAGGCATAAGCTACGGACAATGAACACAATTGCATTTTAACGATGCCAATTTGAATGCACAGAGATACCGTGATGAGATCCTGAGGCCCATTGTCGTGCCATTCATCCGCCGCCATCACCTCATGTTTCATCATGATAATGCACTGCCCCATGTCACAAGGGTCTGTACACAATTCCTGGAAGCTGAAAATGTCCCAGTTCTTCCATGGCCTGCATACTCACCAGACATGTCACCCATTGAGCACGTTTGGAATGCTCTGGATCTACATGTATGACCGCATGTTCCAGTTCCCGCCAATATCCAGCAACAATATCCAATATCCAGCAACAGCCATCGAAGAGGAGTGGGACAACATTCCACAGGCCACAATCAACAGCCTGATCCACTCTACGCTGCATGAGGCAAATGGTGGTCACACCAGATACTGACTGGTTTTCTAATCCACGCCCCTTCCTTTGTTTTTAAAGGTATCTGTGACCAACAGATGCATATCTGTATTCCCAGTCATGTGAAATCCATAGATTAGGGCCTAATTAATCTATTTCAATTGACTGATTTCCTTATATGATCTGTAAATCAGTAAAATCTTTAAAGTTGTTGCATTTTACGTTTATATTTTAGTTCCGTGTAGTTAAATCATAATAACACTTTATAGATAATGTACATTGCTATGAACGCTGCTGAGGTTATGGAACAGTGTATGTATGTATGTATGTCTGTCTGTCTGTCTGCAGGCAACATATTATGTTTATGTAGTAGGATGGACAGTGAAGAGAAAGGGTGAGGAGGGGTGTGTGTGAAGAACAGAGTATGTATCAAATAGGTGAGAATGTAAAATATATTTGAGATCCAGATGAGACTTCACTTGGGAGACTGTTTGGGAGATGGAGGGAGAGAGATACAGAGAAATAGATGGAGAGAAAGATGGAAGAGAGAGAGACGTCTGAACCAGCTTGCAGGTGATTAGCCCACTTATGTCAGGCCTGGTTTCCAGGCTCACAGTAAGCAGCTAGATCCAGGTTGCCGTAGCGATGGTATACAGTAGTGTTACATCACAGCGATCAGCCTCTTAGGTAATGACAAGCTGTCTGGTTATCACACTCATTCCCCCATAAGACGACACATAGGGAAAACACAACCTGCTAGCCATGGGAAGGCAAGGCCAACAAGTTCTGAGTGTGTGTGTGTGTGTGTGCCTGTGCGTGTGTGTGTGTGTGTGTGTGCCTGTGTGTGTGTGTGTGTGTGTCTGTCTGTCACTCAGTCAGTCAGACACTTCCCATACACTCTTGGGAAAAAACGTGCTATATAGAACCTTAAAGGGTTCTTCGGCTGACCCCATAGGAGAACCCTTTTTGATTGCAAGTAGAACTCTTTTGGTTCCAGGTAGAAACATTTCTACAGAGGGTTCTACATGGAACCCAAAAGGTCTATACCTGGAACCTAAAAGGGTTCTGCTATGGGGACAGCCGAAGAAACCTTTTGGAACCCTTTTTTCTAAGAGTGTACAGACAGAAAGACATGTCTGATAGACTCTGTAATACTTCTGTAACAGACAGACCACAACATGTTTGTCTATGTCTGCAACACTTTGGCCGGGTTTCCTCTCTCCTCCACATGCATCATGTATTCGCTGTCTCTTTTATATACAGTGCATTCGGAAAGTATTCAGACCCCTTGACTTTTTCCACATTCTGTTACGTTACAGCCTTATTCTAAGCCTCATCAATCTACACACAATAGCACATATTGACAAAGCAAAAACATGTTTAGAAATTTTAACGAATGTATTGAAATAAAAAAACGGAAATATCACATTTACATAAGTATTCAGACCATTTACTCAGTACTTTGTTGAAGCACCTTTGGCAGCGATTACAGCCTCGCGTCTTCTTGGGTATGACGCTACAAGCTTGGCACACCTGTATTTGGGAAGTTTCTCCCATTCTTCTCTACAGATCCTCTCAAGCTCTGTCAGGTTGGATGGGGAGCGTCGCTGCACAGCTATTTTCAGGTCTATCCAGAGATGTTCGATCGGGTTCAAGTCCGGGCTCTGGCTGGGCCACTCAAGGACATTCAGAGACTTGTCCAGAAGCCATTCCTGCGTTGTCTTGGCTGTGTGCTTAGGGTCATTGTCCTGTTGGAAGGTGAACCTTCGCCCCAGTCTGAGGTCCTGAGCGCTCTGGAGCAGGTTTTCATCAAGGATCTCTCTGTACTTTGCTCCGTTCATCTTTCCCTCGAGCCTGACTAGTCTCCCAGTCCCTGCCGCTGAAAAATATCCCCACAGCAACAGGCTGCCACCACCATGCTACACCGTAGGGATGATGCCAGGTTTCCTCCAGACGTGACGCTTGGCATACAGGCCAAAGAGTTAAAACTTGGTTTCATCAGTCCAGAGAATCTTGTTTCTCATGGTCAGAGTCCTTTCGGTGCCTTTTGGCAAACTCCAAGTGGGCTGTCATGTGCCTTTTACTGAGGAGTGGCTTCCGTCTCGCCACTCTACCATAAAGACCTGATTGGCGGAGTGCTGCAGAGATGGTTGTCCTTCCCATCTCCACCTCCCTGACCAAGACCCTTCTCCCCCGACTGCTCATTCTGGCCGGGCGGCCAGCTCTAGGAAGAGTCTTGGTGGTTCCAAACTTCTTCCATTGAAGAATGATGGAGGCCACTGTGTTCTTGGGGACCTTCAATGCTGCAGAAATGTTTTGGTACCCTTCCCCAGATCTGTGCCTCAACACAATCCTGTCTGGAGCTCTACGGACAATTCCTTCGACCTCATGGCTTGGTTTTTGCTCTGACATCCACTGACAACTGTGGGACCTTATATAGACAGGTGTGTGCCTTTCCAAATCATATCCAATCAATTGAATTTACCACAGGTGGACTCCAATCAAGTTATAGAAACATCTCAAGGATGATCAATGGAAACAGGATGCATCTGAGCTCAATTTTGAGTCTCATACAAAGGGTCTGAATACTTATGTAAATAAGGTATTTCAGATTTACATTTCTAAAAACCTGTTTTCGCTTTGTCATTATGGGGTATTGTGTGTAGGTTGATGAGGGGGAAAAAATAATTTAATCTATTTTAGAATAAGGCTGTAACGTAGCAAAATGTGGAAAAAGGGAAGGGGTCTGAATACTTTCCGAATGCACTGTATGTCAACAAATACCCAGGGCCTCTAATGTAAAGAGTTATAGCTGTATATCTGGTTGTCACTATATGACCGTAGAGTTATGATATGTCGTATATAAGCTTTAGCTCCCATATGTTACCAGCCCTGGTCAATGTTCAAGCCAAACATTCTGAGACGAGATCCTACTCCGAGACAATCCCATTTCATTTTCCACTTTTCAGCTTTTTTCAGCTTTTCCCAGCTCTGTCTGTGACACTGTAAATAAAAGTAGTCCTGGTCAAAAGTATTGCGCAAACGTAGTGCACTTTATAGGAAATAGGGTGCCATTTACTTTATAGGAAATAGGGTGCCATTTGGGATGTAGCAGGAGATTGTGATTCCTGGAGATTTCCCACTCTGTTTCTGAGCAGAGGCCGTTTTATGGTCACGTTTCGGCATTTAGGAGCACAGAAAGTTCCTTCTTAATTAGGGGTGTGATCGGGGAAAGTCTCTGGGAAACTGGGAAAACTGCGAGTTAGTACACATTCTGTTCAGAATCTGACGGCGTTCAGACTTCAACCACAGGAGGGGAAAGATCTGAGGTTTTCCTGGGAACCACTGACTGTATCACGGCTGTAAAAACTAGACTGGTTTATTGGGGTGTGGATGGTTCGCTCTCGTTCTGTGTGTGTTTGTGTTCAAAATGAGAGGAATTTTAGGAGATGACCTCAGATTAAGAAATGGCTAGACTAGCCAAACATGGCTGCCACTGTGGTTGTCTGTGCCCAGCGAGAGGCCAGTTATACAGCCCTTAAGGGCCTTTAGGGCAGTGTTTAATACAGTAAAGGCTTGATATATGCCATCGAACATTCTCTCTCTCTCTCTCTCTCTCTCTCTCTCTCTCTCTATTTCTCTCTCTCTCATTTCTCTCTCTCTATTTCTCTCTCTCTTCTCTCTCTCTCTCTCTCTCTCTCTCTCTCTCTCTCTCTCTCTCTCTCTCTCTCTCTCTCTCTCTCTCTCTCTCTCTCTCTCTCTTTCTCTGTCTCTCTTTCTCTATAACACTGATACAGACAGAAATACAGGTTCTAAGTGCCATTTATAGGGTTAGAATGGCTCCAACAGTGAGTATATTAGCCATGTCGATACCGCCTGTCCAAAGGCCCAGGCAGTGAGTGTCAATGGAAACTCTCTGGGCCCAAATGTTGCTCACCCAGCCATCCACTCTCATTATTAGAATCCTTGGTTACGGAACGAACACAGGCTGGCTGGGAGGAATACAGGCAGAGGATGTTGCTGGGTAACCGTGACCATATTGACGACAGGTATTAAGAGCTTGAGTGGAGAGGTGGAGATGGAGGGGTGGAGAGGAGGAGAGGGGAGTAGCGGAACAAACAGCTGTAAATGGTCATAAAGTGACCCTGTGTGTCCAGGGGATGAAACGTAAGAGTGTGTCCTGTGTCTCGCCATCGATTTCTCTCTCTCTCTCTCTCTCTCTCTCTCTCTCCCTCCATCTTTCTCTTGTACGTGCTTGAGTGCATGTTTAAATAATGTGTGTGTGTTGAGATCCCATGGCCGCTTGGGCCCCAATGATAAATGGATATGAACTGTAAACAGTCACAGAAGAGCCTCAGTAGCAGATCACTGCAGGGATAGGATAGCAGTACGGAGAAGGAGGACAGGGAGAGGACTGTTCCCTCATCCACCAGGTTCAGTGTTACCCTGCAGACGGCAGACTGGGGCTGGGACAGGAGATGGTGGAATTTGCCACTGTGGTGATGTAGGAGGCTTTTGCCAGTCAACTGTCAAGTCTACTTATTAAGTCTGTCCTTTTTCCTTTTTATTTCTCTCTCACATAAAGGTATCATCCATTTTACAGTAAAGTAGAGGCTCATTCGAAAAAGTATAACATTTACATTTTTAAGCAGACGCTCTTATCCAGAGCGACTTACAGTTAGTGAGTGCATACATTATTTAGTATTTTTTCATACTGGCCCCCCGTGGGAATCGAACCCACAACCCTGGCGTTGCAAACACCATGCTCTACATCCCTGCCGGCCATTCCCTCCCCTACCCTGGGCCAATTGTGCGCCGCCCCATGGGTCTCCTGGTCACGGCCAGCTACGACAGAGCCTGGATTCGAACCATGATCTCTAGTGGCACAGCTAGCACTGCGATGCAGTGCCTTAGACCACTGCGCCACTCGGGAGGCTAAAATATTGAAATGAATGACCTTTGAACACAGTTGAGACACAGTGGGGCTTATTTAGCAAATGTTCTGGGGGAGTTTTCACACATCTAAAACTGTCACCACAAGCAAAAAATTATCAATCGTGCTCAAATAAAAAATGTTGCTAACTTGAAATCTTATAGGCTTATTAGGCAGCTACAGTCTCTTAGTGAGGGAACTCCAGTATGTTGATAAATCAGCAGCGAGAGAATGGTTGGGCGGCAGAAAAGCATGAAGAAACACAAAGACACTGTATGGAAGATTTATGGATGAGCTTCTTCAGAATCCAAGCTGAGTCCCGGCAGTAGGACGGCGGTACTGTTGGAATTCTGACTGGAGGTGACAGTTCTCCACCGGTACCTATGAAGCAGCAGAGAGACAGCTCAGAGACAGGGGTTAGCTTTGTGTCTCCTGCCCAGCAGTGTTGGTGCCAGGGGTTAGCTGGTCGGTAGTTTGGTGCCTCTAGTCCCCTCACACTCAGCTGAGATGAGGCAGTACCAGTAGTCGTGTCAAACCACCAGGCGAGGGGGCATACCACCGGAGCAGGCACTGACAGACAGGACTGAGAGTTGGCCAACTGAAGACACCATGTTTACCATCCGGGCACTGCCTAGTCCCCTGTGCCTAGTCCCCTCCCTGTCGGCCTGTCTGAGTCTATAGGGGCTCCATATTAGGAAGGATTACTACTATGGGCTGTAGAGCTACTGTGAAAAGGGTAGGGTTGCAACCCAATGACACAGAGTCAAGGGCAGGCTAGGTCGCTGGTGGGGAGCTCAACTGAGGAAGTTCCGTCCTTCGATCCTACTGTATCCTCAGTAATTACAGGCTCGGATGTCACACAAGTAAGATGTCTGGCTTTATAGAAACCATAAAATACACTGTGAGGGATTGAGAGAGAGAAAGCGAGAGAAAGAGAAAGAGAGAGAGGAGAGAAATGAAGCAGCCTGGGGGACTGAGAGGATCAGGGTCTTTCTTGATGCTTGGAGTTGGATAAAGAGTGTCATGTGTGAGCTGTTAGACTGGGGGTTCTGGGGTTTGTTGGACAGGGAGTTACATTACATTATTTGCACAGAATGTTTCTAATATTATTACCTACAGCCGAAAATAACTTTTTGGGATATTAGATCGGCGTTCACTCACCAGAAATCCAACCAGAAATTCGACTTCCCTGACCTGGATCCTTTGTTTGAACTTCCCGGAGAAGGGGGAAAAGAAGTGGGGTTTTGGTCAGACTCAGGCGGTGAGCAAACCATCCACCACCTCCGAGTATATTACTCGCTAACGTTCAGTCCCTGGACAATAAAGTAGATGAGCTCAGGTCGAGGATCACCTTCCAGAGAGACATAACCCACTGGGCAAAAACTGGTTGAATCAACGTTGTTTCCACATAATTTCAAACAAAATATTTAATGTGATGACGTTGAATCAACATGGAAAACTGATTGGATTTGCAAAAAGTCATCAACGTAAGAAAATGTTATCTTTTTTTTCACCCAACTTTTAATCTAAATCCAATGACAGGGTGACATTTTTGGTTGATTTCACGTTGAATTCACGTTAATTGACAACTCAATCAAATGTAAATCAAAACTAGATGTTGAACTGACATCTGTGCCCAGTGGAAAGGGACTGTAACATAGTCTGCTTTACGGAATCATGACTCTCTCCGGATATATTGTCCCAGTCCATACAGCCAGTGGTGTTCTCCATTCATCGTGTGGACAGGAAGAATAAACTCCAGGAAACCAAATGTATTTTGTTCTCCCAATCTGGAATACCTCACCATCAAATTCCGACCACATTACCTTCCGATATAATTTATTGTCACTGCCCTGTATATTTTTCCCCATGCTGACACAGAGACGGCTCTCAAAGAACTAGACTGGACTTTGTGCAAACTGGAAACCGCATATCCTGAGGCAGCATTTACTGTAGCTGGGGACTTTAATAAAGGAAATCTGAGGAAAACGCTCCCGAAATTCTATCAACACATCTCCTGTGCTACACACGGCGAGAACATGCTTGACCATAGTTACTCTCCCTTCCAGGATGGCTACAAGGCCCTCCCTTTGGCAAATCAGATCATGCCTCCATCCTGCTCCTCACCGCCTATAGGTAGAAACCTAAGCAGGAAGCACCCGTGGTAAGGACTGTTCAACTTGGGTCTGACCAATCGGTATCTATGCTTCAAGATTGTTTTAATCAAGCAGACTGGGAAATGTTTCGGGTCGCCTCTGGGAATAGTATTGACGTATACACTGACTCGGTGACTGGGTACATCAGGAAGTGCATAGAGGTTGTTGTTCCTACTGTGACGATTAGAACTTATCTCAATCAAAAAACGTGGAAAGGTGGCAGCATTCGCGCAAAACTGAAAGCGCGAACCACTACATTTAACATGGACATGTACAAACTGACCAGTTATGACCTCCGTAAGGCAATCAAAGAGGCAAAACGACAGTACAGGGACAAAGTGGAGTCACAATTCAACGGCTCGGACATGAGACACGTGGCAGGGACTCGAGACAATCATGGCTTTTAAAGGGAAATCCACACCGACGCCTTGATCCCGGACAAGCTAAACACCTTCTTCGCCCGCTTAGAGGAAAACAACACAGAGCTGCCGACGTGGGCCCCCGCCGCTCACAAGGACCGTGTGCTACCGATCTTCGTGGCCGATGTGAGTAAGACATTTAAGCGTGTTAGCCCTAGCAAGGCTGCCGGCCCAGACGTCATCCCAAGCCGCGTCCCCAGAGCATGTGCAGACACGCTGGCTGGATTGTTTACAGCAGTAGCGGTGCATGGGTAAAATCACTGGGGAAGCCAAGCCCAAAAAAGAAAAAGCCACAACATGTGTTGTGATAATTGCATTGTTTGCTCTATAACCTGTTAGTTCATGCCTTGCCAACGTGATATATAGGCCTAAGGCCAAGACAATAAGAAGACACAGTGGCAGAATAACTTCAACCACACCTTTGTTTCATCACAAAATCGGAGAGCAACCTCTGTCCGGTGAAGTCCACAAAGCATATTACATGTAAGAAACAGTTACCTACAGCAAGTTCATGTTTCCGACATTTTCTGACTACTAAACTACTATTGATTTAGAACCACAGAGAGTTACCGCAAGTCGCAAAGAAAACAGGAGCTGCCTCCACTATTCCAGCACCATTTAAACTTCAACATTTCACAGCATCAAATCACCCATGCTTAGTCTAATACACTGAAGACTAAAAGATACCAAAAACGAATTAGTCCAATTAACGTAAGCTAAATATGATGTGGTGTTCTGATTTCTCTGTGTGTGTGTGTGTGTGTGTGTGCGTGCGTGCGTTCGTGCAAGTAGAAAAAACATGTTGACTCACCCCTACTTGTAGAGAAACCCCAATGCCATCCTCCTCTCTTTCATGTTGTAGAAACGTTCTATGACACTGTCATACAGTACACGCTTTTAGTTTTAGTTGTCCTAGCTATGCCTGGCTATAATGCTTGCTCGCTAGCCTAACTTCCTTTCATTGGGAATGATGAGCCAGCTAGTTAACATTAGCCTACTACATCTAGCTACATATTGAACTTCCATCCTCTCAGGCCAGGGGCACAATGTATGAATTTATGGTTGGATCGCCATTATAATCATTGTCCAGTATGGAGAATCAAGTAAAACCACAAGTCCAAATCCCTATCTCCATCCATGGCTAATTTCAAGTTTTCAACAATTCAAGTTTTCTGTCAATTACGTTTTGCTTTTGATGTAATGTGATTGGTGTGAAGCCAAATCCAAACTGGCTTCCCTTGACATTTTTTGGGGGTGCCCAATACCATTCACAGTTGAGCTCACTCAGCTTAACTCCACGCTGATTGGCTATTATTTTATACATTTTTGTATCAAGGGAGGCCAAATGCTCGCTGGCTTCCCTTGCATTCAATGCTACGGGGCAGCAACAATATCATACTCTTTTTGACCAGACAGCATCAGGTAGATGGGTTACACATACAGAGACAGAGGGGCGCTGTTTTGCTCGCTCAGATGCTTTCTCCGGTGAGATACATTCAGCCTCTTGCGAATTGAAGGAAAATTATGAAACACAGAGAGCTGAAATATATTTTTATTGTATTGTTGGTAAAAAAATTGGAATAGCCTGGCTTCCCTTGGCTTCCATGAATACACACCACTGGTTTACGGACATATTCAATCTCTCACTATCCCAGTCTGTTATCCCCACTTGTTTCAAAATGTCCACCATTGTTCCTGTAACCAAGAAAGTGAAGGTAACTGAACTAAATGACTATCACACCGTAGCACTCACTTGTCATCATTACATTTACATTTACATTTACGTCATTTAGCAGACGCTCTTATCCAGAGCGACTTACAAATTGGTGCATTCACCTTATAGCCAGTGGGATAACCACTTTACAATATGTTTTATTTTTTATTTTTTCGGGTGGGGTGGGGTGGGGTAAGGGGGGGTAGAAGGATTACTTTATCCTATCCCAGGTATTCCTTAAAGAGGTGGGGTTTCAAGTGTCTCCGGAAGGTGGTGAGTGACTCCGCTGTCCTGGCGTCGTGAGGGAGCTTGTTCCACCATTGGGGTGCCAGAGCAGCGAACAGTTTTGACTGGGCTGAGCGGGAACTGTGCTTCCGCAGAGGTAGGGGGGCCAGCAGGCCAGAGGTGGATGAACGCAATGCCCTCGTTTGGGTGTAGGGACTGATGAGAGCCTGAAGGTATGGAGGTGCCGTTCCCCTCACAGCTCCGT
Organism: Coregonus clupeaformis; assembly: GCF_020615455.1. Classification (NCBI taxonomy): domain Eukaryota; kingdom Metazoa; phylum Chordata; class Actinopteri; order Salmoniformes; family Salmonidae; genus Coregonus; species Coregonus clupeaformis. The sequence goes on from NC_059199.1 coordinate 37,696,998, forward strand.
AGGCAAGCACCATGGTCTTGTAGCAGATGCGAGCTTCAACTGGAAGCCAGTGGAGTGTGCGGAGGAGCGGGGTGACGTGAGAGAACTTGGGAAGGTTGAACACCAGACGGGCTGCGGCATTCTGGATGAGTTGTAGGGGTTTAATGGCACAGGCAGGGAGCCCAGCCAACAGCGAGTTGCAGTAATCCAGACGGGAGATGACAAGTGCCTGGATTAGGACCTGTGCCGCTTCCTGTGTAAGGCAGGGTCGTACTCTCCGAATGTTGTAGAGGAGGGGATAGGGTCAAGCGGGCATGTTGTTGGGCGGCCGGCCGTCACAAGTCGCAAGATTTCATCTGGAGAAAGAGGGGATAAAGAAGTCAAAGCATAGGGTAGGGCAGTCATGAAGTGCTTCGAGAGGCTAGTTAAGTTTCATATCACCTCCACCTTAGCCAACACCCTAGACCGACTACAATTTGCATACCGCCCCAACAGATCCAAGGACGACGCAATCGCCATTGCACTGTACACTGCCCTATCCCACCTGGAAAAGAGAAATACCTATCTAAGAATGCTGTACATCGACTACAGCTCAGCCTTCAACACCATAGTGCCCTCCATGCTCATCACTAAGCTCAGTGCCCTATATCTGAACCCCTCCCTGTGCAACTGTGTCCTAGACTTCCTGACAGGCCGACCTCAGGTGGTGAGGGTAGGCAACAAGCCCTCCGCCACGCTGATCCTCAACACGGGGGCGCAACAGGGGTGCGTGCTCAGCCCCCTCCTGTACTCCCTGTTCACCCATGATTGCGTGGCCACATACATCTCCAACTCAATCATCAAGTTTGCTGACGACACAACAGTGGTAGGCCATGATTAACAACAATGATGAGACAGCCTACCGGGAAGAGGTGAGAGCCCAGACTTCTACTCCCCCCTCCCCCACCCCCCCACCCCATAAAAGTGGTTGTCCCACTGGCTATCATAAATTGAATGCACCAGTTTGTAAGTCGCTCTGGATAAGAGCGTCTGCTAAATGACTTTAATGTAAATTTGATGTGGAAAGTGTTGCTGAGGAGGATCAAGGAAGATGAGTTCCAGAGGCTCCTGCAGGCTCAACACCAGGCATGACAGGGTAGGCCACGCCGTGCCAGATCTTTCTGCACCAGAACCCAACCATGAGGCCCTGAGCAGCAAGACAAAGGCAGAGTTCCAATACTTCAGATAGGTATCCTTCCTTCTGAGCTATCCTTCTGGATTAGTAAAAGTAATGGGGTGGTAAACTTGCTTACACATATCCAATCCCTTTTACATATGTGCTTACCTCAAGTAAACAAGGAAGGAATTATGCATTTCAAAAGCATTGAAACAGAGATGGAGACAGAGACAGACCTGTGAGGAGGATCCTCAGTGGACCAGGATTAAATCAACAGAATTTGGCTCAGATTCTGGAAAATCCAATCAGTGTAAATCTGTGGAAAGTTTCCTGACAGACAAACCCCATTTCAGCCCAAGTCAACATGCACCCCTCTTGCTCCAAAAACACAATCCTATACCTGGTCCCCCTTTCTGAGATGGGATACTAACGTCTGCAAACCATCAACGGATTAAGACTCAACTGTGAAGTGAAGGAGTATCATACTGTTTTCAGCTTTCAAGTCAAAATAAGATGTTTAACTGCATGAGATTGTAGCCTGCTTCCACGAGTTCCAGTTCCACTATTGAAGGACAAAATACTTTAGCTTTATGATATACAAAACTCGACCCTATTTTGTTAGAAAAATGCATTATGAAAGACAGAAAAAACGGCAAGGCAATCTTTCAGCTAATGTGAGCAAGGTGAATGGCTGAATGACTTCACTGTTCACTCACTTTACTCATTTTATTGCATTAGTAAGACCAGCTTAACCCTGCCTTTATGTTAAGTGCTCAAAGCAGAAACAATTTTCCAACGTACACATTGCATCTCCAGAGAGTATGGCAGGAAGATTAGTGATAGTCATGACAAAATATCCCAAAGTCCTTTCCGCAGGCAGGTCACAGTCTGATATTTACTGAAGCTTGGGTCTTAATAGGGAGGCAGGCATTTATAAATCGTCCAGCAAACTTGGCTGTGAAATTATAGATTCTGCTTTTAATTAGTCATTATCACATCAAACAGATGGATACGGTCAAGTGAATTTGAAAGCAGATTTGTGTTTGATATGAATGAAAGGAAAATAAACTGGCAGTAGTTTCAAACACAAAGGCTATTAATTTTGGCTAATGATACTTTCTAGTCACCAATTAGCATTCTTAAAATCTTCCGTATCATTTGTCACTAGAGCGATAGCACGCGTCAGATGGCCAGCTTGCTCAACATGTTTCAAACAGAGCTCCAGATGAATCAGGGTAATAAGGCAGTAATACCTACCGAGTAATAACCACTTTCCCTGCCTATCCCCCTCCAGCCCCAGCCCCAGCCCCAGCCCTCTCCTCCTTGGCCCCCCTAGGCCCTTCCAGCCCCAGACCATGGCCCCTTCCCCAGCCCCCGGCCCCTTCCTCAGCCCCTGGCCCCTTCCTCAGCAAACACACAGTGCTTTGATGAGATAAAATGGAACATATACAGTAGCTGTATCCATGACTGCCTGTCCTGCCTAATGTTCCATCCCAGGGCTTTCCCCCTGGATTTCCATCCCAGTTACCCCCATCACTCCATCCTCCATTCCTCCAGCCCCCCGGAGCCTCCGTCCCCCTGCCGTTTCCCCCACAAGCCCCTTTTCCCCCCTACCCTTCATTCCCCCTTCCCTCCATACCTGACCTCAGCGGGAAGCTAGAAGCCAAGGTGGAGGGGTTTAGGGTTTGGGTTGATGAGGTTAGGGGGGTTTAGTTTAACAAGTAAGGGGCCTAGAAGGCACAGAGGTGTTTCATATAAACTTGTCCCACAGGGCTCCTGTAATTCTTCCCCCCTGGTGTTCCACCTGACAGCTCAAGGGGGCTGTTCTGTCAGCCTTGCATGAGGGGGGACCAAAAAAGTGTGCACGTTGACAGATCTCTCTACAATGAGTCCCAATGTGTAGATAAAGTATAGCATGTGTAACTTTGTAATATGCCATGTGGGAAGGGGGCTTACTAACGAGGTGAGGAAGTATTTCAGTTTTGTGGTTACATAGACGTCTCAGAAACACTTCCTCCACCACGTAGTCAGTCAGTCATAGACCATACCTGCTTCATGGGCTGAGGTCAGCTGAAACGGGCTTCAATAGTAGGTAGAAAAAAAAACTACCATCTAACCACACATTTTGAGAAATCATGTGACTAACAAAACAAAAAGAAGAAACTGTACTACGAAACAAAGATAAATGACATAAGGATCATAGTAAAAAGCTTTGTAGCTACTTAAATGAAATTTTGGGCAAAAAGGTGAACTCAGCTCCATCCTTCATTGAATCAGATGGCTTATTCATCACAAAAACATCTGACATTGCCAAATACTTGAATTACTTTTTCATTGGCAAGATTAGCAAACTTATGCATGGCATGCCAACAAAAAACTCTGAACCTTCATGCCTGGAGGGAAGCAAAAGTCATGGCCCAAGAATAGCAAAGCACCCTTTACTGGTTTAAACAGCCGACCAATCAGCCTGCTACCGACGCTTTGGAAACGTTTGGAAAAAATGGTGTTTGGCCAGATACAATGCTATTTCACAGTATACAATTTAACAAGTGACTTTCAGCAAGCTTATAGGGTAGGGCACCTAACATGTACGGCACTTGAACTAACACAAATGACTGATGATTGGCTGGAAGAAATTTGTTAGACTTCAGTGCAGCTTTTGACTTTATCGATCACAGTCTGCTGCTGAAAAAAACGTATGTGTTATGGCTTTACATCCCCTGCTATATAGTGGATCGAGAGTTGCTTATCTAACAGAACAAAGAGGGTGTTCTTTAATGGAATCCTCTCTTACGTAAACCAGGTAGAGTTTGGCATACTAAGGTAGCTGTCTTGGTCCCTTTTAAAATATTTTTACTAATGACCTACCACTAGCACATTGAGTAAAGCCTGTGTGTCTATGTATGCTGATGACTCAACATTATACATGTCAGCAAGTGTGTCACATTTGTTCATAGACGGGATGGACCAAGGCGCAGCGTGATATGCATACATGTTTATTTAAACTTAATAAACACTCGACAAAACAATAAACGAAACGAAACGTGAAGTCCAAGGTAGACACAAACAACATACCTTTCACGGAACAAGATCCCACAACCCACTAGTGCCAATAGGCTGCCTAAGTATGGTCCCCAATCAGAGACAACGAGCGACAGCTGCCTCTGATTGGGAACCACACCGGCCAACATAGATCTAGACCTACTAGATCCTAATAACATAGAACAAGCACAACAAGGAATAAACACACCCTGACTCAACATATAAGCGTCCCCTGAGTCAGGGCGTGACAGTACCCCCCCCCCAAAGGTGCGGACTCCGACCGCACAACATAAACATAACAGGGTAGGGGCCGGGTGGGCATTGCGCCTCGGAGGCGGATCCGGCTCAGGGCGTGACGGCCTCTTACTCTCCGCCTCCCTGTTGCGCCCCTGGTCTGGTCTAGACCTCGGCGCTTTGCTTCCCCTCTCCTTCCTCCCACGATACGCCAGGCCCAGTCTGGACCCTGGTGTGGGAGACCCCGAACCTGGAGAGGGGCTGACGTCATGGTCTGGACTGGAGCCGCTGACCGGAGCTGGACTCGGCACCGGTGGAGCGGACTGCTCTGGCTCCGAAGTGGAGCCGTTGACCGGAGCTGGACTGGACCCCGGTGGAGCGGACTGCTCTGGCTCCGGAGTGGCGCAGCTGACCGGAGCTGGATCAGGCACCGGTGGAGCGGACTGCTCTGGCTCCGGAGTGGAGCAGCTGACCGGAGCTGGATCAGGCACCGGTGGAGCGGACTGCTCTGGCTCCGGAGTGGAACAACTGACCGGAACTGGATCAGGCACCGGTGGAGCGGACTGCTCTGGCTCCGGAGTGGAGCCGCTGACCGGATCTGGACTTGACCCCGGTGGAGCGGACTGCTCTGGCTCCGGAGTGGAGCAGCTGACCGGAGCTGGATCAGGCACCGGTGGAGCGGACTACTCTGGCTCCGGACTGGAGCAGCTGACCGGAGCTGGATCAGGCATCGGTGGAGTGGACTGCTCTGGCTCCGGACTGGAGCTGCTGACTGGTGCCAGACCAGGCACCAGTGGAACGGGCACGGGCCGTGCCGGACTAGACACACTCACCACTGGTCTGGTGCGAGGAGCAGGCATGGGCCGAACCGGACTAGGAACATGCACCACTGGCTTGGTGCGAGGAGCAGGAACAGGCCGGGCCGGGCTGGCGACGCGCACTACTGGCTTGGTGCGAGGAGCAGGAACAGGCCGGGCCGGGCACACGCACCACTGGTTTGGTGCGAGGGTCAGGAACAGGCCGGGCCGGGCTGGCGACGCGCACCACTGGCTTGGTGCGAGGAGCAGGAACAGGCCGGGCCGGGCTGGCGACGCGCACCACTGGCTTGGTGCGAGGAGCAGGAACAGGCCGGGCCGCGCACCACTGGCTTGGTGCGAGGAGCAGGAACAGGCCGGGCCGGGCTGGCGACGCGCACCACTGGCTTGGTGCGAGGAGCAGGAACAGGCCGGGCCGGGCTGGCGACGCGCACCACTGGCTTGGTGCGAGGAGCAGGAACAGGCCGGGCCGGGCCGGGCCGGGCACACGCACCACTGGTTTGGTGCGAGGGTCAGGAACAGGCCGGGCCGGGCTGGCGACGCGCACCACTGGCTTGGTGCGAGGAGCAGGAACAGGCCGGGCCGGGCTGGCGACGAGCACCACTGGCTTGGTGCGAGGAGCAGGAACAGGCCGGGCCGGGCTGGCGACGCGCACCACTGGCTTGGTGCGAGGAGCAGGAACAGGCCGGGCCGGGCTGGCGACGCGCACCACTGGCTTGGTGCGAGGAGCAGGAACAGGCCGGGCCGGGCTGGCGACGCGCACCACTGGCTTGGTGCGAGGAGCAGGAACAGGCCGGGCCGGGCTGGCGACGCGCACCACTGGCTTGGTGCTAGGAGCAGGAACAGGCCGGGCCGGGCTGGCGACATGCACCACTGGTTTGGTGCGAGGAGCAGGAACGGGCCGTACCGGACTGTGGAGGCGGACTGGAGGTCTGAAGCGGAGAACTGGCACAACCCGTCCTGGCTGGATGCCTACTTCCGCACAGTATGTGTGAGGCATTAGCACAGGACGCACAGGGCTGTGCACGCGCACTGGCGATATAGTACGTAGAACCGGCGCAGGATATGCGGGACCGACGAGGCGTACTGGAGACCAGGAGCGTTGAGCCGGCACACCCCGTCCTGGCTGGATGCCCATCTTCGCACGGCACGTGCGTGGTGCTAGTACAGGACATACAGGACTGTGCCGGCACACTGGCGACACAGTACGTAGCTCCGCATAACACGGAGCCTGCCCAGTCACACGCCTCCTCGCGTGAGTACGGGGAGTTGGCTCTGCTCTAATACTAGGCTACGCCAACCACCCTTTTAGCCCCCCCAACATTTTTTCTTGGAGCTGTGTCTCGGGCTTCTTCCTCGGCCGGCGCCTTCTGCGTTGCCGCTGCTCCGCTCTATACCGGAGCCTCCACTGTCTCCTCCCAAGGATGGCGATCCATCCCGGCCTGAATCTCCTCCCATGTCCAGGATCCCTTTCCTTCCAGGATCTCCTCCCATGTCCAGGCTGTCTGCTCCTGGACACGCTGCTTGGTCCTCGTTTGGTGGGATCTTCTGTCACGTTCGTTCATAGACGGGTCAGACCAAGGCGCAGCGTGATATGCATGCATGTATATTTTAACGAAGAAACGACAAAACAATAAACCAACGAAACGTGACGTCCAAAGGTAACACACAACAAACCTCACACAGAACAAGATCCCACAACTAACGAGTGCCAATAGGCTGCCTAAGTATGATCCCCAATCAGAGACAACGAGTGACAGCTGCCTCTGATTGGGAACCACACCGGCCAACATAGAACTCTACATACTAGAACATAAACATAGATATACACCACATAGAAAATGACACCCTGACTCAACAAATAAGAGTCCCCAGAGTCAGGGCGTGACAAAGTGAAATCCCTGCAACACTTATCAAAGAGCTGCAGTAAGTTTTAGAATGGGGTGTCAAGTAATAAGCTAGTCCTAAATATATAAAAAACTAAACAAATCATTCACTAAACCCTAAACCTAATCTAAATCTTGTAATGAATAATGTGTCAATTGAACAAGTTGAGTTGACTAAACTGCTTGGTGTAACCCTAGATTGTAAACTGACTTGGTCAAAGCATATTGATGCAATGGTAGCTAAGATGGGCAGAGGTCTGTCTGTGATAAAGCGCTGCTTTGCTTTCTTGACATCACAATCAACTGAACAAGTCCTATACGCCTTAGTTTCATCACACCTAGACTACTGCCCAGTAATATGGGCAATTGCCACAAAGAAGAGCATAGGCAAATTACAGTTGGCCTATATGAATAGGGCTAAATGTAAATGTTTCTTACAGAAGAAATATGAAATGCATAACCATGGTCGCAATTGAAAGGGAACAGTTTGGAGATAATGGGAAATTATTAGACCAAAGTTGAGTACACACCAGTTCACCTGACACAATAATGAACATTACACTGTTTATTTTATGTGCATATTACATTTACTGTACCTTTAACCGCATTTGCTGATTATGAAATCTGATACATTCAGTAAACTCTGGATACATTCAGTAAAATGATAAGACTATTCCTGGAAAATGTGGTGTAGGTGCAACATAAGACAACAAAAATTACAAGGGTTTGAGTGAGAGGACTAACTGGTGTCTCCAAAGTGTGCACAGTTCCTAAGCAATTTCAATGCACTTTTATGACTCAAAGAAGAGTCGTCAACTATAAGGTACTTTTTTTAGCCCGTTGAGGAACTACAGCAAGCACACTTGTAGTTGTTTCGTTTGGAACAGAACACTGCATCCCCACCATCACACAATTAATGTTGTTGTTTACGCAATCCAAAAACGGTCCATTATAAATCGCAATCTGGATCAGGTGGGCATGAATTGAAAGCTTGTTCTATTGCCAACATGACAAGCTAAGTTATAAAATATGATCTTGCAGTGTTATGCTTTCAAAAGGCAATTCAGAGAAACAGATTGTAATTTTGGTGCGCATAGAAAGGACTCGAGTGCATTCAGGTGCGTGTGCCGTGGCACATTTTTCTTCACAATAAACAAACATAGGCTCATTCTGTTCAGAACAACTCAGGGTATGACACCATGTCATCTTGTAACTGTACATCAAACATAGTGATCACAAATGTTGAAACTGTATATGACATGAGTTTTCTGAACACACGGGTGTTTGGCTTGCTTGTATGACATCAAAGCGATATTTGTTATAATCCTCAACGTCTCATCTTGTAAAATACATTGAGTCATCTTAATATACAGCATTTCCCTCACTCAGACAACCAAATAGGAGCGATGGGGGCAACATATTTTTGCGCGCAGTGCTCAAGTTCAGAACGGCTGTCAGTCAAACCCATACAGCTCTGTGAAGCGCAGCGCCAGAGCTCTGATGTCATGTATAGCATATTACTGTACAGCCACTATCTACCAATTTAGGCACTTATTAGTGCCCAAATCTGCCATTTTCAACTTGTATACAGATACGAGTGTAAGAGCTACATGTACACGGAGGGCTAATACCAATAACATGTATATCAATCTCTCCTGGCTCAAAGTAGAGGAGAGATTGACTGCATCACTACTTGTCTTTGTGAGAGGTATTGACATGTTAAAAGCATCGAACTGTCTGTTCAAACAGCTAACCCAAACATACCCCACAAGACATGCCAGCAGGGGTCTCCTCACAGTCCCCAAGTCCAGAACAGACTCGGTGAAACGCACAGTACTGCACAGAGCCATGACTACATGGAACTCTCTTCCACATTAAAATAAATCAAGTGAGCAGTAAAATCTGATTTAAAAAACAGATACAACAACACCTAGCGGAACAACACGGACTGTGAAGAGACACACACACAAACATACACACATACTCACACACATTGTAATGTGTGTGGTATTGTGTACTTTATATTGTAAATGTGTAATATTAGAGTAATAATAATGTCTTATATGACATTATTCCTCCCGAGTGGCGCAGTGGTCTAAGGCACTGCATCGCAGTGCTTGCTGTGCCACTAGAGATCCTGGTTCGAATCCAGGCTCTGTCGTAGCTGGCCGCGACCGGGAGACCCATGGGGCGGCGCACAAGTCGTCCAGGGTAGGGGAGGGAATGGCCGGCAGGGATGTAGAGCATGGTGTTTGCAACGCCAGGGTTGTGGGTTGGATTCCCACGGGGGGCCAGTATAAATGTTTTTATATATATAATGTATGCGCTCACTAACTGTAAGTCGCTCTGGATAAGAGTGTCTGCTAAATGACTAAAATGTAAATGTAAATATTTTATTTATGATGTAGGCTGTTGTTGTGTTTTGTTGTGATGCAACTGTTTTAACCCTATTTGGACCCCAGGAATAGTAGCTGCTGCCTTGGGGATCCTAATACATACTAAATGCATAGTGCCCCATTGAAACACCCACACTAGATATGCATGATAGCCACACCACAGTAGACTATAGCATTCAAAAAGAGAAATCTCAGCAGGCAAAACTGGTTGTCATTTCAACCAGTTTTGCCCACTGGGATGGCACTCAACATGTTCTTCTGTTATTTTTCCACATTCTTGTTAGTGAGGCCTCTTAGAGATTCACATAGCCACCTAATAGCTGACGTGATAGTGTTGCTGAGCCCTTTCACTAACAGACCCAAATCACCAGTCCATTCCTTAATCTGCCACTGAGCTGGTGTGAGTATCCGGTCACCGTGACAGTAAGGCTGTTATAGCGCTGACTGTAGGGGCCCTCTATACAGAAGCCTCTCCCTGGGTTCTCCACACATACTGTATTGCATTACTCTTACTTTTCCTCTCCACTCGACCTGCTCAGAGAAAATATATCAAATCAATTGTTTTAATATTTGTAAGGAATCCCCGAAAGCATTCTCAAATTCGCCCCAAAGTATTCCAAGAGAGGCCATATAGGCATAAATTGAAGTCTTTCCCCTATGTGCACTTAGGCCAAAAAGGCCCCGTCAAAGAGCATGGTGAAAAGCCATATACTGGGGTGAATCCATGTTCTACTCTCAACCCTTCTCTCATCGCATATTTTATTTGACTTTAATGCCACTGTGGCGTGAAGCAACAGGTTAGAACCATCATACACCCTTCTAACTGACCTCTACTGTTATTTCACATGGGTTTTTAAGTGGAAAAAAATACCCAAAAGAAGTCAGGAAGAGAGACAGAGACAGTTCCACAAAGAGTAAATTGTTTCCCCCTCTTAATAATATTTTAATGTATTATCATGGTGATTCTCTTACAGGTCACCTGCTTTAGCCATTACAGCTCTATTCTGCGCTCCCATTGGCTGCAGGGCTAGCTATGCCCACAGTAACAGCTGTTCTCATTGGCTACAGGGCTGGCCATGCCCCCAGTAACAGCTCTTATCGCTGGTTGAGGGGAATAAAAGGAAACAAACAGGTTTTCTCTCAAGTGCCAAGTGGTTCTTTGGTACTATGGTGACCATGTTGGACTGGATAATATGGTGTGAAAAGCATAGTGACCTGGTAGATAGCAACATAAAAGCATTCATTCACAAATGTTCATAAACACACATACAGTACAAAAGCCTCCAGAAACTAAGATTGACCAATGATGTGTAAAAAGTTTTAATTTCTCTGACATAACGTTTTCTATCTACTGTACATAGTCACAACTCCCTTTCTTTGTCTTTAATAGACAATATCTCTGAAATACTGCTGATACGTGGCCATGAGTCGTAGTGGATGTCACCAATGGTGTCTAGTGCCAGACTACTGTCCCTCTATGTCTCTGCTCTACTGGACTGAAGTCCCTAGTCTAACATCCTGTTAACCCTGTCCTATGGGAGGGTGCTAACTGATCTGAATCCAGGGTTGGGTAGGTTACTTTCTAAATGTAATCCGTTACAGTTACCCATCCAAAATTGTAATCAGTAATGTAACTTTTTGATTACCCAAACTCAGTATGGTAATCTGATTACTTTCAGTTAATTTTGGATTACTTTCCCCTTAAGAGGCATTAGAAGAAGACAAAAAGGATCAATCAAACACATCATAGTGGTCTCTGTAGTAAGACTCAATCAGGTGGAACAAATTGAAACTTTTTAAAATGCTGAATTGAATGTCATTGAGAAAACAGAAAGGTGTCATAGTGTAAATATCTAGTTTTTCAAAAGTATCTGTAATTTGATTACACATTTTTGCAGGTAATGTAACTGGTTACAGGTTTTTAAAAAATTTAATCAGATTACATGTAGCTGATTACTTGTACTGTAATCAGTTACACCTCAACCCTGTCTGAACCATGTGTGTAAGAGGCAGGTATTATCTTCAGGGCTTTGGTAACTCTCCAACTGGCCATTACTGCTAATGAACCATATAAATTGCACATATCATTTGTGTTTTTAGGAGCGCCTTGCCTTTACTCAAGGTCCATTGTAATGTGCTTCAGCCAGCTCTCCTCTCCTCTGGCTACGTGGGGTTTCGCCATGTGTATGGTTTATGTACATTACACATTTGGTGCTATACTGTACCTGTGCCAAGTAAAATAGTTTTATATCGGATTTCACCTGCATCACAAGTATGTGAGAGACTATATGTTGGATCTCAGGTCTGAGCTCTGATAGGCCAGCCACCACCACCCAAGTTAAAATCAAATCAAATCAGATTCTATTTGTCAGATGCGCCGAATACAACAGGTGTAGACCTTACCGTGAAAAGCTTACTTACAAGCCCTTAACCAACAATGCAGTTCAAGAAATAGAGTTAAGAAAATATTTGCTAAATAAACTAAAGTAAAAAATACAATAAAAGTAACACAATAAGATTACATAACAATAACGAGGCTATATACAGGGGGTACCGGTACCGAGTCAATGTGCGGGAGTACAGGTTAGTCGAAGTCATTTGTACATGTAGGTAGGGGTAAAGTGATTATGCATAGATAATAAACAGTGAGTAGCAGCAGTGTAAAAACAAAGGGGGAGGGGGGTCAATGTAAATAGTCTGGGTGGCCATTTGATTAATTGTTCAGCAGTCTTATGGCTTGGGGGTAGAAGCTGTTAAGGAGCCTTTTGGACCTAGACTTGGCGCTCTGGTACCACTTGCCATGCGGTAGCAGAGAGAACAGTCTATGACTTGGGTGACTGGAGTCTTTGACAATTTTTTGGGCCTTCCTCTGACACCGCCTAGTATATAGGTCCTGGATGGCAGGAAGATTGGCCCCAGTGATGTATTGGGCCGTACGCACTACCCTCTGTAGTGCCTTACGGTCGGATGCCGAGCAGTTGCCATACCAGGCGGTGATGCAACCGGTCAGGATGCTCTCGATGGTGCAGCTGTAGAACATTTTGAGGATCTGGGGACCATTGCCAAATCTTTTCATTCTCCTGAGGGGGAAAAAGTGTTGTCGTGCCCTCTTCATGACTGTCTTGGTGTGTTTGATAGTTTGTTGGTGATGTGGACACCAAGGAATTTGAAACTCTCAACCCGCTCCACTACAGCCCCATTGATGTTAATGGGGGCCTGTTTGGCCCTCCTTTTCCTGTAGTCTACAATCATCTCCTTTGTCTTGTTCACATTGAGGGAGAGGTTGTTGTCCTGGCACCACACTGCCAGGTCTCTGACCTCCTCTCTATAGGCTGTCTCATCGTTGTCGGTGATCTGGCCGACCACTGTCGTGTCGTCAGCAAACTTGATGATGGTGTTGGAGTCGTGCTTGGCCACGCAGTCGTGGGTGAACAGGGAGTACAGGAGGGGACTAAGCATGCACCCCTGAGGCGCCCCGGTGTTGAGGATCAGCGTGGCAGATGTGTTGTTGCCTACCCTTACCATCTGGGGGCGGCCCGTCAGGAAGTCCAGGATCCAGTTGCAGAGGGAGGTGTTTTGTCCCAGGGTCGTTAGCTTATTGATGAGCTTTGTGGGCACTATGGTGTTGAACGCTGAGCTGTAGTCAATGAACAGCATTCTCACTTAGGTGTTCCTTTTTTCCAGGTGGGAAAGGTCAGTGTGGAGTGCGATTGAGATTGCGTCATCCGTGGATCTGTTGGGGCAGTATGCGAATTGGAGTGGGTCTAGCGTTTCCGAGATGATGGTGTTGATGTGAGCCATGACCAGCCTTTCAAAGCACTTCATGGCTACCGACGTGAGTGCTACATGGCGGTAGTCATTTAGGCAGGTTACCTTCGTACACTGGGACTATGGTGGTCTGCTTGGAACATGTAGGTATTACAGACTCGGTCAGGGAGAGGTTGAAAATGTAATTGAAGACACTTGCCAGTTGGTCCGCGCACGCCCTGGTTATCCATCTGACCACGTGGCCTTGTGAATGTTGACCTGTTTAATGGTCTTGGTCACATCGGCTACGGAAAGCGTGATCACACAGTCGTCCGGAACAGCTGGTGCTCTCATGCGTGCTTCAGTGTTGCTTACCTCGAAGCAAGCATAAAAGGCATTTAGCTCATCTGGTATGCTCGCTTCACTGGGCAGCTCATGGCTGGGTTTCTCTTTGTAGTCCGTAATAGTTTGCAAGCCCTGCCACATCAGTCGAGCGTCTAACCCAGTGTAGTAGGATTCAATCTTAGTTCTGTATTGACGCTTTGCCTGTTTGATTGTTCGTCTGAGGGCATAGCGGGATTTTTTATAAGTGTCAGGATTAGTATCCCGCTCCTTGAAAGTGGCAGCTCTAGCCTTTAGCTCGGTGCGGATGTTGCCTGTAATCCATGGCTTCTGGTTGGGATATGTATGTACGGTCACTGTGAGGACATCGTTGTCGTATACTCCTCAATGCCATTGGATGAATCCCGGAACATATTTCAGTCTGTGCTAGCAAAACAGTCCTGTAGCGTAGCATCTGCATCATCTGACCACTTCCGTGTTGAGCGAGTCACTGGTGCTTCCTGCTTTAGTTTTTGTTTGTAAGCAGGAATCAGGAGGATAGAATTATGGTCAGATTTGCCAAATGGAGGGCGAGGGAGAGCTTTGTATGCATCTCTGTGTGTGGAGCAAAGGTGGTCTAGAGTTTTTTTTCCTATGGTTGCACATGTGACATGCTGGTAGAATTTAGGTAGAACGGATTTAAGTTTGCCTGCATTAAAGTCCCCAGCCACTAGGAGCGCCGCTTCTGGATGAGCATTTTCTTGTTTGCTTATGGCCTTATTTATTTTATTTTATTTTATTTCACCTTTATTTAACCAGCTAAGCCAGTTGAGAACAAGTTCTCATTTACAACTGCGACCTGGCCAAGATAAAGCAAAGCAGTGCGATAAAAACAACACAGAGTTACATATGGGGTAAAAAAACATAAAGTCAAAAATACAACAGAAAATATATATACAGTGTGTGCAAATGTAGCAAGTTATGGAGGTAAGGCAATAAATAGGCTATAGTGCAAAATAATTACAATAGTATTAACACTGGAATGCTAGATGTGCAAGAGATGATGTGCAAATAGAGATACTGGGGTGCAAAAGAGCAAAATAAATAACAATATAGGGATGAGGTAGTTGGGTGGGCTAATTTCAGATGGGCTGTGTACAGGTGCAGTGATCGGTAAGGTGCTCTGACAACTGATGCTTAAAGTTAGTGAGGGAGATAAGAGTCTCCAGCTTCAGAGATTTTTGCAATTCGTTCCAGTCATTGGCAGCAGAGAACTGGAAGGAATGGTGGCCAAAGGAGGTGTTGGCTTTGGGAATGACCAGTGAGATATACCTGCTGGTGCGCAGACTACGGGTGGGTGCTGCTATGGTGACCAATGAGCTAAGATAAGGCGGGGATTTGCCTAGCAGTGATTTATAGATGGCCTGGAGCCAGTGGGTTTGACGATGAACATGTAGTGAGGACCAGCCAACAAGAGCGTACAGGTCACAGTGGTGGGTAGTGTATGGGGCTTTGGAGACAAAACGGATGGCACTGTGATAGACTACATCCAATTTGCTGAGTAGAGTGTTGGAGGCTATTTTGTAAATGACATCGCCGAAGTCAAGGATCGGTAGGATAGTCAGTTTTACGAGGGCATGTTTGGCAGCATGAGTGAAGGAGGCTTTGTTGCGAAATAGGGAAGCCGATTCTAGATTTAACTTTGGATTGGAGATTCTTTATGTGAGCCTGGAAGGAGAGTTTACAGTCTAACCAGACACCTAGGTATTTGTAGTTGTCCACATACTCTAGGTCAGACCCGTCGAGAGTGGTGATTCTAGTCGGGTGGGCGGGTGCCAGCAGCGTTCGATTGAAAAGCATGCATTTAGTTTTACTAGTGTTTAAGAGCAGTTGGAGGCTACTGAAGGAGTGTTGTATGGCATTGAAGCTCGTTTGGAGGTTTGTTAACACAGTTTCCAATGAAGGGCCAGATGTATACAAAATGGTGTCGTCTGCGTAGAGGTGGATCTGAGAGTCACCAGCAGCAAGAGCGACATCATTGATATACACGGAGAAAAGTGTCGGCCCAAGAATTGAACCCTGTGGCACCCCCATAGAGACTGCCATAGGTCCAGACAACAGGCCCTCCGATTTGACACACTGAACTCTATCTGAGAAGTAGTTGGTGAACCAGGCGAGGCAGTCATTTGAGAAACCAAGGCTATTTAGTCTGCCGATAAGAATGCGGTGGTTGACAGAGTCGAAAGCCTTGGCAAGGTCGATGAAGATGGCTGCAAAGTACTGTCTATTATCAATCGCGGTTATAATATAGTTTAGGACCTTGAGCGTGGCTGAAGTGCACCCATGACCAGCTCGGAAACCGGATTGCATAGCGGAGAAGGTACGGTGGTATTCGAAATGGTCGGTGATCTGTTTGTTAACTTGGCTTTCAAATACTTTCGAAAGGCAGGGCAGGATGGATATAGGTCTGTAGCAGTTTGGATCTAGAGTGTCACCCCCTTTGAAGAGGGGGATGACCGCGGCAGCTTTCCAATCTTTGGGGATCTCAGACGTTATGAAAGAGAGGTTGAACAGACTAGTAATAGGGGTTGCGACAATTTCGGCAGCTAGTTTTAGAAAGAAAGGGTCCAGATTGTCTAGCCCAGCTGATTTGTAGGGGTCCAGATTTTGCAGCTCTTTCAGAACATCAGCTGTCTGAATTTGTGTGAAGGAGAAGCGGGGGGGGCATGGGCAAGTTGCAGCGGAGGGTGCAGAGTTGGTGGCCGGGGTAGTGGTAGCCAGATGGAAAGCATGGCCAGCCGTAGCAAAATGCTTGTTGAAATTCTCGATTATTGTAGATTTATCGGTGGTGATAGTGTTTCCTAGCCTCAGTGCAGTGGGCAACTGGGAGGAAGTGCTCTTATTCTCCATGGACTTTACAGTGTCCCAAAACTTTTTGGAGTTAGTGCTACAGGATGCAAATTTCTGTTTGAAAAAGTTAGCCTTTGCTTTCCTGACTGCTTGTATATATTGGTTCCTAACTTCCCTGAAAAGTTGCATATCGCGGGGCTATTTGATGCTAATGCAGTACACCACAGGATGTTTTTGTGCTGGTCAAGGGCAGTCAAGTCTGAGGAGAACCAGGGGCTATATCGGTTCTTAGTTCTGTATTTTTGAATGGGGCATGTTTATTTAAGATTGAAAGGAAATTACTTTTAAGGAACAACCAGGCATCCTCTACTGACGGAATGAGATCTATATCCATCCAGGATACCTGGGCCAGGTCAATTAGGAAGGCCTGCTCGCTAAAGTGTTTTAGGGAGCGTTTGACAGTGATGAGGGGTGGTCGTTTGACCGCGGACCCGTTACGGACGCAGGCAATAAGGCAGTGATCGCTGAGATCCTGGTTGAAGACAGCTGAGGTGTATTTAGAGGGTATGTTAGTCAGGATGATATCGATGAGGGTACCCATGTTTACGGATTTAGGGTTGTACCTGGTAGGTTCGTTGATAATTTGCGTGAGATTGAGGGCATCTAGTTTGGATTGTAGGATGGCCGGGGTATTAAGCATATCCCAATTTAGGTCACCGAGCAGTACGAACTCTGAGGATAAATGGGGGCAATCAATTCACATATGGTGTCCAGGGCACAGCTGGGGGCTGAGGGGGTCTGTAGCAAGCGGCAACAGTGAGAGTCTTATTTCTGGAAAGGTGGATTTTTAGAAGTAGAAGCTCAAACTGTTTGGGCACAGACCTGGATAGTATGATAGAGCTCTGCAGGCTATCTCTACAGTAGATTGCAACTCCACCCCCCTTTGGCAGTTCTATCTAGACGGAAAATGTTATAGTTGGGGATGGAAATTTCAGAATTTTTGGTGGCCTTCCTGAGCCAGGATTCAGACACTGCTAGAACATCAGGGTTGGCGGAGTGTGCTAACGCAGTGAATAACTCAAACTTAGGAAGTAGACTTCTGATATTTACGTGCAAGAAACCAAGACTTTTGCGATTACAGAAGTCAGCAAATGATAGCGCCTGGGGAATAGGAGTGATACTGAGGGCTGCAGGGCCTGGGTTAGCCTCTACATCACCAGAGGAACAGAGGAGGACTAGAATAAGGATACGGCTAAAGGCTTTAAGAACTGGTCTTCTAGTGCGTTGGGTACATAGAATAAAGGGGGCAGATTTCCGGGCGTTGTAGAAAAGATTCAGGGCATTATGTACAGACAAGGATATGGAAGGATATGAGTAAAGTGGAGGTAAACCTAAGCGTTGGGTAACAATGAAAGAGATAGCATCACTGGAGGCACCAATTGAGTCGGTCTCCGCGTGTATGGGGGGTGGGACAAAGGAGCTATCTAAGGCAGGTTTAGCTGGGCTGGGGGATCTACAGTGAAATAGTACAATTAGAAATAACCGAAACAACAATAAGCTAACCATGTTTGGGCTGAGGCTAAACATAAACAGGATGTAGTACCGTAAAAAGGAACAGTCCAGCAGACATCAGCTGTATAGCTGAGTTATCATAAGGTCCGGTGAACAGCAATAGGATAGTTCGGAGGCTGCTAAAGCACTAGCGAGTAAGAGGCCACGGCTAGCGTGTGCTAGCGGGCCGGGGCTAGCAGATGGAATCTTCGTGGTCGACGTCGTAACCACATCAGACGATTTCGTCGGCAGACCAGTCATGTAGGATCGGCGGGGCTCCGTGTCAACACTAGGTGGTCCCGTCCGGTTGACAGAGAGGTAGATAGCCGGAGATGGGCCTAGCTCAGGATGATTAGCCAGACCACAGCGTCCATTTTGTTGCAGCTAGCTGGTAGCGATGAATCCGGAGTTAAAGGTCCAGTGATTCAGTGATTCCGGCAGAAAAACTGATATGTTCTGGGTCGATAACGCGCTGTGCAGACTGGCCGAATAATAGTCCAGACTAGAGCTGGCTGGTGAGTGGTGCAGGCCACGGACAATGGTGAAAAACCGCTAACGGTAGCTGATAGCAAGTAGCTAGTTAGCTGGCTACTCCCGTCCGGCAGACCTAGAGGTAGATATGAGCCTGGATCTAGGCTAGCTCGAGGCTAACTGGTGCTTGCATCGGGGGCAGTGGTGATTAGCCAGACAGCAACATCCATTCGGTTGCGGCTAGCTAGTTGCGATCCGGTGATTAAATTAATCCCGCAGAAAAGAAATCCAATGTTCTGGGTGAAATACCGCTAACTGTGGCTAATAGCAAGTAGCTAGTTAGCTGGCTAGCTACTTTCAACTGGAGATTCTAGATAAAAGGTAAGTAAATAATAGAATCCGTTCCACATTGAGTGAGGCGGGTTGCAGAAAAGTATATTTTGTAGAAGGATGAAAAGTCTGATAGGGAAATATTTACGAAAAAAAACCAAAAAAAAACAGGGTATTTACAGGCTATTTACAGACACACGACAAAAACAGAACTGCACTACTACGCCATCTTGGAAACTGGTTGAGTGCTGTCTTAGTGCCAGCATCGGTTTGTGGTGGTAAATAGGCGGCTATGAATAATATATATGAGAACTCTCTTGGTAGATAGTGTGGTCTACAGCTTATCATGAGGTACTCTACCTCAGGCGAGCAATACCTCAAAACTTCTTTAATATTAGACATCGCGCACCAGCTGTTATTGACAAATAAACCCCCCCCCCCTCCGATGCACAGACAACCCAGCCAGCTCTATATTATCCGTGATGTCGTTCAGCCATGACTCTGTGAAACATAAGATATTACAGTTTTAATTATTTTTATTTTTATTTTTTGGGGGGATAGATCCCGTTGTTAGGATAGTCTCAACCATAAATTATCCAGTTTTTTTCCAGTGATTGCACGTTAGCCAATAGAACCAATGGTAGTGCCGATTTACTCACTTGCCTACGAATCCTCACAAAGCACCCCGACCTTCGTCCCCTGTATCTCCGTCTTTTCTTCACGTGAATGACAGGGATTTGGGCCTGGTCGCATCGGACTCATTAAATAAAAAATCTTCGTCCAGTTCAAGGTGAGTAATCGCTGTTCTGATGTCCAGAAGCTCTTTTCGGTCATAAGAGACGGTAGCAGCAACTTTATGTACAAAATAATTTACAAACAATGTGAAGAAGCTATCAAAATAGCACAGTTGGTTAGGAGCCCATAAAATGGCAGCCATCCCCTCCGGCACCATCAACAGCTTTGTATCTGATTTCACCAGAATCTCATGTGAGCAGAAACAAACACGTGATGGATGTGAGCAGAAACAAACTGATTTGACCAGAATCCCATGTGAGCAGAAACAAACACGTGATGGACATGAGCAGAAACAACATGGTCTGGTTCCAGTAAGGCCTCCATCTGGCGTCAGACATCAAGACAATGTCCAGGATAACACTTTATTAGTATAATCCTCTACAGATGTTGTAAACAGTAGACTATTCGCTAAACATAATTCTAACACTAACCCTAAAAAGTTGCAAATCAACCGAGTTGCAGTTGATAGTTTGTTGACAGTTTGAACATCTTTAGACCATCTATAGTGGGCCAGCCAAACAGTGCGGCAGTGTCCCCTTACTGAAAGGCTTTAATTTCAGAACAGCTTGGCTATATTACTTGTTCTATTCAGCCTTTTGTTACTTAGACCAGTGGTTCTCAAACCTCTCGCACTTTCAGGGCTACAACAAAGTTGTGAAACGTCTGTGGGTCCCAGAGGAGAGGTTTGAGAGCCACTGACTTAGAAATTATTTGAAATATAGAGCGTTTGTTTTATCAATGCTCCTCTGGTTTTCAATTTTTTTACAGTAAGTGGCTTTTTGGATGCTGGTCCACTCTAACCACAGTGTTACACAAAAGTACTTAATATATTTATAATTATTCAATAATACTCTCTCTAACTTCGTTTTAGCTCGCCCGGTTCCCCAGGTGGGTCTTATTTTAACTTTAGCACCAATGGAATTGTTTAAAATGTGCCCCGGTCGAGGGTAAAAGGAACGCACCTTATGACAGTGCTGCCTTGCATCCTGTGCCCAGGTCCCTGCCTAAATCTTGTTTTGTAACTGTATCCTGGGGACGGCTGGTATTGTGTTTAGCGGTGTTCAATGAGCAGTGGCCTTTGTAAAGCAGCCTGTTCCAGTGGCACCCTGATTGAAACCCTGACTGCCTGTTATAAAGGAGTCTGTTCCTGACTGAACGGGGACAAAGGAGAAGCCTGGGAACTGACACACAGTAGATGGGGTGAGCAGCAGTGCAACACTATGTCCATGATACTCTCCCCAGTCCCCAGTCACAGGGAGTCCCAAATAGCACCCTATTCCCTACATCAGCAGATGTCACAAAGTGCTATACAGCAACCCAGCCTAAATCCCCAAACAGCAAGCAATGCAGATGAGGAAGCACAGTGGCTAGGAAAAACTCCCTAGAAAGGCCGGAACCTAGGAAGAAACCTAGAGAGGAACCAGGCTCCAAGGGGTGGCCAGTCCTCTTCTGGCTGTGGTGGGTGGAGATCATAAGAGTACTAGGCCATTAAGGCCAGATTGTTCTTCAAGATGTTCAAACGTTCATAGATGACCAGCAGGGTCAAATAATAATCACAGTGGTTGTAGAGGATGCAACAGGTCAGTACCTCAGGAGTAAATGTCAGTTGGCTTTTCATAGCCGAGCATCCAGAGGACGAGACAGCAGGTACGGTAGAGAGAGAGCGAGAGAGTCGAAAACAGCAGGTCCGGGACGAGGTAGCACGTCTGGTGAACAGGTCAGGGTTCCATAGCCGCAGGCAGAACAGTTGAAAGTGGAGCAGCAGCACAACCAGGTGGACTGGGGACAGCCAGATGTCATCAGGCCAGGTAGTCCTGAGGCATGGTCCTAGGGCTCAAGTCCTCCGGGAGGGGAGGGAGAGAGGGAGAGAGAATTAGAGGGAGCATATTTAAATTCACACAGGAGGGGGGGACTGTGGCCCCGTCTGACGATACCCCCGGACAGGGCCAACCAGGCAGGATATAACCCCACCCACTTTGCCAAAGCACAGCCCCCACACCACTAGAGGGATATCAACCCACGAAGATCTCCTCCACCTCACGAGCCCAAGGGGGGTGCAAAACCGGACAGGAAGATCACGTCAGTGACTAAACCCACTCAAGTGACGCACCCCTCCTAGGAATGGCATGGAAGAGCACTAATAAGCCAGTGACTCAGCCCCTGTAATAGGGTCAGAGGCAGAGAATCCCTGTGGAGAGAGGGGAGTCGGCCAGGCAAAGACAGCAAGGGGGTTTGTCGCTCCAGTGCCTTGCCGTTCGCCTTCGCACCCCTGGGCCAGACTACACTCAATCATAGGCCCTACTGAAGAGATGAGTCTTCAGTAAAGACTTAAAGGTCGAGACCGAGTCTGCGTCTCTCACATGGATAGGTAGACCATTCCATAAAAATGGAGCTCTATAGGACCTGCCTCCAGCTCTTTGCTTAGAAATTCAAGGGACAATAAGAAGCTAATACAAGTCTTCAGGTCTCATCACGTGAGCCTGCCTCAGAACCACGCCCATTACAGAGGCAGTATGCCAAAGTTAAGAGACAAAAAGTAAGATATGTTTATTCCAGCAATATATGTTTATTTCAGCTTGTTTTAACTGGTCCACTGTTCCAAGTTTAAAGACAACTTTATGTCAGGTCCCGGTTCAGAGCAGGTTCATCCCTAACAGGAGAGGTCCCATATGTGGACAATTTATGCCAGCTATCCTTTCTATCACATTTTCTCGTTTAGATTTGAGGGAGTCAACCATCAACAATAGAATCGATCCAGAATCAACAATATACAGATGTAGGATTTTAATTTGATCTGTCTTTTGTTGTTGAGAATTTTCCTGCAAAATTTGTAGTGTATTTGAGTTTTAAAAAAGCTTCTAAAGTTTGTAATTTCCACTTTGAAATTCCAGACTTGATTTGCAATAATAAAAAATATATCAACCCCTACAAAAATGTCCATTAATTATAATCAAAATAATTTCCTGGCTCAAATTAATATCATACACCTGTATAATAAAAACTGACAGAGCTGTTCCGTCCAGCCCCTCGAAGGTCAGAGGATTCATCTGACAATCTCATTCAGATAGAGGGAAGGAGAGACAGCAGATATGGGAACCCAGTCACAGGAATCTGGCCACTCTAAACATGCCAGTGGACATTTCTGATTTCCCTGCTCTACTTTGAGACTTTTTTATTTACAACTATTTTGGAGACATTTGTGTATGTGTTAAGTTTTATTGTTTATGTTTTTACTACTGTTATGTTTACGTGCAATATCGATATATACAGTGGGGAGAACAAGTATTTGATACACTGCCGATTTTGTAGGTTTTCCTACTTACAAAGCATGTAGAGGTCTGTAATTTTTATCATAGGTACACTTAAACTGTGAGAGAAATCCAGAAAATCACATTGTATGATTTTTAAGTAATTAATTTGCATTGTATTGCATGACATAAGTATTTGATCACCTACCAACCAGTAAGAATTCCGGCTCTCACAGACCTGTTAGTTTTTCTTTAAGAAGCCCTCCTGTTCTCCACTCATTACCTGTATTAACTGCACCTGTTTGAACTCCTTACCTGTATAAAAGACACCTGTCCACACACTCAATCAAATAGACTCCAACCTCTCCACAATGGCCAAGACCAGAGAGCTGTGTAAGGACATCAGAGATAAAATTGTAGACCTGCACAAGGCTGGGATGGGCTACAGGACAATAGGCAAGCAGCTTGGTGAGAAGGCAACAACTGTTGGTGCAATTATTAGAAAATGGAAGAAGTTCAAGATGATGGTCAATCACCCTCGGTCTGGGGCTCCATGCAAGATCTCACCTCGTGGGGCATCAATAATCATGAGGAAGGTGAGGGATCAGCCCAGAACTACACGGCAGGACCTGGTCAATGACCTGAAGAGAGCTGGGACCACAGTCTCAAAGAAAACCATTAGTAACACACTATGCCGTCATGGATTAAAATCCTGCAGCACACGCAAGGTCCCCCTGCTCAAGCCAGCGCATGTCCAGGCCCGTCTGAAGTTTGCCAATGACCATCTGGATGATCCAGAGGAGGAATGGGAGAAGGTCATGTGGTCTGATGAGACAAAAATATAGCTTTTTGGTCTAAACTCCACTCGCCGTGTTTGGAGGAAGAAGAAGGATGAGTACAACCCCAAGAACACCATACCAACCGTGAAGCATGGAGGTGGAAACATCATTCTTTGGGGATGCATTTCTGCAAAGGGGACAGGACGACTGCACCGTATTGAGGGGAGGATGGATGGGGCCATATATCGCGAGATCTTGGCCAACAACCTCCTTCCCTCAGTAAGAGCATTGAAGATGGGTCGTGGCTGGGTCTTCCAGCATGACAACGACCCGAAACACACAGCCAGGGCAACTAAGGAGTGGCTCCGTAAGAAGCATCTCCAGGTCCTGGAGTGGCCTAGCCAGTCTCCAGACCTGAACCCAATAGAAAATCTTTGGAGGGAGATGAAAGTCCGTATTGCCCAGCGACAGCCCCGAAACCTGAAGGATCTGGAGAAGGTCTGTATGGAGGAGTGGGCCAAAATCCCTGCTGCAGTGTGTGCAAACCTGGTCAAGACCTACAGGAAACGTATGATCTCTGTAATTGCAGACAAAGGTTTCTGTACCAAATATTAAGTTCTGCTTTTCTGATGTATCAAATACTTATGTCATGCAATAAAATGCTAATTAATTACTTAAAAATCATACAATGTGATTTTCTGGATTTTTGTTTTAGATTCCATCTCTCACAGTTGAAGTGTACCTATGATAAAAATTACAGACCTCTACATGCTTTGTAAGTAGGAAAACCTGCAAAATCGGCAGTGTATCAAATACTTGTTCTCCCCACTGTATGTCTGCATCTACAAGCTACAGTTAGTTTATAGATCCACAATATAAATCATAAACATACATTGTGTATAACTATACTGTATGATTTAAATAGTGGAAATAAACAATATATAAATGAACTATATATATTTTTAAAAACAGATTTTAAGTGAGAATAGGCATTGGTCTGAAGCCGAAAAATAAAGTAAATTCACATGAGCACCACAATGCCTTTACCAAGGTTTTCCAGCACACAGCTTTGACCTACTATAGTAGCTATGTTGGTATTGTACTTCAAAATATGTGTAGGCAGGTTGCTTAGGATTCAAACCTTCTCAAACAGCCTAATTCATACTCTTAGAGGAGGTGTTTCCACAATAATGTGATTTGTACTGCATACAAGGTCAAGTAAGACATTATCCCATTATGCTACCTTTTCATGCTTTTTTAAATTAAATGAATGCAAGCTGTTTTGTCTTGTAGTAATGTGGTGCATGCCTGTACTTCCTTAAACCTTTATTTTAGCAATACATGTCATTGAAAAATAAATATCATAATTAATATCATTTTTTGGTCAGTAGGTGCCCAACATAACAACAGGTGGTGGTGTGTTGGACACAGTAGCTCAGATAGATAGAGCCTGTCTGCAATCTTCTGATTTCTGTAACTATTAGTTTACATGTGCAATATTGACATAAGCTCAGAACCACATGCATTTCAAACATGGGCCTGTTTTATCAATTGCTGTGCTGATCAATGGACAGTTCATTACCTCTGTCAAAATAATATGTAGCTTAAGGTTATGTTTGTACTTGTATTTATTTTTGCAATGAAGATGGTGACGCAACAATAATACACCTTTACAATAGGCCTATGACTAGAAATACGTACAGCCAAATGATATATACTGGTATACATAATTTTAATAGCCAGACACTGTAAAGTCCATTATCCCTCTGAAGAGTATGAATTAGACTGTTTGAGAAGGTTTGAATTCTAAGCAACCAGCAATAGGGCCAGGTTTTGATCTCCCTGGACCTCAGGGCCCTTCTGGTGCTCTGGTATTCCTCCTCCGGCCATGGAGCAGAGCGGAGCGTAGAAACGAGGAATCCTTGGTATGGAGCAGAGAGGATTGTGTTTTGACTTTCGTTTGGCCTGACCTCTCTCTCTCTCTCTCTCTCTCTCTCTCTCTCTCTCTCTCTCTCTCTCTCTCTCTCTCTCTCTCTCTCTCTCTCTCTCTCTCTCTCTCTCTCTCTGTCGAAGAGACGAAGCACAGGTTTAATATCGCTGCTATTATATTCCAAAGGCTTATAAACTGGGTCTCACAACGACATTCACAAACAACTTTATTCCTTCTGCTGCCGCAGCCGAGGAGGATACGTTTATAACACCCTGAGACGGGCATTTCCTGTGAGGGAGAGGAGGACAGGTCTCTGACTGTCTCGCAGCTCTCTCTCGTGCTCTCTCTCTCCATATTTCTGGTAAAACCTATTAGCCATTAGCCACCCATGGGTGGTCCTTAAACAGACACACAGTTCAATAACGCCTTCCCAAAACAGCTGCAAGTATAAGCATCTCTCCCTCTTACGTTCCTTTTCCCTCACCCTCTTTATTTTTCTCCCTCTTTCTCCTTCTTCCATCTCTCTCGCTCTCTCCCTCCCTCTCTCACACACTTTCCCTCTCTTGCTCCCTCTCTCGCTCCCTCTCCATCTCCCTCTCTTCCTCCCCCTCTCCCCCTCTCCCCCCATCCCAGTCTCTTTACTCTGCTGGGTACTGAATGTGAGTCCTTCTCCCACACCAGTACAGCAACATTCTGCAGAGCCACATGGACCCTGTGACCCCACCCAGCCACAGAACTGCTGCTATAAAAAGCTGTCCAGCTCTCATCCAAACCCAGGAAAATCACAAGCTCCAGCCGCCTCCCTAACTTAACCCTCTGTATACTTCTTCCAGAGGCTCACTCTGCTCCCCTGGGAAAAGACTGCAAACTAAGAGTCTAGATAGGAATGTTGCATCCATACCATACTGGTTTTAATGTGTTGATCTTAGAAAATCTCCAGGAATGAACTTAATCTGGGTCCGGGAAAACAGCCCTTGGAATGTATCAGTAGATTGAGCCTTCTACACAAAACTCAATAGCCACAGCATTTGAACACTGTACACATTTACCCCAGCCCCACAAACTAGTGCACAACTGTTTCTTCCACAGTATGAGTGACGCCATAAGGCAAAGGTAGCACTATGATTCACACAGCATATGTCATTGTGGGATATTACCTTATATGTACTGCCCTTTACAAAGATAAACAGATCTCTATGTAATCTAGACCCTCAGATCTCTATATTCACAGTGGAAGTACATATGTCCAGTCTGATTTACAGCCAGGGGTTGCACAGGGTTATACACCTTCAATGAGGACAACAGTCTAATTAAAAAGAGATTGATATGAATTGTTGCTTAGGTGTCGCTGGGAGGGAAATGACTTCAAATGAGTTCAGTGGCACACAGTCAGCCATGCTTTAAACCTAGGGAGAGATGGAAGGAGCAAGGAAGGCAGAAGGGATTGATGGGACGTGGAGGGCAGAGGGCACACGCGCATAGGCACAAACACACACAGTCCACAGACACACACACACACACACCGTCTGGTGATGAAATGGAGAGGTGGATCAAAGGGATGATTAATGGGTGTTGCACCTCCATCGCTGACAGTCTCTGACCTATTGAGAGTCTGAAAGGTCAGGTCTGGTAAGAGAGGTGGCATAATTCACTGGAAGCCACACATAGAATAATGACTTTTCCACCAATACAGTACGCTGGTTGTGGTCTCTTTTTAGCATTGTTCCATTATTTACCCAAAATAGAAAACAACTTATGTTCCTTTTAATAAAGGTCAAAGAACAAGCTCTCCAAAGGTCTTCCAGACTTTGCTTTCTGACTCTACGTGCGTGCGTCCATGCATGTGTGTGTGTGTGTGTGCGCTGTGCATGTTTAAGCGTGCCCTGTGTGTGTGTGTGTGTGTGTATGTATGAGTGTGTGTGCCCAGTGTGTGAGTCACAATTTGAGTTATTTTCCACTCGGTACAGTCTGTACAAGCACAATGGTGTTCCCTGTCTGTCTCTCTGGCTGACTAGCTGACTAGGAGGCTGGAGACAATACTATGTCCCAAATGGCAACCTATTCCCTTTGTAGTGCACTACTTTTGACTAGGGCCCATAGGGAAATTTGCCATTTGGGACATAACCATTGTCTGCATCAGAGGCTCAGCTGGAAAGAAGAATTAAAGTTGAATACATAACAAATCTCATAAAAGTTCTCATAAACTGTGCACGTCGAGGGATCAAGACGCTTTGGTAATAGGAACATCTTTAGCTTTTCTGTAGGTTTTTGATGATGATCGTAGAGATGACATGGTGAAAATTGTACAATTCAAACATTATGCTGACGACTTCAAAACATAATGTATTGTAGGAATACAAGGAATAGGAATGCAACAGATCAGATTGGATAGCAGTCATAAATAAATTAGTCATTTAGCAGATGCTCTTATCCAGAGCAACTTACAGGAGCAATTAGGGTTAAGTGCCTTGCTCAAGGGCACATCAACAGATCTTTCACCTAGTCGGCTCAGGGATTAGAACCAGCGACCTTTCGGTTACTAGCACAACACTCTTAACCACTAAGCTACCTGCCGCCATTGCATGTCAATGTTTCATCTTAACCCTGCACAGATCATGTCTCCTACCACTTCACATCTTAAAATAATTAGATTTGAATAAATATCTTTGTCTAAATACAAAATACTGGAAACGGCAATATGATTGCAAAAATATAATCTCCCTTTTCTACTGATATGCCAGTATTGTCTTGGTCAAACCCAAGGCTCAGCATTCTTCTTTCTCTTTCCTTTCCTGGCACATGAGCGTCTCATCTGGGTTAACTACTGGTTCTGATTGGTCCTATAATCACAGTGTTCTTGAGCGCTGCACAAAGGTCAAGCATGGTGGTGGTGGTGTGATGGTTTGGGGATGCTTTGCTGCCTCAGGACCTGGACGACTTGCCTTAATAGAAGGAACCATGAATTCTGCTCTGTATCAGAGAATTCTACAGGAGAATGTCAGACCATCCGTCTGTGAGCTGTTGCTGAAGCGCAGCTGGGTCATGCAGCAAGACAATGATCCAAAACACACAATCAAGTCTACATGAAAATTGCTAAAAAGTAAGGGGGCAATTACTTTTTCACACAGGGGAATTGGGTGTTGCATAACTTTGTTTATGAAATAAATTAAATAAATAGGTAATTGTTGTGTTATTTGTTCACTTATGTTCCCTTTATCTAATATTATGTTTTGGTTGAAGATCTGATAACATTCAGTATCACAAATATGCAAAAGTAGAGAAAATTAGAAAGGGGGCAAATACTTTTTCATAGCACTGTACTATAGAACCTGTCTCCTTAGCACAGCACGTTACTATCCAAAGATATTCAAGCAATTGCTTCTGATATACAGAACAAATATAACCACAAGATCCAAACACCTAAACCCATGACCTGGTGGTTTAGAGACCAAATAATGGTGTTCCTGATTTAGAGCATTAGATAAACAGAGCAAACGTTGGTTGCAACGTGGAATTCTCAGTATTCCCTGGAAATTCCTATAAATTCATTTAGGGTTGAAATGTTCTCTTTGGGATGGAAAACATAGAATTAGAAGACCTTAGGGTCTATTTTTTGGTTTAGTTTAGGGTTAGCTGGCCTCTTTCCAGAGAGAGGAGGGGTTCAAGCCCATGTAGACTGTAGATGCACTATGTAGACATACTGGAGTGAGTATACATTTCAGTAACACTTCATTTGGATAGTCCATCTGTAGATGCTCTACAAACTATATACAGACTGTCAGTAACATGTCAACTGCCTGTCTATTGACTTTCGTGAAGCTCAGTTGGTAGCGCATGGCGCTTGCAACGCCAGGGTTGTGGGTTCGTTTCCCACGGGGGGGCAGTATGAAAATGTATACACTCACTAACTGTAAGTCGCTCTGGATAAGAGCATCTGCTAAATGACAAAAATGAAGTCCATCTACTGATGTTCAACAAACTATCTGTAGACTATCCGCAGCATTTCAACAGTATATCTTATAATTTTCAACAAGAAAAGGAAGTTTATAGTCCATGCAGTTGAAATGTTGCTGATAGTCTGTAGGTAGTTTGTAGATAATCTACAGATGGACTATCCAAATAAAGTGCTACTTACATTTCAATGAAGGTTGTAATGCCAAAATCAGTTGGTTTTTAATCACAAATAAATATTTTTTGAGATTCGATTGTTGCTCCAAGAGCAGCTGATTATATTTAGAAAACCTTTCTCCTCTCCACCCACTTTACCAAGAAATAATATAATATCCGTGTGGGCAATCAAAATGGGATGAGTAGGGATTAATCCTTCTCGAACTGAATAGACAGGACTCTTTCTTCATACTGGGACGACAGCATAAATTCATTTGGAGAGGTCTTACATTATCCAGTTATATGAAATAGATGAGATTAATAATATTCACCATCTCCTTGGCCTTGGCCTTGATTGTCTGGCAGACGTCTGATGATGCTTGTTGGAATCTTTCTTCCACATCCTCCCTAACTGCTCTCCACTGGGACAAGCTCACGCCACTGTCTGTTGTGTGTGTGTGAGTGAGTAAGTGTGTGTGTGTGTGTGTGTGTGTGTGTGTGTGTGTGTGTGTGTGTGTGTGTGTGTGTGTGTGTGTGTGTGTGTGTGTCTGACTGACTGAGTTGATTAGTGTTCATGCAGTCACGGACGGCTCCTGCCAAAGATTGGATAAATTCAAACTGCATGGATTTTGTCTCTGTGAAGCAACCGGGTCATGGTTCTGTATATGACAAAACTCTTTAACTAGATGAGAGTTGATTCTATCTCGTGTTCGCCAAAGCCAATGGAATTTATAATGGTCTATTATATATTCTGATCACAGATGAGATAAAGCCAAGCCCATCTTTTGGGGTTCTTAAACCCTTAACTATATTCCCTTCATGAAGAGACAAAAATAATCGCTCCAATAGATACTGCACAAGGATTAAACTACTTTACTACATTAAATGCAATCTATGTAACAAAGAAGGAGCCTTCCCAATGTACTGCCAAGGAGGGATATTCTCTATTGTTGGTTAAAGTAGTTCCATTTGATAGAATCAGCATATTGTATCTTTCTGTATCCCTATAGAGTGGGGGAAAAAAGTATTTAGTCAGCCACCAATTGTGCAAGTTCTCCCACTTAAAAAGATGAGAGAGGCCTGTAATTTTCATCATAGGTACACGTCAACTATGACAGACAAAATGAGAAAAAAAATTCCAGAAAATCACATTGTAGGATTTTTTAAGAATTTATTTGCAAATTATGGTGGAAAATAAGTATTTGGTCAATAACAAAAGTTTCTCAATACTTTGTTATATACCCTTTGTTGGCAATGACACAGGTCAAACGTTTTCTGTAAGTCTTCACAAGGTTTTCACACACTGTTGCTGGTATTTTGGTCCATTCCTCCATGCAGATCTCCCCTAGAGCAGTGATGTTTTGGGGCTGTCGCTGGGCAACACGGACTTTCAACTCCCTCCAAAGATTTTCTATGGGGTTGAGATCTGGAGACTGGCTAGGCCACTCCAGGACCTTGAAATGCTTCTTACGAAGCCACTCCTTCGTTGCCCGGGCGGTGTGTTTGGGATCATTGTCATGCTGAAAGACCCAGCCACGTTTCAACGTCAATGCCCTTGCTGATGGAAGGAGGTTTTCACTCAAAATCTCACGATACATGGCCCCATTCATTCTTTCCTTTACACGGATCAGTCGTCCTGGTCCCTTTGCAGAAAAACAGCCCCAAAGCATGATGTTTCCACCCCCATGCTTCACAGTAGGTATGGTGTTCTTTGGATGCAACTCAGCATTCTTTGTCCTCCAAACACGACGAGTTGAGTTTTTACCAAAAAGTTCTATTTTGGTTTCATCTGACCATATGACATTCTCCCAATCCTCTTCTGGATCATCCAAATGCACTCTAGCAAACTTCAGACGGGCCTGGACATGTACTGGCTTAAGCAGGGGGACACGTCTGGCACTGCAGGATTTGAGTCCCTGGCGGCGTAGTGTGTTACTGATGGTAGGCTTTGTTACTTTGGTCCCAGCTCTCTGCAGGTCATTCACTAGGTCCCCCCCGTGTGGTTCTGGGATTTTTGCTCACCGTTCTTGTGATCATTTTGACCCCACGGGGTGAGATCTTGCGTGGAGCCCCAGATCGAGGGAGATTATCAGTGGTCTTGTATGTCTTCCATTTCCTAATAATTGCTCCCACAGTTGATTTATTCAAACCAAGCTGCTTACCTATTGCAGATTCAGTCTTCCCAGCCTGGTGCAGGTCTACAATTTTGTTTCTGGTGTCCTTTGACAGCTCTTTGGTCTTGGCCATAGTGGAGTTTGGAGTGTGACTGTTTGAGGTTGTGGACAGGTGTCTTTTATACTGATAACAAGTTCAAACAGGTGCCATTAATACAGGTAACGAGTGGAGGACAGAGGAGCCTCTTAAAGAAGAAGTTACAGGTCTGTGAGAGCCAGAAATCTTGCTTGTTTGTAGGTGACCAAATACTTATTTTCCACCATAATATGCAAATAAATTCATTAAAAATCCTACAATGTGATTTTCTGGATTTCTTTTCCTCAATTTGTCTGTCATAGTTGACGTGGACCTATGATGAAAATTACAGGCCTCTCTCATCTTTTTAAGTGGGAGAACTTGCACAATTGGTGGCTGACTAAATACTTTTCCCCCCCACTGTATACAGAATGGAGTTATTTCACCCCCATAATTGTGAATGAACCACTGGGGATGTGGGACTGGGTCAGGAAATACTGATATCTCTCTTTCTTTCTTTCTTTCTTTCTTTCTTTCTTTCTTTCTTTCTTTCTTTCTTTCTTTCTTTCTTTCTTTCTTTCTCTCTCTCTCTCTCTCTCTCTCTCTCTCTCTCTCTCTCTCTCTCTCTCTCTCTCTCTCTCTCTCTCTCTCTCTCTCTCTCTCTCTCTCTCTCTCTCTCTCTCTCTCTCTCTCTCTCTCTCTCTCTCTCTCTCTCTCTCTCTCTCTCTCTCTCTACTCAGTCTGACTACTGAAATATGCAGCAGGACAGGAAGCCCACTGATCCTTCTTAGGCTGCTGCAGACTTTAATAGCCAGAGAGAGAACGGCGGAAGAGAGAGAGGGAAAGTGAGAGTAGGAGGAAAGAGAGGAGAAGAGAGAATGGGGTTGATCAGAATACTTTTTTTCCCAGAGAGGGACTGGAGCTCAGCATTCCTGGCAATGCCACTGGCCAGCAAACAATCCTGACTGTGAGTCCTAACTCACTTCTCTGAACCTGCCAGCTGAATGGGTTTAGTGTCTAGGCCTCCAGGTCCCAGTTAGCCCAGCGAGGGCCAGCAGCCAACGGGCCAGTGCACTCAGCGCCCTGGCCAGACCAGCCTCAGACCCCTGCTGCTAACCCAAAACACTGGGGGCCCATCCCAAATGGAACCCTATTCCCTAAATAGTGCACTACTTTTGACAGACATGGTCAAAAGTAATGGACCCTGGTCAAAAGTAGTGCACTACATAGTGAATAGGGTGCCATTTGGGACATAACCTGGGCGGTCTGAGACAGTTGGGCCACCGCATGGACCGACCAAGGCTGCAAACACACTCTAGAAAATAAACAGGGCGGAGAAAGACGGAGAAGATGAACATGTTTGGAGGAGAGAGGAAGGAGAAGGAGGAGAAGCCAGGGAGGACGGGAGATGAAAGCTAACTCCACTCCAGATATTTTTCCTCCACACATTTTTCCTCCATTCTGAAGGCACCTGTAGGGTGATACCATGTTAATGATTATCAGGAGGAGGAGAATGGTTCAGGAACTTGACTTTGAGAGAGAAGGAGAGAGGGAGAAAGAGAGAGGGGTGTACAGTGAGGGAAAAAAAGTATTTGATCCCCTGCTGATTTTGTACATTTGCCCACTGACAAAGAAATTATCAGTCTATAATTTTACTGGTAGGTTTATTTGAACAGTGAGAGACAGAATAACAACAAAAAGATCCAGAAAAACGCATGTCAAAATTTTTATTAATTGATTTGCATTTTAATGAGGGAAATAAGTATTTGACCCCTCTGCAAAACATGACTTAGTACTTGGTGGCAAAACCCTTGTTGGCAATTACAGAGGTCAGACGTTTCTTGTAGTTGGCCGCCAGGTTTGCACACATCTCAGGAGGGATTTTGTCCCATTCCTCTTTGCAGATCTTCTCCAAGTCATTAAGGTTTCGAGGCTGACGTTTGGCAACTCGAACCTTCAGCTCCCTCCACAGATTTTCTATGGGATTAAGGTCTGGAGACTGGCTAGGCCACTCTAGGACCTTAATGTGCTTCTTCTTGAGCCACTCCTTTGTTGCCTTGACCATGTGTTTTGGGTCATTGTCATGCTGGAATACCCATCCATGACCCATTTTCAATGCCCTGGCTGAGGGAAGGAGGTTCTCACCCAAGATTTGACGGTACATGGCCCCGTCCATCGTCCCTTTGATGCGGTGAAGTTGTCCTGTCCCCTTAGCAGAAAAACACCCCCAAAGCATAATGTTTCCACCTCCATGTTTGATGGTGGGGAGGGTGTTCTTGGGGTCATAGGCAGCATTCCTCCTCCTCCAAACACGGCGAGTTGAGTTGATGCCAAAGAGCTCGATTTTGGTCTCATCTGACCACAACATTTTCACCTAGTTCTCCTCTGAATCATTCAGATGTGTCACAAGCCGTGCTAGAACTCCGGTCTCAGATGTGGAGAGCTGGGTGTAATACCCCTTAGCCACAGAGGAGGTGTAGTAGGACCCAAATGAAACACCCAAGGCAATACTCCAGGCCAGTAGATTTAATGTAAAAACAAAGGTTCTTCGCCATTCACAAATAGTCCAACAAAAGTTCTTCTCAGAAAGAGGTATGTTAACAAAACAGGAGGCAAAACAAAATAACTCCACGAGGGGAGAAAAACAAACTAAAGATAACTTAGAAAACCTTACTTGGAAAGACACGGTGGAACAAAGCAGGAGACACATAGCCAGGACTCAATAACCAAGTGAGAAACAAGGGGAAAACACACAGCTAAAATACACAAGGGGAAACAAGGCACAGGTGACCTGGATCAAGCTAATTAGGACACACGAGGAAGAACTAAGGCAGAGGGGAACACAGATGACCTCTAGAGGCCCGGAGACAAACAGGAGGCAGGAAGCTGACAGGACCCCCTCCTCTAGGAACGACTCCTGACGTTCCTTCCAGAACACCCCGGCCCCAGGGTGCGAAAATCTCGGATCAAACCTGGGTCCAGGATGTCCCTGGCTGGAACCCAGGAGCGCTCCTCTGGCCCGTAGCCCTCCCAGTCCACCAGATACTGCAGAGAGTTCTGGACCCTCCGGGAGTCCAGTATCCGGCGGACTGTGTAGGCTGGCTGGCCGTCAATGATCCTGGGAGGTGGCGGGGGTCTGCGTGGGGGGGCAAAAGGAGAAGACAAGACAGGTTTAAGGAGTGAAACATGGAAAGTGGGGAGCTCTAAGGGAGCGAGGCAGAACCAAACGATACGAAACAGGGTTAACCTTTCTAGCAATGCGGAAAGGGCCGATGTATCTCTGGGAAAGCTTCTTGGATTCGACCCGGAGGGGCAGGTTCTTAGTGGCCAACCAAACTCTCTGACCAGCTCGGAAACTAGGGGCCGTCCGGCGGTGTCGATTAGCCTGACTTTGGTATCTCTGGGAGGTCCGAAGGAGGATACACCTGGCCTTCTTCCAGGTCCGCCTACAGCGTTGGACAAAGCGCTGGGCCGAGGGAACACCAACTTGCGCCTCTTCCTCTGGAAATAATGGAGGGTTGTAACCGAACTGGCATTCGAAGGGGGACAATCCGGTGGCTGAAGACTGGAGGGTGTTGTGGGCATATTCAGCCCAAATGATATAGGTGGCCCAAGACGTGGGATTACTGGCCGCCATACACCGCAGGGTGGTCTCCAGATCCTGATTAATCCGTTCCGTTTGGCCATTAGACTCTGGATGGAACCCTGACGATAGGCTGGCTGTGGCCCCAATAAGCCTGCAGAAGGCCCCCAAAACCGGGACGAGAATTGGGGACCTCGGTCAGAGACCACGTCCAGGGGAATGCCAAATATCCGGAAGACATGGTTCATGAGGAGCTCAGCAGTCTCCTTAGCCGAGGGCAGCTTGGGCAGGGGAATAAACCGGGCAGCCTTAGAGAACCGGTCAACGATCACTAGGATGACGGTGTTGCCCTGGGATGGAGGAAGTCCCGTAACAAAGTCCAGAGAAAGGTGTGACCATGGCCTTCGAGGAATAGGTAAGGGATGGAGCAGTCCCTGGGGTCGCTGGCGCGTCGACTTTCCCTGGTTGCACACCGGGCAGGCCTCAACATAGACCTGCACGTCCTTCTTGATGGACGGCCACCAAAACCGCCGTCGGAGGAATTCCAGTGTGCGAGCACTGCCTGGATGGCATGTCAAGGGCGACTCATGACCCCACTGCAAGACGCGGGCCCGAACAGAGAGAGGAACGTACAGGCGACCGGGCAGGACCACCGCCTGGATCGGGCTCATGGACAAGGGCTTCTCGTACCCCTCTTTCTAGTTCCCACTGAAGAGGTGCGACGATCCTAGACCTCGGAATAATCGATGCCAAGGGCTTCTCTTGTACCTCGGGAGAATAGGCTCGAGACAGGGCATCCGGCTTGACGTTCTTGGTGCCAGGTCGGTAAGACAGGAGGAACTGGAATCGATTAAAGAAAAGGGACCATCGTGCTTGCCGAGGGTTCATCCGCTTAGCCTGTTGGAGATATTCCAGGTTCTTGTGGTCTGTGAGAACCTGGAACGGGTGCTGAGCCCCCTCAAGCCAATGGCGCCACTCTTCCAAGGCCAGTTTTACTGCAAGCAACTCTAGATCCCCCACGTGGTAGTTGCGCTCGGCCTCAGACAGGCGGCGAGACATGAAGGCACAAGGGTGTAATCTCCCATCCTCACCCCTCTGTGACAGGACGGCTCCCACCCCCACCTCTGAGGCGTCCACCTCCACCACGAAAGGTCTTTCTGGGTCAGGAGTCACCAGAATCGGAGCAGACGTGAAGCGGCGCTTGAGATCCTCGAAGGCCCCTGCTGCTTCCGGACCCCAGTGAACCTTGGTCCCTCCTCCCTTGGTAAGCGTCGTCAAGGGGGCTACCACTGAGCTGAAATTCTTGATGAACTTCCGATAGAAGTTAGAAAAGCCAATGAACCGTTGAACCTCCTTGACCGTGGCAGGTGTGGGCCAGCTGCGGACCGCTCGACCTTCTTGGGATCCATCTCTAGGTGCCCGGGAGTGACAATAAACCCGAGAAACTGAGTCTGAGAAACATGAAATTCACACTTCTCAGGTTTAACATAGAGGTGATTGTCAAGGAGCCTCTGGAGAACCCGGCTAACATGCCCCTCATGCTCCTTCAGTGACCTCGAGAAGATGAGGATATCGTCCAGGTACACGAAGACGAACAGATTAAGCATATCCCGGAGAACATCATTAATCAGGGCTTGGAATACTGCGGGGGCATTGGTGAGCCCGAACGGCATCACCCGATATTCATAGTGCCCCGTGGGCGTGTTGAACGCCGTCTTCCATTCGTCACCTTGCCGGATCCGCACGAGATGGTAAGCATTGCGGAGATCCAGTTTAGAAAAAATGGAAGCCCCTTGAAGCAGCTCAAAAGCAGTGGCCATGAGAGGAAGAGGATATCGATTCCGAACCGTGATCTTGTTGAGTCCCCGGTAATCAATACAAGGCCTAAGACCCCCGTCCTTCTTTTCAACAAAAGAAGCCCGCCCCAGCCGGGGAAGTAGAGGCATGGATGAGGCCGGCTGCCAAGGACTCCTTAATGTAGGTGTCCATAGCTGCGTGCTCGGGGGAGGACAAGGAAAAGATCCGACCTCTAGGAGGGCAGCACCCAGGGAGTAGATCAATGGCACAGTCATACGTGCGATGAGGCGGTAAGGAAGTAGCCCGGGCCTTGCTGAACACAGCCTTGAACCGATGGTAAACACTGGGGACTAGGGAGACGTCAACAGACTCTTGAAACTGGGTACTAGGGGCTGAGGGACTCTGAAGCATGCAGGTGAGTTGGCAAGTGGGACCCCAGCTTAGAATGGTGCCAGTAGGCCAGTCGATCTGGGGATTATGTCTGCATAGCCAAGGGTGACCCAGGATAATAGGATACTCGGGAGAGTCAATGAGATAGAAGGTTTCCTCCTGCTGGTGTTGAGAGATGGTAAGTCGCAGGGACTGAGTCGCCTCTGTAACCTTTCCTGGTTCCAGAGGTCTGCCATCTAAGGCTGTAACTGCCTGGGGATGAGGAAGTAGTTGGGTAGGGATCTTAAGTTCCTTAGCCAAGGTTACATCCAGGAAATCACCTGCGGCACCGGAATCGATCATAGCCTGGACCCGATGCTGGTGGCCCTCCCAGGACAGAGTGGCTGGAATAGCCAGGACAGCGTTAGTAGGAGGAGCTCTAATTCTCCCCATCACAGCCCTCCTGTAGCTGGGCGGGGACTGGCGTTTCCCGAAAGCTCGGGGCAAGTGGATCGGAAGTGGCCGGCAACCCCGCAGTAGAGGCACCGACGCTCCCTCATGCGACGTTCCCCTTTCATTGGGAGAAAGCCTGGAACGGCCTAACTGCATGCTCTCCGGGGAATCCTGGAGCAGTTCAGGAGCCGGGGAAGCTCTGAATGACGGAGTCCAAACAGGAGAAACAGAGCTGCTCCGAGGAACTTGGGACTGAGACACCTGGCGGCGAGCCGTTCTCCGCTCTCTTAGACGATTGTCCAGGCGGATGGCCAAGGCTATGAGGGACTCGAGATCTCCAGCTGGTTCTCGGGTGGCTAACTCATCTTGAAGGGGCTCAGATAACCCTCCCTGAAAGCAGACCCTCAGCGCTTCATCATTCCATCCGCTCCTTGCTGCTATGGTCCGAAAATCAATGGCGAAATCTGCCGTGCTTCGGGAGCCCTGACGGAGAGACAGTAGGCGCTTGGAAGCCTCCCGCCCACTGACAGGATGATCGAACACCCGCTTGAACTCTTCTACAAATGCAGCGTGGGAATCACAACAGACCTCCTGGGACTGCCACACTGCAGAGGCCCAGGCGAGCGCCTTGTCTGAAAGAAGGGTAATGATGTAGGCAATCTTGGAACGGTCTGTGGGAAAACTTGAGGATTGGAGCTCGAAGGTGAGGGAGCATTGGGTGAGGAAACCCTGGCAAGAGCTTGGATCCCCAGAAAAGGGCTTGGGAGGTGGTAGTCGGGGCTCCGCCAACCGAGAAGGCCTGTCGTCACTGGGAGGTGACCTGGGGGAAGGGAGAGGACCAAGGAGGCGTTCAAAGAGCTGGTGAAGGGAACTCATCATTTCGGCCAGGAGTTGAGAATGTCTAGCCATCAGCTCCTCTTGTCGGCTGAGAACGGCTTCATGGCGCTGGAAAGAAGCCTCATGTCGAGTGATCACCGCCAACAGGTCCTGGGAACTGAGTGTTTCTGGGTCCATGATTGACTTGGTTATTCTGTCACAAGCCGTGCTAGAACTCCGGTCTCAGATGTGGAGAGCTGGGGGTAATACCCCTTAGCCACAGAGGAGGTGTAGTAGGACCCAAATGAAACACCCAAGGCAATACTCCAGGCTAGTAGATTTAATGTAAAAACAAAGGTTCTTCGCCATTCACAAATAGTCCAACAAAAGTTCTTCTCAGAAAGAGGTATGTTAACAAAACAGGAGGCAAAACAAAATAACTCCACGAGGGGAGAAAAACAAACTAAAGATAACTTAGAAAACCTTACTTGGAAAGACACGGTGGAACAAAGCAGGAGACACATAGCCAGGACTCAATAACCAAGTGAGAAACAAGGGGAAAACACACAGCTAAAATACACAAGGGGAAACAAGGCACAGGTGACCTGGATCAAGCTAATTAGGACACACGAGGAAGAACTAAGGCAGAGGGGAACACAGATGACCTCTAGAGGCCCGGAGACAAACAGGAGGCAGGAAGCTGACAAGATGTTCATTGGCAAACTTCAGACGGCCCTGTATATGTGCTTTCTTGAGCAGGGGGACCTTGCGGGCGCTGCAGGATTTCAGTCCTTCACGACGTAGTGTGTTACCAATTGTTTTCTTGGTGTCTATGGTCCCAGCTGCCTTGAGATCATTGACAAAATCCTCCCGTGTAGTTCTGGGCTGATTCCTCACCGTGCAACTCCACGAGGTGAGATCTTGCATGGAGCCCCAGGCCTAGGGAGATTGACAGTTCTTTTGTGTTTCTTCCATTTGTGAATAATTGCACCAACTGTTGTCACCTTCTCACCAAGTTGCTTGGCGATGGTCTTGTAGCCCATTCCAGCCTTGTGTAGGTCTACAATCTTGTCCCTGACATCCTTGGAGAGCTCTTTGGTCTTGGCCATGGTGGAGAGTTTGGAATCTGATTGATTGATTGCTTTTGTGGACAGGTGTCTTTTATACAGGTAACAAGCTGAGATTAGGAGCACTCCCTTTAAGAGTGTGCTCCTAATCTCAGCTCGTTACCTGTATAAAAGACACCTGGGAGCCAGAAATCTTTCTGATTGAGAGGGGGTCAAATACTTATTTCCTCATTAAAATGCAAATCAATTTATAATATTTTTGACATGCGTTTTTCTGGATTTTTTTGTTGTTATTCTGTCTCTCACTGTTCAAATAAACCTACCATTAAAATTATAGACTGATCATTTCTTTGTCAGTGGGCAAATGTACAAAATCAACAGGGGATCAAATACTTTTTTCCCTCACTGTATGTTACAGCAGCAGACTCCCTCACCTCCTCTACATACCTCCCCTTCTCCTCACCCTCCCTCACCCCTCCACTGGAATGTCTGCTCTGACATGGCATTACAGGCTGTCTGCAGCTCCTTTGTACAATAACTCCTCACTTGTCTCTCGGTCTACGACCCAATAAAAGGAAAATGGCTCCTTTCATGCAACAGATTATTCCAGACAGCTGCTGCTGCTGCGTGTTGCTTCACACCCAGGGAAGAAGCACTGCTCTGGAATTAAAACAGGGATAACAAAAGAATGCTTGACAAATGCTCATGCAATCACACAGCTGTAAAGACAGTAGGTGTGTGTGTGTGTGTGTGTGTGTGTGTGTGTGTGTGTGTGTGTGTGTGTGTTTTTCAGAGATTAATTTTGGGAATTTAGAAGCGAGGCACCTTTTTTTCTCCAACCTACTTTATATAGGGTTGAGGAAAGCAATGAACAGGAGTAGGCCTGTTTCTTTTTCCCCAGCCACTAGCACCTGAGCTCCCAGACTGCACACTCAGAATATACTTCTCTCCTCTCCATCTCGGAGCAGATTGAATGTCATTTTCCCCTGAAACCAAGCCAGGCTGAAACCTCTGCCTTGTGGCCACAAGATCTCCTTCTCCACCCCCGCAATCATACAACCCAGGGAGATCCTATCATCCTAGAAGAGAAATTAGCCACATTGTGCTGGTGTAGGGGAGAGTGGGGTAAGATGCGCCAAAGGGGTAAGTTGAGCCAAAGGGGTCATTTGAGCCAACCTCGTTTCTAGGAAACCATACACAAAATGAATCATTTGACCAAATATTTAGGAAGGGTCATCATTTCATGGAGTCTGTGTAGGAAGAAACCACATGGAAAAAGTGGTAAGCAAGTTAGGTCCCCAGAGACTTCTATAGCATGTAACGTTTAAAGGTTCTGGCTAGTATTACTTAGCCAGCTAGAAGGATGTAGTAAGAAGCTAATGTTAAACGGAGCTTACCTCAGCAGGAGCAAAGAAAAGCTACTAAGTTCTCATAATAACTTTGCTTTACAGAGAGTAGGCTACGGAGACAGACAGGGATGTGGCGCTCAGTGGTGAGGCTGAGGCAGGCTGCAATGCATGCAGGAGGAAGCAGAGGAAACAGAGAGAGAGGAAGCAAGCAGAAAGAGAGGTTAGTGCAGTGGTTCCCAAACGTGGGGTCTGGCCCCATGTGAGGTCCCCTGAGAAAATCTGTACTAATCTCATCAAACAAGTTAGGAACATTTTTTAAAATGATTTTTGAACATCTCCCCATGGCATATCTTCCCTATAGACCTACATTAAAATGCTATCAAAATGTAAAAAATAGAGTAAAAAAAATGCATGCATTTTCATTTCGTCGCTGATGCTATGTGTCAGTATGAATCATTTCTCATATTTCCCCCCTTTCAGGGGTATAACGTTACAATTGTATAGCTAATAGACTATGTGTTTGTAGATCGACTGAGGTGAATGAACCTACAGCAGCCAAGAAGATAATGGTTGGGGTCATTTTTGCTTGTTTTTGCTGTTCTCCAAATAGCATTTGAAAGTGTTTTAATTGTATAGAAATGCAGTAAATGAGCTTCAACCTTCCGGACCTCACTAAAACTCAAACCTTGGTTACGGCCCGGGTTGTGTGGGCTAATATAGTCTAAATGTTTGCCTTGGGGCAAGTTGAGTCAGTGGCCATGGGATAAGTTGAGCCAAAGGCAAGTTGAGCAAATGTGTTTTCTTCCCAGGTGTAATGCAAGGCATTATCGCTGGGATATAAGGTAACAACAGGGTCTGGCTGTTAAAAGTGTTTAAAAAAGTACAAAGTGTTTGTTAGGTGTTAAGACTGTTTTAAAATATGTTAAAAAATTATTAAAAGACAAAAAAGCAATTGTGCTTGTGTTGAATTGTGTTTGGGAAATAAAGACAGACACTAACCACGTTTACATCCACAGTTTTAATGCAAGTAAAATAATACAGTCTAAAAAAAGTTGTGAAGGAAACAGGACATTTTCAGTACAATTTTATTAAATGCCAACAGATAATTAGTTTTTTCGACATTGTCACGATCGTTAGAGTGAGTGGACCAAGGCGCAGCGTGATGAGCGAACATACTTTATTATCAATAGTGATAACAAGAACCAAAACAACAAACGATAACGACACGTGAAGTCCTTGGCTACAAAATAAACCAACATGGAACACGGAACACATTGAATTTACACACCCTGGCTCAACATATAGAGTCCCCAGAGCCAGGGTGTGACAGACATGGTGGGATCTTTTTGTGTTGGTAAAAATGTATTATGCGAGAAATGGCGGTGGAAACGCCTTTATACGCAAATATTGATATAATAACCATCATATTGAAGTAAACTTATAGTCATGCGATGATATGGTGTGTGATCCTCTGACTTCTCCCACTCCTACTCGGGAAACCATGCAGTTTACTAGGCTACAGATGAAATAGCTTACAGTGAGGGAAAAAAGTATTTGATCCCCTGCTGATTTTGTACGTTTGCCCACTGACAAAGAAATGATCAGTCTATAATTTTAATGGTAGGTTTATTTGAACAGTGAGAGACAGAATAAAAATTTAAAAAATCCAGAAAAACGCATGTCAAAAATGTTATAAATTGATTTTCATTTTAATGAGGGAAATAAGTATTTGACCCCCTCTCAATCAGAAAGATTTCTGGCTCCCAGGTGTCTTTTATACAGGTAACGAGCTGAGATTAGGAGCACACTCTTAAAGGGAGTGCTCCTAATCTCAGCTTTTTACCTGTATAAAAGACACCTGTCCACAGAAGCAATCAATCAATCAGATTCCAAACTCTCCACCATGGCCAAGACCAAAGAGCTCTCCAAGGATG
This sequence comes from Coregonus clupeaformis, assembly GCF_020615455.1. Classification (NCBI taxonomy): domain Eukaryota; kingdom Metazoa; phylum Chordata; class Actinopteri; order Salmoniformes; family Salmonidae; genus Coregonus; species Coregonus clupeaformis. Next base: position 37,740,193 of record NC_059199.1, read on the forward strand.
TCAGGGACAAGATTGTAGACCTACACAAGGCTGGAATGGGCTACAAGACCATCGCCAAGCAGCTTGGTGAGAAGGTGACAACAGTTGGTGCGATTATTCGCAAATGGAAGAAACACAAAATAGCTCCATGCAAGATCTCACCTCGTGGAGATGCAATGATCATGAGAATGGTGAGGAATCAGCCCAGAACTACACGGGAGGATCTTGTCAATGATCTCAAGGCAGCTGGGACCATAGACACCAAGAAAACAATTGGTAACACACTACGCCGTGAAGGACTGAAATCCTGCAGCGCCCGCAAGGTCCCCCTGCTCAAGAAAGCACATATACAGGCCCGTCTGAAGTTTGCCAATGAACATCTGAATGATTCAGAGGAGAACTGGGTGAAAGTGTTGTGGTCAGATGAGACCAAAATCGAGCTCTTTGGCATCAACTCAACTCGCCATGTTTGGAGGAGGAGGAATGCTGCCTATGACCCCAAGAACACCATCCCACCGTCAAACATGGAGGTGGAAACATTATGTTTTGGGGGTGTTTTTCTGCTAAGGGGACAGGACAACTTCACCGCATCAAAGGGACGATGGACGGGGCCATGTACCGTCAAATCTTGGGTGAGAACCTCCTTCCCTCAGCCAGGGCATTGAAAATGGGTCGTGGATGGGTATTCCAGCATGACAATGACCCAAAACACACGGCCAAGGCAACAAAGGAGTGGCTCAAGAAGAAGCACATTAAGGTCCTGGAGTGTCCTAGCCAGTCTACAGACCTTAATCCCATAGAAAATCTGTGGAGGGAGCTGAAGGTTCGAGTTGCCAAACGTCAGGCACGAAACCTTAATGACTTGGAGAAGATCTGCAAAGAGGAGTAGGACAAAATCCCTCCTGAGATGTGTGCCAACCTGGTGGCCAACTACAAGAAAAGTCAGACCTATGTGATTGCCAACAAGGGTTTTGCCACCAAGTACTAAGTCATGTTTTGCAGAGGGGTCAAATCCTTATTTCCCTCATTAAAATGCAAATCAATTTATAACATTTTTGACATGCGTTTTTCTGGATTTTGTTGTTGTTATTCTGTCTCTCACTCTTCAAATAAACCTACCATTAAAATTATAGACTGATCATGTCTTTGTCAGTGGGCAAGCGTACAAAATCAACAGGGGATCAAATACTTTTTTCCCTCACTGTATGGTGAACTTCACAGGGTGGTGAAAGTGCATGGTGATCTTGATGCTTCTTTCCAATAAATATCGAGGGTCTTATTCTGTTGACATGATGATCAATGCTTGACTGCCGTTTGACAAATACAAATATTCTCGCTCTTGCGCATATTTTATTTTTGCAGATTTTTTAATATTCACATGAAAGTCCAATTGGATGGAAACCTAGCTTTGGTTTTAAAAAGTTAGTGGTAATATTTCATTCAGTACAGAAATGTGGGGTAAGTTGTGCCAAAATACCACTTTTTTTGAACAAGCTATGTTTTCAAAACTGTAATGTTTACAAGAATTCTGATTATTTCCAGGGATACACAACATCCTGGAATATATGTAGATATCCTTGTTAGAAAGAATACTATATTTCCCTTGACAGAGTGATGCTGAATGTAAAGAATGGCTCAACTTACCCCACTCTCCCCTACTGGTAGGCTGCTGTAGGGGAATTAATGCAACAATAATACACTTGTGTGATGACATTGGAAACCTATTTGTTTTTCCCAAGATGATTTAGTCAAGTAATCCTGGGTTAAATCCAGGCCATTTAGATAAAGTTTGGTAATGTTTCCAAACTGGTACTGTAAGTTGGATTTGATAGTTTATTATCGTTGAAATGGTATCATGTCATAATAGCTGAATAGCTATTCCCTATAACCGTGTATGTATGCCGAATGTCGTTCTTATATGGGAGGTCCTGGACCCAATAGACAAAAACATTCATGTTCAACCACCTGTAGCTATGTAGAGGAGAGGGTGAAAACATTTTAAACCAAAATGAGGAACATTATGGCTAACATTAGTTCTCCCAAAATGTTCCATATATTTTTTCTCAACTTACTGACCTATGGTCGTCTTGGAAGAGAGAGGTATGCTCCTCAATGTCCAACCCTAGTCAGCCCCGGCCAGCCTGTCCAGCTCTGACATTGTGGCTTCCAGATGTGGGATAGTTTGATCGTGCCTCAACTCAACCGTCCAACAGATGTGCAGATGACTCTGGAGGATTCATACAATAGTAAGGATAGATCTTGTTTCTGCTGTATATGATAGAGCAGGGGAGGGGAGGGAGAGGATATACCTCCTGGACTAGGGGCCTGCAGGCAGGACAGGGGAGGGAGATGTATAGACCTCCTGGACTAGGGGCCTGCAGGCAGGACAGGGGAGGGAGATGTATAGACCTCCTGGACTAGGGGCCTGCAGGCAGGACAGGGGAGGGAGATGTATAGACCTCCTGGACTAGGGGCCTGCAGGCAGGACAGGGGAGGGAGATGTATAGACCTCCTGGACTAGGGGCCTGCAGGCAGGACAGGGGAGGGAGATGTATAGACCTCCTGGACTAGGGGCCTGAAGGCAGGACAGGGGAGGGAGATGTATAGACCTCCTGGACTAGGGGCCTGCAGGCAGGACAGGGGAGGGAGATGTATAGACCTACTGGACTAGGGGCCTGCAGGCAGGACAGGGGAGGGAGATGTATAGACCTCCTGGACTAGGGGCCTGCAGGCAGGACAGGGGAGGGAGATGTATAGACCTCCTGGACTAGGGGCCTGCAGGCAGGACAGGGGAGGGAGATGTATAGACCTACTGGACTAGGGGCCTGCAGGCAGGACAGGGGAGGGAGATGTATAGACCTACTGGACTAGGGGCCTGAAGGCAGGACAGGGGAGGGAGATGTATAGACCTACTTGACTAGGGGCCTGGAGGCAGGACAGGGGAGGGAGATGTATAGACCTCCTGGACTTGGGGCCTGCAGGCAGGACAGGGGAGGGAGATGTATAGACCTACTGGACTAGGGGCTTGCAGGCAGGACAGGATAGGGGGATGTATTAGGACAAAACACACATCATGACAGGGTGAAAACATTTTAAACCAAAATGAGGAACATTATGGCTAACATTAGTTCTCCCAAAATGTTCCATATATTTTTTCTCAACTTACTGACCTATGGTCGTCTTGGAACAGAGAGGTATGCTCCTCAATGTCCAACCCTAGTCAGCCCCGGCCAGCCTGTCCAGCTCTGACATTGTGGCTTCCAGATGTGGGATAGTTTGATCGTGCCTCAACTCAACCGTCCAACAGATGTGCAGATGACTCTGGAGGATTCATACAATAGTAAGGATAGATCTTGTTTATGCTGTATATGATAGAGCAGGGGAGGGGAGGGAGAGGATATACCTCCTGGACTAGGGGCCTGCAGGCAGGACAGGGGAGGGAGATGTATAGACCTCCTGGACTAGGGGCCTGCAGGCAGGACAGGGGAGGGAGATGTATAGACCTCCTGGACTAGGGGCCTGCAGGCAGGACAGGGGAGGGAGATGTATAGACCTCCTGGACTAGGGGGCCTGCAGGCAGGACAGGGGAGGGAGATGTATAGACCTCCTGGACTAGGGGCCTGCAGGCAGGACAGGGGAGGGAGATGTATAGACCTCCTGGACTAGAGGCCTGAAGGCAGGACAGGGGAGGGAGATGTATAGACCTCCTGGACTAGGGGCCTGCAGGCAGGACAGGGGAGGGAGATGTATAGACCTCCTGGACTAGGGGCCTGAAGGCAGGGGAGGGAGATGTATAGACCTCCTGGACTAGGGGCCTGAAGGCAGGACAGGGGAGGGAGATGTATAGACCTACTGGACTAGGGGCCTGCAGGCAGGACAGGGGAGGGAGATGTATAGACCTCCTGGACTAGGGGCCTGCAGGCAGGACAGGGGAGGGAGATGTATAGACCTCCTGGACTAGGGGGCCTGAAGGCAGGACAGGGGAGGGAGATGTATAGACCTCCTGGACTAGGGGCCTGCAGGCAGGACAGGGGAAGGGAGATGTATAGACCTCCTGGACTAGGGGGCCTGAAGGCAGGGGAGGGAGATGTATAGACCTCCTGGACTAGGGGCCTGCAGGCAGGACAGGGGAGGGAGATGTATAGACCTACTGGACTAGGGGCCTGCAGGCAGGACAGGGGAGGGAGATGTATAGACCTCCTAGACTAGGGGCCTACAGGCAGGACAGGGGAGGGAGATGTATAGACCTCCTGGACTAGAGGCCTGAAGGCAGGACAGGGGAGCGAGATGTATAGACCTCCTGGACTAGGGGCCTGCAGGCAGGACAGGGGAGGGAGATGTATAGACCTACTGGACTAGGGGCCTGAAGGCAGGACAGGGGAGGGAGATGTATAGACCTACTTGACTAGGGGCCTGAAGGCAGGACAGGGGAGGGAGATGTATAGACCTCCTGGACTTGGGGCCTGCAGGCAGGAAAGGGGAGGGAGATGTATAGACCTACTGGACTAGGGGCTTGCAGGCAGGACAGGATAGGGGGATGTATTAGGACAAAACACACATCATGACAGGAGAGACACCACAACACTACATAAAGAGAGACCTAACACAACAACACAGCATGGAAGCAACACAACATGACAACAATATGGTTGTAACACAACGTGGCAGCAGCACAAACATGGTAGCAGCACAAACATGGTACAAACATTATTGGGCACAGACAACAGCACAAAGGGCAAAAAGGTAGAGACAACAATACATCACACGAAGCAGCCACAAGTGTCAGTAAGAGTGTCCATGATTGAGTCTTTGAATGTAGATGGAGATAAAACTGTCCAGTTTGAGTGTTTTTTGCAGCTCGTTCCAGTCGCTAGCTGCAGCGAACTGAAAAGAGGAGCGACCCAGGGATGTGTGTGTTTTGGGGACCTTTAACAGAATGTGACTGGCAGAATGGGTGTTGTATGTGGAGGATGAGGGCTGCAATAGGTATCTCAGATAGGGGGGAGTGAGGCCTAAGAGGGTTTTATAAATAAGCATCAACCAGTGGGTCTTGCGTCGGGTATACAGAGATGACCAGTTTACAGAGGAGTATAGGGTGCAGTGATGTGTCCTATAAGGAGCATTGGTGGCAAATCTGATGGCCGAATGGTAAACAACATCTAGCCGCTCGAGAGCACCCTTACCTGCCGATCTATAAATTACATCTCCATAATCTAGCATGTGTAGGATGGTCATCTGAATCAGGGTTCGTTTGGCAGCTGGGGTAAAAGAGGAACGATTACGATAGAGGAAACCTTAGCCTGCAGCTTGGATGTGCTGAGAGAAGGACAGTGTACTTGTATGAGGTGACTACCTCAAGCTCTAAACCCTTAGAAGTAGTAATCACACCAGTGGGGAGAGGGGAATTGTTGTTACCGAACCACATGACCTTTGTTTTGGAGGTGTTCAGAACAAGGTTAAGGGCAGAGAAAGCATGTTGGACAGCTTTTAACACAAAATCCGGGGAGGGGCCAGCTGAGTATAAGACTGTATCATCTGCATATAAATGGATGAGAGAGCTTCCTACTGCCTGAGCTATGTTGTTAATGTAAATTGAGAAGAGCATGGGGCCCAGGATCGAGCCTTGGGGTACTCCTTTGGTGACAGGCAGTGGCTGTGACAGCAGAGGTTCTGACTTTATACACTGCACTCTTTGAGAGAGGTAGTTAGCAAACCAGGCCAAAGATCCCTCAGAGACGCCAATGCTCCTTAGCCGACCCACAAGAATGGAATGGTCTACCGTATCAAAAGCTTTGGCCAAGTCAATAAAAATAGCAGCACAACATTGCTTAGAATCAAGGGCAATGGTGACATCATTTAGGACCATTAAGGTTGCAGTGACACATTCATAACCTGAGCGGAAACCAGATTGAATACCAGAGAGAGTACTATAGACATCAAGAAAGCCAGTCAGTTGATTATTGACAAGTTTTTCCAACACTTTTGATGAACAGGGCAAAATAGAAATTGGTCTATAACAGTTAGGAACAGCTGATCTCCCCCCTTTAAATAAAGGACAAACCGTGACTGCCTTCCAAACATTGGGGACCTCCTCAGAGAGGAGAGACAGGTTAAAAAGGTCAGAGATAGGCTTGGCGACGATAGGGGCTGCAACCTTAAAGAAGAAAGGATCTAACCCAGATGTTTTTTGGGATCAAGTTTAAGGAGCTCCTTTAGCACCTCAGACTCAGTGACCGCCTGCAGGGAGAAACTTTGTTGCGGGGCAATGGAAAAAGAGGGAGGAGCATCGGGACTAGTCGCATTAGAAGGGCTGGGAGATGAGGAAATGTTGGACGGGCAAGGAGGCATGGCTGAGTCAAATAGGAATCCTGACTTAATGAAGCAGTGATTTAAGAGCTCAGCTATGCGCTCCTTGTCAGTATCAACCACATCATCAACATTAAGGGACATGGGCAGTTGTGAGGAGGAGGGTTTATTATCCAGGTCTTTCACCGTTTTCCAGAACTTCTTGGGGTTGGACCCACAGAGAGAGAACTGCTCCTTAAAGTAACTAACTTTAGCCTTCCGGATAGCCTGAGTGTACTTATTTCTAATTTGCCTGAACGATAGCCAGTCAGCCTGAGTATGTGTGTGCCGAGCCTTTCGCCAAATAGTGTTCTTGAGGTGGAGTAACTCTGCCAGATCAAGGTCAAACCAGGGGCTGGACCTGTTTTTAATTCTCATTTTCTTCATGGGGTGTGTTTGCCAACAATACCACAGAAAATATTTAAAAAAGAAGGTCCAAGACCTATCCTATATTTTAAGCTATTAGATCATTCTGTTACATAAAGCAGCCTGAGGCTGAGGCCTATACTGATAAACAAGGTTCTGTATTATTTTTCAAGCAGAGGGTAACCAGGGGAAGGATGTACTGTAGATGAAAGTTTTACGGGTGCAGATTCTTCAAGTGGTTTATACAGTCGTAGTCAAAAGTTTTGAGAATGACACAAGTATTGGTCTTCACAAAGTTTGCTGCTTCAGTGTTATGATATATTTTTGTCAGATGTTACTATGGTATACTGAAGTATAATTACAAGCATTCCATAAGTGTCAAAGGCTTTTATTGACAATTACATTAAGTTTATGCAAAGAGTCAATATTTGCAGTGTTGACCCTTCTTTTTCAAGACCTCTGCAATCCGCCCTGGCATGCTGTCAATTAACTTCTGGGCCATATCCTGACTGATGGCAGCCCATTCTTGCATAATCAATGCTTGGAGTTTGTCAGAATTTGTGGGTTTCTGTTTGTCCACCCGCCTCTTGAGGATCGACCACAAGTTCTCAATGGGATTAAGGTCTGGGGAGTTTCTTGGCCATGGACCCATGTTTTGTTCCCCGACCCACTTAGTTATCACTTTTGTCTTTTGGCAAGGTGCTCCATCATGCTGGAAAATGCATTGGTCATCACCAAACTGTTCTTGGATGGTTGGGAGAAGTTGCTCTCTGAGGATGTGTTGGTACCATTCTTTATTCATTGCTGAGCCCACTCCCTTGGCTGAGAAGCAACCCCACACATGAATGGTCTCAGGATGCATGACACAGTACTGATGGTAGCGCTCACCTTGTCTTCTCCGGACAAGGTATTTTCCGGACGCCCCAAACAATCGGAAAGGGGATTCATCAGAGAAAATGACTTTACCCCAGTCCTCAGCAGTCCAATCCCTGTACCTTTTGCACAATATCAGTCTGTCCCTAATGTTTTTCCTGGAGAGAAGTGGCTTCTTTGCTGCCCTTCTTGACACCAGGCCATCCTCCAAAAGTCTTCGCCTCACTGTGCGTGCAGATGCACTCACACCTGCCTGCTGCCATTCCTGAGCAAGCTCTGCACTGGTGGTGCCCCGATCCCGCAGCTGAATCAACTTTAGGAGACGGTCCTGGCGCTTGCTGGACCTTCTTGGGCGCCCTGACGCCTTCTTCACAACAATTTACCTGTGTTAACGAGAGAATCACTGACGTGACATGGGGCGGCAGGTAGCTTAGTGGTTAAGAGCGTTGTGCCAGTAACCGAAAGGTCACTGGTTCTAATCCCGAGCCGACTAGGTGAAAAATCTGTTGATTGAGCAAGGCCTTGAGCAAGGCACTTAACTCTAATTGCTCTGGATAAGAGCGTCTGGTAAATGTAATGATGGCAGCTGGTCCTTTTGTGGCAGGGCTGAAATGCAGTGGAAATGTTTTTTTGGGATTAAGTTCATTTTCATTAATCTGATCACTCTTCATGACATTCTGGAGTATATGCAAATTTCCATCATCAAAACTGAGGCAGCAGACTTTGTGAAAATGTGTATTTGTGTCATTCTCAAAACTTTTGACCACGACTGTACATTCACACCTTACAGTGTATGACAGGGGATAAAGCATAAATGGAAGCCAAGCCAAGCTAAGCGCTCCCCTGAGCCATAAAACGTTCAGAATGCCAGCCAGCCAGCAGTCTGGCTCCATAAGACTAAACCAATCCATATGCCCAGCAGGCCTGGAGTAAGAAACTCCACATGCCCAGGCAGAGCCACAGTATCAGGGCAGAAGAGTTCCCAGATTTCAGTCTGCTTCCCTTTCCCAGGTGTGTGCTTGTGTGTGTGTGTGAGTGCGTGTGTGTGTGCTCTGCCAGGGGTGGTGGAGTCTCTTGCCGCGTTGAAAGGGAGAAGCATGTTAATAGTCGTTGGCTCCATTCACTACAGTGGACATTAATATTGATGAGGACGGGGGCCTATGGGGGACAAACAGTGCCACGTTTCAGAAGGCCAGTATTTACTGTGGCTGACAGGAAGCAGGCTGGATAGGGGCGGAGACCCCTCTCCTTATGGACTGCTCGCCTACCCCCCTCACCCGCCCCCTCGCCTACCCCCTTCTCTAAACTACACTGAACAAAAATATAAACACAACATGCAACAATTTCAATGATTTGACTGAGTTACAGTTCATAAGGATATCAGTCAATTGAAATAAATAAATTAGGCCCTAATCACATGACTGGGAATACAGATATGCATCTTTTGCTCAAAGATGCCTTTAAAAAAAAAGGTAGGGCGTGGATCCGAAAAACAGTCAGTATCTGGTTTAACCACCATTTGCCTCATGCACCGCAACACATCTCCTTCGCATAGAGTTGATCAGGCTGTTGATTGTGGCCTGTGGAATGTTGCCCACTCTTCTGTGCGAAGTTGCTGGATATTGACGGGAACTGGAAAATGCTCTCATACACGTCGATCAAGAGCATCCCAAACATGCTCAATGGGTGACATGTCTGGTGAGTATGCAGGCCATGGAAGAACTGGGACATTTTCAGCTTCCAGGAATTGTGTACAGATCGTTGTGACATGGGGCCGTTCATTATCATGCTGAAACATGAGGTGATGGCGGCGGATGAATAGCATGACAATGGGCCTCAGGTTCTCGTCAGAGACGTCTCCTGCGTGCCAGTGGCCATTGAAGGTGAGTATTTGCCCACTGAAGTCAGTTACAACGCCAAACTGCAGTCAGGTCAAGACCCTGGTGAGGATGGCGAGCATGCAGATGTGCTTCCCTGAGATGGTTTCTGACAGTTTGTGCAGAAATTCTTCAGTTGTGCAAACCCACAGTTTCATCAGCTGTACGGGTGGCTGGTCAGATGATCCCGCAGGTGAAGAAGCCGGATGTGGAGGTCCTGGGCTTGCGTGGTTACACGTGGTCTGCGGTTGTGAGGCCGGTTGGACGTACTGCCAAATTCTCTAAAATGACATTGGAGGCTTATGGTAGAGAAATCAACCTTAAATTATCTGGCAACCGCTCTGGTGGACATTATTGCAGTCAGCATGCCAATTGCACACTCCCTCAAAAATTGAGACATCTGTGGCATTGTGTTGTGTGATATGCCACACCTGTCAGGTGGATGGATTATCTTGGCAAATAAGAAATGTTCACTAAGATGGATGTAAACACATTTCTGCACACAATTTGAGATAAATAAGCTTTTTGTGCTTATGGAACATTTCTGGGATATTTTATTTCAGCTCATGAAACATGGGACCAACACTTTACATGTTGCGTTTATAAATTTGTTCAGTATAGATGAAAGCAAGCTGGTGTTTGGGCCCAAGCAGATGTTCTTCGATGGTTATTGTAATGAATTAGCTTTAGCCTTTGATGCTGCGATGACATCACACTGCAACAGTGCTATGTGTTTGTCACGTGCCAGTGTGTATGTGTGTGTATGTGTGTATGTGTGTGTGTGCATTTGCATATCCGTGTGTGCATGTGTTTAACCTCCACCTCTCACAATCCGATATAAAAATACCCTTTGTGTGTCTATTTCAAGACATTTACAGCGACTTTTCCAAAATTGTCTGTGGATATGCCCCAAATGGCACTCTATTCTCAACATAGTGCACTTCTTTTGACCAGGACCCATAGGACTCTGGTCAAAAGAAGTGCACTATGTTGGGAATAGGGTGACATTTTGGACGTAGTCTGACACACTCCCAGTTTGCTTGGTTCTTTGTTTGTCCTCCACCCTGTCGTACGGTCTGGTTGTCTGGTTGTTTCTGTTATGAACTGTGTTCATTATTTTTCAGTCTGGGAATGTTTCAACAGGATAAGACTCAAGGAGCATTCCCTTCCCAGCCATATTTGTCATGATAATACAGTGAAGGGCTCTGTGGAGTGTCTATGATGCCAGTCATAATATGTAGGTTAGCTAACGTCTCCCCTGAAGAGCAAAATATGGAGAGACCGGTGATGGTACAGTATGTTCAGCCAAGGACATAGTGAGGAAGGTCTGAGGTTGAGAAAGCTCTTTCTGGGGAAAGTTCTCATGACTACACACACATTGGATTCAATAGGCTATTTGAATGAAAGAGAGTCTAACTAGAGTCTACTATTGGGATTTACCATAACAAACTTGACTCCTTCATACAGTGTGGTCACAGTGAACCTTATGTAGGCTAACTAAGGATTTCATCCAAACTATGGAGGCAACCTAACCTGGTCCCAGATCTGTTTGTACTGTTTTGCCAACTCCTATGCCCACATGTTAGCTATACAACACAAACAGATCTGGGACCAGATTAAATGCAACCCTTAGCATTGCATCTCAAGACAACAAGTAAACACCATCACCAGACAGCAACCACTGTGAATGCCCCAGGCTCTACAAATATAAGTTATTTTCTGCAGCTCCTGTAAACTGCCTGGCAACAGCCAGTCTGCGTCCCAAATGGCAACCTATTCCCTATGGGCCCTGGTCAAAAGTAGTGCACTATGTAGGGTGTTAAAAAGAAAAATGCTATTGCAACCTCTTTGCAATAAGGAATTGAGACCAAAAGCTCAAGAGAAGTTTCAAGTGTTTATTACCAAGGATGCCGTCAGCTGAGTGCATACATTTAGAAAGTTCACAACACATCTTATACTCTTCCCTCCTTTTGGTCACCACCCTCTTGTAGGTGTCACCTCCCCAGCTATACATTTTATGACCCCAATGAGTTTCCCTTATCTGTGGAATGTCCATGGTCCTCTCTTTGGTTAGCTAGATGTCAGAATCACACCCCGTCCATCTTCATTGTCCTGGGCCTGACCCTCCTCCCTGATCCGAGGCAATTTCCTCTTATCTGATTAGGTCAACCTTTCCAAATTAGCATACACAGTTTCATGGCTTAAACTCCATTCATATTCACAGTAATCAATCACTAAACAGGATACAAACAAACTACAGTTTAACTTGAAACATGTTACATCCATCAAGGGAATAGGGTACATTTGGGAGGTAGCCCATGCAGTGTAATAAACAGAGTTTATAGGAGAAAGTCCAGCACCACGTCCTCTATTCGCCGCCATAAAGACTGAAATAACTATCAATCTGCTTGCACCCGTTAATTCACTCCATCTTAAATAAGGGTATTTATTTGGTTTGATCATTTCTTGATTGGGGGATTTTTGTAATATTTAGTTATTTTATGACACTGTTTATATTTGATGTACATGATGGTGTCTCCCAAGCTTGATATAAAAGCACAGCTGTCTTTGGCTTGCCTTCTAATTTGCCAATATCCCTCCTCACATTTTAATCACTTATTCTTTAACCTATTTCCTCCTATTTTCCTCCTTCACCCCATCTTTCTCCTGTACTTTTCTTCTTTCTAGGTCACCATGCTGCTTGTGTGGATGGTGGAATCCCCATACCTTCACTACTCCAGGCTTTGGCTCCTTCAAGGACGATCATCAGGACAGATGGATAATATATGTTATGAAAAAAAAAAAATCCCCCGTAGATACACATATACATTACTAGTCTGGAATCCAAACTGAATATTGCTCTGAAACAATGCTGAAACAAAACAATATTTCGTTTGGATTCCAGGCTAATAACTACTAACTCATTTCACCCTTGGCCCTCAGTTTATCACATAAGATTCTTTGGGATCCTCTTCTGACCAAATTCAGCTACTTTATGTAGGAATGTGTTGTTTATTTAGGTATATACTGGTTTCCGCAGTGACCACCAGTGCAGGACAGTTGGGGGTTGGTGTGGTGATGTGAAGCTTGTTACTGTGGAGACCAGTGGCAGTCAGTGCCATTTATGATGAGGGGGGACACTTTTTATTTTTCATGAGCATGGCCTTATTTCTATTACAGCATATTGGATGACTGTCATTCATTTTCCATTCACCCAGTTCAATGTAACATCGATAGGTTTAGGCTACTAAATGATATTCACATTTTCCCTATACTCATCATGAGGTTGCTACAACCTAGCCTATGAATGAAAGTTTACAACGTAGGTGCACACAGGTCAAGAGAAAATTTGAGGTGACAGACAGTGACACATGGACAGACAGTGACACATTCAATACCGCCTTGCACACTCTTGCCTGCATCTAGCTGATATAGGGTGTAATCATTAGTCCAACAGTTGCAAAAGAGAGTTTCTATTGGACTGGTATTTCTATCCCCGTTTCGTTTGCTTCCGTTTAAGAAATGTTTTTCAACAGAATTGGCGTAATGAATACACCCCTGATCACGCGTAAACACAGTTCACTTTCATAGCAGCCACGTTGTATTCCTTCTCACCTCTATGCACTCTCCTCCTTTCACCTTTTCCCTTTGTTTGTGGACTTCAATGCACAACACATAAACTATATGTGACCAGGCAAAAAAACCTTTCCAAGCCAAACCATATCATCGCTACACACAGCCTACATCATTGTCCCCATATTAGCTAAAGTAACGTCCTAGTCAAAATAGCTAATAGAACTAATGCGTTAGTAAACCCGCTACAATCATGCAGTAACATTACAGTGTATAGTCAGTAAGCAGTTTAGCAGTTACACCAGCGGGCCCCGGTGGCAATAAATTAATAAAACCAAAAGCTTACCTTGACTTGGAAGAATTCCAGTGTTGTGTTGGATAGTCATAGCCAGCTAGCTAACATAGCATCCCTCTGTTTGAGCTGGGTGTTTGAGTAAGCTAAACTAGCCAGCTGCATTTGCAGTGTAACTGAAAGTGAAAAATTGTTTTTGAAGAAATTAATTTGTTAAAAACTGGTCAACTATTGTCTTTCTATCTCTTTGAGTCAACTACTCACCACATGTTATGCACTGCAGTGCTATATAGCTGTAGATTATGCTTTTAGTACTAGATTCATTCTCTGATCCTTTGAATGGGTGGACAACGTGTCAGTTCATGCTGCAAGAACTCCGATAGGTTGGAGGACGTCCTCCGGAAGTTGTCATAATTACTGTGCAAATCTATGGAAGGGGGTGAGAACCAAGAGCCTCCTAGGTTTTGTAATGAAGACAATGTACCAAGAAGCTAGCTTTCCTCCGGCTACACCATGATGCTACCCTACAGAGTGCTGTTGAGGCTACTGTAGACCATTGCAAAACAGTGTGTTTTAATCAAGTATTTGGTGACGTGAATATATTTAGTATAGTATTATCTAAAAATATATATTTTTAGGAAATTCACTGAGGAGGATGGTCCTCCCCTTCCTCCTCTGAGGAGCCCACACTGGTGGAGACAGAGTCTATCCTCCAGGGCCTCTCAGACGGACGGACCTCTTCCCTTGCCACAAGTGGGCTCTGTCACCCCTGCTCACACATGTACACACGTGCACACACACACACACACATATACAAACCGAAGAGGCTCTAAACAGCCAGCTAATATTCCTAAGATCCTATCAGCTTGACTCAGACAAACAGACAGACAGACAGACAGACAGACAGACACGCACACACACATGCACACACAGTGAGGACAGTGGGGTTGGCATCCACAGCAGATGACTCCGCGAGAGAGAGAGAGAGAGAGAGAGAGAGAGAGAGAGAGAGAGAGAGAGAGAGAGAGAGAGAGAGAGAGAGAGACTAGCCTACCCTCATGGCTGTGTGTAATAGAGGGCAGCCCACCCACGTAGCCCACAGAAGACAGGAGGAGTTGAGCAGAAGATGTTGCTGCAGGGGTAGAGAAGTTCAAGACTACTGGGGACTGGCTACGTCCCAAATGGCACCCAAAAACTGCACCATTTGGGACGCGGCCTCTGACTATAGATGCTGTGTAGCCATTGAAAGCCTATTTAGGGGTTATAGTACTGTAGGTTACTCTCTATAATGCAGTAGTCTAATGTTTGTGTATTGACTTATTCATAGTGACATGCCTTCTGTCAATATTAGTTGTTAGGCTACTGTCTTATTTATCCTAGACAGACATACACATGAATATTGTTTGATTATATATTCATGCCTTAACAGGTGAAAGAAAGTAAAAAAAAACACTGATTGATTCAAATCCTGTAAGATATTCACTTGTTAAATTAGTTTCACTCATAAAATGGCTGAAGTTCTATGGCAGAACTAGGCACTTCCACACTGGGTGAATAGAAAGCGAGAGGTAGCCTAATAAAGGACATAATCGTTTTTTCTCTATTCTCCATTTGGGAAGTTAAAAAAAATCAAGGGAATCCGGCTGTCAGACTCTGTCGTGTTTCAGCTAATTGCTATTTCACATTTCCACTCTGGCTACATATTGCTAGCTAACACACACACACACACACACACACACGCATGCACGGTGAGTCATAAGGTCCAGTGTACCAATACCAGAAAGAAATCATCAGTTAGTTAAAGGAGCAGTGAGAAGAAGACAACCCATGTCTCAGTGTCTCAGTGCTGGAGTTTGTGTGATTTTTCCAGGGGAAACTCCAAGGGTGTTCCTGCTTTTTTCCTTCTTCTCTTTCTCCTGGCTTCTCTGCAGCTGATTGGGATAAACGAACCAACAGCTCCTGGCTTCTCTGTAGCTGTATGGCATAAACAAACCAACATTTCCTGGCTTCTCTGTAGCTGTATGGCATAAACAAACCAACAGCTCCTGGCTTCTCTGTAGCTGTATGGCATAAACGAACCAAATGCTCCTGGCTTCTCTGTAGCTGTATGGGATAAACGAATCAAATGCTCCTGGCTTCTCTGTAGCTGTATGGGATAAACGAATCAAATGCTCCTGGCTTCTCTGTAGCTGTATGGCATAAACATACCAAATGCTCCTGGCTTCTCTGTAGCTGTATGGGATAAACGAAACAACAGCTCCTGGCTTCTCTGTAGCTGTATGGGAAAAACGAACCAACAGCTCTGACAGCTATTCCAGACAGGGAGATTTTTCCCTCGTCACATTTTTATCTCGCCTCTTTAATTACAATGACAGACTCTTTTCCTCTCAAATGAGCTGTTATCTTAACTGTTATAGTAACAGGCCACAATCACTTTGTTCTGTTTATAGCAGATGCAACATTCATGGGGTGCATTCGTTCTACTCTCCACTGCCAGATGTTGTAAATCACTAGGTCTCAGACTTGCAGAACACACCAAGGTCAAAGTTCAGGGAAAGACTAGGGTCTTTATTAAGCTGAAGCTTTACAGTCTCCGCAATAGAAATGTAAAGGTAATTTCCCAAGGCCTCCTGAGTGACACATCGCAGTGTTGCGGCGTCACTACAGCCTGGGGTTCGATCCCAGGCTGTGTCACAACCGGCTGTGTCCGAGAGTCCCATAGGGCGGCGCACAATTGGCCCAGCATCATCCAGGTTAGGGGAGGGTTTGGCCGGGGTGGCTTTACTTGGCTCATCGCGCTCTAGCGACTCCTTGTGTCGGGCTGGGCACTTGCAAGCTGACTTCGGTCGTCAGTTGAATGGTGTTTCATCCGACACATTGGTGCGGCTGGCTTCCGGGTTGAGCGAGCGGGTGTTAAGAAGCGCGGCTTGGAGGATCATGTTTCGGAGGACGCATTACTTGACCTTCCCCTCTCCCGAGCCCATTGGGGAGTTGCAGCGATGAGACAAGATCGTAATTGGATCGCAATTGGATATCCCCCCCCCCACAAAAAGGTAATTTCCTATTGAGCCGACATATGCAGCTTTTACCATAAATGCAGTCTCCGCTAAAGCGGAACATTGCATTTAAATTTCAATCACGTTGTAAAGCTGAACTTCCGTGATGCGGACTGAATAGAGCCCTAGCCTGGTCCCAGATCTGTTTATGCTGTATAGCCAACTCCTATATGGACAATGGCAAGACAGAAAAAACAGATCTAGGACCCGGCTATAGAAACACCCTGTGTGGGAAACATGGTAAGAGTGATGAGTGTGGGGTAATGCTTAACATTCATGATGAATGTAAAGATAATCCTGTAAACTAAAGTAGCCTAGTCCACAAAAGGCATGCAATGCAAAAAAATTAAATAATAATAATAATAATATGTGCTCCTCTGTAGCTCAGCTGGTAGAGCACGGCGCTTGTAACGCCAGGGTAGTGGGTTCGATCCCCGGGACCACCCATACGTAAAAATGTATGCACACATGACTGTAAGTCGCTTTGGATAAAAGCGTCTGCTAAATGGCATATTATATTATTAAAACAATACTACCTCTGGTCAAACGTCTCCATTTTACCACCTGGCCCACAGCTGCCTGCTCAACCAAAACACACTGAGTGCATCTCATCCATGACAGGCAACAGCCATCTCCTCTTCTCTATCCATTGGACGTCATGGATGACATGCAGGCGGAACTAAATGGCTAATGTATGGATGGCTATGAGGGCAGAGGGGATTCAGTTTCCCATGGTAGCGCTGAGGTGGTGGGAACAGAACAGAACAACAAAGTGTTTGTATGTCTCTTATGGCATTGGTGTCAGACTGATGGGATCATAGAAATGGAAGGACTAGAATAGATGATATTTCTATGGATAGGACACCCACAGTGCATGATACAGTCGGAGAGAGAGGAGACTTAAGCAGATTTAAAGCCACAATTAATTTGTGTTTCAACAAACAGCAGCCCCGACATTCTATAAAGCTGAGGGATGGGGTATGTCAACGGGTATACCATTAATTGAAAGGACAATTAAACAGCTGTAGTGGGTTCGATCCCCGGGACCACCCATACACAAAAATGTATGCACGCATGACTGTAAGTCGCTTTGGATAAAAGCGTCTGCTAAATGGCATATTATTTATATTATTATATATAAATATTGCAGATTGCACCTTTAATGCCTGTGCTATGGCATACAGATACAGACCTACTCGCCCTGCATGTCTGTGTTTATGTCTTGTCATTCCAATGGGACGTGCTGGAACCTATTAGATACACAACATGACCAAAAGTATTGTATCTAATAGTATATTGCTTCGGGGACTTTCTTTCATTCAGCCACAAGAGCATTAGTGAGGTTGGGCACTGATGTTAGGTGATTAGGCCTGGGTCGCAGTCGGCGTTCCAATTCATCCCAAAGGTGTTCGATGGGGTTGAGGTCAGGGCTCTGTGCAGGCCAGTAAAGTTATTCCACACCGATCTCGACAAACCATTTCTGTATGGACCTTACACCACTCCAGCCAACGCTTGGCATTGCGCATGGTGATCTTAGGCTTGTGTGCGGCTGCTCGGCCATTGAAACCCATTTCATGAAGCTCCCAACAAACAATTTTGTGCTGACGTTGCTTCCAGAGGCAGTTTGGAACTTGGTAGTGAGTTTTGCTACTGAGGACGGACGAGTTTTACGTGCTATGCTCTTCAGCACTCGGCGGTCCCATTCTGTGAGCTTGTGTGGCCTACCACTTCGCGGCTGAGCCATTGTTGCTTCTTGACGTTTCCACTTCACAATAACAGCACTTACAGTTGACCGGGGCAACTCTAGCAGGGCAGAAATGTTCCGATCTGACTTGTTGGAAATTTGGCATCCTAGGACGGTGCCACGTTGAAAGTCACTGAGCTCTTCAGTAAGGCCATTTTACTGCCAATGTTTGTCTATGGAGATTGCCTGGCTGTGTGCTCGATTTTATACACCTGTCAGCAACGGGTGTGGCTGAAATAGCCAAATCCACTAATTTGAAGGGGTGTCCACATACTTTTGTACATATACAACATATGCCTAATTCCATTAGGAATGTGTAGACTGAGAAAGAAAGAAATTATACCAATGTTTCCATTTTATTTTAATTTTTTTATTATTTGAAAAGGAAATACCCTGACCCTGGATATAGAAATAGATTCAAAATCAGTTATTTGATTTATGGAGCAAACTACTTTAAGATGTCGGTTGGTTTTTCAGGCACTTAGAATCACAAAAGTCTGTTTTGTTTTCTTCACGCTACACAAGAACTGAATTCTTTGGTCCTTACGTCTTCAAAGGAAAAGGTCAGTTGAAACCACAGTCAGAACAGAATACAGCTTTCTGAATTCTTATTTACATTTCCTCTTATGGATCCAAATACTCTTAAAGTCCCTTATCAAGACTGGGAAGCTGAAAAGTTATTCCGTCACATTTCAACCATTCTACACACACCAAAATAGACCACCTTTTTTCATCAACAAAAGAAGCTAACGCTTCAGAACAGAAATGTAACAAACATAATAACAATGGCTCAAATCAAATTTACAGCAGTATTCATTGATATAATTTAGTGGGAAGGGTTGCAACTGAAGATTTGGCAAAAAGATACAATAAAAATGTTCATTTTTTTTTGTCCTCAGTGGACTTTGTCCTCAAGTCTCCAACAAGAAGCCATTTTGCTACAGGTGGACTGAACAAAGCACTCTATCGAACCGCTCAGCTCACGTTACTATAAGACAGATGGTGCGTCGACAATAGGACCCTATTCCCTATATAGTTTCCTGCTCATATAAAATAGTGCACTATGTAGGGAATAGGCTACCATTTGTGAATCACACAGAGAAACTAGAAGCTTAAAATAACAACAACATAGTCCCCTTACGCTCCACTGATCCACATCACTTAGCTGCAAGGCAGCCATGTCCTGTGGTAAGAGTTACTATAAGAGCTACTCATGGGCGACTGGACCCGCGCTATGTAGTAGTTACTGAAGTTGACGTCCCTGACGTAAGGCGCCGGCTGGTAGTAACAGGTGATGTTAGCCAGGGCCGGGATGGCGTTCTGCTCTGCCATGGCCCGTAGTGCCAGTGCCGAGATCAGTGCCAGTGTCTGGCGGCGCTCGTGGCCCATCAGGCACACGGTGCTCTCGTCCACCACATGCCGCAGCGTCACCAGGCACTCGTAGCGCTTGTGCTCCATGCCGTTGAAGTGGTTCTGGAGATACGCCTCCAGCTTACGCTGCTGCTCGCCGATGTCCGGGAAGTCGATGAAGAAGCGAGAGCACATGTAGCGTTGCAGCAGCTTCATCTGAGCCTCTGAGTCCGGTTTAAACCCCCGCACTAGCAGGTGGCAGTACTTCAGCAGTCCTCCTCCCCGGATCTCCTCGGGGCTGTGCGTGGCGATGGTCCTGGTGCGGAGGTGTCCCAGGGCCTCCTGGAAGTCCCCGTACATGCTTTCTCCGACCACGGTGGGGTGGAAGCTCTCAGACATGGACATGGCCATCTCTGAGCAGCGGTCGAACAGCAGCAGCGAGTCCAGGCCGATCTGGAACGAGTCCACGCTGAACTCAAACTGCCTCCGGAGGGAGTCCACAAACTTCAGCTCTACGTTCTTCCCCGTGTTGTTGGAGAGGGAGATCAGGCTCCAACGGTCTGTGTCGTTGCACACCTTCACTAGCTTTTGGACGTAGGCCTCTTTGAGGGTGATGGGCGAGACACGGCTGAGCCCCGAAGGTAGGAAGTCCACCAGGCTGTCCAGGACCACGTCTTTGACCACACGAAAGGTCTTGTCATCAGTCAGGTCCAGGCCGAAGATGAGGTCCAAGTCCTTGTAGCCCAGGCCAGTGTCCTGGTGGAGCACATAGCTGGCTGCTGAACCGTTCAGCTTCACATCTCGGACCACCACACCACGCTCCTGCAGACGAGCCCGAACCACCTACACAGGAGAGAGAGAGAGACATGGGTGAGTGATCTGAGAGATATTATTAGGAGGACACTTTATTGTCAATTTTCTTTTCCAATCAAATACGTTTTGTCGTTTTTTTGTTGCTTTCAAGTGATCTGATAAAGCAGGGGTGTCAAAATCATTCCTGGAGGAGCGAATGTCTGCTGGTTTTTGTTATTTCCTTTCAATTTGCGTCCAATTAAGACCTAGACAAGAGGTGAGGGAAGTTCCTACCTAATCAGTGACCTTAATTGATCAATCAAGTACAAGGGAGGAGTGAAAACCTGCAGACACTCTGCCCTCCATGGAATGAGTTTGACATCTGTGTGATAGAGAGATATTTATGAGTGATCTGTGGCCCGAGATATGTTAGTGATCTAAGAGAGAGATATCCATACAATCTAGGGTGATACATTCAAAGAACTATGCACTGAAAATGCATTTTAATGCACTGAAAGTGCATGCCACTGCAAGTTGAAACGTAGCTTTCATGGTTACTGCCTCTTCTTTTGAAATGGTAATATTTACATTTCAATCAAGGAATGGTTCACCTAGCTTTCAGCCAATGTTCGTAACAGTAAAGATAAAATACTAGCATCCAATAATTTGTTGTGCGGATGAGACTAGAGTGCGCCTCGGGGGGGAGGGGGGGGGGGGGGGTTATAAAGAGAGGAGGAACCAAGCAGTAAATGGGTCGTTCCACGAAAATAGTTCCTTTTGCATCCCTTTGATATTTTAAGTAGAAATTGTAAACCAATATTGAATTTGAAAAGCCTGTTATATTAAAGGAAGTTCCCTTTAATAGAGATCACATTGAGAAGTCAATAAATCCATTTTATTTAAATAAATTCAACATTTTGACATGTCCTTCCATCAGCCCTGTGTCACTTCTAGGAAGATTTCAACCCACTAAATCCAAAAATGTCTCCAAGTTTCACCAACATTGTTATTTTGTTGCTTTGACACAGTCATTTCTGAAGATTATTATTTACTTCATGTGATTAGGGAATCATTTACATCAGTCCCTCATTTTAATGTCAACTCTGTTAAGTGAACTTAACTATCGTTTTAATATGGTGAAACTACTCCTTTTTAAATATTTGTTTTCAAAAGAAACATTGAACATCTAATAGTCAAATCATTGTGTAAAAGCAGGTGAGCTGGTTCTACTCTTTCGGGCCATCTTCTGGTGTTTTGTGGTGGAAAACTGAGCAGGTCGAGCATAACACGTCAACCCTATTACCTATAGATAGAAAGGTTAGAAATGCTTTAGCAATTTCATTTTGTTTTCGTGAAGCTTGCATTCAATTGCCACTCCCTGTTACACACAACAAGCTTCTATTCCCTCTGTCACGAGGGGATTTATGCCTGATTTAAGATGAAATTGTCCACCCTGTTACGGTCAACCCTGTAGTCATTTTTTTATTTAACTTCTTGAGATGGGAAAACATGTTCTTATTAAGTTGAACATGTGCTCATTATGACAGAATGCTAAAATTAAGTGAAATCAAGTTACACTTCTCAAAAGGCACTGAATTGGTGGAACGACCCAAATAAAGACAAGCAACAACATCAAATAACAAATGTAATAATTCATTATCAAAACATGCACAGCCTTTTAATTTGTTCATGTACTCCCTATTTCCATTAAAAAAAGACAAATATCTCTCTTTCTCTCATGCAGAGAGATGTGACACTGAATAAATTAAAAGCCTCTGATTGGACAATAATATCCCCTATGTTTGCCAGCTACTTTAAAGTCCCTTGTCCTCCATATAGTCTCTAGCTTGTAAAAAGCCAACAATACAGAGTTAGCTCAGCTGTATGAAGATAGGGTGGACCTCCAGTCCCCTTAGTAATGCATGGAGAATCAGAGATTTCTTTGCGGGACATAGCAAGCCAGCACTTGTCTTTTTGTCTCTTTAACTTCAGGAGGAACTCCAGCTGACCTGAAGGTTATCTAGAAGAAACATTACAAATATGTGAGACGTAGACAAATGGGGTTGGGTTGTGAACTTATAAAAACTCTGGTATGATTGCGCCATAATGAAAACATATGTTTCCTATGTCGTCATATAAACAGCATACTTGGCAAAGGTATGGTTCATGAGCTTATTGGGTCACAGAACAGAGCCATCAGGGGTGGATCCTGGAGTTAAGGGAAACTGCTGAACTAAAGAAAAGGCAGCTGAGATATTTCAAGCTTCCTGACTGTTACAGCACTCCAGAGGAAAACAAGAAACTGGGACAATCCTTAACAGGCATGACCATGGTTACCAAGTACACACACTTGGTATCTTTATCCAGACACTGATCCAAGTATTCAACCAGGTATCTAGTCTGTATACGCACACAATCACACAATCCCTTTCCAGGTCGGATCAAGTTCACAAGTTAAGCCCAAGATAGACATTACAACATAAGCTATCCACTTTCGCTACTATCAAAATACCTCTTTCATGCAGTTGTTGTCCACAACATTGCTACAGTGCCAACATCTCATTACAAAATGGATATCTGTATCAGTCACCACCCACAGTGAAATATGGTTTTAACCAGCTCAGGATAGTAATGCTGGCTTTACTATGCTTTTTGACCCACTGGACACACACTGGTTGAATAAACGTTGTTTCCACTTAATTTCAATGAAATCACGTTGAACCAACGTTGAATTGGCATCTGTGCCCAGTGGGGAGCCTGTACGTTTGTTTTGCAACACACACATGCAAGCATGCACACATGCATGAACACACACACACACACACACACACACACACACACAAAGCCGTGCCTGAGGAATTAGGTTATGTTGGCTTCACCACTATGCTAGGAAAGGAGAGTATCCTGACAAGTCTCTGCTGCCTGACTTACGCAGCTACATCCCCATTCATGAATTTAGGTAATGGCATCCTCCCTACCAACCTAAAAACAAAGACAGACCAAAAAACAGACAAATTGAGACATGCAAAATATGTGTGTTGGGTTCCCTCTCTTCCCAAACTATTGCACAATCTTTCCAGGCCTTAATTGTAACCTCCTTTACCCAGACCCAGAAACCCACTGTGTCACTGTGTGATTGAAGAATATTAATATCCTCCACAGCTACTGTGGCAGGATCCCAAGGGAAGGGGTAGTGGTAATCAAAATGAAAAAGGACACCACCATGAAAAGTCTATTGAGGAAAAGGTTCAAAACATAAACTAAAGGTCAAGAAATAAAGAATGTTGAGTTTCAAAGCCAATCCTTTTTAGGGGTGGAAATAACAGAGAATAGATTTTCCAATAAAAGCAGTTTATGGTGCCCTGCTGTGCACATCTGTGTTGTGTTCCAGTGAGAAACACAATCTGTTTCTATTGGTAACCGAACCTCAGGACAGATGGCCACTAATAAAAACATCCAGAATATTAAAAACATCCAGTATATTCTGTGAAAACCAGAATATATATGAACCATTTCCCAGAGTCCTCGTGGATTAATCAATGTTGCATATAAACAGGAATATACTGTATGGTTCAGTGAATACATATTAATATGTATGTCTATTGGAATTAGGTAGAACAAAGCTAAAATCAGTATTCATTATACACTGAACAAAACTATAAACACAACATGTAAAGTGTTGGTCCCATGTTTCATGAGCTGAAATGAAAGATCCCAGAAATGTTCCAAATGCACAAAAAGCTTATTTCTCTAAAATGTTGTGCACAACTTTGTTTACATCCCTGTTAGTGAGCATTTCTCCTTTGCCAAGATAACCCATCCACCTGACAGGTGTGGCATATCAAGAAGCTGATTAAACAGCATGATCATTATACAGGTGCACCTTGTGCTGGGCACAATAAAAGGCCACTCTAAAATTTACATTGTAGTCATTTAGCAGACGCTCTTATCCAGAGCGACTTACAGTTAGTGAGTGCATACATGTTTTGTTTTTTTCATACTGGCCCCCCGTGGGAAACGAACCCACAACCCTGGCGTTGCAAGCGCCATGCTCTACCAACTGAGCTACATGGGACTAAGATGTGCAGTTTTGTCACACAACACAATGCCACAGATGTTTCAAGTTTTTAGGGAGTGTGCATTTGGCATGCTGACTGCAGGAATGTCCACCAGAGCTTTTGCCAGAGAATTGAATGTTCATTTCTCTACCATAAGCCGCCTCCAACATCGTTTTAGAGAATTTGGTAGTGCGTCCAACCGGCCTCAACACCTCAGACCACGTGTATGGCGTCGTGTGGGCGAGTGGTTTGCTGATGTCAACATTGTGAACAGAGCACCCAATGGTGGCGGTGGGTTTATGGTATGGGCAGGCATAAGCTACGGACAACGAACACAATTGCATTTTATCAATGGCAATTTGAATGCACAGAGATACCGTGATGAGATCCTGAGGCCCATTGTTGTGCCATTCATCCGCCGCCATCACCTCATGTTTCAGCATGATAATGCACGGCCCCATGTCGCAAGGATCTGTACACAATTCCTGGAAGCTGAAAATGTCCCAGTTCTTCCATGGCCTGCATACTCACCAGACATGTCACCCATTGCGGATGTTTGGGATGCTCTGGATTGACGTGTACGACAGCGTGTTCCAGTTCCCGCTAATATCCAGCAACTTCGTACAGCCATTGAAGAGGAGGGCCACGGGCCACAATCAACAGCCTGATCAACTCTATGCGAAGGAGGTGTGTCGCGCTGCATGAGGAAAATGGGGGTCACACCAGATAGTGACTGGTTTTCTGAGCTACGCCCCTACTTTTTTTTTCTTTTTTTAAGGTATCTGTGACCAAAAGATGCATATCCCAGTCATGTGAAATCCATAGATTAGGGCCTAATGAATGTTTTTCAATTGACTGATTTCCTTAACTGTAACTCAGTAAAATATTTTAAATTGTTGCATGTTGCATTTATATTTTTGTTCAGTATAATAAACAGCAAGAACTGCCTTACTAAACATAGGGTTGGGTATCAGGTATCAACCCATGATGACACCATTCAGATAGTCATACATACTGCTAGCCTGAACCAAACAATGAGGAGGAAGTATATGGGCTGTTTATATGTTACTGAGTACAAGGACAAGTAGGTCTAACTGAATGGAATAGGTCAACCTGAATGACCCCCTTATAATGTCTTATAACACAAAAGGGTCTCCCAAAATAACCCCCTTTCTTCTACCTCCTCTCCAAAAGCAGGCCATTCCATTCCATTCCCACATTACGCAACAAGCACCTGGTGAAGTTGAGCTAAGGCGGAACACTTCCTCTCGACGTCGAGCAGGAGTAGTAGGAGACTTGTAAAAACTGACCAGACGGTGGTGTTGACAATGTCTTGGCGACGCGTTTCAAACACTCTTTGCATTCCTACTCCAGTCTGGAGGGTTTCCTCTTGGATTTCATTTACCTCAGTCTTGATGTATCGTAAATAGCACCCTGTTCCCTATGTAGTGCACTAATTTTGACCAGAGCCCTATGGTAAAAAGTAGTGGACTATATAGGTTATAGGGTGCCATTTGGAACTGATGTGTTTTATTATTTCAGTGAGAAAACAGTCTCAGAAACAGCCGTTAGCCAGCTAAACCCCATGGTCCCCTAGACACCAGTTAGAGCACTGCCTGGCCTAGACAGAGAGTCACAGAAAGACCCAGCCATGCCAAGTAAATGGCATCAGTAAATGAATGAGATGTTTTGTAGTCTATGACCCTGGCATCCGGTCCAGTCAGCCCAGAAGGCAAGCAAAGACACCCCAGTCATACTACACTCAGTG
Organism: Coregonus clupeaformis; assembly: GCF_020615455.1. NCBI lineage: Eukaryota > Metazoa > Chordata > Actinopteri > Salmoniformes > Salmonidae > Coregonus > Coregonus clupeaformis. The sequence continues at coordinate 37,766,266 of NC_059199.1, forward strand.
TACTGTCAGTAGGCTAACAGGAACAGATGATGGGTTTTTCCTCAGAAGTGAATGAGTTGCCTTGCTTTGGGTGGTCATGGCACCTGAACCAGCCATTAAACTGGACTAGAAGTGATACAGCATTCATTCATGAAACTAGACTGGTATACAGTATTTATTACCATAAAACTAGACTGATGATACAGTATTATTAATGAAACTAGACAGATTATAGAGTATTTATTATCATAAAACTAGACTGGCATACATTATTTATTACCATAAAACTGGACTGATGATACAGTATTTATTATCATAAAACTAGACTGATGATACAGTATTCCTGCCATCCAGGACCTCTATACAAGGCAGTGTCAGAGGAAGGCCCTCAAAATTGTCAAAGACTCCAGCCACCCTAGTCATAGACTGTTCTCTCTGCTACCGCACGGCAAGCGGTACCGGAGTGCCAAGTCTAGGTCCAAAAGACTTCTCAACAGCTTCTACCCCCAAGCCATAAGACTCCTGAACAGCTAATCATGGCTACCCGGACTATTTGCACTGCCCCCCACCCCCACCCCCCACCCCATCTTTTTACGCTGCTGCTACTCTGTTAATTATTTATGCATAGTCACTTTAACTCTACCCACATGTACATATTACTTCAACTACCTCAACTAGCCGGTGCCCCCGCACATTGACTCTGCACCGGTACCCCCCTGTATATATAGCCTCCCTACTGTTATTTTATTTTACCTCCGCTCTTTTTTTCTCAACACTTTTTTGTTGTTTTATTCTACTTTTTTATAAAAAATAAATGCACTGTTGGTTAAGGGCTGTAAGTAAGCATTTCACTGTAATATCTGCACCTGTTGTATTCGGCGCATGTGGCCAATAAAATTTAATTTTATTATATTTGATCATCATGGGGTCTCATTAACCTGAGCAGCTTATTGTCAACATATTCATGGTTTCCCTGCTAAACAGCCTCTCCTGGTCAGTCAGTGGTGGGCTTGATGCTTGGTACAACTGACAGGTCAGAGTGACGTGGGAAAGGCACCTGCGTCAGTAGGCTAATAATACCCCAGAACCAGGGGCAGGAGGACCTCTCTGTATTGTCTCTCCTCCCCTCTCCTACCTCTCTCCTCACCATCCTCCTCCCTCAATGAGAACCACTTGACATTATGTCGTGACAGTGAGTGCTGGTTAACATCCGTGTCCATGTTGTTGTATGGAAGATCACAGCTAAAGGGGAACACTGCAGGAGAAAGTGCAAAGTTAAAGAAAAAACACATGCTTGGCCGATGTGTCTAAAGAGCAAACAGGTGCGTGTGTGTGTTTTTGTGTGTTTTGAATGAAGAAGTGACAATAGGTCATAGTTACAGATACTTCAGGTCATGTTAGTTACGCTTCCATTATCGTCAATTGGAAAACAGGATTTACACAGGCATCTGGAGAAAAAGAGTAGTACCATCACGCAGACATTTCTGGGAGTGGCACTTCTATTCATATAGGTCATTATCAGCTGCCTGGTGGCAAGGTGCCAACACTAGAGGCTGGAGGATGGGTCTACAGTATGTATGCTGTCCAAGCCTGCTTCTCTCAAAGAGGTAGAACAAGAAAAACATATTCTGAAAGGAAGGACATGTCTTTAGACCTCAGAAACCTATCACAAGGACACGTCTTTAGACCTCAGAAACCTATCACAAGGACACGTCTTTAGACCTCAGAAACCTATCACGCGGCTAGACACATGTTCCATTGATGAAGATGGATTTTTTCTCAACACTTTTTTGTTGTTGTGTTATTTTACTTTTTTATAAAAAATAAATGCACTTTTGGTTAAGGGCTGTAAGTAAGCATTTCACTGTAATGTCTGCACCTGTTGTATTCGGCGCATGTGGCCAATACAATTTGATTTGATTTGATTTGATTTGATTATTATAATACAACTAGACTGGTGATACAGTATTTTATCATAAAACTAGACTGGTGATACTGTATTTAGTGTCTTAAAACTAGAATGATGATACAGTATTTTATCATAAAACTAGACTGATGATACAGTATTTACTATCATAAAACTAGACTAATACAGTATTTATTATCATAAAACTAGACTGGTGATACTGTATTTAGTGTCTTAAAACTAGAATGATGATACAGTATTTTATCATAAAACTAGACTGATGATACAGTATTTACTATCATAAAACTAGACTAATACAGTATTTATTATCATAAAACTAGACTGGTGATACTGTATTTAGTGTCTTAAAACTAGAATGATGATACAGTATTTATTATCATACAACTAGAATGATGATACAGTATTTATTATCATACAACTAGAATGATGATACAGTATTTATTATCATACAACTAGAATGATGATACAGTATTTTATCATAAAACTAGACTGATGATACAGTATTTATTATCATAAACCTAAACTGGTGATACTTTATTTAGTATCATAAAACTAGAATGATGATACAATATTTTTTCATAAAACTAGACTGATGATATAGTATTTATTATCATAAAACTAGATTGGCGATACAGTATTTAATAATAATAATAATAATATGCCATTTAGCAGACACTTTTATCCAAAGCGAATTACAGTCATGCGTGCATACATTTTTGTGTATGGGTGGTCCCGGGGATCATAAAACTAGACTGATACAGTATTTATTTTCATAAAACTAGATTGGTGATACAGTATTTATTATCATAATACTAGACTGATGATACAGTATTTAATTTCATACAACCAGAATGATGACAGAGTATTTATTATCATACAACTAGATTGATGATACAGTATTTTATTATAAAACTAGACTGATGATATAGTATTTATTATCATAAAACTAGATTGATGATACAGTATTTACTATCATAAACCTAGACTGGTGATACTGTATTTAGTATCATAAAACTAGAATGATGATACAGTATTTTATCATAAAACTAGACTGATGATACAGTATTTACTATCATAAAACTAGACTGGTGATACACCATTTATTGTCATACAACTAGAATGACGATACAGTATTTTATCATAAAACTAGACTGATGATACAGTATTTACTATCATAAACCTAGACTGGTGATACTGTATTTATTATCATAATACTAGACTGATGATACAGTATTTATTTTCATACACTAGAATGATGACACAGTATTTATTATCATACAACTTGAATGATGATACAATATTTTATCATAAAACTAGACTGATGATATAGTTTTCATTGTCATAGAACTAGACTGATGATACAGTATTTACTATCATAAAACTAGACTAGTGATACAGTATTTATTATCCTACAACTAGAATGATGATACAGTATTTTATTATAAAACTAGACTGATGATACAGTATTAATTATCATAAAACTAGACTGATGATACAGTATTTACTATCATAAAACTAGACTAGTGATACAGTATTTATTATCCTACAACTAGAATGATGATTCAGTATTTTACCATAAAACTAGACTGATGATAGAGTATTTATTATCATAAAGTATACTGGTGATACAGTATTTATGATCGTAAAACTAGACTGTGTCACGGACGTCGAGGAGTGAAGGAGACCAAGGCGCAGCGTGTGAAACGAACATGGTACTTTATTAAGTTAAAGCACGACAAAAACAACAAATCAAAGCGACGAATGTGAAGTCCAATAGTGACAAAGACTAAACAGGAACAATAACCCACAATGCCCACAGGAAAACATGCAGTATAAATATGGCTCCCAATCAGAGATAACGAGCCGACAGCTGACACTCGTTACCTCCGATTGGGAGTCAATGACCAAACCTAGAAATAAACGTGACAGAAATGCAAACATAGAAAATCACCCAAAACCCAACAAAACACAATACACCTGGCTCAAATACAAAAATCCCGGAGCCAGAGTGTTACAGTACCCCCCTAAAGGTGCGCACTCCGGGCGCACCAGCATACAGTCTCGGGAGGGTCTGGGTGGCGCTCTGTCCACGGTGGCGGTTCTGGCCCTGGTCGTGGTCCCCACCCCACCTTAGTCACCACCCGCTTCCTAGCCTCCTCCACATGACCACCCCCCAATTAAACCCCACTGGATTAAGGGGCGGCACCGGACTAAGGGGCAGCACCGGACTAAGGGGCAGCACCGGACTAAGGGACAGTACCGGGATAAGGGGCAGCACCGGCTAGGGGGCAGCACCGGGCTAAGGGGCAGCACCGGGCTATGGGACAGTACCTGACTAAGGGGCGGATCCTGGCTGGCTGGCTCTGGCGGATCCTGGCTGGACGGCTCATGGCAGGCTGAAGGATCTGGCTGCTCATGGCTGGCTGACGGATCTGGCTGCTCATGGCTGGCTGACGGATCGGGCTGCTCATGGCTGGCCGACGGATCTGGCTGCTCATGGCTGGCCGACGGATCTGGCTGCTCATGGCTGGCCGACGGATCTGGCTGCTCATGGCTGGCGGAAGGCTCTGGCTGCTCCTGTCTGGCGGAAGGCTCTGGCTGATCCTGTCTGGCAGAAGGCTCTGGCTGATCCTGTCTGGCAGAAGGCTCTGGCTGATCCTGTCTGGCGGAAGGCTCTGGCTGATCCTGTCTGGCGGAAGGCTCTAGCGGCTCTGGTCTGGCGGACGGCTCTGATGGCTCATGGCAGACGGGCGGCTTTGCAGGCTTTAGGCAGACGGGCAGTTCAGGCCCCGTTGGGCAGACGGCAGACTCTGGCCGTCTGAGGCGCACCGTAGACTTAGTGCGGGTGGCCGGAACAGGCCGGACCGGGCTGGCGACGCGCACCGTAGTCTTGGTGCGGGTGGCAGGAACAGGCCGGGTCGGGCTGGCGACGCGCACCGTAGACTTGGTGCGGGTGGCAGGAACAGGCCGGGTCGGGCTGGCGACGCGCACCGTAGTCTTGGTGTGGGTGGCAGGAACAGGCCGGGTCGGGCTGGCGACGCGCACCGTAGTCTTGGTGCGGGTGGCAGGAACAGGCCGGACCGGGCTGGCGACGCACACCGTAGACCTGGTGCGGGTGGCGGGAACAGGCCGGACCGGGCTGTGGAGACGGATAGGAGGCCTGGAGCGAACAGCGGACACCACCCGTCCTGGCTGAATGCCTACCCTCACACACTCTGTGTGAGGCATCAGCACAGGACGTACAGGGCGGTGTACCCCTGGCCTGGTGGCCTCCTGGATACTCCCCCTTTTCTCCTCCGTCAGCCCCGTCGTCCATGCCGTGTGCCCCCCCCTAAAAATTTTCTGGGGTTGACACACGACCCTCCGACGATGGCCCTGCTGCCGCCGTTGCTCCTCTCTCGCCAGGGCCTTGATCCTTCCCCAAGGTCCCTTGCCTCCGAGCATGTCCTCCCAGGACCACGATGTGCCCACCTGGGCCATCGCCAGCCTCTCTATCTCCTTGCCCGGTGCCTCCTCCCATGTCCAGTCTCCCTGCTCCTGGACACGCTGCTTGGTCTTTCTTTGGTGGGTTATTCTGTCACGAACGTCGAGGAGTGAAGGAGACCAAGGCGCAGCGTGTGAAACGAACATGGTACTTTATTAAGTTAAAGCACGACAAAAACAACAAATCAAAGCGACGAATGTGAAGTCCAATAGTGACAAAGACTAAACAGGAACAATAACCCACAATGCCCACAGGAAAACATGCAGTATAAATATGGCTCCCAATCAGAGATAACGAGCCGACAGCTGACACTCGTTACCTCCGATTGGGAGTCAATGACCAAACCTAGAAATAAACGTGACAGAAATGCAAACATAGAAAATCACCCAAAACCCAACAAAACACAATACACCCTGGCTCAAATACAAAAATCCCGGAGCCAGAGTGTTACAGACTGATGATACAGTATTTTATCATAAAACTAGACTGGTGATAGAGTATTTATTACCACATAAAACTAGACTGATGATACAGTATTTATTATCATACAACTAGAATGATGATACAGTATTTATTATCATACAACTAGATTGATGATACAGTATTTATTATCATACAACTAGATTGATGATACAGTATTTTTTATCATACAACTAGATTGATGATACAGTATTTTATCATAAAACTAGACTGATGATACAGTATTTATTATCATCCAACTAGAATGATGATACAGTATTTATTATCATACAACTAGATTGATGATACAGTATTTTATCATAAAACTAGACTGATGATACAGTATTTATTATAATAAAACTAGACTGGTGAGACACTATTTATTATCATAAAACTAGACTGGTGATACTGTATTTAGTGTCTTAAAACTAGAATGATGATACAGTATTTTATCATAAAACTAGACTGATGATGCAGTATTTATGATCATAAAACTATACTGGTGATACAGTATTTATTATCATACAACTAGAATGATGATACAGTATGTATTATCATACAACTAGAATGATGATACAGTATTTATTATCATACAACTAGAATGATACAGTATTTAATCATAATACTAGACTGATGATACTGTATTTACTATCATAAAACTAGACTAGTGATACAGTATTTATTATCATACAACTAGAATGATGATACAGTATTTTATCATAAAATTAGACTGGTGATACATTATTTATTATCATAAAACTAGACTGATGATACAGTATTTATTATCATAAAACTAGACTGGTATACAGTATTTATTATCATAAAACTAGACTGATGATAATTTCACATCCAGATTCCAGTACTTTACATTCTAAAGGAAGGGTCATCTTTAGTCTCAAATCTTTCCTTATCGCCGCTCAAATTATTCTTATCTCCGGAAAGAGAGAGAGCGAGAGAGAGAGAGAAAGAGAGAGAGAGATTTGAAGCAGAACAATTAGTCATGCATACCATTTCATTCTATGGGCCAATGTTGAGTTCATCTTGCATCTCCTCACAATTGCCTCCTTGAAAGCCAGCAACAGGAAAGCACACGCCAATATGTAGAGGACTAACAGAGCTATACACTGTAATATAAACCCAAACTATGTTCCTGGAGACGTGTGGTGTCATTGTGTCATTCAGTCTCACCAACAATAGACCGAAAGAGGAGTTGGTTTACAATCTGGCAGGGCCCACAACAGAACCAGGTGACTGGGCTAGTATTGTGGTGTATGTGTATTGTGGTGTGTATGTGTATTGTGGTGTGTGTGTGTGAGTGTGTGAGTGCTTTGGGTCTACTCTTACCACACTGATACCATGTCAACCTTGTCAAGAGTCCTGACCCACTAAGGCTATGTTATGGTGTTACTAACTAACTAATCCAGTTTCCTTATCCTGCCTCTGAAATGGAAGCCATCGCCCCCACCCAGGAAAGTAGAGCTCACTTCCAGTTAGCTCACAATGGTGAAATGAGAGCAGGGACAAAACATTAAAAAAGGAAAACATCTGCCTCAGGCTTTGCCCTACTGTGTTCTACTATATTCTAGAATCTACATCCTGAATCTGATATGAGCAAACCTGGAAAAAGTGTGTTCCCTTTCCTTGGCTGGCCAAGCCAAGTAAAACAGGTTACCCCCCATAGCTCTACCTCTACCACCCTACTGTTAACATTATGTAATAACTGATCTGATCTGACACACTAATAAACATTCAACATCTGGATATGTAATCTCGGCTGTATAACACAACTGGGTAGGCCTACTGAGTAGAGTGTGTGTGTATGTGTGTCACAGGATGTTGCTGAGGGGAGGACGGCTCATAATAATGTCCGGAACGGAGCAAATGGAATGGCATCAAACACATGTAAACCGTGTGTTTGATGTATTTGATACCATTACACTTACTCTGCTCCAGCCATTACCACAAGCCCATCCTCCCCAATTAAGGTGCCACCAACCTCTTGTGGTGTGTCTGTGTGTGTGTGTGTGTGTGTGTGTGTGTGTGTGTGTAGACCTATTGTATAGTTCCTCAGGACTGTCAACCCAATGTGGGATTATCTACCCACAATCCACTGCACTAAATCAGCAACAGTGAGACTTCTCTTTTACACCTCCCATGGCGCACACACACACAAACAACAATATGGAGCCACACCATAAATAGATTATCTAGATGACAGTTTTTCAATAAACACCCCCCTATTGAGAGCCCTATGGAACACCTTCAAGAACACATATTTCTGTCCGCAAGGGGAAAAAAAAGGTTTTGGTCCTGGGTTGGATCAGTTGGTTTTCCAGGCAGGAGAGAGCGAGAGAGGAAGGGAAAACATCACTGAAGTTATGTACTAATGCTTACTGCCGATGGTATGGGACTGGATGGCCAGCCAGAGCCTACTGTAGACTTTTCCAGCCTGGGTGTTTTCTATGAAGAACAACATGGATACAGCATACATCCTTCACATAGGTCTGATCTACCAATACAGATCGCAGGCATATGTTTCATTAATGAAAGAGACATGAGACGAGAGGAAACTTTTCCATTCTCAATTTCTCTATACTCTGCCCAATTGTAATTCAATATACAGTACCTTACTGTCTCTCCATCTATGTGTAAAAGTTGTATGGTTTTGCAGACCAATGAAATGACTCTGGTCCTGGAAGGATTGGAATGAGAAAGTGGAATATGGCAATTAAAGCATTAGATCATCTGCTCCTTGAGATCTCCTCCTGTCTGTTAAAGTTAATGTAAATAACATTACTGTCACTCATGAGGATTCACAAGTCATGATTCACTGCAGTGGGTGGATATTAAAATATAGGCTACAAAGGCACTCCAGTATATTTCCAATACTTAGAGTAGACTATTGCAAAAAATGCAGTGTATGAACATGCCAACAGGACTGGCACAGAATCATATTCACAGATGGTATCTGACCTGATATTGAAGAATATTGGAGCTTTTTATCCTCAGCCACAGTACTGAAAAATTTCACTGGTCTAGATCATATTATGTTATTACACAAATACGACATGGTTAGCCTTGGAATACTCCCAAAATACACCGCCTTCCTGACACTACTTCCTTCTCAAATTCAACTTCAATTTACAGCGTGTGTGCGTGTGTAGCCTATGTGGGTAAAAGTGTGCAAGCGTGCGTGCGTGCGTGTTTATTATTATTTTTTTTTTATGCAGATTCCTGAGTTGGCTATTCATTCACTAAAGTACTTCATGATGAGACTGAATTACATAAAGATTGAACTATTTTTAAAAAAGAGTAAAATTACAGTTAGGCTATATGTGGTGAGTTTGGAAGTAGGCTAGAGAAAAGTATCGTCTCCCATTATAGGGCTGATTGTGCTCCAGACCAAAACCGTTATCTCACCTGGACTATCTGCCGAGGCTGTACGGAGAGCGTCGGGAAGTTTCCGCGTCCGTGAATAGGGACGCTCTCTCCGAGGATGGAGTCCAACCTATGCACCTGCTCCCAAGACAACACACAGAACCGCCGACTCTGCTCCGACTCATCCCCGGAGGACATGATGGGACGGGGAAAGGTAGTCAAATCTTTGGTAGTGTTGGTGGATGTAGGCTATTACGGACTGTACCAAAGCAATTCCCAAAATAGGTGTTTCTTTTAAAGTTGGAATGACACTTAAAATCTTCAAGAAGTCATACAAAATCGCTCATGTTGTGCTTCTCAGATGTCACTTAGAACAGAAGTTTCAAAACAATCTAGGCTAAAGATCCGAGAGAGTTCTGCACATACAAAACATAGACCGGTAAACGGTGTGGCATCTCCAAAGTTCTGCTGCTGCTGTGACTGTGATACACTTCTAGCTGTAATACAGCTGGAAGCATACTGACGGGTTTTAAGAAGATGGGATTAACATAAGCGTCCTGATTGGTTGTGCAGGAGGTTTATGAATACCTCAACATACAGAAGACTACAAGCGGTCATGTGCACACACCCACTTCCCCTGCGTCAGCAAAGGCTCGTCTGCTGCTTTCATTGGATACTTCAGTCACATTTTAGTAGGCCCATGCATAGAGCCCCACATTGGAGCTGTCATAATACTCATAAAACTTGGTCGAACAGGGAAATGGTTCCAATTGATTTTCCACCAATCATTTTTCCCATAGGGGATTTTAGAAACACTTAAAATAAGGTCTGTGTTTCGTGTAGGCTTATACCCTGGTGAAACGTTTTGATGACCATGTAAATCTCTCTCCGACAAGGTGACTTTTATCAACATATTTGTCTCTATTTACTCTTAGATTCAAAAAGGCTAATTAGCATCAAAGTAGACATCATGCAAAAGTACAAATCCCTGGAGGCTCCTGCACATCATCTCTAGCTGACACCTTTGCTAACAGGTATTGTGTCAATTTAAAACATGCACAAGACAGTTCAAAGAATTGTCCATTAAAATAAATGTAGCCAATTTATTCATTACTACATTTAGCGAACATTGGATAGTTAATCCAGAGATTCTTACCTTTGCCTCGATTCGGCAGTCTCGTCCAGATCAACATGGCATTTGTAGTTCTTTATGATAGCCACATTAGCAGCTAATTAGCATTTCATTTCTTGGGGGTAAATACAGGCGAATATATTGATAAACGTCACCTTGTCCTAGAGAGATTTACACGGTTATCAAAACGTCACGCCAGGGTAAACCTACACGAAACACAGCCCTAATTTGAAGTGTTAGGTTTTATGGGAATTATGACTCATGCTGTGGTACTCTATTAGAGAGGGCTTCTTCTTCTTCTTCGATGAGGTTTAACGGTGGTTGGCATCCAATATGTTGCATTACCGCCACCTACTAGACTGGAGTACAACTCCCTTATATTTTGCTTAATCAAAAAATAAATAATACAATTAACACTACCCTACTCCACTATTTAAATCTATGTATTCCTACCTCATGCCCTCAACCTGAAAGGATGGGACATCACCACTTAGCACACCCTGTAACTCTTCTGATGTCAAGTCTCGCACACCCAAATACCTCTCTGCAGCTGTCACCACATCCTCAAATTTCTTCGGCTTACGTTCCACCCCTGCAGTACAATTAATAACCATTAATATAAATGCTAAAAATCCAATCTTACTGAAACATATATCACTTGTTGGCCTATCTCTCTGTACTGGTATAGATCTACTACTCTCACCACTCCTCCCCCTTGACCCATCTTCCTCTACTTTCTTCACTGCCTCAGCATATGACAACTTCTGCACTACTCTAACCCTGGAAACCTCAACCTGCCTCTCTCGCACGGGACATTTCTGATCCCCAGCCCCATGGGCACCCCTACAATTAGCACATACCACTACTTTCCCCAATGCTACACATTCCTTTGTCTCATGCCCTTCTCCACACTTCTCACACCTTGGAACCTCCCTCCTACACGCTGCTGCCACATGCCCATAATTTTGACACCTGTAACACCGTAATGTATTCGGCACATAAGCTCGTACAGGATAACTTATATATCCTAGCTTCACTTTGTCGGGCAAAGACTCAACTTCAAAACTCAAAAGAACAGACAATGACTCTTCTGTTTCCCCACTCTCGCCACCCTGTTTGTGTCGCACCAAACGACAAGCATCACAAACACCGGGAATCTTCCCCTTCAGTTGGTCAACTTTTACATTTACTGCTACCCGAGTAATCACTCCTTTCAATGGCGCCCTTTTCTTGAGAGCAAAATATTCACATTTCTTGCCCCCATTTGTTTAACTCTGAGCGCCTTCTCCCTCTGACCAGCAGAAACACAAACAAATATCACTACACCTCTTCTGGTTACCCGCAGCGATTCCACTATACTCAACTATTTTTTCACCCACCCTGAAACCACAAATGGATCAGCCAAGGGTCCACTTTTTCCAAAAACCTCACTTCTACTGTCACAGATTCATCTTTATCCTGACCCTCGGTGCAAACCTCGGGCTCTGAGTACTTCACCACACCTACCACCTCCGATACTTCACAATCATTCACTTCCATTTCGCCTCCTGTCTTCAGCTCACTCTGCTTACATTTTCTACCATTCTTCTTTAACAAACCTTCTCCCTTTTTCCCGCCATTTTTAACCGACTCAAGCTCACAATCTTCCTCCCTCTCTCTCTTAGACCTCCTCTGCCTCTCTTTTTCCCTCCATTCCTCCTCCGTATTCCAGGTATACGTCTCCTTATGATAATACTGCATTTCTCCTGACATACATCTTGTTCTTGCTTTCTCAAGGGACCCCATTTACGAGGCTCTCCAACCGAATCTTTGTCTAAAGTTACTTCCACCATACTCCTGGTTCACACCAGGGGACTCTGGCATCGCTGCCTATCTCTCAATTTTCTTGTCTTGTTCCTGGCTAACCCGTACGAAAAGTTCAGCGCTCTCTCACTTCGCCAACACGAACGTACAGTACACACTCCGTCTTTTCGAAACCCCCACCGGCTGCTTTAGAGAGGGCTATTGAGTACCACAGTATGAGTCATAATACCCATAAAACCTACCGGTAAAACCCAGAAGTGGTTCCAATAGTTTTTTCACCATTCATTTTTGTGTCAGGGATATAAGGTCTGTGTTTCGTGTAGCCTTACCCTGACGTGACGTTTTGATAACAGTGCAAATCTCTCTCGGACAAGGTAACTTTTATCAATATATTCGCTTGTAATTACCCCCCAAAATGAAATGCTAATTATCCGCTAATGTGGCTATCATACAGAACTACACATCCTGTTGCAAGCTTTGACGTCATCCCTCAAGGCACATTTCTCTATGCAGTAACGTAGCAAGTAGATATTATAGCCTTTTTAGTTTGATATCGTGAATTTCTCGTGTGTATTCTTGTTTAAAAACATTTAATTACTAGAATTACCCTCTGGCCTTTGTAGCAAACTAGCTAACCTTAGGTCTCTCTGTCGATCTGAAGCCAGCTGCCAGGATGGTTCTGTGTTATGTACCGGAATGTAACCACTACTCCGATAAGCACACATGCATTTTATCATTTTGTGACCTCTGTAATCGAGAGCCGTCGCTGGAGCCATGTGATAAGGTAAGCCCTGTTTGCTAGCTGCTAACAAGCTGTTTTGGTTTGGTCAAGAGCTGTGGTTAGCTAGGTGCTTATGAAAATTAGCTAGATAACCACCGACTGTAGTTACATGTACAACGCACGTTACCTTCCTTACAAGTAAAATGAAAACCAGCATAGGCTAGCATAATGACTGTTGAGACCTTTTTATTGACAAGTATTTAGTGAGCTAGAGAGCTAGTTAACATTAGCTCACGGTTAGGTAGTCATACTTTTTCACGTGGTGACATACTAGCTAACGTTAGGCCGGCACCATTGCAAGGATAGTTGGTCGGCTAGTATGGCACCATTTAGTAAAATCTGACTACACGAACTGTGAGCTAATGTTAACTAGCTAGCTAGCTAAATATCGCCTGGTGGGCTAGCTAGTTAGGCAGCTTGGTTGGCTAGTTAGCTACATTAGCTAAAGTTAGCTAGCTCACAGAGGACTTGTGGGCTCAATGTTTTCCCCATAAAAAACACAAACTCATCAAATATGATACAATATTGTGTAAACATTAAATTTGTAGATGCATCGAAATTGACTTTATGTCCTCTTTTCCCTATGTTTTAGAAGTAGTGCATGATCAATGCCACCCTCAGCAAGGAGATCTGCTGGATGTGATACTCTCTCTCTCACTCTGGGGGTAAGACATCATTTAAACATCACAGCAATAAATTCCCACTGTGCCCATGATAAAATGCAATGTGATTTGTGTTGTACTACTGAATGAAACTGTGAGGAGATGCACTCACAGCAGCCTTTGTGATTGAACTTCCGTTAACTACATTACTTTAGTTGGCTGCTTTGACCAAAACTTGATTTTAGTATAACCTATTCTAGGAATCTATTGTTTGTGTATTATCTTTATTCATTATTCGCTTGTTTTTCAACAAGTGAGGCGGTATGTTTGTCTTCACAGGGGCGGTATGTTTGTCATGTTTGTGTATGGTTCTCATGACTTAAGATTGGGTGTTGAGGGACCACTTGTCACATTTGTGCTATGATAAACAATGTGTTTTCTGTCCAGATAAAGATGGTGATACCATACCAAACATAACATATCATACAAAATGGAGTGTCATGGATTTACGTACATAATAATACGAAATGCTCTGAGACCATGTTGCAACCAAGGACAATTAAAGGCAATGTTCCTTCAGTCCTGGAGACTGCATTCATGGTAAACACTGCATATGTCTGCTCGATCGGAAATTAGGCTACCTTAAAATTTATAGTGCAGAATCTGTAACTCTTCAGTGATACAGATTGAAAAGAGCCCTTACTCTGGTTATAGTAAATTCTAAGCCTGCATTTTTTTCTCCATTAAATAGCGGAAAGTATTTGTTTCTGTTACAATGTAATTTCAACCAGTCTATATCTCCATCATGTCTTTATTGGCAACCTGTAATTCACACTTTTCAAAACTGCCCTGACCAGCCATCAACCTCACACTCTACAGTATAATGCAGTGGTTCTCAAACTTTTGGGATCCGGAGACCTTTTGTAATAGTAAATTAATCAGGGACCCCCTCATCAGAACTTGAGTTTGATAAAGGCCTATTACTATGACTTTGGCAGTGCATGGCCTGATGAACTAAGTCTCGGGGCCCTAAGAAGGAATATTGTAGCCCTTTCCTGCAGTCAAATGACCTAGTGGCCTCATGGGTGGAATATTATTAATATTTTTCATAATTTCATAATGCATAAACATTATTTTAAAAAATCCGCAGAAAATCCGGTGTTTCTGTATAAAACAGTTTTGTTATATTTCAATCTTCTGTGATGTACAGTACCAGTCAAAAGTCTGGACACACCTACTCATTCAAGGGTTTTTCTTTACTATTTTTTACATTGTAGAATAATAGTGAAGACATCAAAACTATGAAATAACACATATGGAATCATGTAGTAACCAAAAAAGTGTTAAACAAATAACAATACATTGTATATTTTAGATTCTTCAAATAGCCACCCTTTGCCTTGATGACAGCTTTGCACACTCTTGGCATTCTCTCAACCAGCTTTATGAGGTAGTCACCTGGAATGCATTTCAATTAACAGATGTGCCTTGTGAAAAGTTAATTTGTGGAGTTTCTTTCCTTCTTAATGACTTTGAGCCAATCAGTTGTGTTGTGACAAGGTAGTGGTGGTATACAGAAGATAGCCCTATTTGGTAAAAGACCAAGTCTATATTAGGGCAAGAACAGCTGAAATAAGCAAAGAGAAACGACAGTCCATCATTACTTGAAGACATGAAGGTCAGTCAATCTGGAAGATTTCAAGAACTTTGAACGTTTTTTCAAGTGCAGTCGCAAAAACCATCAAGCGCTATGATGAAACTGGCTCTCATGAGGACCGCCACAGGAATGGAAGATCCAGAGTTACCTCTGCTGCAGAGAATACGTTCATTAGAGTTACCAGTCTCAGAAATTGCAGCCCAAATAAATGCTTCACAGAGTTCAAGTAACAGACACATCTCAACATCAACTGTTCAGAGGAGACTGTGTGAATCAGGCCTTCATGGTCGAATTGCTGCAAAGAAACCACTACTAAAGGACACCAATAAGAAGAAGAGACTTGCTTCGGCCAAGAAACACGAGCAATGGACATTAGACCGGCGGAAATTTGTCCTTTGGTCTGGAGTCCAAATTTGAGATTTTTGGTTCCAAAAATGTGAGACGCGGTGTGGGTGAACGGATGATCTCCGTGTGTGTATTTCCCACCGTAAAGCATGGAGGAGGAGGTGTTATGGAGTGGGCGTGCTTTGCTGGTGACACTGTCTGTGATTTATTTAGAATTCAAGGCACACTTAACCAGCACGGCTACCACAGTATTCTGCAGCGATACGCCATCCCATCTGGTTTGGGCTTAGTGGGACAATCATTTGTTTTTCAACAGGACAATGACCCAACACACCTCCAGGCTGTGTAAGGGCTATTTTACCAAGAAAGAGAGTGATGGAGTGCTGCATCAGATTACCTGACCTCCACAATCCCCCGACCTCAACCCAATTGAGATTGTTTGGGATGAGTCGGACCGCAGAGTGAAGGAAAAGCAGCCAACAAGTGCTCAGAATATGTGTGAACTCCTTAAAGACTGTTGGAAAAGCATTCCAGGTGAGATCTGGCCGCAGACCCTCTGCAGTCCGCGGACCCCACTTTGATGCCCCTGCTATAATGACATGTTTCAGAGTGTGAGCGTGTTTTTGCTTATTTGTGGAAGGCTCCCTTTACCAGTCTCCCTCTTGAAGCTTATGAAGATGAGGGGCCCTGATGAGACTAGCCAAGTTGAGCCAACAAGAGGAGAGGGTATTCATTGACTACAGCTCAGCATTCAACACCATAGTACCCTCAAAGCTCATCACTAAGCTAAGGATCCTGGGACTAAACACCTCCCTCTGCAACTGGATCCTGGACTTCCTGACGGGCCGCCCCCAGGTGGTAAGGGTAGGTAACAACACATCTGCCACACTGATCCTCAACACGGGTCCCCTCAGGGGTGCGTGCTCAGTCCCCTCCTATACTCCCTGTTCACCCATGACTGCATGGCCAGGCACGACTCCAACACCATCATTAAGTTTGCCGACGACACAACAGTGGTAGGCCTGATCACCGACAACAATGAGACAGCCTATAGGGAGGAGGTCAGAGACCTGGCCGTGTGGTGCCTAGATAACAACCTCTCCCTCAACGTGACCAAGACAAAGGAGATGATTGTGGACTACAGGGAAAAAAAAAGGGCTGAGCACGCCCCCATTCTCGTCGACGGGGCTGTAGTGGAACAGGTTGAGAGCTTCAAGTTCCTTGGTGTCCACATCACCAACGAACTATCATGGTCCAAACACACCAAGACAGTCGTAAAGAGGGCACGACAAAGCCTATTCCCCCTCAGGAGACTGAAAAGATTTGGCATGGGTCCTCAGATCCTCAAAAAATTATACAGCTGCACCATCGAGAGCATCCTGACTGGTTGCATCACTGCCTGGTATGGCAACTGCTTGGCCTCCGACCGCAAGGCACTACAGAGGGTAGTGCGTACGGCCCAGTACATCACTGGGGCCAAGCTTCCTGCCATCCAGGACCTCTATGCCAGGCGGTGTCAGAGGAAGGCCCTCAAAATTGTCAAAGACTCCAGCCACCCTAGTCATAGACTGTTCTCTCTGCTACCACACGGCAAGCGGTACCGGAGTGCCAAGTCTAGGTCCAAAAGACTTCTCAACAGCTTCTACCCCCAAGCCATAAGACTCCTGAACAGCTAATGATGGCTACCCGGACTATTTGCACTGCCCCCCCACCCCATCTTTTTACGCTGCTGCTACTCTGTTAATTATTTATGCATAGTCACTTTAACTCTACCCACATGTACATATTACTTCAACTACCTCAACTAGCCGGTGCCCCCGCACATTGACTCTGCACCGGTACCCCCCTGTATATATAGCCTCCCTACTGTTATTTTATTTTACTTCTGCTCTTTTTTTCTCAACACTTTTTTGTTGTTTTATTCTACTTTTTTATAAAAAATAAATGCACTGTTGGTTAAGGGCTGTAAGTAAGCATTTCACTGCAATATCTGCACCTGTTGTATTCGGCGCATGTGGCCAATAAAATTTTATTTTATTTTATTTGATCATCATGGGGTCTCATTAACCTGTGCAGCTTATTGTCAACATATTCATGGTTTCCCTGCTAAACAGCCTCTCCTGGTCAGTCAGTGGTGGGCTTGATGCTTGGTACAACTGACAGGTCAGAGTGACGTGGGAAAGGCACCTGCGTCAGTAGGCTAATAATACCCCAGAACCAGGGGTAGGAGGACCTCTCTGTATTGTCTCTCCTCCCCTCTCCTACCTCTCTCCTCACCATCCTCCTCCCTCAATGAGAACCACTTGACATTCTGTCGTGATAGTGAGTGCTGGTTAACATCCGAGTCCATGTTGTTGTATGGAAGATCACAGCTAAAGGGGAACACTGCAGGAGAAAGTGCAAAGTTAAAGAAAAAATACATGCTTGGCCGATGTGTCTAAAGAGCAAACAGGTGCGTGTGTGTGTTTGTGTGTTTTGAATGAGGAAGTGACAATAGGTCATAGTTACAGATACTTCAGGTCATGTTAGTTACGCTTCCATTATCGTCAATTGGAAAACAGGATTTACACAGGCATCTGGAGAAAAAGAGTAGTACCATCACGCAGACATTTCTGGGAGTGGCACTTCTATTCATATAGGTCATTATCAGCTGCCTGGTGGCAAGGTGCCAACACTAGAGGCTGGAGGATGGGTCTACAGCAGGGGTGTCAAACTCATTTTAGCTCAGGGGCCACATGGAGGAAAATCTATTCCCAAGTGGGCCGGACCGGAAAAATCATGGTATATATAACTTAAAAACAACAACTTCAGATTGTTTTCTTTGTTTTAATACGATCAACATACAACATAAAGCTGGAGCCTGAGGACAGTGTGTCCAAAATAGTACAAGCACAACATCACTATTAATCATAAAACACGTCAAGTTTATTTGAAAATTCTAAAGAAAAATAACACACAAACACACAATGCCTCAGTGATTAACAGAACTGTTTCACAGATCACAGAACTATATCAGGGTGTCATTTCTCAGGCAGAAATGTAGATAAAAATAATGAAATCCTGTTCCCCAAACAAGTGCAAGAACCACAGAGTCAAGAATAGGTTAAATATACAAATAAAATAAAATCAATTAAAAACAATAGCACATCAACATAAAAACATATAAACATAAAGCTGGAGCCTGAGGACAGTGTCCAAAAGCACAACATCACTATTAATCATAAAACACCTCAAGTTATTTGAAAGTTCTGAGGACAAAGAACACACAAACACACAATGCCTCAGTGATTCACAGAAGTATATCACAGATCACAGAACTATATCAGGGTGTCATTTCTCAGGCAGAAATGTAGATAAAAATAATGAAATCCTGTTCCCCAAACAAGTGCAAGAACCACAGAGTCAAGAATAGGTTAAATATACAAATAAAATAAAATCAATTAAAAACAATAGCACATCAACATAAAAACATATAAACATAAAGCTGGAGCCTGAGGACAGTGTCCAAAAGCACAACATCACTATTAATCATAAAACACCTCAAGTTATTTGAAAGTTCTGAGGACAAAGAACACACAAACACACAATGCCTCAGTGATTCACAGAAGTATATCACAGATCACAGAACTATATCAGGGTGTCATTTCTCAGGCAGAAATGTAGATAAAAATAATGAAATCCTGTTCCCCAAACAAGTGCAAGAACCACAGAGTCAAGAATAGGTTAAATATACAAATAAAATAAAATCAATTAAAAACAATAGCACATCAACATAAAAACATATAAACATAAATCTGAAAGCGTTGCTCAAACTCCCGTAACAGTCCCGTTATTTTATCTTTGAACCGCTTCATGTCTGCCACATGTTGGGTCGCGCACACATTTTTCAGACAGGGGAAGTGAGCTGCATCACCACCGGCAAGTTGCGTCTCCCACAATGACAGCTTCAACTTGAAAGAACGTATGCTGTCATAATACTGCGTGACAACTTTGTTGCGCCCTTGCAGCTGTTTGTTCAAGTTATTCAGGTGCTCTGTAACATCCAACATAAATGCAAGGTCCGGCATCCATTCTGCGGAATGAAATTCTAACACTGGTTTGCCCTTTTCTTCCATGAACTGTTCAATTTCTTCTCGTAAATCAAAGAAACGCCTCAGCACAGCACCTCGGCTTAACCATCTTACCTCAGTGTGGTATGGCAGGCCATAGATGTGGTCTTTCTCTCTGAGAAGGCTGTCAAACTGACGGTGATTCAGGCTTCTGGATCGGATGAAATTAACAGTTTGGATGACCACCTTCATGACGTTATCCATCTTTAATGACTTGCAACACAAAGCCTCCTGGTGCAAAATACAGTGAAAAGTCAAAAAATCACGTCCTCCATTTGCAGATTGCACTTTCTCTCTGAACTTTGTCACAACGCCTGCTTTTTTCCCGATCATTGAGGGCGCACCATCTGTAGCCAGGCTGACAGCGCGGGACCAGTCCACTCCGACCCTGTCCAGCGCGCCGATGAGTGCGGTAAAAATATCAGCTGCTGTCGTTGTATCTGTCATCGGCACCAACTCCACGAACTCCTCGGTGACGGTCAATGTGTCATCAACTCCGCGGATGAAAAAATGGCCAGTTGTGCAACATCTGTAATGTCCGTGCTTTCATCAATTGCAACCGAAAACGCAATAAATGACTTTACTTTTTGCTTCAACTGGCTGTCCAAATCCACTGAAAGATCGGAAATCCTGTCTGCAACTGTATTTCTTGTCAGGCTGATATTTGCAAAAGCCTGCCGCTTTTCAGGGCACACAATCTCCGCTGCCTTCATCATGCATGTTTTTACAAATTCACCCTCACTAAATGGTTTTGAAGCCACTGCGATTTCATTAGCAATGAGGTAGATAGCTTTCACTGCAGCGTCACTGATGTCTCGGCTGTGAGTAAACACAGACTGCTGTTTCTTCAGACGCGCCAACAGTTCATTCACCTTCTCTCATCTCCGCTGTCCTTGAAAGTTGTCATATTTGTCGGCATGAAGACTCACATAGTGGCGACGAAGGTTATATTCTTTCAGCACTGCAACATGCTCTGAACACACCAAACATACAGCTTTCCCATTCAATTCCGTGATTAAATAGGATGACCATTTTTCTTGGAACACTCTGCACTCTGCGTCCACTTTTCTCTTTTTTGACAGAGACATATTGGGGCAATGAGGGTGCCAAAGCACATAATGTTAAAAGTAGAAGCCGTAATAAATATCGCGGGCAAAACAAAGTAGCTCATTGGCTGCACGTGCTTGAACTACTTGCTCTGCCCCGGTATAAAGTTTGCTTGCTTAACACAATTGCTATTGCACCATCCAGTGGACGCAATTGGAACAGCAGTTTATTTTATTGAAAAATTGCAGCGCATTTTTATACTTTACAAAATATATATATATATATATATTTTTTTTATTATTATTTTTTTAATTATCTCGCGGGCCGGATTAAACCCGTTTGCGGGCCTGATCCGGCCCGCGGGCCGTACGTTTGACACCCCTGGTCTACAGTATGTATGCTGTCCAAGCCTGCTTCTTTCAAAGAGGTAGAACAAGAAAAACATATTCTGAAAGGAAGGACACGTCTTTAGACCTCAGAAACCTATCACAAGGACACGTCTTTAGACCTCAGAAACCTATCACGCGGCTAGACACATGTTCCATTGATGAAGATGGATGCAACTTTATTGAAACGTACAGTTTTGACGATACCGCAGTTGAGAGTGTCATAGCGGGCATGGATTATGTAACAGTTCTACCAAAACCATGGAAACGCCATGCACTCGTCCCCCCTTGGGAGATAGATCCAGAATCTCCTCATTGTCACTGATCATAATCAGCCCACATTTAGACTATTGTCTGTATGTGTATTTCTCACTATGTTGTTCCACTTGGAACCGGCAGGTTGCTCGACCTTATTCATCGTTTCATTGCATGTAAAGGTGGCGGAATTATGAGGGAATTAAGTCAAGGTCAGAATACGGTGTATCTGTAGACACATCTCCACCCCACCTTACGTTTTTTTTATCTCCACCCCCAACGAATAGCGGGTGAATAGCATGCTATTCTCATGCTTAAGTTCAAAGTCAGAATACCATGTAGAGAGAAATACCGTGTAGAGAGAAAGGTGCATTCCATTCACGAGCGCTTAACTCGGGTCGGAATTCCCCCCATACTATAGACCAGGGCTCTCCAACCCTGTTCCTGGAGAGCTACCATCCTGTAGGTTTTCGCTCGAACCCTAATCTAGCGCACATGATTCTAAGAATTAGCTGGTTGATAAGATTAATCAGGTTAGTTGCTACTGGAGTTCTCACGGAAACCTACAGGAGGGTATTGTAGCTTTCCAGGAACAGGGTTGGAGAATCCTGCTGTACAGTCTGTCTTCTGTCAGGAATTTGTTGGGTATGCCATGTGAACATGAAAATCTGTGACATAAGACCAGGTATACTGTAAGAAAATAAAGGTTAGAGAGACTGCATTTCTTGCACTCTGTCCAGAGATGGGGCCTCTAAAGTGTTATGTCACAACTGTACTTTAGGCCCCCCTCTCACCTACGGCCAGCTGGTCCGGTCTAGTCAACCCAATCCTGCTATTCATATTTACGTCTGCTTTTATGTAACTTAACACACTGTGTACTAACGTCGGCATGGAAACTACTGGATAAGACAGCAGGAGTAGAAATATGGCCAGCCATACATACGTAAATATACAGTACGGCCATAAATATGTGTATGTCTGTTTACATTAGAGACTATTATAATACTGTTATTCTGTTTGGGTGAACAGTGGAAATATGGCCATATGTATGTATGGCGATCTGTTTACAATCATTGACTGCTTTGACAAGATACTGCAATACTGCAAATGTGAACAGTCAGTGAAATATGTCTGTTTACATTTAGAATCGCTATATGGTTATAATACGTAGATACTATAATGTGAAGGTGGGTGAACAGTCAACCGCCCACTGAAAAACTCATGACAGCAATAAAATATACTCATAAAACAGGAATCCTAAAATGTCATATCGCTAAATAATTAAATATGGCTACACTCATGACTTGAGCTGATGCGGTCCAGAGACACTGAGTGTGAGATCCCACATGGAGAGTAAGACAGTGGGCCTGTTTTTACTCTTCTGAAGAATACTGTCAGACTTCTTGGAAGAGTACAGAGCTCAGGTGCAGGAGGATGTTTAAATCTTGTACATTCAGTCACCATCATTGTTGGGCTGTAGAACAGAATATTGAGCATCAAGAGACAACACCATCTGTCTGCTCAACCTCCTCACAGCATTACAGCTAAACGTTGTGTAACGTTGCATCCTTCTGAACAGACCCCAGACAGCTGCCAGAGATCAGGCGTATGGGGATGTTTACATACTGTACTGCACTGTATATTCAGTATCCAGGGAGACCACCTGTCTCTCCAACCCTCCATCCTCACAGAGAGACAGCAGAGCTCAGGTGCAACAGGATGTTTACATTCAGTCATCATCATCATTATCATCATCATCATCATCATCATCATCACCGGCTGCAGAAACGAATAGAATAGAACATTCAGTATGAAAGGGACAGAAACAGCATCTGTCTCTTCTCTCCTCCTCACAGCAATACTCAGGTCAAACACAAGCCACAGACCAGTTGCCAAGGTGCTGAACTGACCAAGCTGTTGTGACAGAGTTCAAATCAAATCAAATTTTATTTGCCACATGCGCTGAATACAACAGGTGTAGAGATACTGTTGTGTACAAGCTTATTGTAGATTAATCCAGTTTGTCTGCCCCTGAGACCAATGAGGCAGTCTAACACCTGTTGGGTTAAAGCCATTCAGCCCTGAGCCAAGGCTGATTTCTGATTTCTACTCTATATACACCTGGCTTTCAGATAGCACACACACACACACACACACACACACACACACACACACACACACACACACACACACACACACACACACACACACACACACACACACACACACACACACACACCTGATGGTACTGATGATGTATCTGTCTAACCAATCAAATCAAATCAAATCCAATTTTATTTGCCACATGCGCCGAATACAACAGGTACATTACCGTGAAATGCTTACTTACAGCCCTTAACCAACAATGCATTTATTTTTAAATAAAAAAGTAAAATAAAATAACAACAACAAAAAAGTGTTGACAAAAAAAGAGCAGAAGTAAAATAAAATAACAGTAGGGAGGCTATATACAGGGGGGGTACCAGTGCAGAGTCTTTCTCCTGCGAATGACGGGGATTTGGGCCTTGTCGGGTGTCTGTTGAAGAAAAAATCTACGTCCAATACGAGGTGAGTAATCGCTGTCCTGATATCCAGAAGCTCTTTTAGGTTATAAGAGACGATGGCAGAAACATTATGTACAGAATAAATTACAAATAATGCGAAAAAACACACATAATATTACAATTGATTAGAGGGCTGTAAAACATCAGCCATCTTCTCCGGCGCCACTCTCTACACAGCATGCCAATCATGACATTTGAAAAAAATAATTTAAAAAATAATATACTTTTTCAATCTTGTCTCATTGCTGCAACTCCCCAAGGGGCTTGGGAGAGCTGACAGTCGAGTCATGCGTCCTCCGAAACATGACCCGCCAAACCGCGCTTCTTAACACCCACCCGCTTAACCCAGAAGCATCAACGTGTAGGAGTAAACACCGTTCAACTGACGACGGTAGTCAGCCTGCAGGTGCCCGGCCCTCCACAAGGAGTCGCTAGAGCATGATGAGCCAAGTAAAGCCCCCCTGGCCAAACCCTCCCCTAACTCCAGGTTGTGACACAGCCTGGGATTGAACTCAGGTCTGTGGTGACATCACAAGCATTGCGATGCAGTGCCTTAGACTGCTGCGCCACTCGGGAGGCCCCTGATCATGACAATTAAAGCTGAATGAGTGTTTATCTGTTGTTGTCGAGCCTGCCATTCTGCTGTCTCAGATGGACTTCCTCCAACACAGAGATCTGATCTGTTATGATAATTATCAGTATGATATCATCCACTGGGCTGATAAGGAATGGAGTGAAGCTGGTTATGACATAGAAACTCCACTCAGTCACGTGATAGGGAATCCTCAAAACACCAATGATATCTGAGTGAGCTGCCATTCCCATATACAGTGGGGAGAACAAGTATTTGATATACTGCCGATTTTGCAGGTTTTCCTACTTACAAAGCATGTAGAGGTCTGTAATTTTTATCATAGGTACACTTCAACTGTGAGAGACAGAATCTAAAACAAAAATCCAGAAAATCACATTGTATGATTTTTAAGTAATTCATTTGCATTTTATTGCATGACATAAGTATTTGATATATCAGAAAAGCAGAACTTAATATTTGGTACAGAAACCTTTCTTTGCAATTACAGAGATCATACGTTTCCTGTAGGTCTTGACCAGGTTTGCACACACTGCAGCAGAGATTTTGGCCCACTCCTCCATACAGACCTTCTCCAGATCCTTCAGGTTTCGGGGCTGTCGCTGGGCAATACAGACTTTCAGCTCCCTCCAAAGATTTTCTATTGGGTTCAGGTCTGGAGACTGGCTAGGCCACTCAAGGACCTTGAGATGCTTCTTACGGAGCCACTCCTTAGTTGCCCTGGCTGTGTGTTTCGGGTCGTTGTCATGCTGGAAGACCCAGCCACGACCCATCTTCAATGCTCTTACTGAGGGAAGGAGGTTGTTGGCCAAGATCTCGCGATACATGGCCCCATCCATCCTCCCCCTCAATACGGTGCAGTCGTCCTGTCCCCTTTGCAGAAAAGCATCCCCAAAGAATGATGTTTCCACCTCCATGCTTCACGGTTGGGATGGTGTTCTTGGGGTTGTACTCATCCTTCTTCTTCCTCCAAACACGGCGAGTGGAGTTTAGACCAAAAAGCTCTATTTTTGTCTCATCAGACCACATGACCTTCTCCCATTCCTCCTCTGGATCATCCAGATGGTCATTGGCAAACTTCAGACGGGCCTGGACATGCGCTGTCTTGAGCAGGGGGACCTTGCGTGCGCTGCAGGATTTTAATCCAAAATGGTGTAGTGTGTTACTAATGGTTTTCTTTGAGACTGTGGTCCCAGCTCTCTTCAGGTCATTGACCAGGTCCTGCCGTGTAGTTCTGGGCTGATCCCTCACCTTCCTCATGATCATTGATGCCCCACGAAGTGAGATCTTGCATGGAGCCCCAGACCGAGGGTGATTGACCGTCATCTTGAACTTCTTCCATTTTCTAATAATTGCACCAACAGTTGTTGCCTTCTCACCAAGCTGCTTGCCTATTGTCCTGTAGACCATCCCAGCCTTGTGCAGGTCTACAATTTTATCCCTGATGTCCTTACACAGCTCTCTGGTCTTGGCCATTGTGGAGAGGTTGGAGTCTTTTTGATTGAGTGTGTGGACAGGTGTCTTTTATACAGGTAACGAGTTCAAACAGGTGCAGTTATTACAGGTAATGAGTGGAGAACAGGAGGGCTTCTTAAAGAAAAACTAACAGGTCTGTGAGAGCCGGAATTCTTACTGGTTGGTAGGTGATGAAATACTTATGTCATGCAATAAAATGCAAATGAATTACTTAAAAATCATACAATGTGATTTTCTGGATTTTTGTTTTAGATTCCGTCTCTCACAGTTGAAGTGTACCTATGATAAAAATTACAGACCTCTACATGCTTTGTAAGTAGGAAAACCTGCAAAATCGCCAGTGTATCAAATACTTGTTCTCCCCACTGTACTTATAGGTTCAAAAAAGAGAACCAACAGGAAAGATGAATAGTTTCAGCATCAGTGAAGAAAGTTAGAATATGATACATGAAGGTTAATGATGCAGAAAGTAGCATACTAAAACATGTACACCAACAGTAGCTGTGTGTGGGTAAAATCACTGGGGAAGCCATGCCAGAAGAAAATGCCATATTACAACCTATGTGTTGTGATAATTGCATTGTTTGCTCTACAACCTGTTAGTTCATATGCCTTGACACTGTGATATATAGGCCTAAGGCCAAGACAATAAGAAGACACAGTGGCAGAATAAATTCAACCACACCTTTGTTTCATTACAAAACTGGAGAGCAACCTATGTCTGGTGAAGTCCATAAAGCCTATTGCATGTAACAAACAGTCACATGACCTACAGCATGGTCAAGCAAGTTAATATTTCTGACATTTTCGGACTACTAAACAACTATTGGTTTAGAACAACAGAGAGTTAGGCTACCACAAGTCGCAAAGAAAATAGAAGCTGCCTCCACTATTCCAGCACCATTTCAACTTTAACATTTCAACATCATCAAGTCACCTATGATTAGTCTAATACAGTGACAATTAAAAGATTGCAAAAACAATTAACTCCAATCAACGTAAGCTAAATATGATGTGGCTGTCCATGGTACTTATTTATGTGTGCGTGCGTGCATGCATGTATGTGTATGTGTGTGTGTGTGTGTGCGTGCAAGTAGAAAAAACATGTTGACTCACCGTACTTTAAAGAAATGCCAATGCCATCCTCCTCTCTTTCATGTTGCCGAAACGGTCTATGACTGTAATACAGTACACACTTTTAGTTTGTGTTGTCCTAGGCTACCTGGCTAAAATGCTTGCTCGCTAGCCTAACTTCCTTTCATGGGCAACAATGAGCCAGCTAGCTAGTTAACATTAGCCTACTACATCTAGCTACATATTGAACTTCCATCCTCTCAGGCAAGGGGCACAATGTATGCATTTTTGGTTGGATCAGAATCGGCGTTATAATCATTGGCCAGTACGGAGAATGAAGTAAAACCACAAGTCCCAATCCCTATCTCCATCCATGGCTAATTTAGGAAAGGGCCATGTTTAGCTAGCTAGCTAGCCACTGGAGGCTAGCAAACAACACAATGAGATGCAACAATTCAAGTTTTTTTCTGTCAATGTTTGGCTTTTGATGTGATGTGATTGGTGTGAAGCCAAATCCAAACGGGCTTCCCTTGACACTTCTTTTGGTGCACCAGGACCATTCACAGTTGACCTCGCCCAGTTTAGCTCAACGCTGATTGGCTATTATTTTATACTTTTTTTTTATCAAGGGAGGCAAAATGCTCGCTGGCTTCCCTTGCTACGGGCGGCAACAATATCATACTATTTTTGACCAGACAGCATTAGATAGATGGCCTACACATACTAAGACAGATGGGGTGCTGTTTCACTCTCTCTGATGCTTTCTCCGGTGAAATACATTCAGCCTCTTGTGAATTGAAGGAAAATTATGAAACACAGAGAGACGAAAGATACATTATCTGATGTTTTTTCCTTTTCGTTCTTGGTAGCCTGGCTTCCCTTGGCATCCATGAATACGCGCCAATGTACACCAATCGACTTTAAAGGCACTGAGCTTTCCTTCCGTGAGAGAGTCAGTCAGTCACATCCCCACCCCTTCACCCTCTCTCTCTTCTGTTTCGTCGTCCTCTCTCTTGTCTGTCTTGTTCTGTTTGTTTTCACAGATAGTCAGTACTCCCTCCCTCACCTCACCATTGATGTCCTGATGCTGTAGCATATAAGTAAACACTCAGCTGAGTGTGTGGTCATTGTGCCATTCAGAGAGATAGGTGAAAACTGGAGTGGACAGAGATTGAGTGGAGCTGATTTACACAGAATCAGATGAGAGGATAGAGAAAGCTTGGCTGTTTGACACGCACGCACACACACACGCGCATGCGCACACACACACACACACACACACACACACACACACACACACACACACACACACACACACACACACACACACACACACACACACACACACACACACACACACACACACACACACACACACACACACACACACACACACACACACACACACACACACACACACACACCTCTGTGGTTGTTATTGATTATTTTACAAGTATTACTTACACAGAGATCCAGAGATCCAACACTCAGGGGGTTGGTGATGGAATGAATACATGCCCATACAGCACTCTCCACCTGTATACTCCCCGCCCTTCCTTGCTCCATCCCTCCCTCATCCCTCCATTCGTGGAGAGATGAGTTCCGAGAGAGGGGGTCAGAGTGTTAATGGATCTTTTACTAAATGGCTGAAAGGCCTGCTGTTTATCGAGGCTTTAGTAGCACCCTGTGGCCCGGTAGCTGATCCTATTACACACAGCTATTACCTAGTAGAGAGGTGGTGGAGAGTGGAGAGTACCAATCACCACCACAGCCTTTACTGACTAGTAAGCAAGCCTGACTAGAAATACTGCTTCAGCGTAGTGTGGGTGTTGACAACAATCCAGGTTTGTGTTCATTAGATAAATAGACACATTCTAAAACATTTCAAACGTATTTCTATAGACGGGTTGTCTGACAACATCACGAAAATGATGTGCCCGCACCGATGGGGCCGGAAGCTGTGCTTTGTTGATTCTGAACTGTCAGATAGCTAGCAACAATGACAAGAAGCTGCCGTGGGGGGACTCTTGTTTTCAGCTAGTTTAAATTGTTCTTGATAGCATTTTGTTTTGAGGTGTTTTTACTAATGTGCTAGCTAGCTAACCAACAACTGTAACGATGTATTTGAGAGACAACAAGTGCTCATTGTGAAAATGTATTTAGGTTTTCAATAAACATTTGGAGACTAAATGTAGTTTAGATGTTGTCAACTATCTAAGCCAACCATGTCTGTTTTGCCCCATAGTTGCGCACGTGTCGGTTTTGTTGCTAAACAACCAACCAACCCGACTAGAGGTCATCAAGAAGGACAAGTATAAATAGTAGTCCCAAAGTACCAAAATACTGCAAATAAAGAGTATTTACTCACTGAAAAAGTGCTACCGTCTTGTGGTATATTCACGAGGCAAGATGCAACCATGCTGTTTAGCGTCATGTTTAATAACAGAATGAATTGATATACGCATTCCAATAATGCCACTTGACCTTGACTACGGTATCACAACCTGCACATACCAATATTACTATTAACTATAATATGCATTAGTATAATTAACAATGTAGTTCTTTAGGTGAAAAGGGGCGGCTGGTAGCCTAGTGGTTAAGCGTGTTGGGCCAGTAACTGAAAGGTTGCTGGTTTGATTCCCAGAGCTGACTTGGTGAAAAATGTGTCCTTGAGCAAGGCACTTAACTCTAGTTGTTATGGATAAGAATATCTGCTAAATGATGTAAAATACACTACACAAGTGAATAACCCTTCCTTGTTATTGTGCTGTGTCAAGGATTACTCTGTTTGTTTAGGTACAGTATTAGGCTATAGTGCAAAAAGGAGCCTTATAATGCATTGGCACGTGTTTGGTTTGCACAGTTTTTCACCATCTTGCAACATGTGAAAACATAGCTATAAATCACCTTGGTCCCTTGTGTATATAATGTTTTCCACAGTACGGTCAGCAAATAACAGTGAGGAAATATCTGGGTGTTACTTGTTCCACAAAATAAACAAAAAAAGCTTTTACAATCTTTTCAACATTTCCTTTATCCATTTCCTTGTGGGATGGTTCATGAGAACAACAGACCAAGTGGCGTCTTTAGTTTCAAATGAAAAGGACAGCATGCTCTTTCAGTTATCAGGGAAAGCATAGAAGGCACAGTACCAATTAGTACTGTGCCTTCTAATTGGTACAGTCAGAGTACTTTGAAATAGTATGCTATTTATAGGAAATTATTTGTTGTAACTCAAGGGAACGTCTTGGCATAAATTGAATGCTAGACAGATGGAACAGTAAACAGACCAACCAGATATACAGTCCCTTCAGAAAGTATTCACACCCCTTGACGTTTTCCACATTTTGTTGTGTTACAGCCTGAATTTTAAATTGATTAAATTGAGATTATGTGTCACTGGCCTACACACAATACCCCATAATGTCAAAGTGGAATTATGTTTTTAGAATGGTTTACAAATTAATAAAAAATGAAAAGCTGAAATGTCTTGAGTCATTAAGTAATTAACCCCTTTGTTATGGCAAGTGTTGCTTACCAAGACGACATAGAATTTTTCTGGCAAGACTTGAAAATGTCTGTCTCGCAATGGCTAACAACCAACTTGACAATAAAAAATAAATAATAATAATCCAGGTGTGCAACACTCTTAGAGATTTACCCAGATAGCTATAATCGCTGCCAAAGCTGATTCTAACATGTATTGACTCAGGGGTGTGAATACTACTTATGTCAATGAGATATTTGTGTATTTAATTTTAAATACAATTACAAACATTTCTAAAAACATGTTTTCACCTTGTCATTATGGGGTGTTGTGTGTCGATGGGTGGGAAATCATATATATTTAATCGACTTTGAATTCAGGCTGTCACACAACACAATGTGGAGTAAGTCAAGGGGTATGAATACTTTCTGAAGGCACTGTACATAATGGCAGTGTACTGATGTTACAGAGAAAAAGAAGTCGTCCATTGACTGAAAATACAAAAACAATGACCAAACCTAAAAGAATCATTACCTTGTCTACTGCTATCAACGTTGATGTGGGTGTTGTACATCAACATGTAGCCATTGGTCAGTCAGAGCCACGGTAAATTGCATTGGTCAGTGCAAGCTGGAGCTCAGCCAAGAAAAATGTAATCGCACCACAATATCACCCTGGGCTGTAGCAGATACAGCCCTCACAGTTACAACCCCCTAGAGGACCTGAATTAGCGAGATTCCTATACAGATGTAGGATCTTAATTGAATCACCCTGTTGCAGGATGACTTGTAGAAATGAAAAACTTGTAGTGTATTTGAGGTTTAAAAAGGCTCCTGAAATGTGTAATTTCCGCATATACATTTCAGACTTCATTTTCCCTTACGAAAAATGTATCAAACCCTACAAAAATGTCAATTTATTATAATCCACATTATATTTCACATTTCCTGTTGCTGCATGATTATTTTGCTGCTGTAGCAAACTGGCTCAAATTAAGATCCTACATCTGTATGTGAGATCTAGTGTGACTATCCTGGTTCAAAGGTGCAAGAGTAAGTGACATGATGCACATTGCGAACTTTCCCACCGGCACTGAGTCACTCACACTTAAAATGAATCATCATCTAAACACAAGTGCTTTCATCTAGCCTGAACCACAGACAGCATTCCCTGGCTGCAATTATCTAAAGTGCAATCCAGAATAATATGATTGCTTCTAATTGGAATTCATTCCATCACCACTGCAACTCCAAACATGCTTTAGAATCTAGATGTAGTGGTGGTTTTAAAATCAGAGGGATGATTCTCCATCCAATACACTATATTCTACTACATAACATCTCTCTGATGTAGGCCCTATACACTCAGGCTCAGCCAGACCTGAAGCCCCTCCAGCTGTAACCTCCACACCAGGGACCAGCCCAGTGGAGGTCGAAGATCCCAGAGGCTGACACACGTGCACACCTGCTGGGGTCTTTGATTAGGAGGAGGTGGGCCAGGTGGAAGATCTCTCAGGGGCTCTGGTTCTGGCTGTAGGCCTGCACATCTCCCTGAGGTGATCTGGGCCTCCATCAGAGGAGGATTAGCTACGGCTCCTGTTATGGCTCCAACCTCGATCACACATCTGTTGGGGAAGTTGATGTATACTGCATCAAGGGGAGGACTCTTCTTACTACCAGCTGTGAAGGTGTGCCATATAATCTTATGTATATTGATGTGTTGTCCATTTCCTGTGTATCTGTTTAATTATGTGTATGTTAGCTTTGTATACAGCTGCAATTAACTTGTCCAGAAATGGAACAATAAATATATTATCTAGCTCTGTTTACTAACCACCACAGGGCATTGTGTCATAACAGTCCTCTCTCCTGGGAGGAAATGGATCGAAGAGGGAAAACATTGACATTTAGGCCCCATGTGGAGCATAAAAGATAGCTCCAGTATCATCCATCAGATGTGTAGGGAAGATCAGTGATAGGCAGTCACAACATTTTTAACATAACTTCACTCCTACATCGCTGGAAGGGTTGGAAGGGTACAGGTAAGGAAAAGTTCAGAGATCAGCTTTTCAGCTGCTTCATGACAAACCCTTCTATGGGAACACAGGTGATTTACCACATCAATGAGTTCAGAAAGGTTAAGGAAGGCTATATAACAGATTACATTGCACACACACCGAACCAGCTGAGGCCTAACTGAGGATATTTCAGACTACAGGACAGTGTAGTTCAGAGGCTGTTTGCTGACCAACAACCACCCAAGTGACGAGTGCCCTTTGGTGAGAAGGGCTGCCAGGAGACCCCAAGTTTATGTGTGCACCTGCATCTGAAGGAGCCCCGGTGTACCCTGAGCTTACACGTGAAGCTTGTAATTAAATCTCAAACTTGAGTATGCTGAATGCACCTAAATGTTTCTGTACCAGGTACTATGTTCTAGCCAGTGCTAAACATAGGGCCAAAGGTTTACCAGCTAGCCCCGAGCTTGCTGATGCTGATGCTCTGTATCAACATCTAAGATGTGCTGGCTGGCCCAAAGCTTGTGTGTGTTCTATGTATAACTCGATACGTTTGTGGATGCCCTGTTTCCTCAACGGTTAGCCTCTGTATGAGCAGTATCCTGTTTCATACAGTCTACCATGATCTAAGCTTTGCCCTCTGATCCTGGTTGTACAGTAGCCAACCCTCAGTCTCGCCCAGTCGTCCCCTGATGTTTTTCAGGAGTCCCATGGTCCATCATGGTACCTGAGGACCCCTACCTGGCTCCCCCTCTCCCCTTACCTCCCTTCTTCAGAGAGAACAAAGGTTCTGTGAGAATCCATTACACACCATAGTAAAGATTGAGCACAGATGTCAAACAGTTTGGGCACGGACCAAAAATCCTATTTTACAGCCACATAAATGTTTTGCAGCCAGAGCGTTTGATGTAGGGAAGAGAAGTGTGCATCATGGGATGGACTGGTTGGAGAAACCTTTGAAGTTAGGTTTAGTGGAAGTTAGGGTTAGGGGATATACAGTGCATTCGGAAAGTATTCAGACCCCTTTAATTTTTCCACATTTTGTTACTTTACAACCTTATTCTAAAATGGATTAAATTGTTTTTTCCCCCTCATCTACCTACACACAATACCCCATAATGACAAAGCAAAACCAGGTTTTTATAAATTTTTGCAAATTTATAAAATAAAAAAACACATAAATATCACATTTACATGAGTATTCAGACTCTTTACTCAGTATTTTGTTGAAGCACCTTTGGCAGCGATTACAGCCTTGAGTCTTCTTGGGTATGAAGCTACAAGCTTGGCACACCTGTATTTGGGGAGTTTCTCCCATGCTTCTCTGCAGATCCTCTCAAGCTCTGTCAGGTTGGATGGGGAACGTCGCTGCATAGCTATTTTCAGGTCTCTCCAGAGATGTTAGATCGGGTTCATGTCCGGCCTCTGGCTGGGCCACTCAAGGACATTCAGACACTTGTCCCAAAGCTACTCCTGTGCTGTCTTGGCTGTGTGCTTACAGTCAGGTTTTCATTAAGAAGCACTCTGTACTTTGCTCCGTTCATGTTTCCCTCGATCCATTCAGGCCAAAGAGTTCAATCTTGGTTTCATCAGACCAGAGAATCTTGTTTCTCCTGGTCTGAGAGTCCTTTAGGTGCCTTTTGGCACACTCCAGGTGGGCTGTCATGTGCCTTTTACTGAGGAGTGGCTTCCGTCTGGCCACTACCATAAAGGCCTGATTGGTAGAGTGTTGCAGAGATGGTTGTTCTTCTGGAAGGATCTCCCATCTCCACAGAGGAACTCTGGAGCTCTTTCAGAATGACCATTGGGTTCTTGGTCACCTCCCTGACCAAGGCCCTTCTCCGCCGATTGCTCAGTTTGGCCGGGCGGCCAGCTCTAGGAAGAGTCTTGGTGGTTCCAAACTTCTTCCATTTAAGAATGATGGAGGCCACTGTGTTCTTGGTGACCTTCAATGCTGCAGAATTGTTTTGGTATCTTTCCCCAGATCTGTGCCTCGACACAATCCTGTCTCGGCGCTCTACGGACAATTCCTTCGACCTCATGAACACAGCTGGACTCCAATCAAGTTGTAGAAGCATCTCAAGGATGATCAATGGAAACAGGATGCACCTGAGCTCAATTTCGAGTCTCATAGCAAAGTATCTGAATACTTATGTAGAGTGGCTTGTGAAAGTATTCACCCCCCTTGGCATTTTTCCTATTTTGTTGCCTTACAACTTGGAATTAAAATTGATTTTTTGGGGGTTTGTATCATTTGATTTACACAATATGCCTATCACTTTGAAGATGCAAAATATTTTTTGGGGTGAAACAAACAAGAAATAAGACAAACCCCCCACCCATAAGTCAATACTTTGTAGAGCCACCTTTTGCAGCAATTACAGCTGCAAGTCTCTTGGGGTATGTCTCTATAAACTTGGCACAATTAGCCACTGGGATTATTACATTTACATTTACATTTTAGTCATTTAGCAGACGCTCTTATCCAGAGCGACTTACAGGAGCAATTAGGGTTAAGTGCCTTGCTCAAGGGCACATTAACGTCATTTAGCAGACGCTCTTAGCCAGAGCGACTCACAAATTGGTACGTTCACCCTATAGCCAGTGGGATAACCACTTTACAATTTGGGGGGGGTAGAAGGAATTATTGCCCATTCTTCAAGGCAAAACTGCTCCAGCTCCTTCAAGTTGGATGGGTTCCGCTGGTGTACAGCAATCTTTAAGTCATACCACAGATTCTCAATTGGATTGAGGTCTGGGCTTTGACTAGGCCATTCCAAGATATTTAAATGTTTCCCCTTAAACCACTCAAGTGTTGCTTTAGCAGTATGCTTAGGGTCATTGTCCTGCTGGAATGGGATGGTGTTCTCGGGGTGATGAGAGGTGTTGTGTTTGCGCCAGACATTGCGTTTTCCTTGATGGCCAAAAAGCTCAATTTTAGTCTCATCTGACCAGAGTACCTTCTTCCATATGTTTGGGGAGTCTCCCACATGCCTTTTGCCGAACACCAAACGTGTTTGCTTCTTTTTTTCTTTAAGCAATGGCTTTTTTCTGGCCAGCTCTGTGGAGTGTACGGCTTAAAGTGGTCCCATGAACAGATACCCCCAATCTCCGCTGTGGAGCTTTGCAGCTCCTTCAGGGTTATCTTTGGTCTCTTTGTTGCCTCTCTGATTAATGCCCTCCTTGCCTAGTCCGTGAGTTTTGGTGGTCGGCCCTCTCTTGGCAGGTTTGTTGTGGTGCCATATTCTTTCCATTTTTTAAATAATGGATTTAATGGTGCTCCGTGGGATGTTAAAAGTTTCGGATATTATTTTATAACCCAACCCTGATCTGTACTTCTCCACAAGTTTGTCCCTGACCTGTTTGGAGAGCTCCCTGGTCTTCATGGTGTCGCTTGCTTGGTGGTGCCCCTTGCTTAGTGGTGGTGTAGACTCTTGGGCCTTTCAGAACAGGTGTATATATACTGAGATCATGTGACAGATCATGTGACACTTAGATTGCACACAGGTGGACTTTATTGAACTAATTATGTGACTTCTGAAGGTAATTGGTTGCACCAGATATTATTTAGGGTCTTCATAGCAAAGGGGGTAAATACATATGCATGCACCACTTTTCCGTGATTTATTTCTTTAGAATTTTTTGAAACAAGTTATTTTTTTCATTTCACTTCACCAATTTGGACTATTTTGTGTATGTCCATTACATGAAATCCAAATAAAAATCTATTTAATTGAGTTTGAGTTTGAGTTTATTTTTACAGGGACAGTGCACATTAATCAACGTTTCAGTAAAAGTGCCGGTTTTAGCCAGCCGGCTAATTTTCAACCGCAGTCCCTGGGCAGGTTATTACAGGTTGTAATGCAACAAAATAGGAAAAACATCAAAGGGGATGTACACCTTTGCAAGGCACTGTAAATAAGCTATTTTTGTTCTTAATTTTTTATAGATTTGCTAAAATTTATAAAAACCTGTTTTCACTTTGTCATTATGGGGTATTGTGTGTAGATTAATGAGGAAAAGACATAAATTAATAAATTTTTGAATAAGGCTGTAATGTAACAAAATGTGGAAAAAGTCAAGGGGTCTGAATACTTTCCGAAATGCACTGTACGGTATGATCAAGTCATCGTGGTATCCTTTTGATCTATGTCTCGTCTGTTGAGTCTTGCGTTGATATATGAAGAGAGGAGATGTTTCTGAAATATACATAATGTTCTCATAAACATCGACTTTAGACTGCTTAGGCTAAATACCTTGTCATTTCAGTTGTCGTTTCTTGTAAATGTTCTCCAAAATGAATGACTAGACCCAACGAAACTATAGGAAATGATGCATTCTTCACACAAAACGTTAGGCAGTGTATTTGCATCGACACAACCCTATACAATGCCAGGTGTGAACATTCAAAATTATTGCATATAACCATGTGTAGAATAATCCATACACACAAACATTAGCATGAACTTGGGCAATCTGTATTAGTAGCAAGCAGAGGTACCTAATGGGCTAGATTATAGTCTCTTTTGTAACCAGTTCTTGGCAACACACTACACCTTTGTGTGTTTTAATGCCTATTGAAACTATAGCCTACTGTCAAATGTTCTTCCATGGGTGGTCTATGCTCAGCAGGTATTCCCCGTATAGGATCATGCTGCCAACAGACTGTGATGTAGGCTACCGGAATTGTTCCTGCTGCAGCAGCACAAAAAACAGGGACAGAGAGGCAACTATGGCCCCAAAATGAGCTCTTGATCCCTCCTACAACTGTTACTTTAAAAATAAATACATTTGATTGGTTGATTGTACATGAGTATGTAATGTAGAACGAGATAAAAAACAGAGAGATAAATTGATCATTAATTAATTTAAGGCTAGTTCACATTTGAGCTGTCTGTTTAAGTACACTACACTATTATAGTTTTTGCAGCAAAGCCCTCATGGCTTTTGTAAATATATCTAACAGAAGAGGACTACAGGGAACAGATGAAACAGAACGTTTTCCCAGAACTGCCAGTCAGGGAGCAGAGGCCTGGTGGCCCCACAGAGCCAGGGGAGCAGGTAGTTGGGATTCCCCAGCGAGAGCACCACAGAGCTGGGGTCAGGGTCTGAGTGCCAGCCACTTGGTTCTGGCTCTGAGGAGTTGTTGGGAAAACTGTCTTTGATAGCTGCCGGTCCGGCATCATGGAGCTGAGTCTTGTTCATGCTTGCGATGCGTTGTGCAACAGACAGAAAGAGGCAAAAATAGAGTTAGAGACTTCAGTCTGCAGTGCTCTCAATGAGCTGTGATGCCTGAGTTAAAGCAACCTCTTTGTGAAATACAGCTCAAACCCAGGGCCACAGCCTGACTTGAGAAAAGTCCTTGTAGCTTGGAGTTGAAGTTAAATATGGCCCCAAAATAGAAAATATCAAAGATCTTTACAAAGGCAAAGATCAGCATACAATGCATCGCCTCAAGAGAGATGTTAATTGCCTTTACCTAGCCTCTGTAACCGATTGAATTAGACCCCAGCCTGGACCACCTCTGGTCCAGGGGGGATTTGAACATGTATCAGATTAGGGAGAATCTGTATCTTGTGTGTCTACTTTTATAAAACATTTCTCTCTTTATATGTATCACTTTAACAAATCTCTTTATCAAAGATTATGAGAACGATTCACTTTGTGCTTACTACTGTAACTTCACTTCACATAGGCCTACCACTCCTTTTGCAGTGCTACCAGCCCTAATGTAAATGACTCTTCCAACTCAAATCCACACACACACACACACACACGTGGTCTCCAGTCATCATTATTTCCATCTGCAAACTGTCAGACTGAGGTAGGAAAGCAGTGACAGGAAAACCAATCACTTATCTGTTTTAAATTCAGTGAAACAGAGGAGGGGAGGGATAATGACATTAGGTGGAATGAGAAGAGACGTGATTTAGTATAATTTATGGTTGGGGATACACGCTCTCCATTCACTGCATCTGTGTGTGTCTGGACACCAGCGGACACATGATAGTTCAACCATCTCCCTCGGACTGATATAGCTGACTAAAGGGTTTTGTGAGTGTGTGTGTGTCTGTGTGTGTGTGTTTTATCCTGTCTTAATCCCTCACTGCACTAAATACGTAACATGACACTGATCTGGTCTGGTAGCAGGTTGAGCGATTCAAGTTCCTTGGTGTCCACATCACCAACAAACTAACATGGTCCAAGCACACCAAGACAGTCGTGAAGAGGGCACGACAAAACCTATTCCCCCTAAGTAGACTGAAAAGATTTGGCATGGGTCCTCAGATCCTCAAAAGGTTCTACAGCTGCACCATCGAGACCATCCTGACTGGTTGTATCACTGCCTGGTATGGCAACTGCTCGGCCTCAGACCGCAAGGCACTACAGAGGGTAGTGTGTACGGCCCAGTACATCACTGGGGCCAAGCTTCCTGCCATCCAGGACCTCTATACCAGACGTTGTCAGAGGAAGGAAATGTGTCAAAGACTCCAGCCACCCTAGTCATAGACTGTTCTCTCTGCTACCGCACGGTAAGCGGTACCAGAGCGGCAATTCTAGGTCCAAGAGGCTTCTAAAAAGCTTCTACCCCCAAGCCATAAGACTCCTGAACATCTAATCAAATGGCTACCCAGACTATTTGCATTGCCCCCACCCCTCTTTTACGCTGCTGCTACTCTCTGTTTATTATCTATGCATAGTCACTTTAATAACTCTACCTACATGTACATATTACCCCAATTACCTCGACTAACCGGTGCCCCCGCACATTGACTCGGTACCGTTACCCCCTGAATATAGCCTCGGTATTGTTATTTTTATTGCTGCTCTTTAATTAATTGTTTATTTTATTTCATTTTATTTAAACAAATTCTAAAAAGATAAATAACGGAAAAGTGG
This sequence comes from Coregonus clupeaformis, assembly GCF_020615455.1. Classification (NCBI taxonomy): domain Eukaryota; kingdom Metazoa; phylum Chordata; class Actinopteri; order Salmoniformes; family Salmonidae; genus Coregonus; species Coregonus clupeaformis. Next base: position 37,805,720 of record NC_059199.1, read on the forward strand.
TACGTGCATATGTATTCACCCCCTTTGCTATGAAGCCCCTAAAAAAGATCTGGTGCAACCAATTACCTTCAGAAGTCACATAATTAGTTAAATAAAGTCCACCCATGTGCAATCTAAGTGTCACATGATCTGTCACATGATCTCAGTATATATACACACCTGTTCTGAAAGGCCCCAGAGTCTGCAACACAACTAAGCAAGGGGCACCACTAAGCAAGCGGCACCATGAAAACCAAGGAGCTCTCCAAACAGGTCAGGGACAAACTTGTGGAGAAGTACAGATCAGGGTTGGGTTATAAAAAATATCAGAAACTTTTAACATCCCACGGAGCACCATTAAATCCATTATTAAAAAATTGAAAGAATATGGCACCACAACAAACCTGCCAAGAGAGGGCCGCCCACCAAAACTCACGGGCCAGGCAAGGAGGACATTAATCAGAGAGGCAACAAAGAGACCAAAGATAACCCTGAAGAAGCTGCAAAGCTCCACAGCAGAGATTGTAGTATCTGTCCATAGGACCACTTTAAGCCGTACACTCCACAGAGCTGGGCTTTACGGAAGAGTGGCCAGAAAAAAGCCATTGCTTGAAGAAAAAAAAGGCATGTAGGAGACTCCTCAAACATATGGAAGAAGGTACTCTGGTCAGATGAGACTACAATTTAGCTTTTTGGCCATCAAGGAAAACGCTATGTCTGGCGCAAACCCAACACCTATCATCACCCCGAGAACACCATCCCCACTGTGAAGCATTGTGGTGGCAGCATCATGCTGTGGGGATGTTTTTCATCGGCAGGGACTGGGAAACTGGTCAGAATTGAAGGAATAATGGATGGTGCTAAATACAGGGAAATTCTTGAGGGAAACCTGTTTCAGTCTTCCAGAGATTTGAGACAGGGACGGAGGTTCCCCTTCCAGCAGGACAATGACCCTAAGCATACTGCTAAAGCAACACTTGAGTGGTTTAAGGGGAAACATTTAAATGTCTTGGAATGGCCTAGTCAAAGCCCAGACCTCAATCCAATTGAGAATCTGTGGTATGACTTAAAGATTTCTGTACACCAGCAGAACCCATCCAACTTGAAGGAGCTGGAGAGGTTTTGCCTTGAAGTATGGGCAAAGATCCCAGTGGCTAGATCTGCCGAGCTTATAGAGACATACCCCAAGAGACTTGCAGCTGTAATTGACTTTGGGGGGGTGAATAGTTATGCACGCTCAAGTTCTGTTTTTTTTTGTCTTATTTTTGTATGTTTCACCCCAAAAAATATTTTGCATCTTCAAAGTGGTAGGCATGTTATGTAAATCAAATGATACAAACCCCCCAAAAATCTATTTTAATTCCAGGTTGTAAGGCAACAAAATAGGAAAAATGCCTAGGGGGGGTTAGTACTTTCACAAGCCACTGTAGATGAGGAAGTCCCCTACCATTAGAGAGATGCCCTAGGGACATAAAGACAGGGTAGAAAACACACACACACAATACTCACTTTTTAATTACGTTAGTCTGGAAAAATACAGGTCTATGTTTAGTCTTTCCTTAACAGAGATATACACAAACACACAGACACACTTTCTCTTTCTGTTTTGAGTTAGTTAGAGGGTAACAGGGTAAGGCCAGATGAAGCGTTCCAAATGAGAGTAATTAATTATTCAAAGCTCTGCTTCAGTCGCCACCTCTGACAAGGCCATCACATTGACCACACACACATTTATCACACATACAGTGGGGGAAAAAAGTATTTAGTCAGCCACCAATTGTGCAAGTTCTCCCACTTAAAAAGATGAGAGAGGCCTGTAATTTTCATCCTAGGTGCACGTCAACTATGACAGACAAAATGAGAAAAAAAAATCCAGAAGATCACATTGTAGGATTTTTAATGAATTTATTTGCAAATTATGGTGGAAAATAAGTATTTGGTCAATAACAAAAGTTTCTCAATACTTTGTTATATACCCTTTGTTGGCAATGACACAGGTCAAACGTTTTCTGTAAGTCTTCACAAGGTTTTCACACACTGTTGCTGGTATTTTGGCCCATTCCTCCATGCAGATCTCCTCTAGAGCAGTGATGTTTTGGGGCTGTCGCTGGGCAACACGGACTTTCAACTCCCTCCAAAGATTTTCTATGAGGTTGAGATCTGGAGACTCCAGGACCTTGAAATGCTTCTTACGAAGCCACTCCTTCGTTGCCCGGGCAGTGTGTTTGGGATCATTGTCATGCTGAAAGACCCAGCCACGTTTCATCTTCAATGCCCTTGCTGATGGAAGGAGGTTTTCACTCAAAATCTCACGATACATGGCCCCATTCATTCTTTCCTTTACACGGATCAGTCGTCCTGGTCCCTTTGCAGAAAAACTGCCCCAAAGCATGATGTTTCCACCCCCATGCTTCACAGTAGGTATGGTGTTCTTTGGATGCAACTCAGCATTCTTTGTCCTCCAAACACGACGAGTTGAGTTTTTCATCTGACCATATGACATTCTCCTAATCCTCTTCTGGATTATCCAAATGCACTCTAGCAAACTTCAGACGGGCCTGGACATGTACTGGCTTAAACAGGGGGACACGTCTGGCACTGCAGGATTTGAGTACCTGGCGGCGTAGTGTGTTACTGATGGTAGGCTTTGTTACTTTGGTCCCAGCTCTCTGCAGGTCATTCACTAGGTCCCCCTGTGTGGTTCTGGGATTTTTGCTCACTGTTCTTGTGATCATTTTGACCCCCACGGGGTGAGATCTTGCATGGAGCCCCAGATCGAGGGAGATTATCAGTGGTCTTGTATGTCTTCCATTTCCTAATAATTGCTCCCACAGTTGATTTATTCAAACCAAGCTGCTTACCTATTGCAAATTCAAACTTCCCAGCCTGGTGCAGGTCTACAATTTTGTTTCTGGTGTCCTTTGACAGCTCTTTGGTCTTGGCCATAGTGTAGTTTGGAGTGTGACTGTTTGAGGTTGTGGACAGGTGTCTTTTATACTGATAACAAGTTCAAACAGGTGCCATTAATACAGGTAACGAGTGGAGGACAGAGGAGCCTCTTAAAGAAGAAGTTACAGGTCTGTGAGAGCCAGAAATCTTGCTTGTTTGTAGGTGGCCAAATACTTATTTTCCACCATAATTTGCAAATAAATTCATTAAAAATCCTACAATGTGATTTTCTGGAGAAATAAATTCTCAATTTGTCTGTCATAGTTGACGTGTACCTATGATGAAAATTACAGGCCTCTCTTATCTTTTTAAGTGGGAGAACTTGCACAATTGGTGGCTGACTAAATACTTTTTTCCCCACTGTACACTGGACTGGATGGCATTTTCCATTAGGACACTTTTCATAGTTACGTTATTATTATTTGTTTTAAACTTCTGCTTCGTTACTTTTCCATCTAATTCAATGTCACTCCTCAAGGCTAATTTCTCTCTCTCTCTCTCTTTCTTTCTCGCTCTCTCTCTGTCTCTCGCCCCTTCAATTTCCTTTGCTGATTAATTGATGTTTAATGTATTGGTTGATTCACAAAAGGCCCAGTATTGATCACAGTGTGCCAGTGTCTCAGACAACCTGATCAAACTCTGTTAGAAGTTGAAAAGTGAGAATTGTGTAGCAGACCATAAACAGCTGTGGGTTCTCTCACATTGGACCCTTAGATGACTGTTCACTTGCACTGTTAATGCTCCAAAACAAGTTACAGAGAAATACAGTAAAAAATTATAATTCATAGACATGGCACAAATCAAACAGCTATGGCATCTGCAAAGTGAAATAGGCTGTTGGTTGGTCCACTTGGCTGCTGAGAGAGAGAGAGAGAGAGAGAGAGAGAGAGAGAGAGAGAGAGAGAGAGAGAGAGAGAGAGAGAGAGAGAGAGAGAGAGAGAGAGAGAGAGAGAGAGAGAGAGAGAGAGAGAGAGAGAGAGAGAGAGAGAGAGAGAGAGAGAGAGAGAGAGAACAGCATGGTCATTTAGTCCGATCCTCAAAGTCCCTCACTCTGTTCCTCCTAGACAGACGGCCTTGAAGGACCAGACAGACAGGAATGAGGAGGAGAGTGTCACATTGCCCAGTGGTGTGTGAGATACTCCTTCACTTTTTCCACATTTTGTTACGTTACAGCCTTATTCTAAAATTGATTGAATGCAATCTACACACAACACCCTATAATGACAAAACAAAAACAGATTTTTAGAAATGTTTGCAAATAAAAAACAGAAATCCCCTATTTACATAAGTATTCAGACCCTTTGCTATGAGACTCGAAATTGAGCTCAGGTGCATCCTGTTTCCATTGATCATCCTTGAGATGTTTCTACAACTTGATTGGAGTCCACCTGTGGGAAATTCGATAGATTGGACATGATTTGGAAAGGCACACACCTGTCTATATAAGGTCCCACAGTTGACAGTGCATGTCAGAGCAAAAACCAAGCGATGAGGTCGAAGAAATTGTCCATAGAGATCCGAGACAGGATTGTGTCAAGGCACAGAACTGGGGAAGGGTACCAAAACATTTCTGCAGCATTGAAGGTCCCCAAGAACACAGTGGCCTCCATCATTCTTAAATGGAAGAAGTTTGGAACCACCAAGACTCTTCTTAGAGCTGGCCGCCCGGCCAAACTGAGCAATTGGGGGAGAAGGGTCAGGGAGGTGACCAAGAACCCAATGGTCACTCTGACAGAGATCCAGAGTTCCTCTGTGGAGATGGGAGAACCTTTCAGAAGGACAACCATCTCTGCAGCACTCCACCATTCAGGACATTATGGTAGAGTGGCCAGACGGAAGCCACTCCTCAGTAAAGGGCACATGACAGCCCGCTTGGAGTTTGCCAAAAGGCACCCAAAGGACTCTTAGACCATGAGAAACAAGATTCTCTGGTCTGATGAAACCAAGATTGAACTACTTGGCCTGAATGCCAAGCGTCACGTCTGGAGGAAACCTGGCACCATCCCTACAGTGAAGCATGGTGGTGGCAGCATCATGCTGGGAGGTAAAGATGAACGGAACAAAGTACAGAGTGATTCTTGATGAAAACCTGCTCCAAAGCACTCAGGACCTCAGACTGGGGCGAAGGTTCACCTTCCAACAGGACAACAACCCTAAGCACACAGCCAAGACAACACAGGAGTGGCTTTGGGACAAGTCTCTGAATGTCCTTGAGTGGCCCAGCCAGAGCCTGGACTTGAACTCATTGAACATCTCTGGAGAGACCTGAAAATAGCTGTGCAGCAACGCTCCCCATCCAACCTGACAGAGCTTGAGAGGATCTGCAGAGAAGAATGGGAGAAACTCCCCAAATACAGGTGTGCCAAGCTTGTACCATCATACCAAAGAAGACTCGAGGCTGTAATCGCTGCCAAAGGTGCTTCAACAAAGTACTGTGTAAAGGGTCTGAATACTTATGTAAATGTCATATTTCCTTTTTTAAAATGTATTATACATTTGCAAAGATTTCTCACAACCTGTTTTCGTTTTGTCATTATGGGGTATTGTGTGTAGATTGATGAGGGGGGAAAAATAATTTAATCAATTTTAGAATAAGGCTGTTACGTATCAAAATGTGGAAAAAGTCAAAGGGTCTGAATACTTTCCGAATGCACTGTATACTGTATTGGCACCACTCACCAAACCAGTGAGTCATAATTTCTCAATGAGCTGAAGGAGCTACTCTGAACCTGCATGATTAAATACCTTGTGATGTCACGAGAGGCTACACAGCTTTCAGCGGGATTGCTCAAGTAGTGCAAGGAGACCAGGTTCAACCAAAACAAGGATTTTATTAAAGGTCTTGGGAAACTAACGAAAGTATAACACAATTCTGTTCTCTGGTGGCTCTTAAGGGTTAACAGTTCAGGGATGTCTCTTCCACATCCAAAATCATAACTCTCCCTCGCTCAAATAACTTTTCCCCAGCCTTACTGTATTCCACGTTGCAGCTAGTGGCCAACCCAGCAAAACGTCCTTCCAAATGTCCCACACGTATTTCCACAGGTGCATACATCCAAAGGTGAGTATTTCCCAAAGGTAAGTATCTCCAAATCCTTATATTCCTCATGGAAGTGGACGTGCAGCACTCTTGTCCTCCAGAGAGCCCCGCTTGGAGACCGTGTCTCTTCCCTTCAACAAACCTTCAGCTCATCAGCCCCTGATTGGTTTCAGCTGCGTGGGAAGATTGGCCATAGAGGGGTGGAGTTCCCGACCATACCAGCAGATGGAGCCATAGCTGTCTGGGTTTGCAGCCACCTCAGGGGGATGTAACGTCCCTCCAGGACACAGCCTCTCGTGACATCACAACCTTTAAACAGAATTGCATTGAAATAGCATTTTAGTCCAAGACTAGGCTTATATAACTAATTTCCAAACTTTTTCTGCTAAAAAAGAGACAGACATGAGGGGCCAGGGGCGGTCAGGAATAGTCAGAACCGGTTCTAGAAAAGACATGATGGTAGACCATGGCCTACAGCCTACCCTTGGTCCATCCCGGTCATGCCTCTCCATGTCAACTGTCAACTCACATGGACTCAAAGACCTGTTGTGTTAGCCAGCTGAGGAAACAGCAGTCAGTCAGCCAGCCTTCCTGCAAAAAACATCCCTAAAGCGTTCACATACCATACAAATGCATGTCGCTCCAGTGTCTGGTAGGGCATATTTGAATTTAACCACATCCTACCCAAAGGGTAGAAAGAGAAGCATATAAATGTGTAGCTCAGTTGGTAGAGCATGGCGCTTGCAATGCCAGGGTTGTGGGTTCGCTTCCCACGGAGGGCCAGTATGAATTTATGCACTCACTAACTGTAAGTCGCTCTGGATAAGAGCGTCTGCTAAATGACTAAAATGTAAAATGTAATGATAGGGTCTGTTGGCATGACAACTGGTTTGGAACTTGGAATGGGTCCATGTCAATAATTCAGTTGGATCCCTGAGCAGAGCAAACTTTCCTGATTGCAGAAGATTCAATAATGTACCATATAACTGTCTGAGAGGATTGGAAAATAATAACAACTTTATTTGTATAGCACTTCTCAATACAAGTAACACAGCGATTCACATCATAAAATAATCAAATAATATTACAAACAAAGAAACAAAAACAAGAGGAAGGAGAAATGAAAAAAAGATAGCTAATTGAAGTCATGTATTAAAAGCATCTTTACAAAAGATTGGAAAAACAGATACTACTGTTGTGAGAGACTTCTGATATATAGTCTACTAGAATACCTACCCTCTTATACCACACCGTACGATAGGGCATGAGCATGATTCAGTTTTGATTTATTTGAATATTCCATTGTGATTGTTCTTTAAATTCCACAAAGAAGTGCTAAAGAGTAAATCTATTTGTTTGAGAGTTTCACCCATTTTTTCAAGCTGGAAGGAAATCTGACATCTGTATGACTTTTCCATCCTCTACTAGCGCTCCCATGTTTTATTTCAGCCAGATATTCCATGATGAAACATCAGCGTCCCCTACTGGTCATGCTGGGGAATGTGTTGTGTATAAAACCTCACTCACCTTCCCTTTCACTCCTGAAAGGACAGACAGCATCTGGAGAGGAGGCAATGAGAAGAAGCCACTTTAGAATATTTAGATGCACCCCATCTCCATCTTTAGGGGCAGAACTTGGATCTCAATCCTGTAAAGTATTTTATTTATTTTAAATCCCCCCCCTCCTCCCTCTCTGTGGATGACTTCGTCAACCATTTTGAAAAGAAGGTTGACGACATCCGATCCTCGTTTGTTAAGTCAAATGACACTGCTGGTCCTGCTCACACTGCCCTACCCTATGTTTTGAATTATTTCTCCCCTCTCTTTCAGATGAAATCTTGCGACTTGTGACGGCCGGCCGCCCAACAACCTGCCCGCTTGACCCTATCCCCTCCTCTCTTCTCCAGACCATCTCCGGTGACCTTCTCCCTTACCTCACCTCGCTCATCAACTCATCCTTGACCGCTGGCTATGTCCCTTCCGTCTTCAAGAGCGAGAGTTGCACCCCTCCTCAAAAAACCTACACTCGATCCCTCCGATGTCAACAACTACAGACCAGTATCCCTTCTTTCTTTTCTCTCCAAAACTCTTGAGCGTGCTGTCTTTAGCCAACTCTCTTGCTATCTCTCTCAGAATGACCTTCTTGATCCAAACCAGTCAGGTTTCAAGACTGGTCATTCATCTGAGACTGCTCTTCTCTGTGTCACGGAGGCTCTCCGCACTGCTAAAGCTAACTCTCTCTCCTCTGCTCTTGTCCTTCTAGACCGGTCTGCTGCCTTTGATACTGTGAACCATCAGATCCTCCTCTCCACCCTCTCCGAGTTGGGCATCTCCGGCGCGGCTCACTCTTGGATTGCGTCCTACCTGACCGGTCGCTCCTACCAAGTGGCGTGGCGAGAATCTGTCTCCGCACCACGTGCTCTCACCACTGGTGTCCCCCAGGGCTCAGTTCTAGGCCCTCTCCTATTCTCGCTATACACCACGTCACTTGGCTCTGTCATATCCTCACATGGCCTCTCCAATCATTGCTACGCAGACGACACACAGCTAATCTTCTCCTTTCCCCCTTCTGATAACCAGGTGGCGAATCGCATCTCTGCATGTCTGGCAGACATATCAGTGTGGATGATGGATCACCACCTCAAGCTGAACCTCGGCAAGACGGAGCTGCTCTTCCTCCTGGGGAACGACTGCCCGTTCCATGATCTCGCCTTCACGGTTGACAACTCCGTTGTGTCCTCCTCACAGAGTGCGAAGAGCCTTGGCGTGACCCTGGACAACACCCTGTCGTTCTCCGCTAACATCAAGGCGGTGACCCGATCCTGTAGGTTCATGCTCTACAACATTCAGAGAGTACGACCCTGCCTTACACAGGAAGCGGCACAGGTCCTAATCCAGGCACTTGTCATCTCCCGTCTGGATTACTGCAACTCGCTGTTGGCTGGGCTCCCTGCCTGTGCCATTAAACCCCTACAACTCATCCAGAATGCAGCATCCCGTCTGGTGTTCAACCTTCCCAAGTTCTATCACGTCACCCCGCTCCTCCGCACACTCCACTGGCTTCCAGTTGAAGCTCGCATCTGCTACAAGACCATGGTGCTTGCCTACGGAGCTGTGAGGGGAACGGCACCTCCGTACCTTCAGGCTCTGATCAGTCCCTACACCCAAACAAGGGCATTGTGTTCATCCACCTCTGGCCTGCTGGCCCCCCTACCTCTGCGGAAGCACAGGTCCCGCTCAGCCCATCAAAACTGTTCGCTGCTCTGGCACCCCAATGGTGGAACAAGCTCCCTCACGACGCCAGGACTGCGGAGTCACTCACCACCTTCCGGAGACACTTGAAACCCCACCTCTTTAAGGAATACCTGGGATAGGATAAAGTAATCCTTCTACCCCCCCCTTACCCCACCCCAAAGAAAGAAAAAAAAACATATTGTAAAGTGGTTATCCCACTGGCTATAAGGTGAATGCACCAATTTGTAAGTCGCTCTGGATAAGAGCGTCTGCTAAATGACGTAAATGTAAATGTAAATGTATTTGATGGTCTGTGGTCTGTGCTGTTGCTCTCAACGTCATAGAGCCACAGCACAGCAAGTACTACAGCCACAAGATGGCACTAATGCTGTAGCTTACCGTTTACATTGTTTCTTTAGCAGCTGGTAAGGGGGAAGGAACATAATTGCAAATAATTTGTAGACTGCAAATTGACTGCAAGATGACCAAACAGATGTACAGTGCCTTGCAAAAGTATTCATCCCCCTTGGCATTTTTCCTATTTTGTTGCATTACAACCTGTAATTTAAATGGATTTTTATTTGGATTTCATGTAATGGACATACACAAAATAGTCCAAATTGGTGAAGTGAAATGAAAAAAATAACTTGTTTCAAAAAATAAATAACGGAAAAGAGGTGCGTGCATATGTATTCACCCCCTTTGCTATGAAGCCCCTAAATAAGATCTAGTGCAACCAATTACCTTCAGAAGTCACATAATTCGTTCAATAAAGTCCACCTGTGTGCAATCTAAGTGTCACATGATCTGTCACATGATCTCAGTATATACACACCTGTTCTGAAAGGTCCCAGAGTCTGCAACACCACTAAGCAAGGGGCACCATGACGACCAAGGCGCTCTCCAAACAGGTCAGGGACAAAGTCGTGTTGAAGTATAGATCAGGGTTGGGTTATAAAAAATATCCGAAACTTTGAACATCCCACGGAGCACCATTAAATCCATTATTAAAAAATTGAAAGAATATGGCACCACAACAAACCTGCCAAGAGAGGGCCGCCCACCAAAACTCACGGACCAGGCAAGGAGGGCATTAATCAAAGAGACCAAAGAGATAACCCTGATGGAGCTGCAAAGCTCCACAGCGGAGATTGTAGTATCTGTCCATAGGACCACTTTAAGCCATACACTCCACAGAGCTGGGCTTTATGGAAGAGTGGATAGAAAAAGCCATTGCTTAAAGAAAAAAATAAGCAAACACGTTTGGTGTTCGCCGAAAGGCATGTGGGAGACTCCCCAAACATATGGAAGAAGGTACTCTGGTCAGATGAGACTAAAATTTAGCTTTTTGGCCATCAAGGAAAAACGCTATGTCTGGCGCAAACCCAACACCTCTCATCACCCCGAGAACACCATCCCCACTGTGAAGCATTGTGGTGGCAGCATCATGCTGTGGGGATGTTTTTCATCGGCAGGGACTGGGAAACGGGTCAGAATTGAAGGAATGATGGATGGTGCTAAATACAGGGAATTTCTTGAGGGAAACCTGTTTCAGTCTTCCAGAGATTTGAGACTGGGACGGAGGTTCACCTTCCAGCAGGACAATGACCCTAAGCATACTGCTAAAGCAACACTTGAGTGGTTTAAAGGGGAAACATTTAAATGTCTTGGAATGGCCTAGTCAAAGCCCAGACCTCAATCCAATTGAGAATCTGTGGTATGACTTAAAGATTGCTGTACACCAGCGAAACCCATACAACTTGAAGGAGCTGGAGCAGTTTTGCCTTGAAGAATGGGCAAAAATCCCAGTGGCTAGATGTGCCAAGCCTATAGAGACATACCCCAAGAGACTTGCAGCTGTAATTGCTGCCAAAGGTGGCTCTACAAAGTATTGACTTTGGGGGGGAGGGGGTGAATAGTTATGCACGCTCAAGTTCTGTTTTTTTTGTCTTATTTCTTGTTTGTTTAACAATAGAAAATATTTTGCATCTTCAAATTGGTATGGCATGTTGTGTAAATCAAATGATACAATGATACATACCCCCCAAAAATCCATTTTAATTCCAAGTTGTAAGGCAACAAAATAGGAAAAATGCCAAGGGGGGTGAATACTTTCGCAAGCCACTGTAACATTTGACTAAAACGTAATCATTTAAAACCTTGCTTACATCTGTATACAATCACATATCTTTTATGTCCAACAATTTAAAAAAAAACTTTACAAAAACTTGGTGGGCCAAATAACATCACCCACATGCCGCCAGTTGGGGAACCCTGGATTAGAGAATGAGAGGTACCAATGATGTACAAAAACATCACCTGATGTCCACCTACATGTGTGAGGATGTGCCAAAAGTCTAGGTAACTTTAAACAGAAGAAATTAAACATATAATTCCCCTGAAACATATAATTTCCCTGTTTCCTCTGAACAAAAAGAGAGAACATTTTATAACAGGAAATGGCAGTTATTGAATGCATGAACTCACCTGTACATTCATCCTATACTACTGTATGTGAAGAGGTTATCCATGTACCCTTAATCTTTTTCAATGATTGCATGAAATGATTTATTCATTATGATTGCTTCCTCTCATTTAATCTCCTCAACCTTTCATCAGTTATTTCACATTAGAAGACTTCTCTATATGATATAATGGCATCTCCTCAACAAAAAGCAAATCAGTCTAATGAAAAGATATTAGAGATATGGGAAGGGAAATAGGCCATGCATTTCAGATATACTATAGCAAAGCAGAGGTTGATAAGTGGAGGTTTTGATCGGCAGCTCATTGAGGAAAACATTACAGTCTGTAGGCCTGTGGGATTGTTTACCTTTGACTCACATTTTTTAATTTTTTTATCTGGGCCTAGAGAGGGCCCATATATGGCCACCACAGATCCATAAACAGTGACAGAACGACCGACCAGTATAAGTCTCTGGCTCCGACTGAAGTGTTACAGCAAAGTGAGATACACTGCATGACCAAAAGTATGTGGACACCTGCTTGTCGAACATCTCATTCCAAAATCATGGGCATTCATATGGAGTTGGTCCCCTCTTTGCTGCTATAACAGCCTCCACTCTTCTGGGAAGGCTTTTCACCAGATGTTGGAACGTTGCTGCGGGGACTTCCATTTAGCCATGAGCATTAGTGAGGTCGGGCACTGATGTTGGGCGATTAGGCCTGGCTCGCACTCTGTGTTCCAATTCATCCCAAAGGTGTTTGATGGGGTTGAGGTCAGGGCATTGAGCAGGCCAGTCAAGTTCTTCCACACCAATCTCGACAAACCATTTCTGTATGGACTTCGCTTTGTGCACGGGGGCATTGTCATGCTGAAAGAGGAAAGGGCCTTCCCCAAACTGTTGCCACAAAGTTGGAAGCACAGAATCGCCTAGAATGTCATTGCATGCTGTAGCATTAAGATTTCCCTTCATTGGAACTAAGGGGCCTAGCCCGAACCATGAAAAACAGCCCCAGACCATTATAGCTCCTCCACCAAACTTTACAGTTGGCACTATGCATTTGGGCAGGTAGCGTTCTCCTGGCATCCACCAAACCCAGAATCTTCCGTCGGACTGCCAGATGGTAAAGCGTCGGACCTACTTATCTGGCCGACCGGATGACCGGACCTATCTGGCCGACCGGACATACCATTCTGGCTGGCCGGCCGGCCAGATAGGTAAGTCCGCGGGTCCGGACAGATAGGTAGGTCCGGCTGGCCAGATAAAGTAATAATAAAATAAAAAGTAACACGAGGCTATATACAGGGGGTACCGGTACCGAGTCAATGTGCGGGGGTACAGGCTAGTCGAGGTAATTTGTACATGTAGGTAGGGGTAAAGTGACTATGCATAGATAATAAACAGCGAGTACCAGCAGTGTAAAAACAAAGGGGGTCAATGTAAATAGTCCGGGTGGCCATTTGATTAATTGTTCAGCAGTCTTACGGCTTGGGGCTAGAAGCTGTTAAGGAGCCTTTTGGACCTAGACTTGGCGCTCCGGTACCGCTTGCCGTGCGGTAGCAGAGAGAACAGTCTATGACTTGGGTGACTGGAGTCTTTGACCATTTTTTGGGCCTTCCTCTGACACAGCCTGGTATATAGGTCCTGAATGGCAGGAAGCTTGGCCCCAGTGATGTATTACCCTCTGTAGTGCCTTACGGTCGGATGCCGGGCAGTTGCCATACCAGGCAATGATGCAACCGGTCAGGATGCTCTCGATGGTGCAGCTGTATAACTTTTTGAGGATCTGAGGACCCATGCCAAATCTCTTGAGGGGAATAGGCTGTCGTACCCTCTTCACGACTGTCTTGTTGTGTTTGGACTATGATAGTTTGTTGGTGATGTGGACTCCAAGGAACTTGAAACTCTCGACCCGCTCCACTACAGCCCGTCGATGTGAATGGGGGAGTGTGTTCGGCCCTCCTTTTCCTGTAGTCCATGAGCAGCTCATTTGTCTTGCTCACGTTGAGGGAGAGGTTGTTGTCCTGGCACCACACCGCCAGGTCTCTGACCTCCTCCCTATAGGCTGTCTCATCGTTGTCGGTGATCAGGCCTACCACTGTTGTGTCGTCAGCAAAGTTAATGATGGTGTTGGAGTCGTTCTTGACCACGCAGTCATAGGTGAACAGGGAGTACAGGAGGGGACTAAGCATGCACCCCTGAGGGGCCCCCGTGTTGAGGATCAGATGGACAGATGTTGCTGCCTACTTTTACCACCTTGGGGCCGCCCGTCAGGAAGTCCAGGATCTAGTTGTAGAGGAAAGTGTTTAGTCCCAGGGTCCTTAGTTTAGTGATGAGCTTTGTGGGCACTATGGTGTTGAACACTGAGCTGTAGTCAATGAACAGCATTCTCACATAGGTGTTCCTTTTCTCCAGGTGGGAAAGAGCAGTGTGGAGTGCGATTGAGATTGCGTCATCTGTGGATATGTTGGGGCGGTATGCGAATTGGAGTGGGTCTAGGGTTTCCGGGATGATGGAGTTGATGTGAGCCATGACCAGCCTTTCAAAGCACTTCATGGCTACTGAAGTGAGTGCTACGGGGCGGTAGTCATTTAGGCAGATTACCTTCGCTTTCTTGGGCACATGGACTATGGTGGTCTGCTTGAGACATGTAGGTATTACAGACTTGGTCAGGGAGAGGTTGAAAATGTCAGTGAAGACACTTGCCAGTTGGTCCACGCATGCTTTAAGTACACGTCCTGGTAATCCGTCCTGGTAAACATTGTGAATGTAGACCTGTTTAAAGGTCTTGCTCACATCGGCTACGGAGAGCGTGATCCCACAGTCATCCGGAACAGCTGGTGCTCTCATGCGAGTGTCACAATAAGTGTAGTGTAGTCCAGCCGGCAGGCCAGCTAGATAGGTAGGTCCCGCTGGCTGGCCAGATAGGCAGGGCCGGCCGGCCTGACCTATCTATCTGGCCGGCTGGACCTGCCTATTCAGGCCGGCCTGCCGGCAGGGCCTACCTCTCTGGCCAGCCAACCGGCTGGATCTACCTATCCGGCCAGTTGGCCGGACCTACCTCTCTGGCTGGCCGGCCGGCCTGACCTATCAGGCCGGACCTACGTATCTGGCCGCGTTCTAGTCTTATCACATCTAATTATTGTTGCTTGTTGTTAAACACTATATCTGAGGTCTCTTGTGATGAAAAATTAGACAGTTTGGACAGATGCGAGCAATCATTTAAGGAGTTTTTTTTTGTGAGTTTGTTGTTGCTGTGTGCTTACCATCTTTTATCTAATTTCTGATAGCTCTCGCTCCCTCCTGATAAACAATAGAACACCAAGAGGAACTGTAGAGGAGAGGGGGAGCCATAACAGACCAGCTCCTCCACAGTAGGAGGAGAGAGTTTGTAATTAATTTGGCTGGAGACATCATTAGGCAACGAGAGGACTGTGTGTGTGCACTAGACCAGGCAGTCAGTGTCCCCTAGTACCCAGCTGCCAGGCTTCGCTACACTTTGAGCTTTTGTTGAAATAAAATAAATGTGGGTAATCGGAGCGTGTTTTGTGTTTGAAACAACATTGCTGACACCGTGGCAATGCCCTCTGTGTAATTAGTCAGCGCCTTCCCAAGTTTGTGTGTGTGTGTGCGCGTGTGCATGCATTCTCATCACAACAGCCAGAATCAACCTAGATCTGCCTGTAAAAGGTTTATTGTAAGTCACTGAGGTCATTCAATGAAAATGTTAAGGTCTCGCCTGGCAGTCAGAGGGTTTTGTGTCTGAAGGGACATTAAGGACATCACATGCTGTTGGCTTTGTTTGTGAAGAGGAAAGGTGTGTTGCTGTCCAATGAAAAATTAATGGTGTAGAATGAGGGGAACCCTGAAGCTCCTTTATGGCTCGCAGAAAGACATCCATCACTTTACATCCAACTTTGACTACCTTAGCCTGGACGACGGTAGCCAAACACTTATTCCCTTCACATATCCTTATAGGAGTTGAGAACTCCATATGTTTACTGTTGGCAAAGTCAGCAGTTTATGCATGGAGGGGCCAGTGCTGATGCCAAGAGACCCTCCCCTTTAGTATGCATTTTGAATCTCAATATAAATCCCCCAGGGCCTAGTTCTAATCTGGATTTTGCCTATAGATGGGTTGGTTATTTAGCAACAAAACCAACGCATGCTCAACTAGGTCTGACAATCTGGATGGAAAATTACTGAGGATAATAGTGGACGATATTGCCACTCCTATTTGCCACATCTTCAATTTAAGCCTACTAGAAAGTGTGTGCCCTCAGGCCTGGAGGGAAGCTAAAGTAATTCCGCTACCCAAGAATAGTAAAGCCCCCTTTACGGACTCAAATAGCCGACCAATCAGCCTGTTACTAACCCTTAGTAAACTTCTGGAAAAAATAGTTTTTGACCAGATACAATGCTATTTCACAGTAAACAAACTGACAACAGACTTTCAGCATGCTTATAGGGAAGGACACTCAACAAGCACAGCACTTACACAAATGACTGATGATTGGCTGAGAAAAATTGATGTTAAAATGATTGTGGGGGCTCTCTTGTTAGACTTCAGTGCAGCTTTTGACATTATCGATCATAGTCTGCTGCTGGAAAAACTTGTGTTATTGCTTTACACCCCCTGCTATAATGTGGATAAAGAGTTTCTTGTCTAACAGAACACAGAGGGTGTTCTTTAATGGAAGCCTCTCAAACATAATCCAGGTAGAATCAGGAATTCCCCAGGGTAGCTGTTTAGGCCCCTTGCTTTCTTCCATCTTTACTAACAACATGCCACTGGCTTTGAGTAAAGCCAGTGTGTCTATGTACAGTGGGGGAAAAAAGTATTTAGTCAGCCACCAATTGTGCAAGTTCTCCCACTTAAAAAGATGAGAGAGGCCTGTAATTTTCATCATAGGTACACGTCAACTATGACAGACAAATTGAGGAAAAAAAATCCAGAAAATCACATTGTAGGATTTTTTATGAATTTATTTGCAAATTATGGTGGAAAATAAGTATTTGGTCACCTACAAACAAGCAAGATTACTGGCTCTCACAGACCTGTAACTTCTTATTTAAGAGGCTCCTCTGTCCTCCACTCGTTACCTGTATTAATGGCACCTGTTTGAACTTGTTATCAGTATAAAAGACACCTGTCCACAACCTCAAACAGTCACACTCCAAACTCCACTATGGCCAAGACCAAAGAGCTGTCAAAGGACACCAGAAACAAAATTGTAGACCTGCACCAGGCTGGGAAGACTGAATCTGCAATAGGTAAGCAGCTTGGTTTGAAGAAATCAACTGTGGGAGCAATTATTAGGAAATGGAAGACATACAAGACCACTGATAATCTCCCTCGATCTGGGGCTCCACGCAAGATCTCACCCCGTGGGGTCAAAATGATCACAAGAACGGTGAGCAAAATCCCAGAACCACACGGGGGGACCTAGTGAATGACCTGCAGAGAGCTGGGACCAAAGTAACAAAGCCTACCATCAGTAACACACTACGCCGCCAGGGACTCAAATCCTGCAGTGCCAGACGTGTCCCCCTGCTTAAGCCAGTACATGTCCAGGCCCGTCTGAAGTTTGCTAGAGTGCATTTGGATGATCCAGAAGAGGATTGGGAGAATGTCATATGGTCAGATGAAACCAAAATAGAACTTTTTGGTAAAAACTCAACTTGTCGTGTTTGGAGGACAAAGAATGCTGAGTTGCATCCAAAGAACACCATACCTACTGTGAAGCATGGGTGTGGAAACATTATGCTTTGGGGCTGTTTTTCTGCAAAGGGACCAGGACGACTGATCCGTGTAAAGGAAAGAATGAATGGGGCCATGTATCGTGAGATTTTGAGTGAAAACCTCCTTCCATCAGCAAGGGCATTGAAGATGAAACGTGGCTGGGTCTTTCAGCATGACAATGATCCCAAACACACCGCCCGGGCAACGAAGGAGTGGCTTCGTAAGAAGCATTTCAAGGTCCTGGAGTGGGCTAGCCAGTCTCCAGATCTCAACCCCATAGAACATCTTTGGAGGGAGTTGAAAGTCCGTGTTGCTTAGCGACAGCCCCAAAACATCACTGCTCTAGAGGAGATCTGCATGGAGGAATGGGCCAAAATACCCTAGCAACAGTGTGTGAAAACCTTGTGAAGACTTACAGAAAACGTTTGACCTGTGTCATTGCCAACAAAGGGTATATAACAAAGTATTGAGAAACTTTTGTTATTGACCAAATACTTATTTTCCACCATAATTTGCAAATAAATTCATTAAAAATCCTACAATGTGATTTTCTTGATTTTTTTTCCTCATTTTGTCTGTCATAGTTGACGTGTACCTATGATGAAAATTACAGGCCTCTCTCATCTTTTTAAGTGGGAGAACTTGCACAATTGGTGGCTGACTAAATACTTTTTTTCCCCACTGTATGTGGCTGACTCAACACTATAAATGTTAGCTACTACAGCAACTGAAATAACTGCAACACTTAACAAAGAACTGCAGTTCGTTTTGGAATGGGTAGCAAGGAATAAGTTAGTCCTAAATATTTCCAAAACTAAAAGCATTGTATTTGGGACAAATCATTCACTAAACCCTAAACCTCAACTACATCTCGTAATGAATAATGTGGAAATTGAGCAAGTTGAGGTGACTAAACTGCTTAGAGTAAACCTTGATTGTAAACTGTCATGGTGAAAACATATTGATACAACGGTAGCTAAGATGGGAAGAAGTCTGTCCATAATAAAGCGCTACTCTGCCTTCTTAACAACACTATCAACAAGGGAGGTCCTACAGGCCTTAGTTTTGTCGCACCTAGACTACTGTTCAGTAGTGTGGTCAGGTGCCACAAAGAGGGACTTGGGAAAATTGCAGTTGACTCAGAACAGGGCAGCACGGCTGGCCCTTAAAAGTACATGGAGAGCTAACATTAATGACATGCATGTCAATCTCTCATGGCTCAAAGTGGAAGAGAGATGGACTTCATCACTACTTGTTTTTGTAAGAGGTGTTGACAAGCTGAATGTACTGAGCTGTCTGTTTAAAATACTAGCACACAGTTCGGACACCCATGCATACCCCACAAGACATGCCACCAGAGGTCTCTTCACAGTCCCCAAGTCCAGAACAGACTATGGGAGGCGCACAGTACTACATAGAGCCATAACTACATGGAACTCTATTCCACATCAGGTAACTGATGCAAGCAGTAGAATCAGATTTAAAAAACAGGTAAAAATACACCTTAAGGAACAAAGGGGATGTGAAGAGACACACACAAAGGTACAGACACATGCATACGCACACATTGTGATATTGTTGTATGGTGGTATTAAACATTTTGTATTGTAGATACAGTGAGGGAAAAAAGTATTTGATCCCCTGCTGATTTTGTACGTTTGCCCACTGACAAAGACATGATCAGTCTATAATTTTAATGGTAGGTTTATTTGAACAGTGAGAGACAGTATAACAAAAAAAATTCCAGAAAAACGCATGTCAAAAATGTTATAAATTGATATTCATTTTAATGAGGGAAATAAGTATTTGACCCCTCTGCAAAACATGATTTAGAAATTGGTGGCAAAACCCTTGTTGGCAATCACTGAGGTCAGATGTTTCTTGTAGTTGGCCACCAGGTTTGCACACATCTCAGGAGGGATTTTGTTCCACTCCTCTTTGCAGATCTTCTCCAAGTCATTAAGGTTTCAAGGCTGACGTTTGGCAACTCGAACCGTCAGCTCCCTCCACAGATTTTCTATGGGATTAAGGTCTGGAGACTGGCTAGGCCACTCTAGGACCTTAATGTGCTTCTTCTTGAGCCACTCCTTTGTTGCCTTGGCAGTGTGTTTTGGGTCATTGTCATAATGGAATACCCATCCATGACACATTTTCAATTCCCTGGCTGAGGGAAGGAGGTTCTCACCCAAGATTTGACGGTACATGGCCCCGTCCATCGTCCCTTTGATGCGGTGAAGTTGTCCTGTCCCCTTAGCAGAAAAACACCCCCAAAGCATAATGTTTCCACCTCCATGTTTGATGGTGGGGAGGGTATTCTTGGGGTCATAGGCAGCATTCCTCCTCCTCCAAACACGGCGAGTTGAGTTGATGCCAAAGAGCTCCATTTTGGTCTCATCTGACCACAACACTTTCACCCAGTTATCCTCTGAATCATTCAGATGTTCATTGGCAAACTTCAGACGGGCCTGTATATGTGCTTTCTTGAGCAGGGGGACCTTGCGGGCGCTGAAGGATTTCAGTCCTTCACGGCGTAGTGTGTTACCAATTGTTTTCTTGGTGTCTATGGTCCCAGCTGCCTTGAGATCATTGACAAGATCCTCACGTGTAGTTCTGGGCTGATTCCTCACCGTTCTCATGATCATTGCAACTCCACGAGGTGAGATCTTGCATGGAGCCCCTGGCCGAGGGAGATTGACAGTTGTTTTTTTTGTTTTTCATTTACGAATAATCGCACCAACTGTTGTCACCTTCTCACCAAGTTGCTTGGCGATGGTCTTGTAGCCCATTCCAGCCTTGTGTAGGTCTACAATCTTGTCCCTGACATCCTTGGAGAGCTCTTTGGTCTTGGCCATGGTGGAGAGTTTGGAATCTGATTGATTGATTGCTTCTGTGGTCAGGTGTCTTTTATACAGGTAACAAGCTGTGATTAGGAGCACTCCCTTTAAGAGTGTGCTCCTAATCTCAGCTCGTTACCTGTATAAAAGACACCTGGGAGCCAGAGATCTTTCTGATTGAGAGGGGGTCAAATACTTATATCCCTCATTAAAATGCTAATCAATTTATAACATTTTTGAAATGCGTTTTTCTGTTTTTTGTTGTTGTTGTTATTCTGTCTATCACTGTTCAAATAAACTTACCATTACAATTATAGACTGACCATTTCTTTGTCAGTGGGCAAACTTACAAAATCAGCAGGGGATCAAATACTTTTTTTTCTCACTGTATGTAGGGGTGTAATAATGTTATCTTTTTTTATATGTAATGTAAGTGCTTTAATATGTTTGGACCCCAGGAAGAGTGGGGATCCCTAATAAATACAAATATTAGTCGGTTTTGTGACGAGTGAGCCATCTGATTCAATGAATGATGGAGCCGAGTTTGCCTTTTTGACCAAAATTTCATTTAAGGTGCTCCAAAGCTTTTTACTATCATTCTTTATATAATTTATCTTTGATTAATTGAATAGTTTATTTTTATTTTTATTCAGTTTAGTCACATGATTTCTCAATTTGCAGTGCGTTTTCCAATCGGTTGTGCAGCCAGATTTATTTGCCATTCTTTTTGCTCCCTCCTTCTCAACCATAACATTGTTAAATTCCTTATTAATCCACAGGGATTTAACCATTTTTATGGTCATTTTTCTTAAATGGGTGCATGCTTATTTTTAAATAGAATAAGCAATTTTGTAAATGTGTAAATGTGTCCAGTGCCGAGTCTGGTTGCTCCTCATTACACATCACAGACCAACAAATATTCTTTACCTCAACAATTTAGGAATCACTACAAAACTTATTAGGCCCAGCCTTTGGAACTTTGGTTTTCCTAGATATGGCTACTATATTGCGATCACTATATCTGATGGATTTGGATACAGCTTTAAAGCAAATTTCTGCAGCATTAGTAAATATGTGATCAATGTTGATGATTTAATTCCTGTGCTGTTTGTAAATACCCTGGTATGTTGACTGATAACCAGAACCAGGTTGCAGACACTGGTTACAGTTTGAAGCTTTTTATTGAGTGGCAGCTTGATGAAAGCCAGTCAATATTTAAATAATTCAGAAAATATACCTCTGTTGATATCACATACATTATCAAGCATTTCACAAGTTATCCAGATACTGCCTGTTAGCAATTGGTGGTCTATAGCAGTGTCCCACAAGAATGGGCTTTAGGTGAGGCAGATGAACCTGTAGTAATATTACTTCAACAGTATTTAACATGAGATCCACTCTAAGATTTACAGGAATGTGGTTCTGAATATGAACAGCAACACTTCCACTATTGGCATTTCTGTCTTTTCTGTAGATGTTATAATCATGTATTGCTACCACTGTATCAAAGGTATTTTCTAAGTGAGTTTCAGAGATAGTCAGAATATGAATGTCATCTGTTACAAGCAAGTTATATTGCCAATTACTTTAAGGATTTTTTCTAGCAAGTTATTGATTTCATGAACCTTGTTTCTTATGCTACATACAGTGGGGGAAAAAAGTATTTAGTCAGCCACCAATTGTGCAAGTTCTCCCACTTAAAAAGACAAGAGAGGCCTGTAATTTTCATCATAGGTACACGTCAACTATGACAGCCAAATTGAGAATTTTTTTGTAGGATTTTTAATGAATTTATTAGCAAATTATGGTGGAAAAGATTTCTGGCTCTCACAGACCTGTAACTTCTTCTTTAAGAGGCTCCTCTGTCCTCCAATCGTTACCTGTATTAATGGCACCTGTTTGAACTTGTTATCAGTATAAAAGACACCTGTCCACAACCTCAAACAGTCACACTCCAAACTCCACTATGGCCAAGACCAAAGAGCTGTCAAAGGACACCAGAAACAAAATTGTAGACCTGCACCAGGCTGGGAAGACTGAATCTGCAATAGGTAAGCAGCTTGGTTTGAAGAAATCAACTGTGGGAGCAATTATTAGGAAATGGAAGACATACAAGACCACTGATAATCTCTCTCGATCTGGGGCTCCACGCAAGATCTTACCCCGTGGGGTCAAAATGATCACAAGAACGGTGAGCAAAAATCCCAGAACCACACGGGGGGACCTAGTGAATGACCTGCAGAGAGCTGGGACCAAAGTAACAAAGCCTACCATCAGTAACACACTACGCCGCCAGGGACTCAAATCCTGCAGTGCCAGACGTGTCCCCCTGCTTAAGCCAGTACATGTCCAGGCCCGTCTGAAGTTTGCTATAGAGCATTTGGATGATCCAGAAGAGGATTGGGAGAATGTCATATGGTCAGATGAAACCAAAATATAACTTTTTGGTAAAAACTCAACTCGTCGTGTTTGGAGGACAAAGAATGCTGAGTTGCATCCAAAGAACACCATACCTACTGTGAAGCATGGGGGTGGAAACATCATGCTTTGGGGCTGTTTTTCTGCAAAGGGATCAGGACGACTGATCCGTGTAAAGGAAAGAATGAATGGGGCCATGTATCGTGAGATTTTGAGTGAAAACCTCCTTCCATTAGCAAGGGCATTGAAGATGAAACGTGGCTGGGTCTTTCAGCATGACAATGATCCCAAACACACCACCCAACGAAGGAGTGGCTTCGTAAGAAGCATTTCAAGGTCCTGGAGTGGCCTAGCCAGTCTCCAGATCTCAAACCCATAGAAAATCTTTGGAGGGAGTTGAAAGTCTGTGTTGCCCAGCGACAGCCCCAAAACATCACTGCTCTAGAGGAGATCTGCATGGAGGAATGGGCCAAAATACCAGCAACAGTGTGTGAAAACCTTGTGAAGACTTACAGAAAACGTTTGACCTGTGTCATTGCCAACAAAGGGTATATAACAAAGTATTGAGAAACTTTTGTTATTGACCAAATACATATTTTCCACCATAATTTGCAAATAAATTCATAAAAAATCCTATAATGTGATTTTCTGGATTTTTTTTCTCATTTTGTCTGTCATAGTTGATGTGTACCTATGATGAAAATTACAGGCCTCTCTCATCTTTTTAAGTTGGAGAACTTGCACAATTGGTGGCTGACTAAATACTTTTTTCCCCCACTGTATGTTAATGCGGGCTATTTGGGATGTGGGATGCTTGATTGTTTTCATTGCTTTACTGGGAAGCTTAGCAGAAGTAGACATGCTCACGTTATTTATGTTAGTGCAGGGTGAGCTGCACACAATGGCCTGTCAACCGGACCTATCTGGCCTTCCGAATATGGCCGGCCATATCTACCTATCTGGAGAGAGGGAGGGAGAGAGGGAGGGCATCTCTTTGGTTTCCAATTTGACTCCCCTTGAAGAGTCGTCAGCCATCATTAGTGATTAGAAAGAACAGCATTCATAAAAGGTTGGGTGACGGTTTGAGTGTTAGAACCAGCCTGTGGCATTAGAGAGAGAAGCTTAGCTCTGTGGTATGTATGTGTGTGTGTCTGTGTGTGTGCTTGTAGGAAACAGACACACAAGACAATTTCTCATACAGCACAAAATAATTACTCTCCAACTGACAGTTTCATGAAAATGTCCCGTTGCTTTGATAGCGCTTTCCCACCTTCCTCCTTCCCTTCCTCCCCTCTCACCTTGTTAAGGTTTCCCATTACTGAAGCAGCTACCTGTTGAGGAACCTTGTCTAGATTCATGGAAATTCTCCAGTTGCTCTCTACACAGCAGGTTACAGAGTGCCTGAATTTAAATAGGAGAATAATATTCACTCTCCGTTGACTCCAGTGTGGAGCCACAGTCAACTGAAACGGGATTGGAATCCCTTATGAAGATAGATGGGGGTAGGAGTAGGAGTAAAGGGTGCTTCCCTCTTGGAGTAAGGAATGGTTTTGGAATGCCCTGGAGCACAGTGAACAGCCAGGCAGGCAAGTAGGCAGGGAAGTAAGGAGAACAGCACCCTTAAACCCAGAGGGAGTTTGGTGGATTGATACAAGACAACTTCCTGCTGCTTCACAGCATGACTTTACGGGACTATTTTCTTTCTGTGGGGATCTCGGAAAACATCTTCTCTCCCTTCTCCCTCCCCTTTCGGCTCACAGGCTTTCAGCTTGTGGTGGTTTTCAGTGGGGACACCACTGCTGCTAGAGACTTTCTTATGCCTTATTACTCTCCCTATGAATCTGCCGCCATTTTAACTGCCGCGATCCATGGCTACTTTCTACAGTCTTATCACATCTAATTATTGTTGCTTGTTGTTAATCACCATATCTGAGGTCTCTTGAGATGAACATTTTGACCATTTGGACAGCTGTGAGCAATCATTTAAGGAGGTTTTGTTTAGCGAGTTTGTTGTTGCTGTGTGCTTCCCATGTTTTTTCTCCTCTCTGATAGCTCTCTCTCTCCTGATAAACAATAGAACACCAAGAGGAACTGTAGAGGAGAGGGGGAGCCATAACAGACCAGCTCCTCCACAGTAGGAGGAGAGAGTTTGTAATTAATTTGGCTGGAGACATCATTAGGCAACGAGAGGACTGTGTGTGTGCACTAGACCAGGCAGTCAGTGTGTCCCCTAGTACCCAGCTGCCAGGCTTCGCTACACTTTGAGCTTTTGTCGAAATCAAATAAATGTGGGTAATCGGAGCGTGTTTTGTGTTTGAAACAACATTGCTGACACCGTGGCAATGCCCTCTGTGTAATTAGTCAGAGCCATCCCAAGTTTGTGTGTGTGTGTGCGTGCATTCTCATCATTCAATGAAAATGTAAAGGTCTCGTCTGGCAGTCAGAGGGTTTTGTGTCTGAAGGGACATTAAGGACATCACATGCTGTTGGCTTTGTTTGTGAAGAGGAAAGGTGTGTTGTTGTCCAATGAAAAATGAATGGTGTAGAATGAGGGGAACCCTGAAGCTCTTTTATGGCTCGCAGAAAGACATCCATCACTTTACATCCAACTTTGACTACCTTAGCCTGGACGATAGTAGCCAAACACTTATCCCCCTCACATATCCTTATTGGAGTTGAGCACTCCAGATGTTTTATTTGAAAACTTTACTGTTGGCAAAGTCAGCGGTTTATGCATGGATGGACCACAGCGTCTGTTCATCTGTCAGTCAGTCAGTCCCTAGGGGCCAGTGCTGATCCCAAGAGTCCCTCCCCTTGTAGTATGCATTTTGAATCTCAATATAAATCCCCCAGGGCCAAGTTTTCAAAAGTAATCTGGATTTCACCTACAGAGGTTGTTTAGCAAAAAACAAACACATGCTCAACTATGGGGCAAAACAGACCGGGTTGGCTTAGACTGTTGACAACATGTAAACTACACAGTATTTCCACTCCAAATAGTTATTGAAAACATAAATACATTTGCACAATGAGCACCTGTCTCGCAAATACATCATTACAGTTGTTGATTAGCTAGCTAGCGAATTTTAGCCATATTAGCATAGACATGACAGGAGTCAAAACAAGACATGGTATTAATAACAAGATACAATGACCTGAAATGAGCTACCTGCAATTCCCCACATGGCAGCTTCTTGTCATTGTTGCTAGCTATCTGACCGTTCAGAATCACAACAAGGCACACCTTCCAGCCACATTAGATGAGTGCGCATTATTTTCTTAACGATGTCAGCCAACCCGTCTATTGGATAGTGTGGTGTCCAAGACAACGATGCTGATCTATGCTGTGATGATAAGAAGTCCGCTTACACTGTTCTTTGATTATAAAGGTTTATTTGTATCAAAGTTCACAGTACAAATTTACAGATATCTGCAGTTATATCTGGAGAGAAACGGCCAATCTGTTGATCCAATATGTTGTCTCCCCCTTCCCTTTGTTCAGAACCTGGTATTTATATCCTATGTAACATAATATGGCGTGATTTTAATAAACCAATCCCTGGCCTCTACATAGTAGACTCTCCCCATATCCTCTATTCCAAGAAACCTATGTAGTAATGCTTTCCAGATGTTTCAGCAAAGCAGAGTAGAGTTCATCCATTACACCATTTGCAAATGTCAGCAAAATAAAAACCCTCAGACACTACAATAGGATTAAATGCATAGAAAGAGAGAATAGAACGGACTAATCATTGACTTGAATGGGGACTCCTGTTCTATTCATTCTATTTCTATGCATTTAATCCAATAGGATAAATCCAGATAGATAACTTTTGAAAAACTGGGCTCAGTGGGTCGTTGCTTCCGGAGAATGGATGCACTCATAATGATGTAGCCTTGCCATAACCCCATCTCTCCCCAGAGCTCTCTGTCTTCTGGGATTAACATCAAACATACAGACGTACAGTCTGTACATCTGAAACATGTAGGAATATCAATGTTGCCTGTCATACAGTACAAACTACTCTGTCAGGTTGCTTGTGATCTCAACAGGGAGTTCAGACAAGGCAGCCAATCTCATGCATATTACTGTTGTCTGTAGTCCCGCTTTGAGACACCTGATTGAATGTGATAGCACACTTAGTTATAACAGCGTTCCTCAGGGGGGAGGAGAGGGAGGCAGCGGGGGAGGAAATAGAGATGCTGTGTTGGCAGGACGGAAACTGTGAGAGATAAAGAGACATGAAATCACTATAAAATACAACAACCTCGCCAATGAGAATGTATGGAAATACAATGATTGGGAAAGTAGTGTGTGTGTATATGCCTCCAACCCAGGGAGCATGTTTTCACCAGTCACATGGACATGGAAGTAATAAAAGCTAAAGCTAGAGGGAGCCTCCTCTTCCTGCTACAGTAGCTGCTCATTACAACAATAACAGCCCTTACCGTTAGGATAGAATCCCTGTGACATGACAGTCATTATCTCTGTGGTGTTGAGTTGTTGTTAATGAGAGGATAATAGAGGGAGGAGAGAGAGAGGTGTTGATGATCAAATGAAGTGGCACTCCTCTGCATCAGGACCGGAGCAAAACAGTTTGTGTGTGTCATGTTGTCTATGCCTCTTCTCTCCAGTGGTGTGTTTTCGTCAAACAGTAACAGACTGGTTGCTATGTTTAAGTTCAGGCCTGTGTCAAGTTAGTGTTTTTTTCCCTTCAGACCCAGTGAAGATCAGAGCTCTGTGCTTTGTGCATGTTTAATCATGTGATCAGCACCCTGCAACACCGGCACACAATCAGCAGATGGACCCTTAATTGCTTTTCTGGCAACACCACAAGGAACAACGGCTGCAAACCTATGGGCCCTGGTTAAAATGTGTGTACTATATATGGAATAGGGTGCCATTTGGGACACAACCATTGAATGGAGCGTCGCAGGATACACCTCCATGCTAAAAGCTCTCAACAAACCAAAAGTCACAGGATTTTTAATTTAGATTATTTGATATTGCACAGAAAGCACAGACAGATAGCAAAGGAATGTGAAGCAAACCAAACGAAGAAGTTGGCATATTTAAAAACTTTAATGAACGCCACAAGCAGGTATCATGACTCACAATCACACACAATATAAACGCTAGCATTTTCTGCAGTGTTCTCACAGCAGTTTAATTTTCACCATTACAGGCGTCCACCAAGCCTCATCCAGTTCGTGTGACACCAGACATTGTTTTGTGTACCAAATGGCACATAATTCCCTATATAGTGCATTACTTTTGACCAGAAGTGTTCACATTTTGTGCACTACATAGGGAGTATGGTACCATTTGGGACACCGACAGTGTTGAGAATGGCCTTCTCCAGAGGTGTGAGAAGCAACAATGCTGCAGCAACCAACTTTTACTGTCTGTATGTGTGAAAACCCACCCACACAACCTACTTACAACACATCAGGGGAAACTGTAAGAGGAGTTAAGATAAGCAGAACGAAACATTTGAGAATAGAAACAGATAAGGTCCATTCACATGATCTCAACTTTGCATGGCGGAGATGAAAACCTGTAGTTAATCTAACAGTAAAACGGTCAATCTTATGAATCGTCAATGTCTATAATGTTCTAGCTGATTAAAAGTGTATGAGAGAGGGGAATTGGCAAAGCTACATTGGCCTACAGTGGTGGAAAAAAAGTATTTAGCCAGCCACCAATTGTGCAAGTTCTCCCACTTAAAAAGTTGAGAGAGGCCTGTAATTTTCATCATAGGTACACGTCAACTATGACAGACAAATTGAGATTTTTTTTCTCCAGAAAATCACATTGTAGGATTTTTAATGAATTTATTTGCAAATTATGGTGGAAAATAAGTATTTGGTCACCTACAAACAAGCAAGATTTCTGGCTCTCACAGACCTGTAACTTCTTCTTTAAGAGGCTCCTCTGTCCTCCACTCGTTACCTGTATTAATGGCACCTGTTTGAACTTGTTATCAGTATAAAAGACACTTGTCCACAACCTCAAACAGTCACACTCCAAACTCCACTATGGCCAAGACCAAAGAGCTGTCAAAGGACACCAGAAACACAATTGTAGACCTGCACCAGGCTGGGAAGACTGAATCTGCAATAGGTAAGCAGCTTGGTTTGAAGAAATCAACTGTGGGAGCAATTATTAGGAAATGGAAGACATACAAGACCACTGATAATCTCCCTCGATCTGGGGCTCCACGCAAGATCTCACCCCGTGGGGTCAAAATGATCACAAGAACGGTGAGCAAAAATCCCAGAACCACCGGGGGGGACCTAGTGAATGACCTGCAGAGAGCTGGGACCAAAGTAACAAAGCCTACCATCAGTAACACACTACGCCGCCAGGGACTCAAATCCTGCAGTGCCAGACGTGTCCCCCTGCTTAAGCCAGTACATGTCCAGGCCCGTCTGAAGTTTGCTAGAGTGCATTTGGATGATCCAGAAGAGGATTGGGAGAATGTCATATGGTCAGATGAAACCAAAATATAACTTTTTGGTAAAAACTCAACTCGTCGTGTTTGGAGGACAAAGAATGCTGAGTTGCATCCAAAGAACACCATACCTACTGTGAAGCATGGGGGTGGAAACATCATGCTTTGGGGCTGTTTTTCTGCAAAGGGACCAGGATGACTGATCTGTGTAAAGGAAAGAATGGGGCCATGTATCATGAGATTTTGAGTGAAAACCTCCTTCCATCAGCAAGGGTATTGAAGATGAAACGTGGCTGGGTCTTTCAGCATGACAATGATCCCAAACACACCGCCCGGGCAACGAAGGAGTGGCTTCGTAAGAAGCATTTCAAGGTCCTGGAGTGGCCTAGCCAGTCTCCAGATCTCAACCCCATAGAAAATCTTTGGAGGGAGTTGAAAGTCCGTATTGCCCAGCGACAGCCCCAAAACATCACTGCTCTAGAGGAGATCTGCATGGAGGAATGGGCCAAAATACCAGCAACAGTGTGTGAAAACCTTACAGAAGACTTACAGAAAATGTTTGACCTGTGTCATTGCCATCAAAGGGTATATAAAAGTATTGAGAAACTTTTGTTATTGACCAAATACTTATTTTCCACCATAATTTGCAAATAAATTCATAAAAAATCCTACAATGTGATTTTCTGGATTTTCTTTTCTCATTTTGTCTGTCATAGTTGACGTGTACCTATGATGAAAATTACAGGCCTCTCATCTTTTTAAGTGGGAGAACTTGCACAATTGGTGGCTGACTAAATACTTTTTTTCCCCCACTGTATATGGTGGTTTTTGGGGGTTATGCCACAGATGAAAGGACCGTTTTAGTACAGATAATAAAACACTAATCCAAACACAGCGCCACACTGACTTATTGTGATCAAGCTCTGCTGACAAGGGCAGAAATGTAATGAACCCAAAATATTAAAAGTCAGTCCAGATGGTTGGCTGAAGTGGCGGTTGGTTTTCATAGTGCCAACAGCAGGTGTTTCTACCCAGCTAGCACAGTGGATCTGGGCCGATTCTGGTTGAGAGTCGGGGCACTCGACTGAGAGTCAGACTTGGCCGACATCATGTGGCCCGAGTCTGGGCCGCCTTAGGCAGTATTACTTATGGCTAGGATGCGGGGATTGAGCTCGGGCCGATTCTGGTGTGAGTTATCTGGCCCAAATAATATTACTTGGGGCTCGGGACGATTGTGGCTACTCTCTGGCAGATGATTACACGGGCTGCTTTATATAATTAATGTCATTATTTTTCCATATTTTCCCATTGTTTCTGTGATAATTTTTATTTAAATTAAATTATTTAAGTGTCTTTCTTGTTTAAGTAGTATTTTGATACTTTGTGCAAGTCAACTGATCAGCATTAAAAACTTTGTGGATGGGGCCTCCCGAGTGGCGCGGCGGTCTAAGACACTGCATCGCAGTGCAAGCGGCATTGCTACAAATACTGGTTCGATACCCGTCTGTCGCAACCAGCCTTCGCCTCCCGAGGCCATGACTGTAACTACCAATTGGATATAATGAAAAAAAAAGGGGGGGGGGAAATAAAACTTTGTGGATGGGTATAAAATGTATAGTAGTAATATTTAAAATTACTAAAATCTGGTAATTTTGTATTCATTTATTTAAATTTGCATTGGCCCGCTTCTGGGGGGATTCTGGTAAGATGCCGGCAAAGTCGGCCGAATTCCGATAGCCGGAAACGGCCCGATGTACTTGGGCCGATTCTGGGCAGTCATTCATTTTGATTCCGAGCCGAGTCCGACACACGATTCCGGGCCGATTCAATCAGATTCCTCATTGCTAGCTGGGTAGTTACTGGTTGGCAGGGGAGACTGGGGAAAGTGCTATGGCGTGCACTGTGATATTTACAGCAACATTTGTGGCAACATGTATGCCTTGTTCAAGGACTAATACATTTCCTTTTAATGTCCCTTATTGTTAATATCAAAGTATGTGTTTTTAAACATGTCATTCTCTTGTTGTACACAAACTATGTCTGAAACGTTTAATGCTGTCGAGCTCAATCTCATAAATGTATCCCAGAAAAACAAATATTGGATGGGGTTACAATGGTGCCAATCTTTCCAAATTCACTTGGGAGTAAGGCCTACAGACTTCTAATGCATATAGCCCCTATCAAAACAGATGGTGTGGAGTATGGACAGAACTATCGGCCACTTCTGGGATGGTATAGAACTGGCCTGCTCCTTTAACCATCTCCATAACATGCATGAGCAAAACTCTAAGCCAGGAGAACTGTGCTGTCTGCTCCCAGCTGCCTGGCAACCTCAGGACCCTTATCAGAACAAACAGCCTATGTCAAATTGTCTGTGACTCTTAAAACCAGTGGTAAATTGAGCTTGAGATACCCGGAGCAGGGCTCCTGCACCTTGCGAAGCCGAGCTCCAACAATTTACGGGTCCAAAGAGGAGCAGGATAAAAGTACTGACTGTACTGTCCTCCTTAGTCATCAGTAACAGAAATTAGACAGACAACCAACTCCATTCAAAAGCCATGTCAAGAGTCATGATTAAGCTTTCTCCAGTATTCCATGATTGATTAAACTAAAATGCATTAGAATTAACTCACTGATACAGCTCAGCCTTGTTCATAATGCCCAAGACAGACTTGACAGATCAGTGAAATAGCCACATAGTAAGTGAAGCCATACAGCAATGAATATACAGGCTAAGCTAGCAGGGCGATGAATTTAAACACAAATCTGATTCACATCCTCTGTAGAAAACATCTGATATAGCAAGATGAACAGCTTAGACAAGGTTTCATACTTACAGGCAAGGCACTGCTTTCACAGGCATAAACAACCAAGATGTGGTCAACTGATTACAATGTTTCCAATTTCTTGTTTACAGGCACCACAAAGTACCATAGAAGACCTGAACTTAAACTAATAAAAGAAAAACGTAGTGTATAATACCATAATGATGCAGAACACTAACCCTAGAATGGTAATACACTATGTTACCAACCAAAGTTCTTTAGAATCCTGGAAACCACAAACAGGCAAGGGGTAGACAGTTTATGGTTCTTTAATATTCTTATTTCGTTAGGGTTAAAGTACTTAAAAATTATGATAAAAAACACAAGGGCAGGCCCGGACACACACTCAAACCACAACCACACCGGCAAGCCAGCACACCAAAACATAGCAGTACTTCACTCACACAGAGCGATGGTTGACATTCATTCGGCTCTCCCGAGCAGGGTTCGTTAGTCTCGTACCGAGCAGGGTTTGTTCGGCTCTTCCCGAGCAGTTCCCGTTAGCAGCTCCTCTCTCCCCAGGGGTAGCAGCAGTTGTCGTCGGAGGCAGCAGTTGTAGCAGTGGCTTGCGTGAAGCTTGTCCCGTCCGGTGGTGTGTTGCTGGTGTCAGATCTGACTTCAAATGCCCCAAGGACTGTCTGATGAGCTCACTTTATTCAGGTGGCAGCTCATTAAGCCAATGCTGGTCAGGTGTGTTGGGCCTGGCTCCATTTCGGGCAGCTAATTACTCAATCATTCCCTCATTCATTCCACAAGACAACACAAAAAGGGGTAAGCAAGTTCAAAGCAAAATAAGTCAAGGCAAATAGTAAATCAAATGCAAAGCAAAACACACGTGAGGAATAAATAAATAAGGCACTTCTAATAGATAAATTAAAATAAAGCACACGAGGGAAATGAGAAAACTGCCTTTGGCACATGTGACACATACAACAGTAACCCTTAACCCTTAACCCTAGCTTCATGTCCACACCCCGTCTCAACAATAACCATAACCCTAGCTTCATGTCCACACCCCTGTTCAACCCTAACCCTAGCCATGACCCTAACCTTAACTCTAATCTTGGAATAACCGTAACCCTAGCTTTAAATAGTAACCACTCCAAATAGGGATCTCCTGCCTCACCTCTGCTTAAAACGCATCTCTACCTTGCATGTGCAAAATTCTCTGAATGTCATTTCACTCTGTCACCCTCTCTCATCGAATAATACAGTTATTTGAACCAGTTTGAACATACATTCCAACCAGTTTTAGTTTTATCAAGGTACACTTGATACATTGTATCTGTTTTAAGAATTTGGGTCATGATCAAGGTCAGACCAGTCTTGACTCATACTTGCTTGAATTAGCAAAAATGGAACAGGGTTTTCTCTTTCTGTGAACAACAGTAACAGGCGGCCAGATGGCTATTTTTACAATAATTTGGCTTTTCCTTGGCATGTGCCTAACTCAAGTTCCTTCTCTCTGG
Source organism: Coregonus clupeaformis (assembly GCF_020615455.1). Lineage (NCBI taxonomy): Eukaryota > Metazoa > Chordata > Actinopteri > Salmoniformes > Salmonidae > Coregonus > Coregonus clupeaformis. Next base: position 37,839,131 of record NC_059199.1, read on the forward strand.
TTTGGGTCTGGTGTTGGGTTTGGGTCTGGGAACTCACACGGACTTTGGTTCTGACTCCAGCTGTGGTTCACACACACTTCCTTGAAATAGCCAAAATATAACTCTACAAAACAAGGTTTTCTCTTGCTGTGTACGACGATAAGTGCCAGATAGCCTGGCCAGGCTGGAGAAGCTGGCAGGTGGCCACAAGTGAGAAAAAGGAAACTGACACGATTACAGCTCTACAAGGTAACGCCACCTGGATTACCCATGGATCACATCAAAACCTCTCAGATATGCTTTAGATAAATGCCATTAAACCCCAGTATTTCATTGGCTATTAGAGAGAGTCAAATAGATCAGGTTCCTGTGGGGGCTGAGGATAGTAATGAGGTCTTTAAAGGCCCAATCAGTGATATTTACAGCCGTTTGTGTTCATTTAAATTCATGATAGATAGCTCAATTATGGAGTGGAGCTTTAAACAGGCAGTTTACCGGCACTGGTCTCTCTGTCACTACATCAAGACAATACTCTATAGTAGTGGTTTGGGAATGAGAGATTTATGTATTTGCAAAAGGTATTGCAGTGAATTCTGACGATTCGTATAAAAGTGTTTCAGTGAAATTAAACATTCAAAGAGACATGTCTGCTGACAAGAACAACTTTGGAATCCATCTCTTGTTTCACTGTGGAAAATATGTTGTCAGTGTTCTCTCATGTTTTATTTTCAATGTTCTCGGGGAGAAACATGAGTACAACCTTGCTGCTACTGTTGAGAATCTCTGAGGATGATGGCACGGGAAAGTTATGTGGCATAGTTTATATTCTATAGCTGTTATTCAGTTGTCATTTTTGGAAAATTACTTTTATATGACACAATTAAAAAATGTGTTTCAGATTAAAGTATTATTTTATAGAATACTATATTATGAATATAATCTGGTTGAATCAAAACAAAAGTATTCTGTATACAGAGTAAGATATATGGTAACTGAGATTCTGCAGAAAATGTTTTTGAAACATGACAAATTATTCACACCCCTTGACTTTTTCCACATTTTGTTGTGTTAACAGGTGGAATTAAAATGGATTTAATTGTAATTTTTTGTCAACGATCTACACACAATACTCTGTACTGTGAAAGTGAAAGAAAAATTTGAACAGTTGTAAAACAAATCATGAAAAATAAAACGCTAATATATCTTGATTAGATAAGTATTCAAACCCCCTGAGTAAATACATGTTAGAATCACCTTTGGCAGCAATTACCTGGATTGTACAATATCTGCACATTATTATTTTTTTTATTCTTTAAGCTCTGGCCAAGATGGTTGTTGATCATTACTAGACAGCCATTTTCAAGTATTGCCATAGATTTTCAAGACGATTTAAGTCAAATCTGTAACTAGGCCACTCAGGAACATTCAATGTCATCTTGGCAAGAAACTCCAGTTCATATTTGGCCTTGTGTTTTAGGTTATTGTCCTGCTGAAACTCCCTGATCCTTGCAGATGACAAGCATACCGATAACATGTTACAGCCACCACCATGCTTGAAAATATGAAGAGTGATACTCAGTGATGTGTTGTGTTACATTTGCCCCAAACATAATGCTTTGTATTCAGGACATGAAGTCCATTTCTTTGCCCAATTTTTTGCAGTTTTACTTTAGTGCATTATTGCAAATAGGATGCATGTTTTGGAATATTTTTATTCTGTACAGGCTTCCTTCTTTTCACTCTGTCATTTAGGGTAGTATTGTAGGGGTAACTACAATGTTGTTGATCCATCCTCAGTTTTCTCCAATCACCGCCATTAAACTCTGTAACTGTTTTAAAGTCACCATTGGCCTCAGGTGAAATCCCTGAGTGGTTTCCTTCCTCTCCGGCAATTGAGTTAGGAAAAACACCTGTATCTTTGTAGTGACTGGGTGTATTGATACACCATCCAAAGTGTAATTAATAACTGCATCATGCTTAAAGGGATGTTCAATGTTTGTACCCATCTACCAAAAGGTGCCCTACTTTGCGAGACATTGGAAAACCTCCCTTGTCTTTGTGGTTGAATCTGTGTTTGAAATTCACAGCTCGACTGAGGCACCTTACAGATAATTTTATGTGTGAGGTACAGAGATGAGGTAGTCATTCAAAAATAATGTTAAACACTATTATTGCACGCAGAGTGAGTCCATGCAACTTATTATGTGACAGGTTAAGCACATTTCTACTCCTGAACTAGCCATAACAAAGGGGTTGAATACTTATTGACTCAAGACATTTCAGCTTTTAATTGTTCATACATTTGTAAACATTTCAAAAAACATAATTCCACTTATTGGGTATTGGATGTAGGCCAGTGACACAACAATTCAATTTAATCCATAAAAAATGTAGGCTGTAACACAACAAAATGTGGAAAAAGAAAACGGTGTGGTCCTCTGTAGCTCAATTGGTAGAGCATGGTGCATGTAACGCCAGGGTAGTGGGTTCGATCCCCGGGACCACCCATACGTAAAAATGTACATGACTGTAAGTCGCTTTGGATAAAAGCGTCTGGTAAATGGCAAATTATTATTATTTTTACTTTCTGAAGGCACTGTATTTGGTATTAGCAAACTAAAGAACACCCATAATGCTTTCCTGCACAGATCCAAGGAACTGCTCACTGATTGGATTGGACATTGTGAGTCATACTGCTCACCGATTGGACACTGTGAGTCATACACTAGCTCGGGGATGTTTTTCTTTAACAGCCTTAATTATTTTATTTTCAGATTCAAGGCTACCGACCGTGGAGACTAATGTGGAGTTAACACGCACTCACGCACGCGCACACTCGCACACACACACAGCATGTGCCTTTTTCCTGAACAAAAGTGCTGTGAGAGACCAATAAGCCTCTTTAAGACTGAGAAGTCACTGCACAGACCTGCATAATACTTTACCTTGGGACTCACAAACACAACAACATATCAATAGAGAAAACTGGATGAGCTGGCAGAAATAGCTGGAAACTATCTAATATATTAACAGAATACAGCTCATATAATTGCCCTCAGGATAACATTGGGCAATGATTGATACAGTGATTCTCACTATGGCTCCAAGGTCTACTCTCCTATCTCCTCCCAGCTCAACTGTATATAAACTGTATCAACCAAAGTATGAGAAGAGATAGGACATATGTTTGGTGTGTAAAGCACTTTGAACTGCTGTATGAAAAGTGCTTTATACACTCCCCTATGTATTTATTTGGACAGGGAAGCTAAACCTATTCATTTGGATCTACTCCAGCATTTTGGATTTGAGATCAAATGTTTTACGTGAGGGGAATAACACCTTTAATTTTAGGGTATTTTCATGAATATCTGTTTGACCATTTAGAAATGAAAGCACTTTATGTACAGTGGGGGAAAAAAGTATTTAGTCAGCCACCAATTGTGCAAGTTCTCCCACTTAAAAAGATGAGAGAGGCCTGTAATTTTCATCATAGGTACACATCAACTATGACAGACAAAATGAGAAAAAAAATCCAGAAAATCACATTATAGGATTTTGAATGAATTTATTTGCAAATTATGGTGGAAAATAAGTATTTGGTCAATAACAAAAGTTTCTCAATACTTTGTTATATACCCTTTGTTGGCAATGACACAGGTCAAACGTTTTCTATAAGTCTTCATAAGGTTTTCACACACTGTTGCTGGTATTTTGGCCCATTCCTCTATGCAGATCTCCTCTAGAGCAGTGATGTTTTGGGGCTGTCGCTGGGCAACACGGACTTTCAACTCCCTCCAAAGATTTTCTATGGGGTTGAGATCTGGAGACTGGCTAGGCCACTCCAGGACCTTGAAATGCTTCTTACGATGCCACTCCTTCGTTGCCCGGGTGGTGTGTTTGGGATCATTGTCATGCTGAAAGACCCAGCCACGTTTCATCTTCAATGCCCTTGCTGATGGAAGGAGGTTTTCACTCAAAATCTCACGATACATGGCCCCATTCATTCTTTCCTTTACACAGATCAGTCATCCTGGTCCCTTTGCAGAAAAACAGCCCCAAAGCATGATGTTTCCACCCCCATGCTTCACAGTAGGTATGGTGTTCTTTGGATGCAACTCAGCATTCTTTGTCCTCCAAACACGACGAGTTGAGTTTTTACCAAAAAGTTATATTTTGGTTTCATCTGACAATATGACATTCTCCCAATCCTCTTCTGGATCATCCAAATGCACTCTAGCAAACTTCGGACAGGCCTGGACATGTACTGGCTTAAGCAGGGGGACACGTCTGGCACTGCAGGATTTGAGTCCCTGGCGGCGTAGTGTGTTACTGATGGTAGGCTTTGTTACTTTGGTCCCAGCTCTCTGCAGGTCATTCACTAGGTCCCCCGTGTGGTTCTGGGATTTTTGCTCACCGTTCTTGTGATCATTTTGACCCCACGGGGTGAGATCTTGCGTGGAGCCCCAGATCGAGGGAGATTATTAGTGGTCTTGTATGTCTTCCATTTCCTAATAATTGCTCCCACAGTTGATTTCTTCAAACCAAGCTGCTTACCTATTGCAGATTCAGTCTTCCCAGCCTGGTGCAGGTCTACAATTTTGTTTCTGGTGTCCTTTGACAGCTCTTTGGTCTTGGCCATAGTGGAGTTTGGAGTGTGACTGTTTGAGATTGTGGACAGGTGTCTTTTATACAGGTAACGAGTGGAGGACAGAGGAGCCTCTTAAAGAAGAAGTTACAGGTCTGTGAGAGCCAGAAATCTTGCTTGTTTGTAGGTGACCAAATACTTATTTTCCACCATAATTTGCAAATAAATTCATAAAAAATCCTACAATGTGATTTTCTGGAAAGAAAATTCTCAATTTGTCTGTCATAGTTGACGTATACCTATGATGAAAATTACAGGCCTCTCTCATCTTTTTAAGTTGGAGAACTTGCAGAATTGGTGGCTGACTAAATACTTTTTCCCCACTGTATCTAGTCCCCCCATTTGAAGGTGTCATAAGTGTTTGGACAAATTACATTTATAGTAGTCAAAAGTGTAGTATTTAGACACATATTCCTAGCACGCAATGACTGCATCAAGCTTGTGACTCTACAAACTTGTTGGATGCATAGTGTAGAAATACCCAAGACAACTTAAAGCTATAATCGCCGCTAAAGGTGCTTCTACAAAGTATTGACTCAGGGGTGTGAGATTTCTGAACTTCATTTTCAATACATTTGCTAAAATTTCTAAAAACATGTTTTCACTTTGTCATTATGGGGTATTGTGTGTAGATGGATAAGACACATTTTTTTAAATCCATTTTGAATTCAGGCTGTAACAAGAAAATGTGGAATAAGTCAAGAGGTATGAATACTTTCTGAAGGCACTCTACACTGACACAAAACCCACACACAAGCATACACACACATTTACACATCATTTGTTGCTGCTACTCTGTTCTTTATTTTACTCTTTATCTATTGTGATGTCACGAGAGGCTGTGTCCTGGAGGGACGTTACATCCCCCTGAGGTGGCTGCAAACCCAGACAGCTATGGCTCCATCTGCTGGTATGGTCGGGAACTCCACCCCTCTATGGCCAATCTTCCCACGCAGCTGAAACAAATGAGGAGCTGATGAGCTGAAGGTTTGGGAAGTGAAGAGACACAGTCTCCAACCTGGGCTCTCTGGAGGACAAGAGTGCTGCACGTCCACTTCCATGAGGAATATAAGGATTTGGAGATACTTACCTTTGGGAAATACTCACCTTTGGATATATGCACCTGTGGAAATACGGGAGAGACATTTGGAAGGACTTTTTTGCTGGGTTGGCCACTAGCTGCAACGTGGACTACAGTAAGGCTGGGGAAAAGTTATCTGAGCGAGTGAGAAGTATGACTTTGGATGTGGAAGAGACATCCCTGAACTGTTAACCCTTAAAGAGCCACAAGAGAACAGAATTTTGTTATATTTTCGTTAATTTCCCAAGACCTATAATAAAATCCTTGTTTTGTTTGAACCTTGTCTCCTTGCACTACTTGAGCAATCCCGCTGAAAGCTGTGTAGCCTCTCGTGACGTCACAGATGGTGGAGAATACAGGCACGCTCAAGCGTTAATAGTGCATGTCAGAGGAGGATACCGAAGGTTTGATCACCCAGTTTTCCAAGTTGGCCGTAGGCTCCCGCCGACTGAAATGGAGGACATATTGAAAGCCCTTGTTGCTGGCCAGCAAGCCCAGATGCAAGCAAACGTGGCTCTCTTGGAGGAGCAAAAGAAAGCCAACCTTCTGAAGGCAGAGGAATTGCAGTTGCAGAGACAGAGGGTGGTCCAAAATACCCGCCCAATAAAGGCAAGTGACTTTATATCTAAGATGGGAGCTACCGATGACATTGAGGCATACCTGCATGCATTTGAGGCCACGGCCACTAGGGAAGCCTGGCCCAAGCAACAGTGGGTTGGTCTGTTAGCCCCCTTTCTAACCGGGGAATCGCTGAATGCTGTCCGGGACCTGGGCCCTGACCAGGTTACTGACTATGATGCCCTGAAGTCTGAGATCCTCAGCAGATATGGACTCACAAAGTTTGGTATGGCCCAGCGCTTTTACAGCTGGACCTTCCAACCAGACCAACCTCCTCGGGCGCAGATGCATGAACTTGTCCGAATCGCAAGGAAATGGCTGGATCCGCAGAGGAATACAGCAGCGGCGGTGGTGGAGGCCGTTGTGGTGGATCGTTACCTACGCGCCCCTGCCTTATGAGGCAAAACGGTTCATCAGTCAACAGGCCTTGACCACGGCTGATCTGACCGTGGAAGCTGTGGAAAAGTACCAGGCCACAGCGGAGATGCTGAATGCTTCCCGAAAAGACCCCAGAAGTGCGGCCCCACCACAAATGGGAAGAACCCCGTCCAAAGGACCCCAAGGTCTCGAACCCAGCCACGTCAGGACTTATCCCGGCTCCAGGGGGAGCCAGAAACCAGGCGGGTCCAAGAAGAGTACACCAGGAGGGGGGAAACTCGACAGTGTTACCGGTGTGGGGAGATGGGACATATCTCCTGGCAGTGTGGGAAACCAGCCGATGAACCTATGCCCACTGCGGAGTCCTCCAGCTCAGCACCCACACACCGTTTTGCCTCGCTCTTGGGAGTCGTAGATGGCGGCCCAGATCGACCCCCCACCTGCCCGGTAACTGTGAATCACCATGATGTGGAGGCCTTACTGGATTCTGGTAGCCGGGCCACCCTGGTGCGTAAGGATTTGGTGGGCCCAACATGTCTGACCCCGGGGAAAGTCCTCCCAGTTTCCTGTGTCCATGGGGACACCAGAGAATACCCCATTACTGAACTTACAATGACCAGCACACGGGGGAACCATACACACGACGGCGGGGGTGGTTGATTCCCTCCCGTCCCTGTCCTAATTGGACGAGACTGCCCAGCCTTTTACCCACTCTGGAGAGAGTCTCAGGAGAGGATAACCCGAGTACCTCGGAAACGGAGAGGCAAGACTCATCCTGGGAAGGCTCCGTGCAATCCTCCGAGTTACTCACTCCCGCCCGGGCTCTGATAGGGATGGCAGGTGCCCAGACCGACACAGAGACGGAGCTACAGAATCTGGACAAAGAACGGTCTGGTCTGAAGGGGACCGCTGAGAGGTATCGTTTGTTAAAGCAACAGTTAGACATGAAGACAGAAGAGTTAGATATCCTCCAGGCTAAACTCCAACAGAGCTCCTTCCCTAAGCAACAGGAGGAGCTGGAGAGGCTGCGCAGGACCATCGAGGAGTGTGAGGAGACCCTGCGCAGTAGTAAGGAGGTCCAGAAGAAGGCAGAGGAGAAGTACAAGGTGTTGGAGAACAAGATGAAGAATGCGGAGGCAGAGAGAGAGAAGGAACTGAAAGCTGCTCAACAGAAGCTAAACTCTGCTAAAACCAAGGCTGATGCGTTCAGTAAGAAACTCAAGGAGAGACAACAGGAGGCTGAGTCCCTGGTCCTAGAGGTGGAGGAGTTGAAGAGAGAGCAGGCTGGCAAGCACCACGGCAATGCGGACGCCCTCTCCCGGCGTGATGCCTTCTTCGCTGCCTTTACCCCGACGAGGGACGTCGGTCCCGAGGAGGGGGATGTGTGATGTCACGAGAGGCTGTGTCCTGGAGGGACGTTACATCCCCTGAGGTGGCTGCAAACCCAGACAGCTATGGCTCCATCTGCTGGTATGGTCGGGAACTCCACCCCTCTATGGCCAATCTTCCCACGCAGCTGAAACAAATGAGGAGCTGATGAGCTGAAGGTTTGGGAAGTGAAGAGACACAGTCTCCAACCTGGGCTCTCTGGAGGACAAGAGTGCTGCACGTCCACTTCCATGAGGAATATAAGGATTTGGAGATACTTACCTTTGGGAAATACTCACCTTTGGATATATGCACCTGTGGAAATACGGGAGAGACATTTGGAAGGACTTTTTGCTGGGTTGGCCACTAGCTGCAACGTGGACTACAGTAAGGCTGGGGAAAAGTTATCTGAGCGAGTGAGAAGTATGACTTTGGATGTGGAAGAGACATCCCTGAACTGTTAACCCTTAAAGAGCCACAAGAGAACAGAATTTTGTTATATTTTCGTTAATTTCCCAAGACCTATAATAAAATCCTTGTTTTGTTTGAACCTTGTCTCCTTGCACTACTTGAGCAATCCCGCTGAAAGCTGTGTAGCCTCTCGTGACGTCACACTATCCTGATGCCTAGTCACTTTACCCTGCCTCCATGTACAGTGAGGGGAAAAAGTATTTGATCCCCTGCTGATTTTGTACGTTTGCCCACTGACAAAGACATGATCAGTCTATAATATTAATGGTAGGTTTATTTGAACAGTGAGAGACAGAATAACAACAACAAAATCCAGAAAAGCGTATGTCAAAAATGTTATATATTGATTTGCATTTTAATGAGGGAAATAAGTATTTGACCCCTTGTCACGCCCTGACTCAGGGGACTCGTACATGTTGAGTCAGGGTGTGTATATTCCTTGTTGTGCTTTTTCTATGCATGGTATTCTAGTATGTGTATTTCTATGTTGGCCGGTGTGGTTCCCAATCAGAGGCAGCTGTCGCTCGTTGTCTCTGATTGGGGACCATACTTAGGCAGCCTTTTGGCACTGTCTAGTTGTGGGATCTTGTCCCGTGTAAGGTTTGTTGTGTTGTACCCTTGGACTTCACGTTTCGTTTCCTTTGTTGTTTTGTCGTGTGTTTATTGTTAAATAAACATGTACGCATATCACGCTGAGCCTGGTTGAAGACAGCGGAGGTGTATTTAGAGGGTAAATTAGTCAGGATGATATCTATGAGGGTGCCCATGTTTACGGATTTAGGTTGTACATGGTAGGTTCCTTGATCATTTGTGTGAGATTGAGGGCATCTAGTTGAGATTGTAGGACGGCCGGGGTGTTAAGCATATCCCAGTTTAGGTCACCAAGCAGTACGAACTCTGAGGATAGATGGGGGGGCAATCAATTCACATATGGTGTCCAGGGCACAGCTGGGGGCTGACACCACAGCTGTAGCAAGTGGCAACAATGAGAGACTTATTTCTGGAAAGGTGGATTTTTAGAAGTAGAAGCTCAAACTGTTTGGGCACAGACCTGGATATTATGATAGAGCTCTGCAGGTTATCTCTACAGTAGATTGCAACTCTGCCCCCTTTGGCAGTTCTATCTAGATGGAAAATGTTGTAGTTGGGGATGGACATTTCAGAGCTTTTGGTGGCCTTCCTAAGCCAGGATTCTGACACTGCTAGAACATCAGGGTTGGCGGAGTGTACTAACGCAGTGAATAACTCAAACTTAGGGAGGAGGCTTCTGATGTTAACATGCAAGAAACCAAGGCTTTTACGGTTACAGAAGTCAACAAATGATAGCGCCTGGGGAGTAGGAGTTATACTGGGGGCTACAGGGCCTGGGTTAACCTCTACATCACCAGAGGAAAAGAGGAGGAGTAGAATAAGGATACGGCTAAAGGCTTTAAGAACTGGTCTTCTAGTGCGTTGGGTACAGAGAATAAAAGGGGCTGATTTCCGGGCATTGTAGAATATATTCAGGGCATTATGTATAGACAAGGATATGGAAGGATATGAGTACAGTGGAGGTAAACCTAAGCGTTGGGTAACGATGAAAGAGATAGCATCACTGGAGGCACCGATTGAGCCGGTCTCCGCGTGTGTGGGGGGTGGGACAAAGGAGCTATCTGAGGCAAGGTGAGCGGGACTGGGGGCTCTACAGTGAAATTGTATAGTAAGAACTAACCGAAACAGCTATAGGCAAGGCATATTGACATGGGAGAGAGGCATAAAGCAATCACAGGTGTTATTCGAGAGAGCTAAGACAACAAACTGGTAATGGCGACAAAAGTTTGGGCTGAGGCTAATCAGATAAACAGGACAGATAAATAGGATGGGGTACTGTGTAAAGGAACAGTCCAGCAGGCATCAGCTGTGTAGCTGAGTGATCATAAGGTCCAGTGAACAGCAATAGGTGAGTCCGGGAGCAGTTCAGTGGCTGCTACAGCACAGGCGAGTAGGAGGCACGGCTGTTGATTGCGTGTGCTAGCGGGCTGGGGCTAGCAGATGGATCTTCGTGGTCATCGCAACGGGAAGCCTGTTGAAACCACATCAGGCGATTACGTCGGCAGACCAGTCGTGATGGATCGGCGGGGCTCCGTGTCGAAACTAGGAGGTCCCGTCCGGTTGACAGAGAGGCAGATAGCCGGGAGATGGGCCTGGCTCGAGGCTAGCTCAAGGCTAACTGGTGCTAGCTTCGGGACAGTGGTGATTAGCCAACAACAGCATCCATTCGGTTGCAGCTAGCTAGTTGCGATGATCCGGTGTTAAAGGTCCAGTGATTCAGTGATTCCGGCAGAAAATCCGATATGTTCTGGGTCGATAGCGCGCTGTGCGCTGTGCAGACTGGCCTATAATTGTCCAGGCAAGAGCTGGCTGGTAGGCAGTGCAGGCCATGGACAATGGTGAAAACCGCTAACTGTAGCTAATAGCAAGTAGCTAGCAATTAGCTAGATAGCTGGCTAGGTGGCTAGTTTCAGCCGGTTCTAGATAAACATTTATAAGAAATAATAGAATCCGTTCCACATTGGGTGAGGCGGGTTGCAGAAAAGTATATTTAGTTGAAGGATGAAAAGTGAGATTGAGAAATATATACGAAAAAGACTAAAAACAAAAAAAACTGTCTATTTACATGAGCACACTACAGAATACACGACCGCACTGCTACGCCATCTTGGAAACCAGCGGAACCCATCCACCAGTGGAATCCATCCAATTTGAAGGAGGCTAGATGTGCCAAGCTTATAGAGACAAACCCCAAGATACTTGCAGCTGTAATTGCTGCAAAAGGTGGCACGCTCAAGTTTTCTGTTTTTTTTTTTGTCTTATTTCTTGTTTGTTTCAAGTAGTAGGCATGTTGTGTAAATCAAATGATACAAATCCCCCCAAAATCGATTTTAATTCCAGATTGTAAGGCAACAAAATAGGAAAAATGCCAATTGGGGTGAATACTTTCGCAAGCCACTGTATGTGCCCTCTGTTCCCCATTGTCCTTGTCAATTATTGTCCCATGTCCGTTGGTCTCGTGAGTAACGTGTATTGTGCTCTTGTTGTTTACGGGTCTCGTCCCATGTATTGTGTAGAGGTTACACCTCACTCTTTTGTTTGGGTTACATCCCTTTGGTATATATATACGAGTTTGTTTCGGGCTTCGTCCCCATCGTTTTCCATGACATACCTTGTGTTGGGTGGAGTAAATAAAACCCCTGATACGTATTCCTGCGCCTGTCCTCTACTCATTATACAACGTGACAGAATAATCAACCCATAAAAATGGAGACAGCGGGAAAGGCCGAGCTGACGACCATCGTAGAGACAGACCACCATTACGAGGACTGTCTCTCCAGACTTGGCAGCGCCATGGACAGCGGCAACCATCCTGCGGTTGGAGGGGAAAGTGCAGTCCCTCCAGTCTCCAGTACTGGTTGCGGCACCAGCCCCAACACGACCACTACCTGCCTCCGTCCCATCTGAGCCGGTTCGCGGAATACCCCTGTCCCTCCTGGAGCACTTTGACGGCGCGCCAGCGAGATGCAAGGGATTCCTTCTGCAATGTGACCTGTACCTCGCTCGTTACGCCGAGGCTGTCTCCGGGAGAGACAGGGTTGACACAGTCATCTCAGCACTGACCGGAAGGGCCCTGGACTTGGGTGCCGCGGTCTGGGAAACGGGCGGACCCGATGTCGAGTCCTACGAGCGCTTCACCCTCCTCTTCCGCTCGGTGTTTGATCATCTTGTGGACGGCCGAGAGGAGGGTGAGCGTCTACTCCGACTACGCCAGGGATCTAGGACCGCATTGGAGTTCGCCTTGGAGTTCCGGATCATCGCGGCCTCCATCGGATGGAACGAGTCGGCTCTGGTCACCGTTTTCCGCAGCGGACTGCAGGAGGAAGTACAGATGGAGTTAGCCTGTCGTGATGACAACCTGTCACTCGATCAGCTTATCAGCATGGCGATCCGGTTGGACAACCTCCTGAGGTCCCGACAAAGACCTGCGCGGAATCCGGAGACCATGGCTACACCTGCTCCGTGGCCAGAGCCGATGGAGGTGGGCTCTGCACATTTGCCCGAGGCAGAGCATAGGAGGAATCTGGGTTGGTCGCAGGAGTGTCAGGGGAGGTGTCTAGCGCTGTCTGTCAACACCACTACGGTGGAAAGTCCGGACCACGCCACTCAAGTGGATTTACCGGAGGAATACCAGGATCTGGAACGGGTTTTCTCTAAGACCCAGGCTACACGCCTGCCTCCTCATCGCCTCTTGGACTGTGCCATTGACCTGCTGTCTGACGCAGTTCTCCCGAGAGGACACGTCTATCCCCTCTCCTACTTGGAGACCGAGGCCATGGAGACCTACGTACAGGAGAGCAGGGTTTTATCCGTCCCTCTACGTCACCAGCCTCCTCAAGCTTCTTTTTTTGTTAAGAAGAAAAATGGGGGACTGTGCCCCTTTATTGATTATCAAGCACTGAACAAAGCCACCGTTAAGTTCAGTTATCCTTTACCCCTCATCCCAACCATCATCAAACAAATGCACGGAGCGCAGTACTTCATGAAACTGGACTTGAGGAGGGCCTACAATCTGGTGCGCATTCGTGCAGGCGATGAATGGGAACCAGGTGTGCGTAATGAGACAAGACAGTCGGGGTTGGTGGTAATGATCCATGTCAGTGACGACCAGAAAGCCGGTGACATAGACCTCTGGAACTGGTGAACGGTATGAGCAGCAGTACTGGGGGGATCCGTGACAACCAAGACGACATTGAAGGTTTCTGAGTGGCCTAGTTACAGTTTTGACATAAATCGGCTTGAAAATCTACGGCAAGATCTATTGCAAAATCTATGGCTGTCTAGCAATGATCAACAACCAACTTGACAGAGTTTGAATAATTTTTTTAAGAATAATGTGCAACTATTGTACAATCCAGGTGTGCAAAGCCCTTAGAGACTTACCCAGAAAGACTCACAACTGTAATCACTGCCAACGGTGATCCTAACGTATTGACTCAGGGGTGTGAATACTTATGTAAATGAGATATTTCTGTATTTCATTTTCAATAAATTAGCAAACATTTCTAAAAACATGTTTTCACTTTGTCATTATGGGGTGTTGTGTGTAGATGGGTGAGAGCAAAAATAAATGTAATCAATTTTGAATTCAGGCTGTAACACAAAAACACGTGGAATAAGTCAAGGGGTATGAAAACTTTCTGAAGGCACTGTATGTATATAATGGTGTATATAGACAGTATGGATATTATTTGAATAGAAAAATTGTGTATACAGAAGTAGTTATATATGATGACCCTTGACTAGAATACAGTATATACATATAGTTGAATTCGGAAGTTTAGTTACACTTAGGTTGGAGTCATTAAAACTAGTTTCTCAACCACTCCACACGTTTCTTGTTAAAAAACTATCGTTTTGGCAAGGCGGTTAGGACATCTACTTTGTGCATGACACAAGTAATTTTTGCAACAATTGTTTACAGACAGATTATTTCACTTATAATTCACTATATCACAATTCCAGTGGGTCAGAAGTTTACATACACTAAGTTGACTGTGCCTTTAAACAGCTTGGAAAATTCCAGAAAATGATGTCATGGCTTTAGAAGCTTCTGATAGGCTAATTGACATAATTTGAGTCAATTGGAGGTGTACCTGTGGATGTACAGTCGTGGTCAAAAGTTTTGAGAATGACAGAAATGTTAATTTTCACAAAGTTTGCTGCCTCAGTTTTTATGATGGCAATTTGCATATACTCCAGAATGTTATGAAGAGTGATCAGATGAATTGCAATTAATTGCAAAATCCCTTTTTGCCATGAAAATGAACTTAATCCCAAAAAACATTTCCACTGCATTTCAGCCCTGCCACAAAAGGTCCAGCTGACATCATGTCAGTGATTCTCTCGTTAACACAGGTGAGAGTGTTGACGAGGACAAGGCTGGAGATCACTCTGTCATGATGATTTAAGTTAGAATAACAGACTGGAAGCTTTAAAAGGAGGGTGGTGCTTGAAATCATTGTTAACCATGGTTCCCTGCAAGGAAACAAGTGCCGTCATCATTACTTTGCACAAAAAGGGCTTCACAGGCAAGGATATTGCTGCTAGTAAGATTGCACCTAAATCAACCATTTATCAGATCATCAAGAACTTCAAGGAGAGAGGTTCAATTGTTGCGAAGAAGGCTTCAGGGCGCCCAAGAAAGTCCAGCAAGCGCCAGGACCATCTCCTAAAGTTGATTCAGCTTCGGGATCGGGGGACCACCAGTGCAGAGCTTGCTCGGGAATGGCAGCAGGCACAAGTGAGTGCATCTGCACGCACAGTGAGGCAAATACTTTTGGAGGATGGCCTGGTGTCAAGAAGGGCAGCGAGGAAGCCACTTCTCTCCAGGAAAAACATTAGGAACAGACTGATATTGTGCAAAAGGTACAGGGATTGGACTGCTGAGGACTGGGGTAAAGTCATTTTCTCTGATGAATCCCTTTTCCGAATGTTTGGGGCATCCGGAAAAAAGCTTGTCCGGAGAAGACAAGGTGAGCGCTACCATCAGTCCAGTGTCATGCCAACAGTAAAGCATCCTGAGACCATTCATGTGTGGGGTTGCTTGTCAGCCAAGGGAGTGGGCTCACTCACAATTTTGCCTAAGAACACAGCCATGAATAAAGAACGGTACCAACATATCCTCCGAAAGCAACTTCTACCAACCGTCCAAGAACAGTTTGGTGACGACCAATGCCTTTTCCAGCATGATGGAGCACCTTGCCATAAGGCAAAAGTGATAACTAAGTGGCTCGGGGAACAAAACATTGATATTTTGGGTCCATCGCCAGGAAACTCCCCAGACCTTAATCCCATTGAGAACTTTAGGTCAATCCTCAAGAGGTGAGTGGACAAACAAAAACTCACAAATTCTAACTCCAAGCATTGATTATGCAAGAATGGGCTTCAGTCAGGATGTTGCCCAGAAGTTAATTGACACATGCCAGGGCGGATTGCAGAGGTCTTGAAAAAGAAAGGTCAACACTGCAAATATTGACTCTTTGCATAAACTTAATGTAATTGTCAATAAAAGCCTTTGACACTTATGGAATGCTTGTAATTATACTTCAGTGTACCATAGTAACATCTGACAAAAATATCTAAAAACACTGAAGCAGCAAACTTTGTGAAGACCAATACTTGTGTCATTCTCAAAACTTTTGACCACGACTGTATTTCAAGGCCTACCTTCAAACTCAGCGCCTCTTTGCTTGACATTATGGGAAAATCAAATAAATCAGCCAAGACCTCAGAAAAGCAATTGTAGACCTCCACAAGTCTGGTTCATTCCAAACACCTGAAGGTACCACATTCATCTGTACAAACATTAGTACGCAAGTATAAACACCACGGGACCACGCAGCCATCATACCGCTCAGGAAGTTCTGTCTCCTAGAGATTAACGTACTTTGGTGCGAAAAGTACAAATCGATCCCAGAACAACAGCAAAGGACCTTGTGAAAATGCTGGAGGAAACAGGTACAAAAGTATCTATTTATCCACAGTAAAACGAGTCCCATATCGACATAACCTGAAAGGCCGCTCAGCAAGGAAGAAGCCACTGTTCCAAAACCGCCATAAAAAAAGCCACACTTCGGTTTGCAACTGCACATAGGGACAAAGATATTTTTTGGAGAAATGTCCTCTGGTCTGATGAAACAAAAATATAACTGTTTGGCCATAATGACCATTGTTATGTTTGGAAGGAAAAGGGGGTGCTTGTAAGCTGAAGAACACCATCCCAACCGTGAAGCACGGGGGTGGCAGCATCATGCTGTGTGTGTGCTTTGCTGCAGGGGGGACTGGTGCACTTCACAAAATAAATGGCATCATGAGGAAGGAAAATGATGTGGATATATTGAAGCAACATCTCAAGACATCAGTCAGGAAGTTAAAGCTTGGTCGCAAATGGGTCTTCCAAATGGACAATGACCCCAAGCATACTTCCAAAGTTGTGGCAAAATGGCTTAAGGACAACAAAGTCAAGGTATTGGAGTGGCCATCACAAAGCCCTGACCTCAACCTATAGAACATTTGTGGGCAGAACTGAAAAAGCGTGTGCGAGCAAGGAGGCCTACAAACCTGACTCAGTTACACCAGCTCTGTCAGGAGGAATGGGCCAAAATTCACCCAACTTATTGTGGGAAGCTTGTGGAAGGCTACCCAAAACGTTTGACCCAAGTTAAACAATGTAAAGGCAATGCTACCAAATAGCAATTGAGTGTATGTAAACTTCTGACCCACTGGGAATGTGATAAAATTAATAAAAGCTGAAATAATTCATTCTCTCTACTATTATTCTGACATTTCACATTCTTCAAATAATGTGGTGATCCTAACTGACCTAAAACAGGAAATGTTTACTAGGATTAAATGTCAGGAATTGTGAAAAACTGAGTTTAAATGTATTTGGCTAAGGTGTATGTAAATTTCCGACTTCAACTGTATGAAGTGGGTAAAACAGTATGTAAACAATTTTTAAGTGACCAGTGTTCAATGACTATGTACATAGGGCAGCAGTCTCTAAGGTGCAGGGTAGAGTACCGGCTAGTAACAGGGACTAAGTTCAGGGAAGGTTATTGGGCAGAGGCCAGCTAGTGGTGACTATTTAACAGTCTGATGGCCTGGAGATAGAAGCTGTATTTTAGTCTTTCGGTCCCAGCTTTGACGCACCTGTACTGTCTCCGCCTTCTAGATGATAGCATGGTGAACAGGCCATGGCTCGGGTGGCTGAGGTCCCTGATGATCTTCTTGGCCTTTCTGTGACACCGGGTGCTGTAGATGTCCTGGAGGGCAGGCAGTGTGCCCCCGGTGATGTGTTGGTCTGCACCCCCCTGCGAATTGTGCAATTGCCGTACCAGGCGATGATACAACCCCACAGGATGTACTCAATGGTGCTTCTGCAGAAGTTTGTGGCCAAGACAAACTTCTTCAGCCTCCTGAGGTTGAAGAGGCACTGTTGCACGTGGCCACGCAGTCATGGGTTAACAGGGATTACAGGAAGGGGCTGAGCATGCACCCTTGTGGGTTCCCTGTGTTGAAGATCAGCGAGGCGGAGGTGTTGTTACCTACCTTCACCACCTGGGGTCGGCCCGCCAGGAAGTCCAGGACCCTGTTGCACAGGGCGTCATAGGTAGGTATTCCCCTTGTCCAGATGGTATAGCGCAGTGTGCAGTGCGATAGATCTGCAGGGACAGTATGCATATTGTAGTGGGTCTAGGGTGTCGGGTAAGGTGGAGGTGATATGATCCTTAACTAGCTTCTCAAAGTACTTCATGATGCCAGAAGTGAGTGCTACGGGGCGATAGTCATTTAGTTCAGTTACCTTCACTTTCTTGGCTACAGGAATAATGTTGGACATATTGAAGCAAGTGGGGACAACAGACTGGGTTAGGGAGAGATTGAATATGTCCATAAACATTCCAGCCAGGTCTGCGCATGCTCTGAAGACACGTCTTGGGATGCTATAGGCCGGCAGCCTTGCGAGGGTTAACGTGCTTAAATGTCTTACTCACGTCGGCCACGGAGAACGAGTGCTCACAGTCCTCGGCGGCACAATATTTTCCCCGAAGCGAGCGAAGAAGGTGTTTAGCTTGTCCGGGAGCAAGGTGTCGGTGTCCGCAATGTGGATGGCTTTCCCTTTATAATCTGTGATTTTCTGGAGTCCCTGCCACATGAGTCTTGTGTCTGAGCCATTGAATCTATCCACGTTTTGGTTTGGATAAGTTCTAATTTTCACAGTGGGAACAACATCCTCTATGCACTTCCTTATAAACTCAGTCACCGAGTCAGTGTTTATGTCAATACTATTCTCAGAGGCAACCCAAAACATATCCCAGTCCTGTCATCAAGACAATCTTGAAGCATGGATTCGAATTGGTCAGACCAACATTGAACAGTCCTTACCACAGGTACTTCCTGTTTAAGTTTCTGCCTATAGGAGGGGAGGAGCAAAATGGAGGCGTGATCTGATTTGCTGAAGGGAGGGCGAGGGAGGGCCTTGTAGCCGTCCCAGAAGGGGGAATAGCAATGGTCAAGAGTGGTCGATGAGCAAATGGCACAGGAAATGTGTTTTCCTCAGATTTCCTTTATTAAAGTTCCCAGCTACAATAAATGCAGCCTCAGGATATGCGTCCTGTGTAGTTCCATGAGAACTGAGTTTAGGGGGGGAATATACACGGCTGTGACAATGACCAAAGATAATTATCTCGGGGGGTAACGGTGAGGTATTCCAGATCGGGAGAACAAAAGTACTTGAGTTCTTGTATGTTACCACAATCACACGAAGAGTAGTTAATCATGAAACATACACCTCCACCTGTCTCTCTGGAAGGAGATTCTCGCCCTGAGCTCATCTACTTTATTTTTCCAGGTACTGAATGTTAGCGAGTGATATACTCGGAAGCGGTGGATGGTATGCACGCATCTTGAGTCTGACTAAAAGCCCACTCCTTATTCCTCTTCTCCGGCGATGGCGGGATTAATGGAATTGCCTCGGGAAGTTGTAACAAAGGATCCAATTCAGGGATGTTGAATTTCTGGTCAAAATGCTGGTAAGTGACCGCCAATCTAATATCAAAAGTACTTTTTGGCTGTAGGTAATAATGCAATAAACGTTCTAAGCAAATAATGTGAGAAATAACACCCACAAAAAATACTGCAAAGTTGGCTAGGAGCTAGAAACAGGGCAACCATGTCATTCGGTGCCATTTAGTTCAATCCAAAGAATCAGTAATGATAGAAGGATCGTGTCAGATGGAAACATTCTGCAGGTAACATGTGATGTGAAATGTTTTTGAGACTTCGGTTGAACTTGATCTCCTTTCACACAGACACAGAGGTGAATATGGAATCGCTTGTGAAATGTTGATGAGGTATGTTGGATTCCAAATTTACTCCTAGCCTCTACCCCCTAAGCAGCACTCTAGGTCTGAAATTATTGGATTTGAAAACAATATGGTGCAATTGGGTGAAATTTCCACCAAGCCAATCAGAAAGCAACACACTGGGCAAACACTGGTTGAATCAACGTAGTTTCCACGTCATTTTAATTAAATTACGTTGAACCAACGTCAAATAGACTTTGAATTGACGTCTGTGCCCAGTAGGAAGATGAAGTTATTGTCATTATGCTTAGACCCATCCCAATCCAGTGACGACTATCGGTCTCAGTATTTAGCCCTAGATGGAGATTACCATCTATCAATAATCATTTTAATCTTCATGTTTTTTCTGAACTAGTACTTCCCAAATTACTTCCGGTGATCTGGTACATAATGCTGTGAGCCTTTCTCCTGCCCTTCAAACTCCAAACATTGACATGACATGCGCTAACGGACGCCGAAAGGCAGGCAGAGAGCTTTGCTGCCTTTCATGTGTCAATATGTCCCATTCATTTTCATTGCGCTCAAATAATAAATGCATTGGCGTGAAAAAAGTAATGGGATAGTCAGGAAGATAAGCAGAGCTCTCTCCTGCCAATGGATGTCACACGTCATCTGCCGCCTTTTGGCGGTTACGTTTGTTTTACTGCTAGCTAAAGTAAGCTGATCAGGATTACTTGTTTTCAAATGTTGGCTTTTCTAGCAAAACATAGGGTGATAAGGGATGGGAGACCAACACCTGAGCTTAGGGACCTACATCAAAGGAAGGGACAGAAAATAACATGATAATTTCAATCTGACTGGTATCAATGGAAAGACTGGCTCTGTGGCTGTGCTGCTAGCAGCCGACTCTACTGCTTACCCTGCCTGCTATTCTCCACCAGCGACAGCGTGTGGACAAGAGCCAGTTACTACAACTTTTCTCACATCCAAAGCCAGATAGCTCTTAAGACATTTGGCAGCTCACAGATAGATCTGGCATTAAATTAACATCGGAGATTGAACATCAGTATACACAATGCAAAGGTAAAAGAGAACCGTGAGATTCTGAAAGACCTAGCTAATTAATGCTACATCATGCTACCTAGGTAAACAGGAGTTGGCATTTCGTGG
This sequence comes from Coregonus clupeaformis, assembly GCF_020615455.1. Taxonomy (NCBI): domain Eukaryota; kingdom Metazoa; phylum Chordata; class Actinopteri; order Salmoniformes; family Salmonidae; genus Coregonus; species Coregonus clupeaformis. Next base: position 37,859,739 of record NC_059199.1, read on the forward strand.
CAATACATTTACATTTACATTTATGTCATTTAGCAGACGCTCTTATCCAGAGCGACTTACAAATAGGTGCATTCACCCTATAGCCAGTGGGATAACCACTTTACAATATCTTTTTTTTTTTTTTTTTTTTTTAGGGGGGTAGAAGGATTACTTTATCCTATCCCAGGTATTCCTTAAAGAGGTGGGGTTTCAAATGTCTCCGGAAGGTGGTGAGTGACTCCGCTGTCCTGGCGTCGTGAGGGAGCTTGTTCCACCATTGGGGTGCCAGAGCAGCGAACAGTTTTGACTGGGCTGAGCGGGAACTATGCTTCCGCAGAGGAAGGGGAGCCAGCAGGCCAGAGGTGGATGAACGCAATGCCCTCGTTTGGGTGTAGGGACTGATCAGAGCCTGAAGGTACAGAGGTGCCGATCCCCTCACAGCTCCATAGTGTGCGGAGGAGCGGGGTGACGTGAGAGAACTTGGGAAGGTTGAACACCAGACGGGCTGCGGCATTCTGGATGAGTTGTAGGGGTTTAATGGCACAGGCAGGGAGCCCAGCCAACAGCGAGTTGCAGTAATCCAGACGGGAGATGACAAGTGCCTGGATTAGGACCTGTGCCGCTTCCTGTGTAAGGCAGGGTCGTACTCTCCGAACGTTGTAGAGCATGAACCTGCAGGATCGGGTCACCGCCTTGATGTTAGCGGAGAACGACAGGGTGTTGTCCAGGGTCACGCCAAGGCTCTTCGCACTCTGGGAGGAGGACACAACGGAGTTGTCAACCGTGATGGCGAGATCATGGAACGGGCAGTCCTTCCCCGGGAGGAAGAGCAGCTCCGTCTTGCCAAGGTTCAGCTTGAGGTGGTGATCCGTCATCCATACTGATATGTCTGCCAGACATGCAGAGATGCGATTCGCCACCTGGTTATCAGAAGGGGGAAAGGAGAAGATTAGTTGTGTATCGTCAGCGTAGCAATGATAGGAGAGGCCATGTGAGGATATGACAGAGCCAAGTGACTTGGTGTATAGGGAGAATAGGAGAGGGCCTAGAACTGAGCCCTGGGGGACACCAGTGGTGAGAGCACGTGGTGCGGAGACAGCAGACAGGTCTAGAAGGACAAGAGCAGAGGAGAGAGAGTTAGCTTTAGCAGTGCGGAGAGCCTCCGTGACACAGAGAAGAGCAGTCTCAGTTGAATGACCAGTCCTGAAACCTGACTGGTTTGGATCAAGAAGGTCATTCTGAGAGAGATAGCAAGAGAGTTGGCTAAAGACGGCACGCTCAATAGTTTTGGAAAGAAAAGAAAGAAGGGATACTGGTCTGTAGTTGTTGACATCAGTGGGATCGAGTGTTGGTTTTTTGAGAAGGGGTGCAACTCTCGCTCTCTTGAAGACGGAAGGGACATAGCCAGCGGTCAAGGATGAGTTGATCAGCGAGGTGAGGTAGGGGAGAAGGTCACCGGAGATGGTCTGGAGAAGAGAGGAGGGGATGGGGTCAAGCGGGCAGGTTGTTGGGCGGCCTGCAGTCACAAGTCGCAAGATTTTATCTGGAGAGAGAGGGGAGAAAGAAGTCAAAGCATAGGGTAGGGCAGTGTGAGCAGGACCAGCAGTGTCATTAGACTTAACAAACGAGGATCGGATGTCGTCAACCTTCTTTTCAAAGTGGAAAGTGGCCTTAGCAGCAGAAACAGATGAAGAAAATGTAGAGAGGAGGGAGTGAAAAGATGCCAGGTCGGCAGGGAGTTTAGTTTTCTTCCATTTCCGCTCCGCTGCCCGGAGCTCTGTTCTGTGAGCTCGCAATGAGTCATCAAGCCACGGAGCTGGAGGGGAGGACCGAGCCGGCCGGGAGGATAGGGGACACAGAGAGTCAAAGGATGCAGAAAGGGAGGAGAGGAGGGTTGAGGAGGCAGAATCAGGAGATTGGAGGGAGAAGGATTGAGCAGAGGGAAGAGATGATAGGATGGAAGAGGAGAGAGTAGTGGGAGAGAGAGCGAAGGTTGCGGCGGCGCATTACCATCTGTGTAGGGGCAGAGTGAGTAGTGTTGGAGGAGAGCGAGAGAGAAAAGGATACAAAGTAGTGGTCGGAGACATGGAGGGGAGTTGCAGTGAGATTAGTAGAAGAGCAGCATCTAGTAAAGATGAGGTCAAGCGTATTGCCTGCCTTGTGAGTAGGGGGGACGGTGAGAGGGTGAGGTCAAAAGAGGAGAGGAGTGGAAAGAAGGAGGCAGAGAGAAATGAGTCAAATGTAGACGTAGGGAGGTTGAAATCCCCCCAAAACTGTGAGGGGTGAGCCATCCTCAGGAAAGGAACTCATCAAGGCGTCAAGCTCATTGATGAACTCTCCAAGGGAACCTGGAGGGCGATAGATGACAAGGATATTAAGCTTAAATGGGCTAGTGACTGTGACAGCATGGAATTCAAATGAGGAGATAGACAGATGGGTTAGGGGAAAAATTGAGAATGTCCACTTGGGAGAGATGAGGATTCCTGTGCCACCACCCCTCTGACCAGATGCTCTCGGGGTATGCGAGAACACATGGTCAGACGAGGAGAGAGCAGTAGGAGTAGCAGTGTTTTCAGTGGTAATCCATGTTTCCGTCAGCGCCAGGAAGTCGAGGGACTGGAGGGTAGCATAGGCTGGGATGAAGTCAGCCTTGTTGGCAGCAGAACGGCAGTTCCAGAGGCTGCCTGAGACCTGGAACTCCAGGTGTGGGGTGCGTGCAGGGACCACCAGGTTAGAGAGGCAGCAGCCACGCGGTGTGAGGCGTTTGTGTAGCCTGTGCGGAGAGGAGAGAACAGGGATAGGCAGAGGCATAGTTGACAGGCTGTAGCAAATGGCTACAATAATGCAGAGGAGATCGGAATGAAATGAACTAAACATCTGGGAAAGGAGAGAGTAAAAACCAAAACTCCCAAATATAACTCTCCCAACTTCACCCCAGAAACTATAATTGTTTCACTGAACCACCCGAATACAACTCTCCCAACTTCCACTTTAGAAATTAGAATTGTTGTGAACTACAGCGGTTCAATGTTTCAAGGAATAGACTCAACTTACTTTATTCAGCTAGCTAACTATGACGCTATAGCTAACTAGCATGCTAGCATCCAATAACACACAGTTTAGCACCAATACTTGGTTACAACAAACTACCAATAGTGTGTTAACACACTAAACAGATAATTCGTGTCCGTGTCTAGTTCCTTTCATAACGCAGCAATAATTAAACGTTGGCTAGCTAGCACAAATATATTGTATTTAGCTGCTACAGTACAGCTAGCTGGTCGTGTTGGCTAGCTAGCAATGGCTGCTGTGTTGACTTTGTTTGAAAAACGGCGGCGCTGCGAACAAATGTAGCTGGCTAAAAAGATATTGTATTTAGTTGCTACCGTTGCTAATAGCTACTCGCCAGCTAGTCCAGGAGGTGAGTTAGCTAGCTAGCTATCTAGCTTCGTGCTACACCCGGCACCGCCGAATACAATGCTAACCTACAATAACTACCCACAACAGCCCACGATGCCTACCTATAATACCTAATAATATACAGCCCACGATGCCTACCTATAATACCTAACTACAATCTAAATACATAGTTTAAGCCTTACTCGACAAAGCCCAAGCTATGTATTAGGCCAAACTTACCCGACGCCAGCTGTCTGGGTGGCAGACAAGAAGACATCGGTCTTCTGCAATCAGTAGCTGTAATTAAGTACAGTAGCTACTAACTACCTAACGTTAATGCCTCGGATAATGAGGTTAGAAAAACAGCTGAATGGTAGGTAGCTAGCTGGCTTAATTACAGGTACTCTTAAGCGTGAAATAACATTGGAAACAACTATCCACAGTTGCTAAAAGTTACCAGTAGCTACCCGCTAGCTAGCTAGCTTTGTTGGTCCAGGTAGTGGGTTAGCTAGCCTCGTGCTTCGCCGGGCTCCGCCGAATACAATACTTACCTACAATAATTACCTACAATAACCTACAATAACTCCCTAAGTAAACTACCTACAATACCTAACTACAATACCTACCTACAATCTAAATACATGGTTTAAGCTTTACTCAACACCATATAAGAAGCCAAGCTTACCTCCTGCTAGAGAAAACACAACCTCTCCCGACCAATGATGAGAATGCCAGTTCATCAAACAGGCCCAAGGGCAACTATGTGGAACTATCACATGCCTTTGCTGAAAAAAATGAACACCTAGCAACCCATTTAGAGACCGCCAACGTCTTTGCTTTTTGCTCATGACCTATGGACAATTAATCTGTCACGCTCTTCCGTGTTCTGCAGAACAAATTGATGGACATGGATTTCTACCTTACCCGTATCAGCGACACAATGAAAGCACTGGAACAGCTGCAACAAGACTTTGATCGTTTCTATGAGCGATTCGAGCAGAAATGCAATGAACTGGGCCTGGCAGAAAGCAAAACTCATAGTAAACAGCCGATCAGAGTAGGGAGGGGGTGAATCTACAATAACATACTGGACAATATCAATGTTTAGATGAGAGCCAGGTTTGACCAATTTGGTGAACTTAATTTCCTTGGCTTAGTGGACTGCAAAAAATTTGAAACACTGTCACTAAAGTTCGACACCAGCGAATGAGAGCCTGTCAAAATATGCCGAGTACTTTGATTTCGTTAGACTTAAGCCTGATCTTGTCAGACTGTATAGTTCACAAACGGTACGAGACGAGTTACCTGGACAGCTCCTCAGCTTTTTGTTCCTGCATGACCTGACACAGACTGTCCCCGAGGCGACAAAGTTACTGCAGCTGTTCCTCACTATACCAGCCACAACAGCATCCGTTGAGAGGTCATTTTCTGCACTGAAACAGAGATAACTGCACATCGCTGATCCAACCATCTCTGATCTACTGTACCACAGGTGTGCATACAGGTTAAATGTGGATTTGGTATTCAGCAGTAGTTCCTACCCTCAAGCTGATCATTGGAAACCAATGTAAAAAATTAACAAAGCAAAGTCATGCTCGCACATGTTGAGTAGTGACGGTCTTCATTCCAAATGGCACCCTATTCCCTACATACTGTAGTGCACTATTTTTTACCAGAGCCCAATGCACCCTAATGCACTATATAGGGAATGGGGTGCCATTTGAAACGCAACCACATTCAACGGCTGTAGTAGCCTAGCCCACAGTAGGGTCTGATCATAAGAGAATGGAGGATGTTCCCTGAAAACACAATTGGGTCGTTAGGACGTCCCCGGAATGTCACGAAATGGTCATCTAAAGTCATCAGGATGTTGTGTCATGGTCCGGTGGAGGTTTTGTTTAGTTCCCGGTTTGTTCCGGGGATATCCCAAGGCCGATTTTAGGACATTCTTAGGACGTTATGTCATGGTCTAGTTCCTGGTTTGTTCTAGGGATGTCCTCAAGGATGTTTATAGGATGTTCTTGGAACGTTTTGTCATGGTCCTGTCATGCCAGATGATGTCCCCCAGCCAATAAGTGTCCCCCCTGCGTCACAATGGGATTCGATAAACTATTAGCGTCCGTTGCTATATCAATGGTGTGATGACCTAATGATTCGAATTTTGGAGATCATTACAGCCTAAATGACGTTATTTTCAATTTCGCTGTTTAAATGAGTTTTGTTTAGCTAATAAGATGAAAACATTACTTCAAACTACTTTTTGGTAACTTGTTAACATTACAACAACATGAAATCCATGTCTTAAATGGTGCTACGTTTCGGAAATAGCAAAGAAGAGGTGTAATCTGCTTTACAAATTAATGTTACTTACCTTACAGACCACAAAGTCAGTGGAGGTGGGTGCTGTGTTTAGTGGGAGGTTCTGCCTGTCGCTTGTTCTCAACAGGCAGCTTGTCTCTGGAAGGGGGACTTAAAAAGGGAGACTGCAAAGTCCAGGCACTGCTGCTCTCTTTGTTCTGAGTGTTTGCAGTGCTAGTGTTTTGAGTTAATCTGTGTATCTCACATATTATGTGCCCAGTACGATAGAGTGAGAAAACTTTCTTAGCAGATAATGACAACATGACAATAACAATAGTTGTAGATGAAGTACTGAAACGTTGGAGGGTGGTTGGTAATGGAGGACATCAGGTGGATCCACGTCTGGGTCTGGAGAACAGGAGCAGAGTTAAAGGGAACAGGGTAGGAGACCGAGACGTAAACAAGCAAACACACAGGTTACACTTTAATGTGAGAACATTTGATGGATTAGTGCAGTGTTATAAATGGGAGATATGTACTTTTCAACCGTTTTGGAAGGTATAGCCTACCTCAAGCTGGTCCCCCTCCATCTCAGAGTGTTAGAGAAAAGATTACTTTATTCTTACCTGTATCTGTGTCATACAGTATGCAGATGTTCATATTTGTAAGGATACTGACACACAAACACACACACACACATTCTATAATATTGAACTCTGCTGTGGTCAAATAAAGCAATCATTACAAAACAATTTATCAGAGCAAAATTTGAATTGTGACACTTACCGATCATGTGCCATGGTGAAACAACTTTGATGGGCTTCAACTCCGGCGCCACAGTCTTCACCCTCTCAAACTTCTGGCAGGTTAGACAAAGTACTGACCTTTAAGTGACAAATTGAAACATTGTGTGCTCTCTGATATGACATTCATTGAAATCATAATAATTTCTGATATAATAGAATGTGATTGATAAGCAAAAGGTTATTTCACTTGCCCAGCTGTTCACCTCCTTGACAATTCCACGCGAGAAGAAGCGTAGGTTGATTTTGGCACTCATGCGCTTCCCTCCGAAATGGCCAGCATGCATCTCGGTCTGCACAGCCTCCTTCTCCTTCTTAGTAAAAATCCTCCTCCTGTGTGGCTGGCCATCCTTCCCCCGTAGGTACATGTGATTGCCTAACAAGTTGGAAGAGAAGAGTTGTTGAAATACTAAAGTCTAAGTCAATTTTCTCTCTCTCTCTCTCTCTCTCTCTCTCCTCTCTCTCTCTCTCTCTCTCTCTCTCTCTCTCTCTCTCTCTCTCTCTCTCTCTCTCTCTCTCTCTCCAGTTATCTAATAAAAATTAACTGCTTAACGTTACCCTGAATTGTGAATTTCTCTGCTCCCTACGAATGTTGCGCCTCTTGTCGAGATCAGTGGTGCCTTCACAGTACTTCGCCTGGTTTGAAAGATAAAGTAAAATCTGCTCGAGGGATGTCATTAAAGTGCAAGCTACATATAAACAGAAAGCTACAATAACAGTTAGCTAACTAGCTAACTTTAGCTAAATAAAAACTGTCTGGCTAGTTAGCTGGCTAGATGACTAGGCAGGCTGAGGTAAACAAGTACAGAAGCTAGCAATGTCAATCTAAAAACATCTTAAATTATTTATTCCTATTTAACAATATTTTCTAATATAAAGACAAATATATGGCAAAGAAAGAATGTTTTCTTCCCAGTCTTTTCAGTCCTCTGAAGCAGTAGGAAGTCAGCCGGTAGTCACCGTCAAAAACACCGTCCTTGGAGAGCAATTCTGAGGTAATAATTTTGCACGGACTGAGCGAACGCTTATTAGGCAAAATAGAACTAGAACTGCCCGCGTCCTCCATCCTACGCGACCGGTACAAGGTAAAATAGAGCCAAGCAACCAGCATAGCAATGAACGCTTTGGTTCATTATGTATGCCGGTCAGAATTTTGCAAGTTCTAGCAACAGCCCTATTAACAGAAGCTAGAACTCATTGAATCCCATTGTGATGCAGGGGAGGACACCTTTTAATAGGGGGACACTATTTGGCATGACAGTCCCCTGGATGTTTTTGTCTAGTTCCCGGCTTGTTCCAGGAAAGTCATCTGAAGGTCACAAAGAAACGTTCTCCTAGGGCAATTTGTACCCTTGTTTCATTACACATCACTCAACTTGTACTGCACTGACACAAATGACTGATGATTGGTTTGAAATAATTTGATAATAAGAAGATTGTGGGAGCTGTACTGTTAGATTTCAGTGCAGCCATTGATATTATTTACCATAACCTGTTGATGAGAAAATGTATGTGTTATAGCTTTTCGACCTCTGCCATATCGTGGATTCAGAGCTATCGATCTAATAGAACTCAAAGGGTTTTCTTTAATGGAAGCTTCTCTAATGTCATACATGTAAAGTGTGGTGTACCGCAGCGCAGCTCTCTAGGCCCTCTACTCTTTTCTATTTTTACCAATGACCTGCCACTGTATTAGATTAATTTGGATTTTAAGAATAATGACTAAAGGATTTCACCCCAAATACAGTATAAATGTGTGAACGGTGTTAAGAGTTATAATGTAGTGGCAACCCACTAACAGAGGGGGGCGGGACTAAACATTCCAGGGTGAAGGAGACTGCGGAAACTGTTTAAAAAAGCCTCCTAAAGGTGGGCGGAGCAAAGTGCCTTTGTGTGTCAAGGGGTATAAAACAGTATGTATGGGTTTTTGGCACCAGAGCTCTCCATTAATAAAAATACAGACCATTCTTGCTGGTTGTGGACCTTGAATCATTTATGATTAAAACCAGAGCCTTACAACCCCTGGTAACGATTCAAGCTTAGGTTGAATTAGAGATAGATGGTTGTCCGATCCCTTTCATGAAACTGGAGTAAAAAAAAAACTCTGGGTTACGGGTTAGATAATTTAAATGGTTAATTACAAAAGCAGATCATAACATTGGCTCGAGAGTCGCACCTAATAATAAGTCCCGGGAAAATAATTCTGGATTGAATTATTACTAAACGGGGGGATTTCTTATTTTTCCACCATGGGAAATAAATATTCTAAAGAGGTCCGAGAATTAACGGGGGATGAAAGATATATGTTAGGAAGAGATCGAAGAAATATGTTTTATGGATCCATTTGGGAGAAGAGGTATGGATTTATTGGGCATCTCGATGTGGAGAAGTTAGAAGTTATGATTAAGCAGATGCATGTAAACTGTGGAACGGATTTGAAGAAATAGAGAGGGGAGGGGGTAGAGACAGCGAGGGTATGGCTTTTAGAAGCGCGAAGGAGAGAGGAAGTGCTTTAACTGTAACAAAGAGGAATATTTGGCAAGGGAGTGTAAGGCCCCGTGTAAATACTGTAACAGAACAGGTCATAACCATCGTGACTGCAGGAGTAAAGGAAAGGGCAGTGTCGGAGATAGGACAGTCTATTTTTTGGTTCCACGGGTAAAATGTTTGAAGAAATTATTCGTGTCGATTAAGAATTGGCTAAAAACACCACGAAGCGATTATTTGAGAGGTACCTATACATTTCCAACGATATATACGTATGAACTTTCTCACCCAAACGTAGACGTACGTCATGAGTGAGAAAGTAGAGAATATTTACATTTGCATTTTTGGTCATTTGGCAGACGCTCTGGTCCGGAGCGACTTGCAGGAGCAGTTGGGGTTGGGTGCCTTGCTCGGGGGCACATCGGCAGATTTTTTGCCTGGTCGGCTCGGGGATTGGAGCCGGCGACCTCTCGGTTGCTGACACAGTGCTCTTGGTTACTGGGCTACCAGCCGGCCGATATGAGTTTAAGGTTGTGCCGTTGTTTGATTAGGTGATAAGGTTATGTGATAAGGTTTAATGGGTAATCGGACCATAACTAAAGTGCTTATAGAAGTAATGTATAAATAGTAGAGAGCCATAGTAATTTCCTCTTAATCTTAAATAAACATGCCCCATTCAAAAAATACAGAACTAAGAACCGATATAGCCCCTGGTTCTCCTCAGACTTGACTGCCCTTGACCAGCACAAAAACATCCTGTGGCGTACAGCATTAGCATCAAATAGCACCCGTGATATGCAACTTTTCAGGGAAGTTAGGAACCAATATACACAAGCAGTCAGGAAAGCAAAGGCTAACTTTTTCAAACAGAAATTTGCATCCTGTAGCACTAACTCCAAAAAGTTTTGGGACACTGTAAAGTCCATGGAGAATAAGAGCACTTCCTCCCAGCTGCCCACTGCACTGAGGCTAGGAAACACTATCACCACCGATAAATCTACAATAATCGAGAATTTCAACAAGCATTTTGCTACAGCTGGCCATGCTTTCCATCTGGCTACCACTAACCCGGCCACCAACTCTGCACCCTCTGCTGCAACTTGCCCATGCCCCCGCTTCTCCTTCACACAAATTCAGACAGCTGATGTTTTGAAAGCGCTGCAAAATCTGGACCCCTACAAATCAGCTGGGCTAGACAATCTGGACCCTTTCTTTCTAAAACTAGCCACCGAAATTGTCGCAACCCCTATTACTAGTCTGTTCAACCTCTCTTTCATAACGTCTGAGATCCCCAGAGATTGGAAAGCTGCCGCGGTCATCCCCCTCTTCAAAGGGGGTGACACTCTAGATCCAAACTGCTACAGACCTATATCCATCCTGCCCTGCCTTTCGAAAGTATTCGAAAGCCAAGTTAACAAACAGATCATCGACCATTTCGAATACCACCGTACCTTCTTCGCTATGCAATCCGGTTTCCGATCTGGTCACGGGTGCACTTCAGCCACGGTCAAGGTCCTAAACGATATTATAACCGCGATTGATAATAGACAGTACTGTGCAGCCGTCTTCATCGACCTGGCCAAGGCTTTCGACTCTGTCAACCACCGCATTCTTATTGGCAGACTAAATAGCCTTGGTTTCTCAAATGACTGCCTCGCCTGGTTCACCAACTACTTCTCAGATAGAGTTCAGTGTGTCAAATCGGAGGGCCTGTTGTCTGGACCTATGGCAGTCTCTATGGGGGTGCCACAGGGTTCAATTCTTGGGCCGACACTTTTCTCCGTGTATATCAATGATGTCGCTCTTGCTGCTGGTGACTCTCAGATCCACCTCTACGCAGACGACACCATTTTGTATACATCTGGCCCTTCATTGGACACTGTGTTAACAAACCTCCAAACGAGCTTCAATGCCATACAACAATCCTTCAGTAGCCTCCAACTGCTCTTAAACACTAGTAAAACTAAATGCATGCTTTTCAATCAAACGCTGCTGGCACCCGCCCACCCGACTAGAATCACCACTCTCGACGGGTCTGACCTAGAGTATGTGGACAACTACAAATACCTAGGTGTCTGGTTAGACTGTAAACTCAACTTCCAGACTCACATAAAGAATCTCCAATCCAAAGTTAAATCTAGAATCGGCTTCCTATTTCGCAACAAAGCCTCCCTTCACTCATGCTGCCAAACATGCCCTCGTAAAACTGACTATCCTACCGATCCTTGACTTCGGCGATGTCATTTACAAAATAGCCTCCAACACTCTACTCAGCAAATTGGATGTAGTCTATCACAGTGCCATCCGTTTTGTCTCCAAAGCCCCATACACTACCCAACACTGTGACCTGTACGCTCTTGTTGGCTGGTCCTCACTACATGTTCGTCGTCAAACCCACTGGCTCCAGGCCATCTATAAATCACTGCTAGGCAAATCCCCGCCTTATCTTAGCTCATTGGTCACCATAGCAGCACCCACCCGTAGTTTGCGCTCCAGCAGGTATATCTCACTGGTCATTCCCAAAGCCAACACCTCCTTTGGCCGCCATTCCTTCCAGTTCTCTGCTGCCAATGACTGGAACGAATTGCAAAAATCTCTGAAGCTGGAGACTCTTATCTCCCTCAATAACTTTAAGCATCAGTTGTCAGAGCACCTTACCGATCACTGCACCTGTACACAGCCCATCTGAAATTAGCTCACCCAACTACCTCATCCCTATATTGTTATTTATTTTGCTCTTTTGCACCCCAGTATCTCTATTTGCACATAATCTCTTGCACATCTAGCATTCCAGTGTTAATACTATTGTAATTATTCTGCACTATAGCCTATTTATTGCCTTACCTCCATAACTTGCTACATTTGCACACACTGTATATATATTTTCTGTTGTATTTCTGACTTTATGTTTTTTACCCCATATGTAACTCTGTGTTGTTTTTATTGCACTACTTTGCTTTATCTTGGCCAGGTCGCAGTTGTAAATGAGAACCTGTTCTCAACTGGCTTACCTGGTTAAATAAAGGTGAAAAAAAAAAAAATTGAACTATTATGTTTTGTTGGGCATTTGAATGGCATAAGGTGAAATCTGTGGGTATGAGGGAATTCAACGGCTGGTATGAATGGTAACCGGATACTACTTAGTATTTGGTTGGTTAATGCTGAATGGAAGATTTGAAGCGTGGTTGGGGGTTAAATAGGAAGACTCACTTATTCAATAGGGAATGGGTGTAGGGAGAGAGTTTTTACATGTATTAAAAGTTGCATTAGATAGCTTTAGTAGTATTCTAGATAGGTCTATGAAAATATGTTACAAGTACGAATGACATTATTTCCTAAGAAGGAAGATTTGTAGGGAAGGTCCCCGCGCCTCCTCCGTAATGTAGGAAGGAGCAGGGGGGGAGAGGTGAGAGACAGTACATAGTTCAGATGATAGGAATATCATTAAATGTATGCTTATCAACGATATCAAGTATTTGTTTTATTAATTAGGGCCGAATCAGAGAAGAACAGTTAAAGAAATTGAATAGCGAACTGAAATGGCGATAGAACTGTGAAAATTGAGTTGAGGACAAAGGAGAATAATTTATGGCTCTGGTTAGCGGGAAAAAATAAAGACAGTCAAGCGAGTTACATTGAGCTGGAAAATTTCAAGTAGAGGTCTAAAGACTTTACTGAAAGGAAGTGCTTTGATGAATTCAAATGGTTATTACTTTATTGTATAGGTTGAGTAACACCAGTGGTGGATGAAAATAAATGGTGGATTCTAAAAAAAATATTTTGAACAATGGGATATAGTTTTTACTATTAGGATGATGGATTGAAAAAACATTGGTTATAAGTATGAAGTTAAAGGTAAAAATAACTGAATTGTGTAATAGAAGGGGAGAGAGATTTTCCTAGGGGGTTGATGAAATAATTGATAATGGATCATTTGAGATGAGATCACATGTAGCAGATTTAGGGTAATCAATTAAATAATAATTGTGTACTCGAGGAATTTTCAGTGGTTTTATGGATTAGTTATGAGGAATTAGATTGATACAAACATTATTGATGGGTTAGGACTGGGGATATCTGTATCATGTTTAGTGTGTACTACCATCTTTAGATTACTGATGGTAATTGAAGGTTAACAAAATGTATAACCAGGAGAAAGAGATTAGCTTATCTCATTGGAATGTTGCTCAGGGTGAGGGGGAGCAGTAGTGAAGTTAGGCAGTATTTAGGTCATAAAAGTGAGCTACCAAATTTTGAGCCTGGCTATCTTTGATTGTTGTTTTTCAATTGGGTTTTTCAAATAAAAAACAACACACCCAGCATGATGTTTATAAAGGGTTGTTATGTTGAATTTAGGGGATTTTCAACAGCTCATATGTGGTGTTTACTATGCTGTGGGATGGAACGGTTTGTTGGGTGATATTTTAAACTAAATTAATGCAATGAGCTGCAGTAATCAGAGGAAGGCACAATCTAAGGCGAAACAGCTATTGCCTAGATCATTGATTTAGCAATAAGATCAGGAAGATAGGGACTAGATGTCCAAAAATAGATGAAGAATGATGAGCTTTTTGGTACTGATAGACTGCTGTAAAGCTTGGGTACTCCATTATGTACTGCATACTGGTAAATTAAGTGATCTTATCTATGGGAAGGCAATGGCAGCCCATGGTAAAATAATTTGGAACTCTGAGGAGGAAGAACAGTTTATGTTGTTGCTCTCTTCCCAAACAGTCTTAGCTTTTCCTACATATATCAGGGATGTTACCCAAATGGTAGAGAGTAAAGAGGGATATGACAAGGGTCGTGATTTAAAGATGGTGATGGCATTAAACAAAGCATGTGTGTCCATGTATGCTGATGATTCAACCATATACGAATCAGCAACCACAGCTAATGAAGTCACTAAAACCCTTAACAAAGAGTTGCAGTCTGTTTTGGAATGGGTGGCCAGTAATAAACTGGTCCTGAACATCTCTAAAACTAAAAGCATTGTATTTGGTAGAAATCATTCCCTAAATTCTAGACCTCTAGAGCTGAATCTGGTAATGAATGGTGTGGCTGTTGAACAAGTTGAGGAGACTAAATTACTTGGTGTTACCTTAGATTGTAAACTGTTATAGTCAAAACATATAGATTCAATGGTTGTAAAGAAGGAAAGAAGTCTGTCCGTAATAAAGAGATGGTCTGCTTTTTTGACACCACACTCCAAAAAGCAAGTCCTGCAGTTGAGTATTGTCCAGTCATTTAGTCAAGTGCTGCAAGGAAAGACCTAGTTAAGCTGCAGCTGGCCCAGAACAGAGCTGCACGTCTTGCTCTTCATTGTAATCAGAGGGCTAATATAACTACTATGCATGCCAGTCTCTCTTGAATACTTATTTTTATAAGACACATTAAGGCGTTGAGAATCCCATATTGTTTACATAGTCAACTTACACACAGCTCTGACACACACACACTTACCCCACCAGACATGCCACCAAGGGTCTTTTCACAGTCCCCAAATCCAGAACAAAAAATGTACAGTATTATATAGAGCCATTATTGAATGGAACTTTGTTCCATCTCATATTGCTCAAATGAACAGCAAACCTGGTTTCAAAAAACAGAGAATGCAACACCTCTCCCTTACAAAGCCTCTCCCTTGTTTGACCTAGATAGTTTGTGTGTACACTACCGGTCAAATGTTTTAGAACACCTACTAATTCCAGGGTTTTCTTTATTTTTACTATTTTCTACATTGTAGAATAATAGTGAAGACATTCAAAACTATGAAATAAAACATATGGAATCATGTAGTAACCAAAAAAGTGTTAAACAAATCAGAATATATGTGATATTTGAGATTCTTCAAATAGCCACCCTTTGCCTTGATGACAGCTTTGCAAACTCTTGGCATTCTCTCAACCAGATTCACCTGGAATGCTTTTCCAACAGTCTTGAAGGAGTTCCCATATATGCTGAGCACTTGTTGGCTGCTTTTCCTTCACTCTGCGGTCCGACTCATCCCAAACCATCTCAATTTGGTTGAGGTCGGGGGATTTTGGAGGCCAGGTCATCTGATGCAGCACTCCATCACTGTCCTTCTTGGTAAAATAGCCTTTACACAGCCTGGAGGTATGTTGAGTCATTGTCCGGTTGAAAAATAAATGATAGTCCCATTAATCCCAAACCAGATTAAATGGCGTATCACTGCAGAATGCTGTGGTAGCCATGCTGGTTAAGTGTGCCTTGAATTCTAAAAAAAATCACAGACAGTGTCACCAGCAAAGCACCCCCACACCATGACACCTCCTCCACCTTATGGTGGGAAATACACATGCGGAGATCATCCGTTCACCCACACCGTGTCTCAGTCTCTTCTTCTTATTGGTGTCCTTTGGTTGTGGTTTCTTTGCAGCAATTCGACCATGAAGGCCTGATTCACGCTGTCTCCTCTGAACAGTTGATGTTGAGATGTGTCTGTTACTTGAACTCTGTGAAGCATTTATTTGGGCTGCAATTTCTGAGGCTGGTAACTCTAATGAATTTATCCTCTGCAGCAGAGGTAACTCTGGGTCTTCCATTCCTGTGGCGGTCCTCATGAGAGGCAGTTTCATCATAGCGCTTGATGGTTTTTGCGACTGCACTTGAAGAAACGTTCAAAGTTCTTGACATTTTCAGTATTGACTGACCTTCATGTCTTAAAGTAATGATGGACTGTTGTTTCTCTTTGCTTATTTGAGCTGTTCTTGCCATAATATGGACTTGGTCTTTTACCAAATAGGGCTATCTTCTGTACCTTGTCACAACACAACTGATTGGCTCAAACACATTAAGAAGGAAAGAAATTCCACAAATTAACTTTTAAGAAGGCACACATGTTAATTGACTACCTCATGAAGCTGGTTGAGAGAATGCCAAGAGTGTGCAAAGTTGTCATCAAGGCAAAGGGTGGCTATTTGAAGAATCTCAAATATAAAATATATTTTGATTTGTTTAACACTTTTTTGGTTACTACATGATTCCATATGTGTTATTTCATAGTTTTGATGTCTTCACTATTATTCTACAATGTAGAAAATAGTAAAAAAATAAAGGAAAACCCTTGAATGAGAATGTGTTCTAAAACCTTTGACCGTCGTGTATGTATTGATGTTTAGGCTATGTGTGACTTTTTAAAATTGATGTAGTTCTGTTCTTGAGCTGTTCTTGTCTATTAATGTTCTGCATTATGTCATGTTTCATGTTTTGTGTGGACCCCACTTTCGCAACAGCTAATGGGGATCCTAATAAAATACCCCAAATACCAAACTACCAAATACCCCTTGTTACTGTTGCCATGCTCATAAAGGCCCTGAACCATTGATCCATTTACAGCTCTTTGTCTGTTTGCAAAGGTGTTAAGTAACTAATTACAACTACTCTCATGACTGTAATTGCTTTTCCGACTACTTTTTTAGTATTGTTCAAAGTCAATAATTTTACTCCTACTTGAGTAGGATATTTATTTCAGTACTCTTTCCACAACTCGTGAGTGAGTGAAAGAGGGAGTTTGTGAGTGAGGCAGTGACTGAGGGAAAGAGGGAGTGAGTGAAGGAAAGTGTATTAATGGGTAAGTGAGTGAGCCGTGAACCGGTCCCATGGACAAGTAACAAGTAACAGAGGGGTGAATGAGGGATTGAATGGGTGAAAGAATTAGACATGTTTATTTCTGGAGTCTGAAGTCCAGTGGGGACCAAAATTATTGGATCCCTTGATAAAGATGAGCAAAGAAGACTGTATAAAATTAATAATACAAGTACTGAGCTATATTGTATGCTCAAATTTATTTTTTATTATATTATTTTATACTCATTAAATTTAACAAGTAATAAATAAAATCTTTTTTGGACTTCTAACCTCTTTAAAACATTGTCTGTTTGAGCTATAGACTTCTGTTGTACCATTAGATTCGCCTATTTCTTCTGCATCCATTGATACCAACCATTAGTCTGTGTGATTAACGGGGGCTGAGCTAGACAGGTGTTTGTGAGACAAGGGAGGATCCAGGAGGGGGCCTGGGAACGGGTCTTTGTTTTGACAAAAACGTCTGTAGAGTCTGAATTGTTTGAGCTACAAACTATTAAAAGCTATCTTTGAAAACCCAAGACACTCACAAACATGCACGTTGCTCTATGACGCTCACAAGCTACACAAGCGTCGTTAGAAGGTAAGGGTTTCTTCAACATAGAAGATAATATGAAATCTCAGGACATAGTGTCTATAATACTGTAATACGCTCACATAGTTGCTGTTACAAACTACAAACTCGACACAGTTGTCACTGACTAGTTGGATATTAATTTCCCACTGAGCAAACAATTTCTGTACTTACAGCATTCATATAAATTCATTTTTATCAGGTATTTGCTTTGAAAGATGTGACATTTGTCATAAACCTTATGAATGCAACTGTTTATGCCAAATTGTTGTGTATTCTTCTTGTAGCCCTGGTTGTTGTGAAAAGAAAATGGTAAAACACTTCACTGTGAGGCTAAATATAAGGGCTGGTCAGATAAAAATGAAAAGCTGACTTTTGCTGGCGACTCGGGACTGGTAGGGTTAACCTTTACAGTGCCTTGCAAAAGTATTCATCCCCCTTGGCATTTTTCCTATTTTGTTGCATTACAACATGTAATTTAAATGGATTTTTATTTGGATTTCATGTAATAGACATACACAAAATAGTGAAGTGAAATAAAATAAAAAACTTGTTTCAAAAAATTCTAAAACATCAATAACGGAAAAGTGGTGCGTGCATATGTATTCACCCCCTTTGCTATGAAGCCCCTAGATAAGATCTGGTGCAACCAATTACCTTCAGAAGTCACATAATTAGTTAAATAAAGTCCACCTGTGTGCAATCTAAGTGTCACATGATCTGTCACATGATCTCAGTATATATACACCTGTTCTGAAAGGCCCCAGAGTCTGCAACACCACTAAGCAAGGGGCACCATCAAGCAAGCGGCACCATGAAAACCAAGGAGCTCTCCAAACAGGTCAGTGACAAAGTTGTGGAGGAGTAGAGATCAGGGTTGGGTTATAAAAAAAAATATCAGAAACTTTGAACATCCCCCGGAGCACCATTAAATCCATTTTTTAAAAATGGAAAGATAATGGCACCACAACAAACCTGCCAAGAGAGGACCGCCCACCAAAACTCACGGACCAGGCAAGGATGGCATTAATCAGAGAGGCAACAAAGAGACCAAAGATAACCCTGAAGGAGCTGCAAAGCTCCACAGCGGAGATTGAAGTATCTGTCCATAGGACCACTTTAAGCTGTACACTCCACAGAGCTGGGCTTTACAGAAGAGTGGCCAGAAAAAAGCCATTGCTTAAAGAAAAAAATAAGCAAACACGTTTGGTGTTCGCCAAAAGGCATGTGGGAGACTCCCCAAACATATGGAAGAAGGTACTCTGGTTAGATGAGACTAAAATTGAGCTTTTTGGCCGTCAAGGAAAACGCTATGTCTGGCACAAACCCAACACCTCTCATCACCCCGAGAACACCATCTCCACAGTGAATCATGGTGGTGGCAGCATCATGCTGTGAGGGACTGGGAAACTGGTCAGAAACCCCCCATCCATGATGAATGATGGATTGGGGGGGGTGAATAGTTATGCACGCTCAAGTTTTCAGTTTTTTTGTATTATTTCTTGTTTGTTTCACAATCAATAATATTTTGCATCTTCAAAGTGATAGGCATGTTGTGTAAATCAAATGATACTAACCCCCCAAAAAATCAATTTTAATTCCTGGTTGTAAGGCAACAAAATAGGAAAAATGCCAAGGGGGGTGAATACTTTCGCAAGCCACTGTATTTATCAATTTTAGTCTCTTTGAGATAAAATCTATTTTTCAAGAGAGACTTGCTCCAACCAAGACAGCAACAGTGGGGAATAATGTTTCAGACAAATATCAGACATAACAACAGACTTAGACAGACCATTAAAAAATTCACCTTCAGAAATTATAGACGTGCTTTCAGAAATTCTTCAAACCCCTAGACTTTTTTCACATTTTGTTGTGTTGCAGCCTGCATTGAAAAGGGAAAAAATTAAGATTATTTGTCACTGGCCTACACACAATACCCCATAATGTCAAAATGGAATTATGTTTTTCAATTTTGTTTCACAAATTAATAAAAAATTAAAACTTAAATGTCTTGAGTAAATATGCATTAAATATGTTCAGAAGTAAAAGTTTGCTTAACAAGTCACATAATAAGTTGCATGGTCTCACTCTGTGTGCAATAATAGTGCTGAACATAATTTTTTAATGACTACCTCATCTCTGTACCCCACACATACAATTATCTGTAAGCAGTGAGCAGTGAATTTCAAACACAGATTCAACCACAAAGACCAGGAAGGTTTTCCAATACCTCGCAAAGGCACCTATTGGTAGATGGGTTAAAAAAAGCAGACATTGAATATCCCTTTGAGCATGGTGAAGTTATTAATTACACTTTGGATGGTGTATCAATACACCCAGTCACTACAAAGATACAGGCGTCCTTCCTAACTCAGTACTGGAGAGGAAGGAAACCGCTCAGGAATTTCACCATGAGGCCAATAGTGACTTTAAAACAGTTACAGAGTTTAATGGCTTTGATAGAAGAAAACGAAGGATGGATCAACAACATTAAGCCAACAGCATTTCACCCTGCGTCACACTGCTGGCTTGCCTCTGAAGCTAAGCAGGGTTGGTCCCTGGATGGGAGACCAGATGCTGCTGGAAGTGGTGTTGAAGGGCAAGTAGGAGGCACTCTTTCCTCTGGTCTAAAATAAAATATACCAGGGCAGTGATTGGGGACATTGCGCTGTGTAGGGTGCCGTCTTTTGGATGGGATGTTAAACGGGTGTCCTGACTTTCTGTGGTCACTAAAGATCCCATTGTACTTATCGTAGGGGTGCTAACCGCAGTGTCCTGGCTAAATTCCCAATCTGGCCCTAATACCATCATGGCCGCCTAATCAGCCCCAGCTTCCAATTGGCTCATTCCTCATCCCTGTAACTATTCCCCAGGTTGTTGCTTACTTAACTGGTAAATTAAAACATTGTAGTTACTCCGCGAATACTAACCTAATTTTCAATAAATTAGGCAACTTACAACCACATGAAGGTCCCCCAGAGAATGTTCTCTTGGGACAATCATGCGACGTCCCCTTGACCATGATGAAATGTCCCCTTGTGGTCATGAATGTCCCATGAACAACATCCGAGCCAAGCAGTTGCCATAACAAGCGGTGATGCAGCCAGTCAATATGCTCTCAATGGTGCAGCTGTAGAACTTTTGAGGATCTGAGGGCCCATGTCAAATCTTTTCAGCCTCCGGAGGGGGAAGAGCTGTTGTCTTGCCCCCTTTACGACTGTGTTGGTGTGTCTGGACCATGATAATTCCTTAGTGATGTGAACACCGAGGAACTTGAAGGTCTCGACCTGCTCCACTACAGCCCCGTCGATGTGGATGGGGGCGTGCTTGGCCCTCCATTTCCTGTAGTCCACGATCAGCTCTTTTGTCTTGCTGACGTTGAGGGAGAGGTTGTTGTCCTGGCACCACATTGCCAGGTTTCTGATCTCCTTCCTTTAGGCAGTCTCATCGTCATCAATGATCATGCTTACCACCGTCTTGTCATGTGCCAACTTAATGATGGTATTGGAGTCATGTACAGCCATGCAGTCATGGGTGAATAGGGAGTACAGGAGAGAAGTACGCACCCCTGAGGGACCCCAGTGGTGAGTGTCAGTGTGGTGGATGTGTTGTTGCCTACCCTCACCACCTGGCGTCGGCCCGTCAGGAAGTCCAGGATCCAGTTGCAGAGGGAGCTGTTTAATCCCAGGGTCCTTAGTTTAGTAATAGCTTCGAGGGCACTATAGTGTTGAATGCTGAGCTGTAGTCAATGAACAGCATTCTCACATAGCTGTTCCTTTTGTCCAGGTGGGAAAAGGCAGTGTGGAGTGCAATAGAGATTGCGTCATCTGTTTATCTGTTGGGGCGGTCTGCGAATTGGAGTGGGGCCATGACCAACCTTTCAAAGCATTTCATGGCTACAGATGTGAGTGTTATGGGGCGATAGTCATTTAGACAAGTTACCTTGGTGTTCTTGGGCACAGGGACTATGGTGGTCTGCTTGAAACATGTAGGTATTACAGACTGGGTCAGGGAGAGGTTGAAAATGTCAGTGAAGACACTTGCCAGCTGGTCAGTGCATGCTCTGAGTACCCGTCCTGGTAATCCGTCTGGCCTTGTGGCCTTGTGAATGTTAGTCTGTTTAAAGGTCTTACTCACATCAGCAACAGAGAGCGTGATCACAAGCTGGTTCTCTCATGCATGATTCAGTGTTGCTAGCCTCGAAGCGAGCATAGAAGGTATTTAGGTCTTCTGGTAGGCTTGCGTCAGTGGACAGCCCGCGGCTGGGTTTCCCTTTATAATTCTTGATAGTTTGCAAGCCCTGCCACATCCGATGAGTGTCAGAGCTGGTGTATTAGGATTCGATCTTGGTCCTGTATTGATTCTTTGACTGTTTGATGGTTCGTCGTAGGGCATAGAGGGATTTCTTATAAGCGTCCGGATTAGTGTCCCGCTCCTTGAAAGCGGCAGCTCTTCACCTCAGTGCGGATGTTGCCTGTAATCCATGGCTTCTGGTTGGGATATATATGTACGGTCACTGTGGGGATGACGTCATCGATGCACTTATGAATGAAGCCGGTGACTGATGTGGTGTACTCCTCAATGCCATCGGTTGAATCCCGGAACATATTCTAGTCTGTGCTAGTGAAACAGTCCTGTAGCTTATCATCTGCTTCATCGGACCACTTCCGTATTGAGCTGGTACTTCCTGTTTTAGTTTTTTCTAGTAAGTAGGAATCAGGAGGATAGAGTTATGGTCAGATTTGCCAAATGGAGGGGAGGGAGTGTTTTGTGTGTGGAGTAAAGGTGATCTAGAGTTTTTTCGCCTCTAGTTGCACAGGTGACATGCTGGTAGAAATGATGTAAAACGGATTTCAGTTTTCCAGCATTAAAGTCACAGGCCACTAGGGGTGCCGCCTCTGAGTGAGCATTTCTTGTTTGCTTATGGCCCTATACAGCTCGTTGAGTGCAGTCTTTTATTTTTTTTATTTCTTTACTTTTTCTTTATTAATTTCCAACCCCACCACCCCTTCCCTAATTGGAGAAAACTAGTGAACAACAATGCTTAGGCCTCTACTTCCAGCTTATACATACTATATACATTTTATGGACACAGTTAATTTTACAATAATTATATTTTGTTTGTTTTTACTCCTGAACATCCTCTACCCTCAACCTCTCCGGTTTGCTTCTACAGTGGGGGAAAAAAGTATTTAGTCAGCCACCAATTGTGCAAGTTCTCCCAATTAAAAAGATGAGAGAGGCCTGTAATTTTCATCATAGGTACACGTCAACTATGACAGACTAATTGAGAAAAGAAATCCAGAAAATCACATTGTAGGATTTTTTATGAATTTATTTGCAAATTATGGTGGAAAATAAGTATTTGGTCACCTACAAACAAGCAAGATTTCTGGCTCTCACAGACCTGTAACTTCTTCTTTAAGAGGCTCCTCTGTCCTCCACTCGTTACCTGTATTAATGGCACCTGTTTGAACTTGTTATCAGTATAAAAGACACCTGTCCACAACCTCAAACAGTCACACTCCAAACTCCACTATGGCCGAGACCAAAGAGCTGTCAAAGGACACCAGAAACAAAATTGTAGACCTGCACCAGGCTGGGAAGACTGAATCTGCAATAGGTAAGCAGCTTGGTTTGAAGAAATCAACTGTGGGAGCAATTATTAGGAAATGGAAGACATACAAGACCACTGATAATCTCCCTCGATCTGGGGCTCCATGCAAGATCTCACCCCGTGAGGTCAAAATGATCACAAGAACGGTGAGCAAAAATCCCAGAAACACATGGGGGGACCTAGTGAATGACCTGCAGAGAGCTGGGGCCAAAGTAACAAAGCCTACCATCAGTAACACACTACGCCGCCAGGGACTCAAATCCTGCAGTGCCAGACGTATCCCCCTGCTTAAGCCAGTACATGTCCAGGCCCGTCTGAAGTTTGCTAGAGTGCATTTGGATGATCCAGAAGAGGATTGGGAGAATGTCATATGGTCAGATGAAACCAAAATATAACTTTTTGGTAAAAACTCAACTCGTCGTGTTTGGAGGACAAAGAATGCTGAGTTGCATCCAAAGAACACCATACCTACTGTGAAGCATGGGGGTGGAAACATCATGCTTTAGGCTGTTTTTCTGCAAAGGGACCAGGACGACTGATCCGTGTAAAGGAAAGAATGAATGGGTCCATGTATAGTGAGATTTTGAGTGAAAACCTCCTTCCATCAGCAAGGGCATTGAAGATGAAACATGGCTGGGTCTTTCAGCATGACAATGATCCCAAACACACCGCCCGGGCAACGAAGGAGTGGCTTCGTAAGAAGCATTTCAAGTTCCTGGAGTGGCCTAGCCAGTCTCCAGATCTCAACCCCATAGAAAATCTTTGGAGGGAGTTGAAAGTCTGTGTTGCCCAGTGACAGCCCCAAAACTTCACTGCTCTAGAGGAGATCTGCATGGAGGAATGGGCCAAAATACCAGCAACAGTGTGTGAAAACCTTGTGAAGACTTACAGAAAACGTTTGACCTGTGTTATTGCCAACAAAGGGTATATAACAAAGTATTGAGAAACTTTTGTTATTGACCAAATACTTATTTTCCACCATAATTTGCAAATAAATTCATTTAAAATGTGATTTTCTGGATTTTTTTTCTAATTTTGTCTGTCATAGTTGACAGGTACCTATGATGAAAATTACAGGCCTCTCTCATCTTTTTAAGTGGGAGAACTTGCACAATTGGTGGCAGACTAAATACTTTTTTTCCACTGTAACTCCATCAGTCCTACCGATGATATCATTTACAAAGATTATACCTTTTTTAAACATTTTGTAAAAAAAAAAATGGTTTTTTATCAATTAGTATATTTGAGTTTAACCACAATATTTGTTGCATTATTTGTTCTGTCGTTTCTGGAGGATTAAATTGAAATTGCAACCAACTTTCTATGGCTTGTTTTAGAAATAGTGATATTTGGGAGATGAGTTCCTTTTCAAATAACTGAAAGTGAGAGTTTGTAATCTGAATAAAGGGAAAAAGGTCATTCTTGAACATTGAGACAATTGAGACAATCTTACATTTTAAATTTTTACAATTTCGTCATTTAGCAGACGCAGACGCTAGAGAACCAGTTCGGATTTAAGTATAACTTTTGTATGACTGAAGCTTTTAGTGATAGGTCTAATGCTTTAATATTTAATAATTTCTGTCCTCCGAATTCATATTCATTATATAAATAGGCCCGTTTAATTTTGTCTGGCTTGCCATTCCAAATAAAATTGAATATTTTTTTCTCATATTATTTAAAAATCTGTTTGCTAGGCGTAGGCAAGACCATAAGCAAATAGGTAAACTGGGATAATACTAAAGAGTTGGTCAGGGGGATTTTTCCACAAATTGAAAGGTATTTACCTTTCCATGGTAGCAATATCTTATTTATTTTTGCTAACCTTCCATTAAAATGTATTGGAGTGAGATCATTTATTTCATTTGGGATATGTATTCCGAGTATATCCACATCACCATCAGACCATTTTATTGGTAAACTACATGGTAATGTAAAATTTTTATTTTTTTGTGATCCAATACGTAATATAGTACATTTATCATAATTTGGTTGTAATCCAGAGAGGTTAGAAAATGTATCGAGATCCTCCATGAGGCTGTGGAGGGATTCAAGTCGTGGATTTAAATGAAAACATGAATCATCAGCGTACAATGACACCTTTGTTTTTAAGCACTGCATTTCTAATCCCTTGATATTATTGTTGGATCTGATTTCAATAGCTAACATCTCGGTGGCCATAATAAATAGATATGCCGATAGTGGACAACCTTGTTTCACTCCTCTTGACAGTTTAAAACTTTCTGAGAAATAGCCATTATTTACTATTTTACACCTAGGGTTACTATACATGATTTTTAACCCATTTTATAAGAGATTCTCCAAAATTGAAATGCTCCAGGCATTTACAGTGGGGAGAACAAGTTTCTGATACACTGCCGATTTTCAGGTTTTCCTACTTACAAAGCATGTAGAGGTCTGTAATTTTTATCATAGGTACACTTCAACTGTGAGAGACGGAATCTAAAACAAAAATCTAGAAAATCACATTGTATGATTTTTAAGTAATTAATTTGCATTTTATTGCATGACATAAGTATTTGATCACCTACCAACCAGTAAGAATTCCGGCTCTCACAGACCTGTTCGTTTTTCTTTAAGAAGCCCTCCTGTTCTCCACTCATTACCTGTATTAACTGCACCTGTTTGAACTCGTTACCTGTATAAAAGACACCTGTCCACACACTCAATCAAACAGACTCCAACCTCTCCACAATGGCCAAGACCAGAGAGCTGTGTAAGGACATCAAGGATAAAATTGTAGACCTGCACAAGGCTGGGATGGGCTACAGGACAATAGGCAAGCAGCTTGGTGAGAAGGCAACAACTGAAAATGGAAGAAGTTCAAGATGACGGTCAATCACCCTCGGTCTGGGGCTCAATGCAAGATCTCACCTCGTGGGGCTTAATGATCATGAGGAAGGTGAGGGATCAGCCCAGAACTACACGGCAGGACCTGGTCAATGACCTGAAGAGAGCTGGGACCACAGTCTCAAAGAAAACCACACTACGCCGTCATGGATTAAAATCCTGCAGCACACGCAAGGTCCCCCTGCTCAAGCCAGCGCATGTCCCGTCTGAAGTTTGCCAATGACCATCTGGATGATCCAGAGGAGGAATGGGAGAAGGTCATGTGGTCTGATGAGACAAAAATAGAGCTTTTTGGTCTAAACTCCACTCGCCGTGTTTACATTTTACATTTATATTTAAGTCATTTAGCAGACGCTCTTATCCAGAGCGACTTACAGTTAGTGCATACATTTATTTTTATTTTTCATACTGTTCCCCCCGTGGGAATCGAACCCACAACCCTGGCATTGCAAACGCCATGCTCTACCAACTGAGCTACATCCCTGCCGGCCATTCCCTCCCCTACCCTGGATGACGCTGGGCCAATTGTGCGCCGCCCCATGGGTCTTAGTGTTTGTAGGAAGAAGAAGGATGAGTACAACCCCAAGAAAACCATCCCAACCGTGATGCATGGAGGTGGAAACATCAATCTTTGGGAATGCTTTTATTGAAAGTCCGTATTGCCCAGCGACAGCCCCAAAACCTGAAGGATCTGGAGAAGGTCTGTATGGAGGAGTGGGCCAAAATCCCTGCTGCAGTGTGTGAAAACCTGGTCAAGACCTACAGGAAACGTATGATCTCTGTAATTGCGAACAAAGGTTTCTGTACCAAATATTAAGTTCTGCTTTTCTGATGTATCAAATACTTATGTCATGCAATAAAATGCAAATTAATTACTTAAAAATCATACAATCTGATTTTCTGGATTTTTGTTTTAGATTCCGTCTCTCACAGTTGAAGTGTACCTATGATAAAAATTACAGACCTCTACATGCTTTGTAAGTAGGAAAACCTGCAAAATCGGCAGTGTATCAATTACTTGCTCTCCCCACTGTATATATAAACCCCAGTCGTACTTTATCAAATGCCTTTTCGAAGTCTGTTATGAATAGCAGGCCTTGTTTCCCAGACTTTTCATAGTGTTCTATTGTTTCCAGTACTTGCCTTATATTATCTCCAATGTATCTTCCATGTAAGAAACCTGTCTGATTAGAATGAATAATGTTCGACAATACCTTTTTAATTCTATGCGCTATACATTTTACTAGAATTTTTGCATCACAAAACTGAAGTGTAAGGGGCCTCCAATTTTTTTAATGGACTGGATCTTTATATTTTCCACTTGTATCCTGTTTCAGTAATAATGAAATCAGACCTTCTTCTTGAGTGTCTGATAATCTACCATGTACATAGGAGTGGTTAAAACATGCTAATAACAGTCCTCTGAGTATATCAAAAAAGGTTTGGTATACCTCGACTGGTATGCCATCCAACCCTGGAGTTTTCCCGGACTTAAAGTCGTTAATTGCATCCAGAAGTTCCTCCTCTGTAATTTCACCTTCACATGAGTCTTTCTGTATGGCTGTTATCGAACAGCCGCACACAAGCCTAAGGTCACCATGCGCTATGCCAAGCGTCGGCTGGAGTGGTGTAAAGCTCACTGCCATTGGACTCTGGAAACGTGTTCTCTGGAGTGATGAATCACGCTTCACCATCTGGCAGTCCGACGGACTAATCTGGGTTTGGCGGATGCCAGGAGAACGCTACCTGCTCCAATGCATAGTGCCAACTGTAAAGTTTGGTGGAGGAGGAATAATGGTCTGAGGCTCTTTTTCATGGTTCGGGCTAGGCCCCTTAGTTCCAGTGAAGGGAATGCTACAGCATACAATGACATTCTAGACGATTCTGTGCTTCCAACTTTGTGACAATAGTTTAGGGAAGGCCCGTTCCTGTTTCAGCATGACAATGCCCCATGCACAAAGCGTGGTCCATACAGAAATGGTTTGTCAAGATCGGTGTGGAAGAACTTGACTGGCCTGCACAAAGCACTGACCTCAACCCCATCTAACACTTTTGTGATGAATTGGAACGCTGACTAAACCAGGCCTAATCGCTCACAACATCAGTGCCGGACCTCATTAATGTTCTTGCGGCTGAATGGAAGCAAGTCCCCGCAGCAATGTTCCAACATCTAGTGGAATGCCTTCACAGAAGAGTGGAGGCTGTTAAAGCAGCAAAGGGGGGACCAACTCCATATTAATGCCCATGATTTTGGAATGAGATGTTCGACGAGCAGGTGTCCACATACTTTTGGTCATCCCTCTCTTCCGCTCCCCTTATTTCCTGCTCCCTTGTCCTCCTCCATCTGTCAATGTAGGTCTGCTGAGCTGTCATAGCCAGACAATAATTACAGGGTGATGTCCCTGGGTTAGCTTATCATCTATCTGTTATCTGGAACCCTATGTTGAGAGTCTATCATGCTCCATGGATCATATTCAGCCAAACACGGTATAGACAAGTCCAGAGTGGATTGCAAATGGTGCTTGTGAGGAAAATCTAATTTGGTTTGTAGCAGGGGTGCAACTTTGGTTTTAGAGGTGGGGGGACATAATTATTATTATATATATATATTTATTTATTTATTATCCAGTCAGATAAACACTCCAAACAGCCTACCCGACCGCTCGGAGGCATCCACGTGGTCCTAAAGCACACATGGCCTCGTTTTGTATCACATTCCAATGATAAAACTGGGGGGGACAAAAATGCAATTTCAGAATGTTCCCAGTGAAAGTTGCGCCCCTGGTTTGTAGTGTATGTTAAAAGTATGTATGACTGTGTCTTACTTTTTATGTATGAGAATGAGCTTTGTCTTAACTATTTTCATTGGTCTTCAAAAATAGCCATCATATTCATAATTTTTTATAGAAATCGAATATACTGTATTTGTAATTTACTATGTGGACATTTGGCTCGATTTCATGTTTATAGCCAAGTTAGTTGAGGGATATATATTGGATTACTGGATATATTTCCAGTAATTACTGACTTTATATATGTTCTCAGAGATACATAAGATTCAATGCTTGATGTGTTCTGGCTCTGAGCTTGACGATAATGACTAGATCAATGCAGGATAAATGCTTTCTGAGAAGGAGGGAAAGTGAGAGGAGGGAGAGAGAGAGAGAGAACGAGAGAGAGAGAGAGAGAGAGAGAGATAGGGGGAAGGAGGGAAAGTGTTGAGAAAAAGGCAATGATGTGAAAGCTGGAGGGCTTTAGGAAGGTGTGAAAAAACCATTACATGTCAATGGATGTCTGAAATGGCACCCTAATAGCTTCATAGTGCACTACGACTTGGATTCAAGCCAAGGCCCATTGTCAACAAATGCATATCACTTAACATTTTAAAGGTAATTTACGCTTGAGCAAACATTGGACAAGATTTCCTATCAAACATTAATGATAATTTTCCGCTTTTATCTACCATCTGCTTTTATCTACCATCTGCTTTTATCAACCATTCAAATGTTGTTGTTTTTTCTTATTAAAATGATTTTCATGCTTCAAAAAAATTAAGCTTCACCATTATTCAAGTACAACAGCCTTACAGTAGATAACATGTATGGCAAAGGTGAAATTACAACAACAACAAAGAGTTATGTGTGTTTCTAACCTGGAAATGTCGCTCATCAATGTCTGGGTCCTTCTTAAAATTTTTTGACCCCATACTATTTTATGCAATACAATTTTGTGGTTAATGCTTTTTGGTTTGTATATGACATACAGCCTCAGTTAAAACGAGGCACCTATACATTACCTACTGCATTCCCTTAGTATCCAAGGCAATACCATATTGATTTTAGGGACATCATTACATTTCTAAGGGTCAACCTGCAAGCAGTAGAAGTAGTAAATAGACATAGGCTTTTTTTGTAATTTGTTATCACTGTTTCAATCCACTCAGACTGTAAACCAGAAAACCCAAACTTTAATGCACTCAACATTCCCTCCACCAAACATTGAGGGAAATTTGAATCCTTATCACATTCATTCTGTATGGATCACTCTTGCTCTGCTATCCAATGACAGTGTCACCCATTACTAGGAATAATGGTCTTTGGTTGTGTCCCAAATTATCTTTGGTTGTGTCCCTGAAGTGCGTTCAGACTCAGAGCTAGAAAATGGTATATCATACACTACAGTTGAGGAGCAATGGGAAAGTAATTCTGCTTTGAAAGTTGATAAACTTGTAACCTCACTTTTGAGAAAATGGCCCTTGAATGTTTTGGTACCTACTGGAGAGGTCTTCTTTGTCTACACCCATTCAGCATCGTTCACACCCTCTTAAGCTTTAGCCCCACCAATCTCTTTAAGGATTCACATGTGAGGCTATGCACTAAACAACCAAAGATTTCAAGACTAAAGGCTGGTTTATACTACGGGTGTGTTCGTACATTTAATCTGGAGTGCCAGAGTGTGCTCTGGATGTTCATAAATTCAAAGCGTTTCGGTCTCGGAGTGTCAGAGCGCACACTGGACGCTCTGGCCGAGGAGTAGGGTTGATCTGAGCGTTCGGACCTAACAACAGCAGTCAAGCACTCAAGCTAACTGGCTAACGTTGGCTAGCTTGCTAGCTACTTCCAGACACAAATGAGAGAACAGCTCACTCTGACCATTTTACTGGTTAGGCTGTTTTTATGTTATCCAGAGCGTTGGTGACTGCAACTGTGCTGCTGGCAACAATTTAGTTACGCTTTTTTGCCAATGTTTACTGACACCGCCCATATTCAACGGGTGTTGAGCATTCGTAAATTCCTCAGTTATTCTGCGCTCTGGTACACTCAGACGAGTGTGCTCTGAAATCGGAGTAGATAGCCAGAGCGAATTTACCAGCTATATCTATCGACAGTTGTCGCAGTGACATCATAAACATTCTATTGAAATAGTTACTTGCATAGTGGAGTCTTTTGTTTAGACATGTAGCTAGCTAGCTAAACAATGAACCATAATCCCAACTCATAACGTTACTACCCTGCATGAATCTGCAGGTAGCTAACCAACCAGGTTCAATGTTAGCTAGCTAACATTAGGCTATAACTAGCAATGCAAATGACTCTGAGATACGAATAATATTACTAAACAGATCATACAGTAATGTTAGCTAGATAGCCAGCCAGCCAATGTTAGCTAGCTAGCTAACAGTACACTTTAACTTGAAATGAAAACAACTTTCTGACAAAAATGTGTAATATCTGAAAATGTAGCTAGCTAGACTATCTTACCCGTATACATGGAGGGACGCTTCTCCCTCTCTGTCACGGATGCCATGGTTGCCCTTGGTTTGAAGATGTAATCTGAAGACAGTTGTTTTATACAACAGACTTCTGTGTGTTCTCTTTTCAACTCCATCTGCATATTTGCAATCAAACACCAGAATTTTCTCCATCTCATTAGCTATCATACACTAATTCCACTGATTTCAAAACTCAGTCCTCCAGAAAGTGGAGAGAAACACTTATGCAGTTCTATTACGTGATATCTTTCAAAAAAGCTGTGTTGGAAATGATTACCTACACATACTGACCAGCTCATGTTATGGACGTGCTACATGGCGTGCTACATGGCAGACCAATCCGAACTAATCTCTCGGCATGTCCAGCCCACTCATTATATCAGCCAATCATGGCTAGTGGGAAGGTTGCTGTCTTTTTCCATGGCTAAACAAACAAGGCTCTTAATTTAACCATTTTATTGATATTTACAGATGGCATACACGTTTGTTATTAAGGCACATGAAAGTTCACATGTTCCAGAAAGCAGTCCAGCCCAAAAAAAAGCATTTTGATAAAAAAATATTTATATGTTCAAATGGCGCTCTTGTGAGGTAGTGACGCTCAACATATGCCTAGTTTCCTGAAACAAGTCACATATGAGTAAACTGAGGATGGATCAACAACATTGTAGTTAACCTAAATGACAGAGTGAAAAGAAGGAAGCCTGTACAGAATAAAACATATTCCAAAACATGCATCCTCTTTGCAACAAGGCACTTAAATAATGCTGCAAAAAATGTGGCAAAGAAAAATAACTTCTGGTCTTGAATACAAAGCGTTATGTTTAGGCAAATCCAACATAACAGTTCACTGAGTACCACTCTTCATATTTTCAAGCATGGTGGTGGCTGCATCATGTTATGAGTATGCTTGTCATCGGCAAGGACTAGGGAGTTTTTTTGGGGAAAAAAATAAGCAAAATACAGCCATAAGCACAGTCAAAATCCTAGTCTGCTTTCCAACAGACACTGGGAGCCGAATTCACCTTTGAGTAGGACAATAACCTAAAACACAAGGCCAAATATACACTGGAGTTGCTTAACAAGACGATATTGAATTTTCCTGAGTGGCCTAGTTACAGTTTTTACATAAATTGGCTTGAAAATCTATGGCAAGACTTGAAAATGGCTGTCTGGCAATGATCATCAATCAACTTGACAGAGCTTGATAAAAAAAAAAAAAAAAGGCTATATAATGGTCTCAGAGCATTTTGTATTATTCTGTACAGAAATCGTTTCGTATGGTATGTATTAATTTGTGGATGTCCATCATCCATTTCATATGATGTGTTACGAATTACAATTCATATTATGTGTTCCGAATTTTCAAAACTTCATATACAGTGGGGAAAAAAAGTATTTAGTCAGCCACCAATTGTGCAAGTTCTCCCACTTAAAGAGATGAGAGAGGCCTGTAATTTTCATCATAGGTACACGTCAACTATGACAGACAAAATGAGATTTTTTTTATCCAGAAAATCACATTGTAGGATTTTTAATGAATTTATTTGCAAATGATGGTGGAAAATAAGTATTTGGTCAATAACAAAAGTTTCTCAATACTTTGTTATATACCTTTGTTGGCAATGACACAGGTCAAACGTTTTCTGTAAGTCTTCACAAGGTTTTCACACACTGTTGCTGGTATTTTGGCCCATTCCTCCATGCAGATCTCCTCTAGAGCAGTGATGTTTTGGGGCTGTCGCTGGGCAACACAGACTTTCAATTCCCTCCAAAGATTTTCTATGGGGTTGAGATCTGGAGACTGGTTAAGCCACTCCAGGACCTTGAAATGCTTCTTACAAAGCCACTCCTTCGTTGCCCGGGCGGTGTGTTACTGATGGTAGGCTTTGTTACTTTGGTCCCAGCTCTCTGCAGGTCATTCACTAGGTCACCCCGTGTGGTTCTGGGATTTTTGCTCACCGTTCTTGTGATCATTTTGACCCCACGGGGTGAGATCTTGCGTGGAGCCCCAGATCGAGGGAGATTATCAGTGGTCTTGTCTTCCATTTCCTAATAATTGCTCCCACAGTTGATTTCTTCAAACCAAGCTGCTTACTTATTGCAGATTCAGTCTTCCCAGCCTGGTGCAGGTCTACAATTTTGTTTCTGGTGTCCTTTGACAGCTCTTTGGTCTTGGCCATAGTGGAGTTTGGAGTGTGACTGTTTGAGGTTGTGGACAGGTGTCTTTTATACTGATAACAAGTTCAAACAGGTGCCATTAATACAGTTAACGAGTGGAGGACAGAGGAGCCTCTTAAAGAAGAAGTTACAGGTCTGTGAGAGCCAGAAATCTTGCTTGTTTGTAGGTGACCAAATACTTATTTTCCACCATAATTTGCAAATAAATTCATTAAAAATCCTACAATGTGATTTTCTGGAGAAAAAAAATCTCAATTTGTCTGTCATAGTTGACGGGTACCTATGATGAAAATTACAGGCCTCTCTCATCTTTTTAAGTGGGAGAACTTGCACAATTGGTGGCTGACTAAATACTTTTTTTCCCCACTGTATGTTAAATATTTGCAAAATGTATGATATGTTACGAATTCTAGCTAGGTGGCTAACGTTAGCTAGCTGGCTAATGTTAGCTAGGGATTAGGGTTAGGAGTTAGGGTTAAGGTTAGGGTTAAGTTTAGGAGTTAGGTTAAAGGCTTATGGATAGGGTAAGGGGAAGGGTTAGCTAAAAGGGTTAAGGTTAGGATTAGGGGAAGGGTTAGCTAAAATGGTTAAGGTCAGGGTTAGCTAACATGCTAAGTAGTTGCAAAGTAGCTAAAAATGTGTAAGTAGTTGAAAAGTTGCTAATTAGCAAACATTTTAAAGATTTGAACTCGCAATCTTTGGGTTGCTAGACGTTCACATTAAGTAACCATCTGTCTTATGTAACCATACCAAATGTAACATATCCTACTAATTTGAGTGTAGCGGATTTACATTTACTATGTTACTTCTAGTCTATGAGACCAGTGTCGTATCGGGTGAATGGTGGCAATTATTGCTGTCAACAAAGAGTCCGCTTATGCTGCACAATGATTAGAGGCTTTTATTAATATCACAAGGTTACAGCATAAGTTACAGACCCGCGGTGTCTGGAGAACGGCGTCCCAGATTGCAATGGCCGTTCTGCCTTCTCCTTCGTTTTCCCCCCTACTTATAAACAATGCAAAAAGATGGGCTCCCTCTTCTGGCCAATCACCAGTCTCCCCTGTCTACAACACACTTCCTGTCTGTTGTATGTGACGTTACACTAAAACATTCCCTCTTGATACTAAAATCAACATTCTTTCAGTTCCACTTAAAAACATTTAACAACGTCATAATCTCAATACACGACACCAGGCTGAAATATTGTACAATCCAGGTGTGCAAAGCTCTTAGAGACTCACCCCAAAAGACTCACAGCTGTAATTGCTGCCAAAGGTGCTTCTACAAAGTATTGTATTTAATTTTCAATACATTTGCAAGAATTTCTAAACATGTTATAATATGCCATTTAGCAGACGCTTTTATCCAAAGCGACTTACAGTCATGCGTGCATACATTTTTGTGTTTTTACTTTGTCATTATGGTGTATGGTGTGTAGATGGGTGAGAAAACAATTATATTTAATTCAGTTTGAATTCAGGCTGTAACACAACAAAATGTGGAATAAGTCAAGGGGTATGAATACTTTCTGAAGGTACTGTATTCTAGTCCATTACATTCGACTACAGTCTATAAGGCTCTGGTCAATATAGAGAATACCAGAACTAATCGTATTGTCTTTTATTATCTTGTCTGTGAATGCTCATAAGGTTCATTATTTGACATAAATCATGGTACTTAAGCAATACCATCCGAGCAACAAGCAGTGGAAAATTACACTGAACAAAAATACATGCAATAATTTGAAAGATTTTACTGAGTTACAGTTTATATAAGGAAATCAGTCAATTGAAATAAAGGCCCTAATCTATAGATTGGTCACAGATATCTTTAAAAAAAGGTAGGGGCAGGGATCAGAAAACCAGTCAGTATCTGGTGTGACCAACATTTTCCTCATGCAGCAAGACATCTCCTTCAAATAAAGTTGCTCAGGCTGTTGATTGTGGCCTGTGGAATGTTGTCCCACTCCTCTTCAATGGCTGTGCGAAGTTACTGGATATTGGCGGGAACTGGAACTCGCTGTCGTACACGTCGATCCAGAGCATTCCAAACATGCTCAATGGCAAAACATGCAAAACTGGGACATTTTCAGCTTCCAGGAATTGTTTACAGATCCTTGCGACATGGGGCCATGCATTATCATGCTGAAACATGAGGTGATGGCGGCAAATGAATGACACAACAATGGGCCTCAGGATCTCGTCACTGTATCTCTGACATTCAAATTTCCATCAATAAAATGTAATTGTGTTCATTGTCCGTAGCTTATGCCTGCCCATACCATAACCCCACCGCCACCATGGGGCACTCTGTTCACCACGTTGACCTCAGCAAACCGCTCGCCCACACGATGCTATACATGCTGTCTGCCATCTGCCCTGTACAGTTGAAACCGGGATTCATCCATGAAGAGCACACTTCTCCAGCGTGCCAGTGACCATTGAAGGTGAGCATTTGCCCACTGAAGTCGGTTACGACTCCAAACTGCAGTCAGGTCTAAACCCTGGTGAAAAACGACGAGCATGCAGATGAGC
Organism: Coregonus clupeaformis; assembly: GCF_020615455.1. NCBI lineage: Eukaryota > Metazoa > Chordata > Actinopteri > Salmoniformes > Salmonidae > Coregonus > Coregonus clupeaformis. The sequence continues at coordinate 37,895,365 of NC_059199.1, forward strand.
TTCCCTGAGATGGTTTCCCTGAGGCAGTTTGTGCAGAACTTCTTCGGTTGTGCAAACCCACAGTTTCATCAGCTGTCCGAGTGGCTGGTCTCAGACGATCCCGCAGGTATAGAAGCCGGATGTGGAGGTCCTGGGCAGGCGTGGTTACACTTGGTCTGCGGTTGTGAGGACAGTTGGACGTACTGCCAAATTCTGTAAAACAACATTGGAGGCGGCTTATGGTAGAAAAATTAACATTAAATTATCTGGCAACAGCTCTGGTGGACATTCCTGCAGTCAGGATGCCAATTGCATGCTCCCTCAAAACTTGAGACATCTGTGTCATTGTGTTGTGTGACAAAACTGCACATTTTAGAGTGGCCATTTATTGTCCCCAGCACAAAGTGCACCTGTGTAATGATCATGCTTTTTAATCAGCTTCTTGGTAAACCACACCTGTCAGGTGGATGGATTATCTTGGCAAAGGAGAAATACTCACAAAAATAGTGATGTAAACTAATGTGTTCACAACATTTCAGCTAAATAGCTTTTTTGTGCATGTGGAACATTTCGGGGATCTTTTATTTCAGCTCATGAAACATGGTGCCAACATTTGACATGTTGCGTTTATGTTTTTGATCAGTGTAGATGATGCCAAATCGTCGAAAAACATGATTGAGTTTTTTGGTTGTTACTGTTCTCAGCAGTCTTTGGAGTACATTCCTCAAACATCCCTCAAACATTTACAGCGCATTGACTGTAGCTGGAGAGGTCAGACTATCTTAGTCGATAAACTTAGTCAAATGTACAGCTGGGTCTTTGAATTCAGCTTGTGCTCTAAAAGACATGGCGTGTATTTTCCTTGTATTGGGTACATACTGTCTCACTAGAAGAATAATGACACAAGAATCTTCAACTGTGCACTTGTGATGATGGAAAATATTTTCAGGTAGGAAAAAAAGTGTGTTCAGGTAGGAAAACCTCTCTGTGTCTTTTCAGTGATGAAGAATGGGTCTTTCTCTATCATTGTATGTTCCCATGGGTGTCAAGGGCAGAAGCAAGAGTAAAGGATTTCCTATTGCATGTTTCCATTTTCACTGAAGTCTCTCTTTGTGTAGTAGTGTCACTCTGTATTTGTGTGTGTGTGACTGTTTGAGAGAGAGAGCATTTCTGTGTGTACTCTACGCTATTCTCGATTCAGCGCGAATACAGCACCCAATGACACTTGTAGAAACATGTGTGAACTGAAATCACAAGCCCAAACCAACTGGACATCCTCACAGATAGACACATAAAACCAAGATAAAAACATCACTACAGCTGCACCATCAAGAGCATCCTGACCGGTTGCATCACCGCATGGTACGGCTAATGCTCGGCATCTGACTGTAAGGCGCTACAGAGGGTAGTGCGTACGGCCCACTACATCACTGGGGCCAATCTTCCTGCCATCCAGGACCTATATACTAGGCGGTGTCAGAGGAAGGCCCAAAACATTGTCAAAGACTCCAGTCACCCAAGTCATAGACTGTTCTCTCTGCTACCACACGGCAAGCGGTACCGGAGCGCCAAGTCCAGGGTCCAAAAGGCTACCCCCAAGCCATAAGACTGCTGAACAATTAATCAAATGGCCACCCGGACTATTTACAATGCTGCTACTCGCTGTTTATTATCTATGCATTGTCACTTTACCCCTACCTACATGTACAAATTACCTCGGCTAACCTGTACCCCCGAACATTGACTCGGTACCGGTACCCCCTGTAGCCTCGTTATTGTTATTTTATTGTGTTACTTATTATTTTATTTTTTACTTTAGTTTATTTAGTAAATATTTTCTGAACTCTATTTCTTGAACTGCATTGTTGGTTAAGGGCTTGTAAGTAAGTATTTAACGGTAAGGTCTACACCTTTTGTATTCAGCGCATGTGACAAATACAATTTGATTTGATCACTACCTCTCTAATGAGCTCCCGGAGGTGTCAAGCCACCTCCATTTCCACCTAGGACATTCTCTCTTTTTTGTTTGTTTTTCTCTCGATTTCCACGCAGGATGTCATCCTCCCTTTCCCCTTCCTTTCTCGTATCCATCTGGCACCTGAGCGGCAGACAGCTGGTCCATACTGAGACCTATTACCTACCCATAATTCACATGAAACAAGTTGTCCCATTGCCTAAGTGTTCAATCCCTAAACTAAAGCCTCTGTGAGAGCTGCTTGGCAGCAGCATTAGCAGACAGTTAAAAGGCATAAAACAGAATACATCCAGGAAAAAATCAATCCCTTCCATTTGAACATACTGGAAATGTAGCAATGCACAATAATATGGATAATTCAAATAGACTTTGTATGGATTATATACATTTAGACATTATTATTGTGACTTGTGAATGGGTTTTAAAATATGGGGGACAAAAACATACAGTAATTCATATTAGCTTCTGTGCCAACATCTTAATTGTTTAGATTCTGGAGATCAAACCGCTCAGATTGTCAACTGTATGCAATCACATCTCAAGGGCAATTCTACAATGTCTCACGTACAATTGCAAAATGTCTGCACTGAATGTGAACAGCTTTCATGAGGGGCAGTGAAATCCCCAAAATGTGCACAACCTACAGTAACAACTACAGTCCATTGACATGACTCCCTTTGCCTATGTACAGTACATGTATGTAATATGTACCGTATGTAAAGAATATGACACATCGTCAACTTCATCAGCTGTCCGAGTGGCTGGTCTCAGACGATCCCGTCAAATGTTGTTTTTAAGATGAAGAGTTTTCTATCTGACCTGAGGCAATCTCTCCCCCTCTCTGTAGCTATGTGAGTGTTGGGTTGCAAGGCAGGGCTACCAGGCTGTGAGTGACAGGAGTTCTTCTCTGGTCTAGTCTGCTGCCACCTCCATTTAGTCCTTCGCCTGGCATCTGCCAGTCTTTCCTTCCAGTTTCCCCTTGTCTCCCCCTGGCCTTCTCCCCCACCATCTCTTCCATCGCTTTTCATTATGTCATACAGTACCAGTCAGAAGTTTGGACACACCTACTCATTCAAGGGCTTTTCTTTATTTTTTACTATTTTTTACATTGTAGAATAATAGTGAAGACATCAAAACGATGAAATAACACATATGGAATCATGTAGTAACCAACAAAGTGTTAAACAAATCAACCTATATTTCATACTTCAAATAGCCACCCTTTGCCTTGATGACATCTTTGCACACTCTTGGCATTCTCTCAACCAGCTTCACCTGGAATGCTTTTCCAACAGTCTTGAAGGAGTTCCCACATATGCTGAGCACTTGTTGGCTGCTTTTCCTTCACTCTGCCGTCCGACTCATCCCAAACCATCTCAATTGGGTTGAGGTCGGGGGATTGTGGAGGCCAGGTCATCTGATGCAGCACTCCATCACTCTCCTTCTTAAAATAGCCCTTACGCAGCCTGGAGGTGTGTTGGGTCATTGTCCTGTTGAAAAACAAATGATAGTCCGACTAAGCCCAAACCAGATGGGATGGCGTATCGCTGCAGAATGTTGTGGTAGCCATGCTGGTGAAGTGTACATTGAATTCTAAATAAATCACAGACAGTGTCACCAGCAAAGCACCCCCACACCATAACACTTCCTCCTCCATGCTTTATGGTGGGAACTACACATACAGAGATCATCCGTTCACCCACACCGTGTCTCACAAAGACGTTTGAACCAAAAATCTCAATTTTGGACTCTAGACCAAAGGACACATTTCCACCGGTCTAATGTCCATTGCTCGTGTTTCTTGGGCTAATCAGGTCTCTTCTTCTTATTGGTGTCCTTTAGTAGTGATTTTATTTTTGCAGCAATTCGACCATGAGGCTGGTAAGTCGGATGAACTTATCCTCTGCAGCAGAGGTAACTCTGGGTTTTCCATTCCTGTGGCGGTCCTCATGAGAGCCAGTTTCATCATAGCGCTTGATGTTTTTTGCGACTGCACATGAAGAAACTTTCAAAGTTCTTGACATTTTCAGTATTGACTGACCTTCATGTCTTAAAGTAATGATGGACTGTCATTTATCTTTGCTTATTTGAGCTGTTCTTGCCATAATATGAACTTGGTCTTTTACCAAATAGGGCTATCTTCTGTGTACCCCCTCTACCTTGTCACAACAGGACTGATTGGCTCAAACACATTAAGAAGGAAAGAAATTCCACAAATTAACTTTTAAGAAGGCACACATGTTAATTGAAATACATTCCAGGTGACTACCTCATGAAGCTGGTTGAGCGAATGCCAAGAGTGTGCAAAGCTGTCATCAAGGCAAAGGGTGGCTATTTGAAGAATCTCAATTATAAAATGTTTTCTGATTTGTGTAACACTTTTCTGGTTACTACATGATTCCATATGTGTTATTTCATAGTTTTGATGTCTTCACTATTATTCTACAATGTGAAAAATAGTAAAAATAAAGAAAAAACGTTGAATGAGTAGGTGTGTCCAAACTTTTAACTGGTAGTGTAGGCATTCAGAGTTTCTGATGCTTAACCCCATAATTATGAGAGAAAACACAGACAGTGTCTGATAGAGCTGGGGAACACTTACAGTTACATTTCAAATCCAATCCGTTTGTGCCACACTACTTAGACACTCAGGGGCATAACAGAACATCATGCCAAAGACTATTACTATCACAGTCATTAGCCAGGGCTCCCCCTTAGACCATGGCAATGTGAATGAGAACCATTCTAGGAATTCTATTTCTGTGGGTTGTTCAGGCAGGATGAGTCTCGACTGCAACCACATGTTAAAACCTGACTCACAGGCCAACAACAGGCATGCTCGTCACACTCACACATACAGTTGAAGTCGGAAGTTTACATACACCTTAGCCAAATACATTTAAACTCAGTTTTTCACAATTCCTGACATTTAATCCTAGTAAAAATTCCCTGTTTTAGGTCAGTTAGGATCACCACTTTAATTTAAGAATGTGAAAAGTCAGAATAATAGTAGAGAGAATGATTTATTTCAGCTTTTATTTCTTTCATCACATTCCCAGTGGGTCAGAAGTTTACATAAACTCAATTAGTATTTGGTAGCATTGCCTTTAAAATTGTTTAACTTGGGTCAAACGTTTAGGGTAGCCTTCCACAAGCTTCCCACAATAAGTTGGGTGAATTTTGGCCCATTCCTCCTGACAGAGCTGGTGTAACTGAGTCAGGTTTGTAGGCCTCCTTGCTCGCACACACTTTTTCAGTTCGGCCCACACATTTTCTATAGGATTGAGGTCAGGGCTTTGTGATGGCCACTCCAATACCTTGACTTTGTTGTCCTTAAGCCATTTGCCACAACTTTGGAAGTATGCTTGTGGTGATTGTCCATTTGGAAGACCCATTTGCGACCAAGCTTTAACTTCCTGACTGATGTCTTGAGATGTTGCTTCAATATATCCACATAATTGTCCTTCCTCATGATGCCATCTATTTTGTGAAGTGCACCAGTCCCTCCTGCAGCAAAGCACCCCCACAGCATGATGCTACCACCCCTGTGCTTCACGGATGGGATGGTGTTCTTCGGCTTGCAAGCATCCACCTTTTTCCTCCAAACATAACGATGGTCATTATGGCCAAACAGTTATATTATTGTTTCATCAGACCAGAGGACAATTCTCCAAAAAGTACGATCTTTCTCCCCATGTGCAGTTGCAAACCGTACTCTGTCTTTTTTATGGAAGTTTTGGAGCAGTGGCTTCTTCCTTGTTGAGCGGCCTTTCAGGTTATGTCGATATAGGACTCGTTTTATTGTGGATATAGATACTTTTGTACCTGTTTCCTCCAGCATCTTCACAAGGTCCTTTGCTGTTGTTCTGGGATTGATTTGCACTTTTCGCACCAAAGTACGTTCATCTCTAGGAGACAGAATGCGTCTCCTTCCTGAGCGGTATGACGGCTGCGTGGTCCCATGGTGTTCATACTTGCGCACGAATGTTTGTACAGATGAACGTGGAACGTGGTACTGTAATTCTGACAGTGTAGAGTTTAGACGTGATTTACCAGGCGCTAGTGGATTGAGGTGCTTTTGAAAGTGGATCACAAACAAACAAACACACACACTCCCCTCTCACACACATACAATGCCCTCCAGCCTCTGTCTTAACTCTTCTTTTCTCTCTCATTTACACACATGCATCCACAGATCTATCCCTCCCTACCTGCAGGCTACAACACAAATCAGTACGGACTGTGGAATGACTTTATGATTATTTCAGTGGAGGAGGAGAAATCCTGGTGAGGAACAGAGAATTAATCAAACTGCTACAGCTACTGCCTCCATGGGCAACATGCCCACATCTCATTAACATCCCTGTTCCCTTCTGAGCCTGGCAATTGATGGGTACCTGGTTAGATTCCAGAGGCAGCTCCATCACTGCTGATTCTGGTGGATGGAGTGAGTAGTGTAGTAGCTCCTCTCCATCTATCTGATCCGTCAATCTATCACTCACTTTATCCTTTATCTGCTGTCTCTCTGGTTGACTCACTAACACTGTAATCTAAAGAAAAACTATTATTCCAGACATATACAGTATCTTACATTGACTATTGACTACTTCACCTCTTGTTGTCTTAATGATTCAATGTCAACAGTACATGGAAGCCTGTGTCAATGAAGCGCAGACACCATCTAAGACAGGGGTCTCCAACCTTTTCTAGCATGAGAGCTACTTTTAAAAAATGTAACGTGTCGCGAGCCAGCTTTCAAATAGGTACATTCTTCTCTTCTCCTCTACCCTGCAACTCTTCCCCGGGTCCTTGGTGTACCAGAGATGTGTTTTCTGTTAATATGCCTAGTAAAATAATGGTTGCACTCACTAACTGTAAGTCGATCTGGATAAGAGCGTCTGCTAAATGACTAAAATGTAAAATGTAAACAACTCCAAGGGGCCCCATAAAATTATAGTTTTGAATTTTCCTGAATTCGGTTTTCTCTGTTTTACCTTTTTCCTTTTTTTACTCTCAATATTACAATTATTAATAAAGAAACAATGAAAATTGATGTTTTGAGTCTATGTCAATGCTTAAACCACATCAGAAGACCAATTTTAAGGTCTGGAAAAAAAACTAACAAATTTAGATTTTTGTGTGTAATTCCACTTTAATTGCACTTTTAGAAAGATTGGAACGTGTCGGGGTCTAGCAATGTTTCTGTTAGGCTTACTGCTGCAGCATATGTCTTGGCAAAGTTTTTAAAACAATGACCACCCATTAATGCAGATAATCACGATATCTTTCTGTCAGGTAAGCCTACTTTGCAGTTAACATCTAATTGAGAAGGTTTTTGGGGAAAGTCTACCCACAAGACCGTTATCATTACTAGCATCGCTAACTGGCTACATAAGGATTGATTGACAAATGCGTGCACCAAACAGACAGACTGTCACGACTTCCGCCGAGGCTGCCTCCCATCCTTGTTCGGGCAGGCTTCGTCGTCACCGGCTTACTAGCCACTGCCGCTCCATATATCATCATTCCATTTGTCTTGTCTTGTCAATTACACAAGTGTTCCCTCTGCCCCCTTGTGTTTGTGGGTGATTGTTTTATGTGAGTCGAGTGTAGCTCGGTTGAGCTACTCGTACCTTGTATTGCCGGCGTAGATTATTCCCCTGTGCCTGTATTTTGTTGGAGCTACCCGTACCTTGTATTGCCGGGGTAGATTGTTCCCCTGTGCCTGTATTTTGTTGTCGCTATCCAGCGCAACTGTGTACGACGGAATAAACTCTGTATTCGGTGATTTACCCTCCTGCGCCTGACTCCTTCTAATCACACTCATCACACAGACTGGCAATATTGCTGGAAATTAGTTGGAGGATAGCTATTGTGTTATGTTTGGCTTTTTAAGCCAATAGTGGCTAAACAGGAGTGGGATAATGTCATTGTGGCTTTGACTGGATAGTAGCTGGGAGCTTTATGTTTATGACAGTTTGCGATGGAACACATGAAAAAAATATACTTTCAGAATTCCTTGGCGAACTACTCATCGGTGGGCTGCGAGCGTGATCTAACTGTCGGAGACCCCTGTTCTAAGATCAAGTAGTGCACTATATAGGGAATAGGGTGCCATTTTGGAAGGAACCTCAATTATATTCTGATTCAAAATGAACCGCTTGATGATAAACAGACTAGCAGAAATCATTGCAAAATCATTGCTCTTCCACTTCACGAAACGTGTACGAACAACAGTTAGAGTGTTTGTCCACGCATCCTGACCCGAAATCATTGTAGTGAAGTAGAGAGAACAGCCTTGGGGGGGCTGGAGAGGTTGGAGCAGAGGGTGAGTCATAGTACAGAGAAGGGAGGAGATCATGCATCTTGAATCTCAACCATTGTATCAGCCTTGGCGGTCAAACAGGCGTTTATGAAACCTTAGTGCCAAGGGAGGAGTAACACCACATACAAAAGTTAGGCCAGGATTTAATCCAATGTGTGTTATAGAGCAGCGCACTGGACAGTGGAAAAATTCCCGTTTGCTGAGATGGCATTCATGGTAAACGAGGCGAATGGCAGCTCAAACGGAAATGACCTTTAGCAGTGCGCTTGTAGGCAACGCGCGTTTGATTGAATCCTGGCCTTAGTGTGTCTTTTGTGTTATGAGTCACTGCAGTGAAGGGAGTAACACAACATACAAAAGGTAGGCTGGGATTCAATCAAAGGGACATTGCCTAAAGCACACTGCTGAAGGGATCAGCCAGGGTGGCAGGGGAGGGGAGGGGGTTGAACATGTGCTACTGAACCCATATCGTCCTGGGATTTGACAATACTTCTCTATTGCCTCGATCACACCGACAGCGCCATTGCGTTTTGGTACACCAGAAGTACATTCATTTCCAATGGAACGCTGTGTTTGCCTTGCAGTTGCAGTGCGTTCTGTGTGGTGCATACGTTGGATTTATGTTTGGCTGCTGCAGGGATGTCATTGATTGCGAGGATCAACCATGTTGCTGCTGTACAGTTGTCAGTCGATAGCTGGCTACAAACTAGCTAGCTAAGTCGAATTTGCCTCGGAATAGCATATCAATATAGCCTACTCGTCCGTGAACATACACCCCATCATGGGGAATCATCCCCCGTCATACAAGGAGGACGTAGCCTATGCTCGGCTAGCAAACAGGCTATGTGTCGATATACATTGAGTGAGTAGCAATGTTTTCTAATCATAAGCTGGAGATGGTGATTCGATAATATTTCAGTCTCTATGCAGACGTTTATCTGTGCAGACGTAGTTATCACTATGTGTTGCGCAGCTCATGAGAACGCTGCATTAATGCATATTATCAGTGATAGCCTACATTTCCCAGTCTCATTAGTTAGTCAGGGGAACACCTTTCACTGGGGACGGGGGGGACATGTCCCCCCCACATTCAGAAATTGCATTTTGGTCCCCCCCAGTTTTATTACATTTACATTACATTTTAGTAATTTAGCAGACGCTCTTATCCAGAGCGACTTACAGTTTGTGAGTGCATACATTTTCACACTGGCCCCCCGTTGGAAACAAACCCACAACCCTGGCGTTGCAAGCGCCATGCTCAATCAACTGAGCTACACAACTGGAGACACTGCACTCTACAAGAACTGAACAAAGCAGGGATCTCTTGGCTAGAGGCAAAAGCCCTCTCACAGAAGTGAGTGAGGTGGAGAGCAAATGGTTGACGCCCTACGCTCCCAAGGGGGCCAAGAGGTTTAAGTCAAGTAAGTCAATCCTATGAAACAACACATTGGGCATGCATTCTAACTAGCACGGTAGTATGAAGATTGGACGTAGTTTCTAGGAACGTGGAATGTGATACAAAACGAGGCAACGGTGTGCTTTAGGACCATGTGGATGTCTCCGAGCAGTCAGGTAGGCTTTTTGGAGTGTTTATCCTATAGGATAAAAAAATATATATTTATTGTTTATATACAGTTGAAGTCGGAAGTTTACATACACCTTAGCCAAATACATTTAAAATCAGTTTTTCACAATTCCTGACATTTAATCCTAGTAAAAATTCCCTGTCTTAGTTAGGATCACCACTTTATTTTAAGAATGTGAAATGTCAGAATAATAGTAGAAATAATTATTTATTTCAGCTTTTATTTCTTTCATCACATTCTCAGTGGGTCAGAAGTTTAGTATTTGGTAGCATTGCCTTTAAATTGTTTAACTTGAGTCAAACGTTTCGGGTAGCCTTTGCTGTTGATCTGGGATTGATTAGCACTTTTCGCACCAAAGTACGTTCATCTCTAGGAGACAGAACGCATCTCCTTACTGAGCGGTATGATGGCTGCGTGGTCCCATGGTGTTTATACTTGCGTGCTATTGTTTGTACAGATGAACGTGGTACCTTCACGCGTTTGGAAATTGCTCCCAAGGATGAACCAGAGTTGTGGAGGTCTACAAATTTTTTCTGAGGTCTTGGCTGATTTCTTTAGATTTTCCCATGATGTCAAGCAAAGAGGCACTGAGTTTGAAGGTAGGCCTTGAAATACATCCACAGGTACACCTCCAATTGACTCAAATTATGTCAATTAGCCTATCAGAAGCTTCTAAAGCCATGACATCATTTTCTGGAATTTTCCAAGCTGTTTAAAGGCACAGTCAACTTAGTGTATGTAAACGTCTGACCCACTGGAATTGTGATACAGTGAATTATAAGTGAAATAATCTGTCTGTAAACAATTGTCAGAGAAATTACTTGTGTCATGCACAAAGTAGATGTCCTAACCGACTTGCCAAAACTATAGTTTGTTAACAAGAAATGTGTGGAGTGGTTGAAAAACGAGTTTTAATGACTCCAACCTAAGTGTTTGTAAACTTCTGACTTCAACTGTAAATATGTGCCCCCCCACTTCTAAAACCAAAGTCGCGCCCCTGGTTAGTGACTGATTTGAACAAATGTAGAAATGATTGACCATGGTTATCTTGGAACCTATTCCCTTACACAATATCAGATATAACTCATTCAGACTGGTCTGGATTAGTGTGCTTGTATAGCTACACTTTTGCAGGATTTCTGCTCTGAGCAATCGGTATCTGCCGTTCAATAGTGCATACTGTTGCATGAGTCACACTATTAGCATGACCCAACATACCTCCAGGCTGTGTAAGGGCTATTTTACCAAGAAGGAGAGTGATTATTATATAGGGATTGTAATATTAAAGAACATTTATAGTAAGTATAGTATTTTATAAAAGGATAAAACGATATAACAAGAAAAGATAACAAGCAGAATAATACATCTTTAAATACAACTAATTAGAACATGGCTTTTTGGCGGGCGGTTGTTGTTTTGGCGGATGGTTGTTGTGGTTGGTCCTGTGTTCTCTCTGGCGTCCTTTCCCCCTTGCGGCAGGTGTGGATGCGGGTGCGTTTGCACGCTCGGCCCATTTCTTCCGCAGTCAACCATGTGGTGTGCATTTTTGTGTTTGGAAAGGTGTGGCGTTAAGTGAGTGAGAGGGGAAATGGTTGCATATCCCAGAGCCGACGGGGGTCTATGAGCAGGGGTAGTGAGAGAGAGCTTTCAATTTTGTGTAGATGAGCGATATACATTTTTAAATATAGTATACATCTAATCTAATTTTTTATTGTCCTATCATGATGGAAAGATCCCTAACCCTATATCCTGGACACCCACCTGAGCGACCCATACACCAAAGAGAAGTTCCCATCACTTTTATGGACCTGCTGTGAATATGCAGCCTAAACAGAGAAATAAATGCGGTCAGAGACCTACTTGAGCAGCACCGCCCCCTCAAGATTCTGAGCCTGCCTGGCAGGGTTGGTCTTACAAAGCCAGAGCCCCCTGATGGGAGAGCATTATATACAAGGAAATTCTCAAAGCGGCTAATGAGAACCTTGACAACCTTTTACCTAGCCGGTGGGGATTCCGGTGGGGTACCCCCACCCAGGTAGTGGCAGTGCTGGCAACACTGGCTGCAGTAACCCATGGGGAGGGGGTCACACTCGAACAATCAGAGAGGGGGTTTGTCATTGTGGCCCAGGTGGCACAAAATAATCAAAGGTCTGACTGCACGGAGATGCTTGGGAAAAATGGTTACAACAGGGGATCAGAGTGTTTGTGTCTCAGGTGAAGAGGGTGGATCTGATCTCCATCACCTAGTACTTGACATAGATTAAGTAGAACAATCAAATCTCACATTGTTGTCAATTTCTGCTCAATCTGCATGCTTTCTCAATCAGCTGTAACTGTATGTGCACTCGTAAATCAGGTCCTTTCTTGAGCTGGGCTCTGGGATATAACAGCCATTGAGTATCTGAATTTGTGGTGGATTGTGGAGGAGGGGGGTTGAGTGTGTTGGAGTATGTGAGTATGTGTGTGTGTGTTTGTCCGGCATCTGTTGTGGGGGTGGGGATGTTGGGGGGGGTTATGGGATGGACCACGGGAATTATTTGCTAGGATAATAATTGCTAGTCAATAAATAAAATGTAATACAATGGCAATCCGGGTTATATGTTAAAATCCTACGCATGAACTGCCGACATTATTACGCATATTAATTGATAATGATGGAAAATAGGATATGCATAATTTTTTTTAAAGGTTAAATATATATATATATAGAGGTGACAGCATTGGAAATGCTTTTGGCGGTTAATCTGCTTATGTTTTGTGGGTGGCACTGTGTGCTGTTTTCGATGGATGGGTCCTGGCATCTCGGGGCCTTAGGGATCCGGAGGGACGTGGGTGGGATGCCGATCACTGGGATGACGGCTCAACTTGGGATGGGGAGGGGCTTTAGCGGAGGAATTAGTGGAGAACAATTGAAGGGTTACTCCGTAGCAATGCAAATATCCCGGTACAGCTATATGGACACTCAATCATTACGGTATTTTTTATTGGTAAATTTACAAACATATCTAATGATAAATAGACTTGAAACTTGTATCTCATTATGGTGTATGGTGAAATACGTATAGCCAGTTATAATTGTAATGGCTTAGCTGATAATAACAAAAGAAGAACAATATTTAAATGGCTCAAAGAGAAGGAATATAATATCTATTGTATACAGGAAACTCATTCAACAATTCGAGATGAAGTTGCTTGGAAAAAGGAATGGGGGGGTAAATATACTTCTCCCATGGGCAAACAAATTCAAAAGGGGTGATGATATTATTTATAGTAATTTCGATCCGAATGTGCAAATTGTCCAAATAGATACGCAAGGTAGATGGATTATTTCAAATATGTTATTGGACCATAAACAGATATGGCTCATTAACCTTTAAGGACCAAATAATGATGATCCACACTTCTTTGACAATATATATAATAAATTATCAACCCTGCAAGCAATTCAAGACAATATTATTATGGTGGGGGATTATAATACTGTTTTAAATAGCTCAATGGACCGTAAAGGAAATCATACCACAAACAATCACCCACATGCTCTTAAGGAAATTGTGAATGTCATGGATACATTAGAACTAGTATATATATGGAGGCTTAAATATCCTGATCTAGTGAGATATACGTGGCGGAGACTCAATCAAGCTAGTCGTCTTGACTTCTTTCTTATCTCATTCTCGTTGGCACCAAAAGTTTAAAAAGTGTTGATAGGGGACAGAATGCGGTCGGACCATCATTGTTAGGCCTACTGCTGCTAGGTAGCTCTCTCTCTGCTCTCCCCCTCCCCTCTGTCTGTTCTTGATTGCAGGAGTGAAGTCTGGTGTGCGGGAGTCAGGGTTCCAGCTGCAGCTCATTCACCATAATCACCTCAGCCTTAAAGACCCGGTCAAACTTGCCACTCATCGTCAGATCATAGTCAAGACGACCATGTTAGTCTCGCTGCTGATTCAACCTGCTTGTTTTCGCTCTTTGTGTTTTTGGACTGTTCTATTTACATTTCTCCTGTGCCACAGATTATATGAACCTGACTCCTGCCTCCGCTTCACTCCTGCCACCACCATCCCGTTTACCACTACTGGACTTCCCATTTGGACTCACCCCGGACACTAGGACGTTACGGTACCACTCCTGCTCAGAACCTGGATCTGTTACCCTCCCTGTATACCTGGACTTGCTCTTCCCCCCTATTTTTGGAAACCTGGACAATTTTACTTTGTAATAAACCTGTTAAACCTTCTCTGGCTCGGTGTAGTTGTCTGCATTTGGGTTCATATCCAGTTAAATCATGACAATCATATAATTGGCATATACATTACTCTTACTGAATTTCCACGTGGGCGAGGATATTGGAAATGTAATCAAAGCCTATTGGATGATAATTTATTTATAATTAGAACAAAGGAATTTATAACTGACTTTTTCCGACATAACATAGGTACAGCAAATCCCCTTATTGTATGGGACACTTTTAAATGTGCCTTTAGAGGCCATGCAATTCAGTACTCATCTCGAAAACAAAAGCAATTTAGGTCAAAAAAGTTAATACTAACAAAGGAAATAGAAAGTCTAACAGAACAGATAGATGGCAATAAAAACTGTAACATAAAGGCTCAGAATAAATTAGAGGAAAAACGTATTAAAGAAAGATCAAGGAGAGTTATATTTGGGAGTTGTGGTGAGGGAGGCCCCGCTCTTTCTTTTCCCAGATGTTTAGTTCATTTCATTCCGATCTCCTCTGCATTATTGTAGCCATTTGCTACAGCCTGTCAACTATGCCTCTGCCTATCCCTGTTCTCTCCTCTCCGCACAGGCTACACAAACGCCTCACACCGCGTGGCTGCTGCCTCTCTAACCTGGTGGTCCCTGCAGGCACCACACACCTGGAGTTCCAGGTCTCAGGCAGCCTCTGGAACTGCTGTTCTGCTGCCAACAAGGCTGACTTCATCCCAGCCTATGCTACCCTCCAGTCCCTCGACTTCCTGGCGCTGACGGAAACATGGATTACCACTGAAAACACTGCTACTCCTACTGCTCTCTCCTCGTCTGACCATGTGTTCTTGCATACCCCGAGAGCATCTGGTCAGAGGGGTGGTGGCACAGGAATCCTCATCTCTCCCAAGTGGACATTCTCAATTTTTCCCCTAACCCATCTGTCTATCTCCTCATTTGAATTCCATGCTGTCACAGTCACTAGCCCATTTAAGCTTAATATCCTTGTCATCTATCGCCCTCCAGGTTCCCTTGGAGAGTTCATAAATGAGCTTGACGCCTTGATAAGTTCCTTTCCTGAGGATAGCTCACCCCTCACAGTTTTGGGGGATTTCAACCTCCCTACGTCTACATTTGACTCATTTCTCTCTGCCAACTTCTTTCCACTCCTCTCCTCTTTTGACCTCACCCTCTCACCGTCCCCCCCTACTCACAAGGCAGGCAATACGCTTGACCTCATCTTTACTAGATGCTGCTCTTCTACTAATCTCACTGCAACTCCCCTCCATGTCTCCGACCACTACTTTGTATCCTTTTCTCTCTCGCTCTCCTCCAACACTACTCACTCTGCCCCTACACAGATGGTAATGCGCCGCCGCAACCTTCGCTCTCTCTCTCCCACTACTCTCTCCTCTTCCATCCTATCATCTCTTCCCTCTGCTCAATCCTTCTCCCTCCAATCTCCTGATTCTGCCTCCTCAACCCTCCTCTCCTCCCTTTCTGCATCCTTTGACTCTCTGTGTCCCCTATCCTCCCGGCCGGCTCGGTCCACCCCTCCATCTCCGTGGCTTGATGACTCATTGCGAGCTCACAGAACAGAGCTCCGGGCAGCTGATCGGAAATGGAAGAAAACTAGACTCCCTGCGGACCTGGCATCTTTTCACTCCCTCCTCTCTACATTTTCTTCATCTGTTTCTGCTGCTAAGGCCACTTTCTACCACTCTAAATTCCAAGCATCTGCCTCTAACCCTAGGAAGCTCTTTGCCACATTCTCCTCCCTGCTGAATCCTCCTCCCCCCCTCCTCCCTCTCTGTGGATGACTTCGTCAACCACTTTGAAAAGAAGGTTGACGACATCCGATCCTCGTTTGTTAAGTCTAATGACACTGCTGGTCCTGCTCACACTGCCCTACCCTATGCTTTGACTTCTTTCTCCCCTCTCTCTCCAGATAAAATCTCGCGACTTGTGACTGCAGGCCGCCCAACAACCTGCCCGCTTGACCCCATCCCCTCCTCTCTTCTCCAGACCATCTCCGGTGACCTTCTCCCCTACCTCACCTCGCTGATCAACTCATCCTTGACCGCTGGCTATGTCCCTTCCGTCTTCAAGAGAGCGAGAGTTGCACCCCCTTCTCAAAAAACCAACACTCGATCCCTCTGATGTCAACAACTACAGACCAGTATCCCTTCTTTCTTTTCTTTCCAAAACTATTGAGCGTGCCGTCTTTAGCCAACTCTCTTGCTATCTCTCTCAGAATGACCTTCTTGATCCAAACCAGTCAGGTTTCAGGACTGGTCATTCAACTGAGACTGCTCTTCTCTGTGTCACGGAGGCTCTCCACACTGCTAAAGCTAACTCTCTCTCCTCTGCTCTTGTCCTTCTAGACCTGTCTGCTGCCTTTGATACTGTGAACCATCAGATCCTCCTCTCCACCCTCTCAAGCTGGGCATCTCCGGCGCGGCTCACTCTTGGATTGCGTCCTACCTGACCGGTCGCTCCTACCAAGTGGCGTGGCGAGAAGCTGTCTCCGCACCACGTGCTCTCACCACTGGTGTCCACCCAGGATCTCAGTTCTAGGCCCTCTCCTATTCTCGCTATACACCAAGTCACTTGGCTCTGTCAAATCCTCACATGGCCTCTCCTATCATTGCTACGCTGACGATACACAACTAATCTTCTCCTTTCCCCCTTCTGATAACCAGGTGGCGAATCGCATCTCTGCATGTCTGGCAGACATATCAGTATGGATGACGGATCACCACCTCAAGCTGAACCTTGGCAAGACAGAGCTGCTCTTCCTCCCGGGAAGGACTGCCCGTTCCATGATCTCGCCATCACGGTTGACAACTCCGTTGTGTCCTCCTCCCAGAGTGCGAAGAGCCTTGGCGTGACCCTGGACAACACCCTGTCGTTCTCCGCTAACATCAAGGCGGTGACCCGATCCTGCAGGTTCATGCTCTACAACATTCGGAGAGTACAACCCTGCCTTACACAGGAAGCGGCACAGGTCCTAATCCAGGCACTTGTCATCTCCCCGTCTGGATTACTGCAACTCGCTGTTGGCTGGGCTCCCTGCCTGTGCCATTAAACCCCTACAACTCATCCAGAATGCCGCAGCCCGTCTGGTGTTCAACCTTCCCAAGTTCTCTCATGTCACCCCGCTCCTCCGCACACTCCACTGGCTTCCAGTTGAAGCTCGCATCTGTTACAAGACCATGGTGCTTGCCTATGGAGCTGTGAGGGGAACGGCACCTCCGTACCTTCAGGCTCTGATCAGTCCCTACACCCAAACGAGGGCATTGCGTTCATCCACCTCTGGCCTGCTGGCTCCCTTCCTCTGCGGAAGCATAGTTCCCGCTCAGCCCAGTCAAAACTGTTCGCTGCTCTGGCACCCCAATGGTGGAACAAGCTCCCTCACGACGCCAGGACAGCGGAGTCACTCACCACCTTCCGGAGACATTTGAAACCCCACCTCTTTAAGGAATACCTGGGATAGGATAAAGTAATCCTTCTACCACCCCCCCCAACAAAAAAAAAAGAAACATTGTAAAGTGGTTATCCCACTGGCTATAGGGTGAATGCACCAATTTGTAAGTCGCTCTGGATAAGAGCGTCTGCTAAATGACGTAAATGTAAAATGTAAATGTAGTATATTATAAAAATAAAGCATACTGGATGGAATATGGGGAAAAATGCACAAAAGTATTTTTTTATCTTCAACATAGGAATGCTACCAAAAATAATTTAATGAAACTAGTTACAATTGATGGAGTCACCCATGATTCACCAAATGATATTTTGAAGGAGGAAACAAAGTACTTTAAGCATATGTTTTCTTTTCAGTCGCCTCCATCTCCTCTAACTGAAGCTAATTGTAGAGATTTTTTTCTATTGATAATGTAAAATTAACAGCCACACAGAAAGACTCATGTGAAGTTGAAATTACAGAGGAGGAACTTCTGGATGCAATTAAAGACATTAAGTCCGGGAAAACTCCAGGGTTGGATGGCATACCAGTCAAGGTATACCAAACCTTTTTTGATATACTAAGAGGACTGTTATTAGCATGTTTTAACCACTCCTATGTAAATGGTAGATTATCTGTCACTCAAGAAGAAGGTCTGATCTCATTATTACTGAAACAGGATAAAAGTGGAAAATATAAAGATCCAGTCCATTAAAAAAATTGGAGGCCCCTTACACTTCAGTGTTGTGATGCAAAAATTCTAGCAAAATGTATAGTGCATAGAATTAAAAAGGTATTGTCGGATATTATTCATTCTAATCAGACAGGTTTTTTACATGGAAGATAAATTGGAGATATTATAAGGCAAGTATTGGAAACAATAGAACACTATGGAACATCTGGGAATCCAGGCCTGCTATTCATAGCAGACTTCGAAAAGGCATTTGATAAAGTACGACTGGGGTTTATATATAAATGCCTGGAGCATTTCAATTTAGGAGAATCTCTTACAAAATGGGTCAAAATCATGTATAGTAACCCTAGGTGTAAAATAGTAAATAATGGCTATTTCTCTGAAAGTTTTAAAATGTCAAGGAAGTGAAACAAGGTTGTCCACTATCGGCATATCTATTTATTGTGGCCATCGAGATGTTAGCTATTAAAATCAGATCCAATATTAATATCAGAGGATTAGAAATCCAGGGCTTAAAAACAAAGGTGTCATTGTACGCTGATGATTCATGTTTTCTTTTAAATCCACGACTAGAATCCCTCCACAGCCTCATAGAGGATCTAGATACATTTTCTAACCTCTCTGGATTACAACCAAATTATGACAAATGTACTATATTACGTATTGGATCACTAAAAAATAAAAAATTTACATTACCATGTAGTTTACCAATAAAATGGTCTGATGGTGATGTGGATATACTCGGAATACATATCCCAAATGAAATAAATGATCTCACTCCAATACATTTTAATGGAAGGTTAGCAAAAATAGATAAGATCTTGCTACCATGGAAAGGTAAATACCTTTCAATTTGTGGAAAAATCACCCTGACCAACTCTTTAGTATTATCCCAGTTTACCTATTTGCTTACGGTCTTGCCTACGCCTAGCGAACAGTTTTTTAAAATATATGAGAAAAAATATTCAATTTTATTTGGAACGGCAAGCAAAACAAAATTAAAAGGGCCTATTTATATAATGAATATGAATTCGGAGGACAGAAATTATTAAATATTAAAGCATTAGACCTATCACTAAAAGCTTCAGTCATACAAAAGTTATATTTAAATCCGAACTGGTTCTCAAGCAAATTAGTAAGATTGTCTCACCCAACGTTCAAGAATGGCCTTTTTCCCTTTATTCAGATTACAACCACTCATTTTCAGTTATTTGAAAAGGAAATAATCTCCCAAATATTGCTATTTCTAAAACAAGCCATAGAATGTTGGTTGCAATTTCAATTTAATCCTCCAGAAACGACAGAACAAATAATGCAACAAATACTGTGGTTAAATTCCAATATACTAATTGACAAAAAAACTTTATTTTTTGACAAAATGTTTAAAAAATGTATAATCTTCGTAAATGATATTATCGGTAGGACTGACTGGTGGAGTTATGTCGCACATGCAGCTAACAAAAACATATGGAGATGTCTGCTCTACCCAAAATTACAACAAAATAATTGCAGCCTTACCGCAAAAATGGAAGAGGAAAGTGGAAGGGGGAGAAAGTAAGGAACTTGTGTGTCGGCCTTGCATTAAAGAACATAATTGGTTAAGGAAAACTGTGATAAATAAAAAAGTATATCAGTTTCATTTAAGGACCAAAGGATTGACAGCTGTCCCATATAGATTGCAAATAGTTGGGAAGAGATTTTTGACGTACCGATCCCATGGCATAGTGTTTATGAACTGACACGCAAAACGACACCGGATTCAAAAATGAGAATCTTTCAATTTAAATTATTATATAAAATTCTTGCTACCAATAGAATGTTATTTATATGGGGGATACAATCTTCCCAGCTCTGCAGATTTTGCTGTGAAGAGACAGAATCATTAGATCATTTGTTTTGGTTCTGTCCATTTGTAGCCTGTTTTTGGACACAGGTCCAGGAATGGCTAAAGGATTGCAATATTTACCTGGAGCTAACCTTGCAGATAGCATTACTGGGTGATCTGAAAAGTCATAGTCAATCGATCAATAATATAATAATACTTTTAGCAAAAATGTTTATTTTTAATTCACAATCTGTAGAAGCAATGAGAATAGAAAGGTTCAGAACTTTTCTAAAACATCACAGTACAGTTGAAATATATATGGCAAATAGAAATCCTATATGGATGGTGTTAAGAGATAGATGGGAGGTGTTGAATGGAGTTGAAGGATGGGACTAATAACAAATAACAACAAATAATAACAAGATAACTAATAATGTAAGCATACTGTGTCCATAATAAGTATATAGGTTGTATGTTGGGAGCTTTTGGGAAAGAGCACAGTTAGAAAGATATGGCATATAGAAGCAAACCGGATGGGCATCATGAAAATGATCGGAGAGGTTGAGAGTAGAAGTTCAGGAGTAAAAACAAATAAAATTGAATTATTGTAAAATTGACTGTGTCCATAAAATGTAGATAGTAAGTATAAGCTGGAAGTAGAGGTCTAAGCATTGTTGTTCACAAATTTACCCCAAGTAGGGAAAGGATGGCAGGGTTGAAAAGTAATAAAGGGGAGTATACAGTGGGGGAAAAAAGTATTTAGTCAGCCACCAATTGTGCAAGTTCTCCCACTTAAAAAGATGAGAGAGGCCTGTAATTTTCATCAGAGGTACACGTCAACTATGACAGACAAAATGAGAAATAGTTTTCCTGAAAATCACATTGTAGGTTTTTTAATGAATGTATTTGCAAATTATGGTGGAAAATAAGTAATTGGTCAACAACAAAAGTTTCTCAATACTTTGTTATATACCCTTTGTTGGCAATGACACAGGTCAAACGTTTTCTGTAAGTCTTCACAAGGTTTTCACACACTGTTGCTGGTATTTTGGCCCATTCCTCCATGCAGATCTCCTCTAGAGCAGTGATGTTTTGGGGCTGTCGCTGGGCAACACGGACTTTCAACTCCCTCCAAAGATTTTCTATGGGGTTGAGATCTGGAGACTGGCTAGGCCACTCCAGGACCTTGAAATGCTTCTTACGAAGCCACTCCTTCGTTGCCCGGGCGGTGTGTTTGGGATCATTGTCATGCTGAAAGACCCAGCCACGTTTCATCTTCAATGCCCTTGCTGATGGAAGGAGGTTTTCACTCAAAATCTCACGATACATGGCCCCATTCATTCTTTCCTTTACACGGATCAGTCGTCCTGGTCCCTTTGCAGAAAAAACAGCCCCAAAGCATGATGTTTCCACCCCCATGCTTCACAGTAGGTATGGTGTTCTTTGGATGCAACTCAGCATTCTTTGTCCTCCAAACACGACGAGTTGAGTTTTTACCAAAAAGTTCTATTTTGGTTTCATCTGACCATATGACATTCTCCCAATCCTCTTCTGGATCATCCAAATGCACTCTAGCAAACTTCAGACGGGCCTGGACATGTACTGGCTTAAGCAGGGGGACACGTCTGGCACTGCAGGATTTCAGTCCCTGGCGGCGTAGTGTGTTACTGATGGTAGGCTTTGTTACTTTGGTCCCAGCTCTCTGCAGATCATTCACTAGGTCCCCCCGTGTGGTTCTGGGATTTTTGCTCACCGTTCTTGTGATCATTTTGACCCCACGGGGTGAGATCTTGCGTGGAGCCCCAGATTGAGGGAGATTATCAGTGGTCTTGTATGTCTTCCATTTCCTAATAATTGCTCCCACAGTTGATTTCTTCAAAACCAAGCTGCTTACCTATTGCAGATTCAGTCTTCCCAGCCTGGTGCAGGTCTACAATTTTGTTTCTGGTGTCCTTTGACAGCTGTTTGGTCTTGGCCATAGTGGAGTTTGGAGTGTGACTGTTTGAGGTTGTGGACAGGTGTCTTTTATACTGATAACAAGTTCAAACAGGTGCCATTAATACAGGTAACGAGTGGAGGACAGAGGAGCCTCTTAAAGAAGAAGTTACAGGTCTGTGAGAGCCAGAAATCTTGCTTGTTTGTAGGTGACCAAATACTTATTTTCCACCATAATTTGCAAATAAATTCATTAAAAATCTTACAATGTGATTTTCTGGATTTTGTTTTCTCAATGTGTCTGTCATAGTTGACGTGTACCTATGATGAAAATTACAGGCCTCTCTCATCTTTTTAAGTGGGAGAACTTGCACAATTGGTGGCTGACTAAATACTTTCTTCCCCCACTGTATATGTATCTCTAGAATGCATCCGTTCATACAATACTCTAAAGCATGCTTCTGTCGCTCCTATTTCCTTTATATTCCTTCCTAAATTTCTGCTACCTTGAGTTGCAGATATTCAATGAGAGGCTACCTCGGACATATACTTCGTCAACTATATTCCGAGAGGTAACGTGCAATTGAATATATATTGTACAATCTCACAGTTCCCAGAACTGACCCGAAAGTCAACCTAGTGTCTTTCCTAGGATTTGCGGCCCATCTTAATGATCGCCTTGTTTGAGGGCTTCCGTAGATCAGCGACGTCCTAACAGTATACTTTTTTTCTTATTTCCTTGTCTTATTCCTTCATTCTATTCCTGGACACTCCTTTAAATTTATTCAAGCCAAATATCCCTGTGCCCAGTGTTATCAATTCCTATAGACACCCCCCCCTGTTTGCGTTGTTTTCAACGCAAACAAATTTAGAAATTTAGAACGGATTGTCATCCCACAGCAAATAACAGCAAGGTGCACACACAAGTTCTTTAACGGTACATCCCCTCAACGCACACACACAGCCACATGAACTGACTAGCGCCCAAAGTTGTGAGAAAGCTCACCTTATCTGTCGGCCTCTGTAGCGGGAGTCAGCTCGCGGCCCATGATGAAACGCTGAACAGACGCAACACGTCCCAAAAATCCTCGTCGCCAATTAATGTGGTGTCGAGACAACGATGCTGATATGCTGTGTAGACAAGGAATCCACTGACACTGTACTTGATTATAAAGGTTAATTATATCAAAGGTTCCAGCGTCAATTTACAGATTTCTGCAGAAATCCGGAGAACAACTAACCCAATCTAAAAATGATTATTCTCCACGTCCTTTGTTGAAAACCTGGTATATATCCTATGTAACATAACATGGGTGTTTTGAATAGACCAATCCCTGGCTTCCACATATCCAAGTCTCCTCTGTTTCAGGGGGCCCCTATAGTAATGCTTTCCAGATGTTTCAGCAAAGCAGAGTAAAATTCCTCTAACACACCATTTGCAAACGTCAGCCAAAATTATAAACTGTTCAGATACTACATAACAAATTGTGGAAACAGTCAAGGGGTCTGAATACTTTCCGAATGCACTGTAGCTAATGGACCACGGGCTGACAATCATGATCATATAGCAATACTGCAAGAACTCAGATAGTTTCATAATAAATACATTGTAACATCATAGCAGCAGAGGATCAGAGTGAAGCCAGGAAGCAGTAGCAGCAGGGTTGTGGGTTCAATTCCCACGGGTGGCCAGTATGAAAAAAATAATAAAATAATGTATGCACTCACTAACTGTAAGTCGCTCTGGATAAGAGCATCTGCTAATTGACGTAAATGTAAATGTACATGTAATGAGTTGCCAGCATCAATGTTTAACAGAGGTTTGCCAGGTGACTGCCCGTGCTCAGCATGCAGGCAGCATAACATGAATGAGGATAAAGCAGTGTTAGTTCTGGTGATGACGACAATGTTCCCTGTGAGTCCATAATGCAAACAGAACTAAAGAGATCATGTAAAATTAAAAGGAAGGAACATTTAGTGCATTCAGACTGAAGAACTGCTAAAGCCATCAAATGGACCGCCTCTGGAAAAGCGTAATGTAGACCTCAAACCGTTGCCTTAACGTGAACACAAACTTGTGCTACTGAGAGAGGAGAGATACTCTTTGATATGCATGTTCGTTGCTTCTCCATAGGCCATGAAGAGTGCGCAGACAGATGGGTTCTTGAGCAGACTGCACGCTGAAGGGTCCTGATGCCCAATATGAACTGAACCCCTGCAATTGGAGCATGATAAGGCAGCATTTGCCTGACTAAAATTGGGATAGAATAGGCATACATGGTTATATAACTGAAGACATTGTACAGAGAGAAGACCATACAGACTGCTGCAGAGCGGCACGGCTCAGCCATGACATACCATCACATAGCATAAGACATACAGTATTACTAACAAACCCCCAAAACCACAACTAATCATTCGCTACGTATCCACCTTATCTAAATAGCCTAATGTCCTACTGAAATTGCTCAGCAGTAGCTGATGCATCTTCAGCATGCACAGTGAGAGTGACCTAAACCTACAAAAAACCTAAACCTACAAACAGTCTACCTTAGCTGAAGGCTAATGTCTCATGGTATAGACTGGTAAGACATGAGAATAATAAATTATGACCTGAGAAAGACCCCATAGACTACTAGAATAAGGCTGCGTATAAGAGTGTCTGAAATAAACGAACAGACCTTCCCATAAAAGGCAATGAACACCTGATCGACAATACTGATCGTCATGTGGGTGTTTAGCAAGCCCACCACATGCTAGGTAATGCTAGTATCAACAACCCAGTCAACACGGCTGAAACTACAGTGGGGAAAAAAAAGTATTTAGTCAGCCACCAATTGTGCAAGTTCTCCCACTTAAAAAGATGAGAGAGGCCTGTAATTTTCATCATAGGTACACGTCAACTATGACAGACAAATTGAGAAAAAATAATCCAGAAAATCACATTGTAGGATTTTTTATGAATTTATTTGCAAATTATGGTGGAAAATAAGTAATTGGTCAACAACAAGAGTTTCTCAATACTTTGTTATATAACCTTTGTTGGCAATGACACAGGTCAAACGTTTTCTGTAAGTCTTCACAAGGTTTTCACACACTGTTGCTGGTATTTTGGCCCATTCCTCCATGCAGATCTCCTCTAGAGCAGTGATGTTATGGGGCTGTCGCTGGGCAACACAGACTTTCAACTCCCTCCAAAGATTTTCTATGGGGTTGAGATCTGGAGACTGGCTAGGCCACTCCAGGACCTTGAAATGCTTCTTACGAAGCCAATCCTTCGTTGCCCGGGCGGTGTGTTTGGTTACTTTTGAATGCTGGCGGTGCTTTCACTCTAGTGAAAGCACCGCCTGGGCAACGAAGGAGTCTACAACCCACACAAGTGGCTCAGGTAGTGCAGCTCATCCAGGATGGCACATCAATGCGAGCTGTGGCAAGAAGGTTTGCTGTGTCTGTCAGCGTAGTGTCCAGAGCATGGAGGCACTACCAGGAGACAGGCCAGTACATCAGGAGACGTGGAGGAGACCATAGGAGGGCAACAACCCAGCAGCAGGACTGCTACCTCCACCTTTGTGCAAGGAGGAGCAGAGGGAGCACTGCCAGAGCCCTGCAAAATGACCTCCAGCAGGCCACAAATGTGCATGTGTCTGCTCAAACGGTCAGAAACAGACTCCATGAGGGTGGTATGAGGGCCCGACGTCCACAGGTGGGGGTTGTGCTTACAGCCCAACACCGTGCAGGACGTTTGGCATTTGCCAGAGAACACCAAGATTGGCAAATTCGCCACTGGCGCCCTGTGCTCTTCACAGATTTCAGGTTCACACTGAGCACATGTGACAGACGTGACAGAGTCTGGAGACGCCGTGGAGAACGTTCTGCTGCCTGCAACATCCTCCAGCATGACCGGTTTGGCGGTGGGTCAGTCATGGTGTGGGGTGGCATTTCTTTGGGGGCCGCACAGCCCTCCATGTGCTCGCCAGAGGTAGCCTGACTGCCATTAGGTACCGAGATGAGATCCTCAGACCCCTTGTGAGACCATATGCTGGTGCGGTTGGCCCTGGGTTCCTCCTAATGCAAGACAATGTTAGACCTCATGTGGCTGGAGTGTGTCAGCAGTTCCTGCAAGAGGAAGGCATTGATGCTATGGACTGGCCCGCCCGTTCCCCAGACCTGAATCCAATTGAGCACATCTGGGACATCATGTCTCGCTCCATCCACCAACGCCACGTTGCACCACAGACTGTCCAGGAGTTGGCGGATGCTTTAGTCCAGGTCTGGGACGAGATCCCTCAGGAGACCATCCGCCACCTCATCAGGAGCATGCCCAGGCGTTGTAGGGAGGTCATACAGGCACGTGGAGGCCACACACACTACTGAGCCTCATTTTGACTTGTTTTAAGGACATTACATCAAAGTTGGATCAGCCTGTAGTGTGGTTTTCCACTCTAATTTTGAGGGTGACTCCAAATCCAGACCTCCATGGGTTGATAAATTTGATTTCCATTGATAATTTTTGTGTGATTTTGTTGTCAGCACATTCAACTATGTAAACAAAAAAAGTATTTAATAAGATTATTTCATTCATTCAGATCTAGGATGTGTTATTTTAGTGTTCCCTTTATTTTCTTTGAGCAGTGTATATCGAACCTAACCAGCACGTGCTCCCATGATGCAATATTGGCAGCCATGCCGTTATGTAAACTGTGTATAGAAAATGAAGCAAAGAATCAGCTAACACCTGAATGTGTGAGCATTCAACACAGCATTAAGATTTGCAGCCTTAAACACATACTAGAAGTAGTATGTAAGACATGAAAATGAATTAATACATGGCTAGAATGACGTGATGGCTACAATAGCATAAGATTAAGACCAGTCACTAGAATAATACTAGGCCTACTAGAACGCAAGATGGACTGAGGGAGGACCACTTGATTAGACATGCTAATAAAAACAGAGTCTAAACCTACAGCTGCAAGTGACAATGAAGTAAATATAACTATACTACCAGTCAAAAGTTTTAGAACACCTACTCATTCAAGGGCTTTTCCTTATTTTTTACAATTTTCTACATTGTAGAATAATAGTGAAGACATCAACACTATGAAATAGCACATATGGAATCATGTAGTAACCAAAAAAGTGTTAAACATCTCAAAATATATTTTATATTTGAGATTCTTCATATAGCCACCCTTTGTCTTCATGACAGCTTTGCACACTCTTGGCATTCTCTCAACCAGCTTCACGAGGTAGTCAATTAACAGGTGTGCCTTCTTAAAAGTCAATTTGTGGAATTTCTTTCTTTCTTAATGAGTTTGAGAGTTGTGTTGTGACAAGGTAAGGGGGGTATACAGAAGATAGCCCTATTTGGTAAAAGACCAAGTCCACCCATAAATAGGCAGAGAGAAACGACAGTCCATCATTAGTTTAAGACATGGAGGTCAGTCAATACGGAACATGTCAAGAACTAAGTAACTCAAGGTTACTAAATGATTCCATTTGTGTTTCATTTCATAGTTTTGATGTCTTCCCTAATATTCTACAATGTAGAAAATAGTCAAAATAAAGAAAAACCCTTGACTGAGTATGTGTGTCCAGACTTTTGACTGGTACTGTATATTAACAACATTTTTTATGGGGGATTGGAAACGATGCAGACAATTACATTCATGGAAGCCACAATCTATCTGCAATATTAAAGCTGATCTACCCCCCCCCACACAAAAAAAGTATTGCTACAGTAGATCCATTAATTATGCACTGTACATCGCTAGCTATCACCGGTGTGGAATGCCCTTTACAATGAATGAAAGACTTTAGCAGTGTTTCAGATAATGGCTTTATTTATTCTTCTGACTCCAACGTGGCCTGTGGCAGTGATGTTATAGCCTGGGCTAGGCAAGCTGCACACTCAGACCCTTTACTGTGGTCCTCTGTAGCTCAGCTGGTAGAGCACGGCGCTTGTAACGCCAAGGTAGTGGGTTCGATCCCCGGGACCACCCATACACAAAAAAAATTTATGCACGCATGACTGTAAGTCGCTTTGGATAAAAGCGTCTGCTAAATGGGCATATTATATTATATTATATTATTATACTGTAAGACTATAATGAGTTTCTTCTTAACTAGCTATACAGGTATGTGTTTTATTTTTATTTTAGTTACACATACAAGTGTTTATTCAATGTGTCTTACAGTATGTGTCATACTGTGTACTTATAACAAATCACAAAGTTGTAAAGTATCACATAAAAAATCTAACCAAGATACTAACCAGTTTCTCTCTCTCTCACTCACACACACACACACACTGAACTGATTGCATCCGTGTTGTCTAGGTGGGAACAAGAGACATGAAAACTCACATCTTGGAATGAGTTTACTTTCAAGAGACTCTTAGATTTCAATACTGCAGCACCTAGTCTGCCGAAAGTCATTCAAAATCAGATGTTTCTTCCCCACCTCCTCCACAATCAAATGCATATTTATTGTTTGAATTTGTTTCATAGTGAGGTGGTGTGATCTGACAACTCTTTAGAATATTTCCTGTTTTAAATATTTTGTTGTGATTTCCTCCCCATCATATCTTTGATGAAAACGGTGAAGGGCTTATTAAATGGCTTTTTACCTTGCCTCGTCGCGGAGCAGGGATAGTGGGCCTGCTAAACTACCATAGCATAAAAACATGGTAATTTCCCACTTCTAAATCCCATTCAGCCTTTCAAATCTGGCCATTATCAGGCAGTGTCAGCTCAAAGCGACACGATACCGGAGCAATACTAGGGTGTGTGTGTGTGCGTGTTTGTGTGCGTGTGTGTGTGCGTGTGTGTGTGTGCAGGGTGCTCAGTATATCACATTAGACAGGGTTGGAAGGTCAATTGAGAGTGATGTAGTGGTACATTTGCCTGATTCTAGGTGGGGAAAATATCCCACAGTGGAGTCAAGGTAGGGGAAGATATCCCACAGTGGAGTCAAGGTAAGGGGAGATATCCCACAGTGGAGTCAAGGTAGGGGGAGATATCCCACAGTGGAGTCAAGGTAGGGGGAGATATCCCACAGTGGAGTCAAGGTAAGGGGAGATATCCCACAGTAGAGTCAAGGTAGGGGGAGATATCCCACAGTGGAGTCAAGGTAGGGGGAGATATCCCATAGTGGAGTAAGAGAGTTTTAATGTCAGCAAGATTGTTAAAATGTTCTTTACAGCTCCTAGCTGTTGGCTGTCTGCCACTGCTGCATGGCATGATTCTGCTGTGGAAGTTGAATGGGTAGTGTTTGTATTTGCTTCATGTAAACGTGCCATTTCAGAGCAATAAGACCAGCAAGGTTTATGACAGGGTACTGAAAATACAGCAGAATAAAACCTTAGTCATCAAACCCGTTGATGTGTCCCAAATGTTACTCTAATTGGACACATATACAGTTGGAGTCATTAAAACTAGTTTTTCAACCACCCAACAAATTTCTTGTTAATAAACTATAGCTTTGGCAAGTCGGTTAGGACATCTACTTTGTGCATGACACAAGTAATTTTTCCAACAATTGTTTACAGACAGATTATTTCACTTATAATTCACTGTATCACAATTCCAGTGGGTCAGAAGTTTACTTACACTAAGTTGACTGTGCCTTTAAACAGCTTTGAAAATTCCAGAAAATGATGTCATGGCTTTAGAAGCTTCTGATAGGCTAATTGACA
This sequence comes from Coregonus clupeaformis, assembly GCF_020615455.1. NCBI lineage: Eukaryota > Metazoa > Chordata > Actinopteri > Salmoniformes > Salmonidae > Coregonus > Coregonus clupeaformis. The sequence continues at coordinate 37,925,055 of NC_059199.1, forward strand.
TCATTTGAGTCAATTGAAGGTGTACCTGTGGATGTATTTCAAGGCCTACCTTCAAACTCAGTGCCTCTATGCTTGACATCATGGGAAAATCAAAATAAATCAGCCAACACCTCAGAAAAATAATTGTAGACCTCCACAAGTCTGGTTCGTCCTTGGGAGCAATTTCCAAAGGCGTGAAGGTACCACGTTCATCTGTACAAACATTAGTGCGCAAGTATGAACACCATGGGACCACGAAGCCGTCATACCGCTCAGGAAGGAGACGCGTTCTGTCTCCTAGAGATGAACGTACTTTGGTGCAAAAAGTGCAAATCAATCCCAGAACATGAGCAAAGGACCTTGTAAAGATGCTGGAGGAAACAGCTACAAAAGTATCTATATCCACAGTAACACGAGTCCTATATCGACATAACCTGAAAGGCCGCTCAGCAAGGAAGAAGCCACTGCTCCAAAACCGCCATAAAAAAGCCACACTACGGTTTGCAACTGCACATGGGGACAAAGATCGTACTTTTTGGAGAATTGTCCTCTGTTCTGATTAAACAAAAATATAACTGTTTGGCCATAATGACCATCGTTATGTTTGGAGGAAAAAGGGGGCAGCTTGCAAGCCGAAGAACACCATCCCAACCGTGAAGCATGGGGGCTGGCAGCATCATGCTGTGGGGGTGCTTTGCTGTAGGAGGGACTGGTGCACTTCACAAAATAGATGGCATCATGAGGAAGGAAAATATTGTGGATATATTGAAGCAACATCTCAAGACATCAGTCAGGAAGTTAAAGCTTGGTCGCAAATGGGTCTTCCAAATGGACAATGACCCCAAGCATACTTCCAAAGTTGTGGCAAAATGGCTTAAGGACAACAAAGTCAAGGTATTGGAGAGACCATCACAAAGCCCTGACCTCAATCCTATAGAACATTTGTGGGCAGAACTGAAAAAGCGTGTGCGAGCAAGGAGGCCTACAAACCTGATTCAGTTACACCTGCTCTGTCAGGAGGAATGGGCCAAAATTCACCCAACTTATTGTGGGAAGCTTGTGGAAGGCTACCCTAAACGTTTGACCCAAGTGAAACAATTTAAAGGCAATGCTACCAAATACTAATTGAGTGTATGTAAACTTCTGACCCACTGGGATTGTGATTAAATAAATGAAAGCTGAAATAAATCATTATCTCTGCTATTATTCTGACATTTCACATTCTTCAAATAAAGTGGTGATCCTAACTGACCTAAGACAGGGATTTTTTACTAGGATTAAATGTCAGAAATTGTGAAAAACTGAGTTTAAATGTATTTGGCTAAGGTGTATGTAAACCTCCGACTTCAACTGTATCTAATCTCTGAGCCCTGTCCTAATAAAAACCTGTCATGGCCCTAGTGAACAGTGTGCAGTATCAGGGGATTCCCCCAAAAATAGATGTAGCTGTTAGAAAACATCACTCTCTTACATAATACTGGGGTGCAGCCACCTATTATGCAGCCAAACAAATGGCACCCTATTCCTCTAGTCGTGCACTATGTAGGGAATAGGCTGCCATTTGGGAAACAGCCCCAGGCTGACAGACGGAGACGTTTGGCTATTGTTATTCTATATGTCAGATTGTAGATTGAACAGGGTTGTTTATTACTGGACACTTTACACCATTTAATTAGCTATTCCATAAACAGGACATGACTATAGTATGTTGATTGGCCCACAGGACTCAAACTATGATAGGCGGCGAGGACGTTGGGTTCATGGTCAAATCTGGTGTCTCTTGTAATTCCTCTTCCCAACTCCAAGGCCATTTTGCATTGTCATTTGTTTTCTTTACGTGTGTTTGTGTGGTCTCGAGTATCCAGCCTCTCTAGTCGTATCAGTAGTCACAACTGGTCTCAGACTGCTTCTGCAGAGGAGGCCAAATGTTTCTTCTTATCACAGTCCAGTGTCAGACCTCAGGGAGCCACCCCAGATCTGACAGACACCAAGACCAGATACAGGATAACTACAGCATGCTCAGTTCAGACATCATAGGACCAATTAGTTGAAATACAGCCCATTTCTGTCCAACTCTCAGAAGACATTCTAGATCGTGTAAGGCAAACAAAGCTGTCCCTCACTGTAGGGAACCAAAACCAAAACAAAACTTGAAACAAGATCAGTGGTGCATTGAGGCTGGCAGGGCCGTACTTTCAGAATGTGCTGCAGGTGCTGTTTGTAAGGCTAACAATGACAGCAGACAAGCAAAGTAGATAGAACTCACAGCCAGAAGCCTCAAGGCTGACACTGCATTTTCCCTCAACACAATACAGGATTAACATTGTGGCATTCTGACATTTTCCTTCAACACAATACAGGATTTACATTTTGGCATTCTGAAGAGGGACCTTCATAGCTGGGTGTATCTGTGAGAAATGATTACTGTGTGTGTGTGTGTGTGTGTGTGTGTGTGTGTGTGTGTGTGTGTGTGTGTGTGTGTGTGTGTGTGTGTGTGTGTGTGTGTGTGTGTGTGTGTGTGTGTGTGTGTGTGTGTGTGTGTGTGTGTAACCGAAAGGTCAATGGTTTGAATTCCATGGGCCGACTAGGTGAAAAATCTGGCGATGTGCCCTTGAGCAAGGTACTTAACCCTAATTGCTCCTGTAGGTCGCTCTGGATAAAAATGATTAAAATGGAAGTGTGTGTATCACTACCTGAATCCCAAAGTCCTCAACTTTTTTACTGCCAGAGCATACAGTAAAATCGAAGCCAAATGGAGATACAGTAAATTCACTGGAGACTTTCTGAGCACCATTTTTACATTTCAGTCATTTAGCAGACGCACTCATCCAGAGCGACTGCATACATTTTCATACTGGCACCCCGTGGGAAACGAACCCACAACCCTGGCGTTGCAAGTGCCATGCTCTACCAACTGAGCTACACGGGGCCCCAGAAGGAGAAAGTAAACAAACTCAGAGCAACAGTGCTATTAACTCTGAAGCCTATATTTATTTTATACATTGCAGTCTTTCACAATCATAAAGTGCCGGGCTTTCACAGCTTGAGTTAGAATACCAGATAGGGTCAAACTTTTCTTAGTATTGGGAACTGAATGTAAGCAAACCCACAGCTACTAACCCTGAAGACAGTATTTCTTCTTATACATTTCGGCCTTTCACAAGGGGCTCTCACATCTTGCACAGCTTGAGTTGGAAAACCAGCTGGGGCCATGTTGGTAATGGACCACTCATAGTGGGTTCAAAAGTAATTATTGTCCACGAGTGATTTGTTTGGGCCCCCCAAGGTTTCATTTTCAGTGTTGAATTTTTGGGGTAAAAAAAGACTGTAAAATCAAATCAATCAAATACAGTTGAAGTCGGAAGTACACTTAGGTTGGAATCATTAAAACTCGTTTTTCAACCACCCAACAAATGTCTTGTTAACAAACTATAGTTTTGGCAAGTCGGTTAGGACATCTACTTTGTGCATGACACAAGTAATTTTTCCAACAATTGTTTACAGACAGATTATTTCACTTATAATTCACTGGATCACAATTCCAGTGGGTCAGAAGTTTACATACACTAAGTTGACTGTGCCTTTAAACAGCTTGGTAAATTCCAGAAAATGATGTCATGGCTTTAGAAGCTTCTGATAGGCTAATTGACTTCGTACGCGAAGGATATCCTACAGACACCCGACAAGGCCCAAATCCCCGTCATTCGCAGGAGAAAGAGACGGAGATATCGTGGACGTAGGTCGGGGTGCCCTGTAAGGATCCGATGGCGAGCGAGTAAACTGCCTCTTCCATCAATCCTATTAGCCAATGATCAATCATTTGAAAATAAATTAGATTACCTAATATTACGGTTATCCTACCAACGGGACATTAAAAACTGTAATATCTTATGTTTCACCGAGTCGTGGCTGAACAACGACATGGACAACATACAGCTGACGGGATACACGCTACATCGGCAGGATAGAACGGCTGACTCCGGTAAGACAAGGGGTGGCTGTCTGTGTATATTTGCAAACAACAGCTGGTGCACAAAATCAAATACTAAGGAAGTCTCTAGGTTTTGCTTGCCTGAGGTAGAGTATCTTATGATAAGTTGTAGACCACACTATTTACCAAGAGAGTTTTCATCTATATTTTCTATAGCTGTCTCTTTACCACCACAAACCAATGCTGGCATTAAGATTGCACTCAATGAGCTGTATGAGGCCATAACTAAACAGGAAAACGCTCATCCAGAGGCACTTTAATGTAGGGAAACTTAAATCCGTTCTACCTAATTTCCACCAGCATGTTAAATGTGCAACCAGAGGAAAAAAAACTCTAGACCACCTTTACTCCACACACAGAGACGCATACAAAGCTCTCCCTCGCCCTCCATTTGGCAAATCTGACCATAACTCTATCCTCCTGATTCCTGCTTATAAGGAAAAACTAAAGCAGGAAGCACCAGTGACTCGGTTAATAAAAAAGTGGTCAGATGAAGCAAATGCTAAGCTACAGGACTGTTTTGCTAGCACAGACTGGAACATGTTCCGGGATTCTTCAGATAGCATTGAGGAGTACACCACATCAGTCACTGGCTTCATCAAAAAGTGCATCGATGACGTCGACCCCACAGTGACCGTACGTACATACCCCAACCATAAGCCATGGATTACAGGCAACATCCGCACTGAGCTAAATGGTAGAGCTGCCGCTTTCAAGGAGCGGGACTCTAACCCGGACGCTTATGAGAAATCCCGCTATGTCCTCCGACGAAACATCAAACAGGCAAAGAGTCAATACAGGACTAAGATTGAATCGTACTACACCAGCTCTGACGCTCGTCGGATGTGGCAGGGCTTGAAAACTATTACAGTCTACAAAGGGAAGCACAGCCGCGAGCTGCTCAGTGACACAAGCCTACCAGATGAGCTAAACCACTTCTATGCTCGCTTCGAGGCAAGCAACACTGAAGCATGCATGAGAGCACCAGCTGTTCCGGATGACTATGTGATCACGCTCTCCGTAGCCGATGTGAGTAAGACTTTTAAGCAGGTCAACATTCACAAGGCCGCAGGGCCAGACGTATTACCAGGACGTGTACTCCGAGCATGTGCTGACCAACTGGTAAGTGTCTTCATTGACATTTTCAACATGTCCCTGACTGAGTCTGTAATACCAACATGTTTCAAGCAGACCACTATAGTCCCCGTGCCCAAGGACACTAAGATAACCTGCCTAAATGACTACCGACCCGTAGCACTCACGTCTGTAGCCATGAAGTGCTTTGAAAGGCTAGTCATGGCTCACATCAACACCATTATCCCAGAAACCCTAGACCCACTCCAATTTGCATACCGCCCCAACAGATCCACAGATGATGCAATCTCTATTGCACTCCACACTGCCCTTTCCCACCTGGACAAGAGGAACACCTACGTGAGAATGCTATTCATTGACTACAGCTCAGCGTTCAACACCATAGTGCCCTCATAGCTCATCACTAAGCTAAGGATCCTGGGACTAAACACCTCCCTCTCAACTGGATCCTGGACTTCCTGACGGGCCGCCCCCAGGTGGTGAGGGTAGGTAACAACACATCTGCCACGCTGATCCTCAACACGGGGGCCCCTCAGGAGTGCGTGCTCAGTCCCTTCCTGTACTCCCTGTTCATCCATGACTGCATGGCCAGGCACGACTCCAACACCATCATTAAGTTTGCCGACGACACAACAGTGGTAGGCCTGATCACCGACAACGATGAAACAGCCTATAGGGAGGAGGTGTGGTGCCAGGATAACAACCTCTCCCTCAACGTGACCAAGACAAAGGAGATGATTGTGGACTACAGGCAAAAAAAGAGGACTGAGCACGACGGGGCTATAGTGGAACAGGTTGAGAGCTTCAAGTTCCTTGGTGTCCAAATCACCAACAAACTATCATAGTCCAAACACACCAAGACAGTCATGAAGAGGGCACGACAAAGCCTATTCCCCCTCAGGAGACTGAACATATTTGGCATGGGTCCTCAGATCATCAAAGTTATACAGCTGCACCATTGAGAGCATCCTGACTGGTTGCATCACCGCCTGGTATGGCAACTGCTCGGCCTCAGACCGCAAAGAACTACAGAGGGTAGTGCGTACGGCCCAGTACATCACTGGGACCAAGTTTCCTGCCATCCAGGACCTCTATTCCAGGCGTTGTCAGAGGAAGGCCCAAGAAATTGTCAAAGACTCCAGCCACCCTAGTCATAGACTGTTCTCTCTGCTACCGCACGGCAAGCGGTACCGGAGCGCCAAGTCTAGGTCCAACAGGCTTCTTAGCAGCTTCTGCCCCCAAGCCTGAACAGCTAATCATGGCTACCCGGACTATTTGCATTGTCCCCCCCCACCCCACCCCCACCCAACACCCTCTTTTACGCTGCTGCTACTCTGTTTATTACTATGCATTGTCACTTTAACTCTACCCACATGTACATATTACCTCAATTACCTCGGCTAACCGGTGCCCCCGCACATTGACTCTGTACCGGTACCCCTGGATATAGCCTCCCTACTGTTATTGTATTTTACTGCCGCTCTTTAATTATTTGATATTTTTAATTTTTACTTATCAATTTTTTACTTAACACTTTTTTTTCTTAAAACTGCATTGCTAGTTAAGGGCTTGTAAGTAAGCATTTCACAGTAAGGTCTACACCTGTTGTATGCATGTGGCAAATAACATTTGATTTGATTGGTTGGTTCCAGACTTGGTGCACTGGTACCGTTTGCCGTGCGGTAGCAGAGAGAACAGTCTATGGCTTGGGTGGCTGGAGTCTTTGAAAAATGTTTGGGCCTTCCTCTGACACCGCCTGGTATATAGTTACTGGATGGCAGGGAGCTCGACCCCAGTGATGTACAGGGCCATACTCACCACCCTCTGTAGTGTCTTGCGGTCGAGTGCCTTGCAGTTGACGAACTAAGTGGTGATGCAGCCGGTCAAGATGCTCTCAATAGTGCAGCTGTATAACTTTTTGAGGATCTGAGGGCCCTCTGCACAACTGTGTAGGTGTTTGTAGACTATCTTAATTCCTTAGTGATGTGGTCACCGAGGAACTTGAAGCTCTCGACCCGCTCCACTACAGCCCCATCGATGTAGATGGGAGCGTGCTCGCCTCTCCGTTTCCTGTAGTCCATGATCAGCTCCTTTGTCTTGTTGACTTTGAAGGAGAGGTTTTTGTCCTGGCACCATACTGCCAGGTCTCTGAACCTCCTCCCTATAGGCTGCCTCATCGTCGTTGGTGATCAGTCCTACCACCATCGGGATAGAGCAGGGTTCGAACAGTCTGAGTATAGGGGCCAATTCTTTTTATGTTTCATTAATAGAGAGAACGTCCATGCTGTGCTGTGCCTGCTACTGCTCTAACCAAGGCAACTCTCTATGGGATAAACCCAATACAGGGTTAGATCAGGGTAGAGTAGGGGCAAAACTTATTTAAGTTGCATTAGTAGAGAGAACGAACATGCTGTGTTGTGCCTGTTACCCTATTAACCTCTTTGGGATAGAGCAGGGTTCGACCAGGCTGAGTAGGGGCTAATGTTATTTATGTGACGTTAGTAGAGAGCAACATTATGGACTAAACGTTCAAATTATTTTGCTGCAGGATTAATTTGCTGTGACAATATAGGTCAAATTAAGATCCATCATCTGTAGGTAAAAGGTCTTCCTGTCCTCAGGTTTATAATTCAACTCATCAGGGAGGGTCATTACAGGTAGGGTAATTACAAGCCATTGTGGAGATGAAGGGCACAGAGACCTTTGCCTCAGTGAAATGTCATAGGGTGCTGCTCTGCTTCTCATCTCCCAAAGGACTCTCATTACACTGCAGGGAGCTAGCTGTTTCTGGGAGAAAGAAGGAGTGGGAGAGGAGAGAAGGGGAGAAGGAGAGAGAGAGAGAGGCAGCTGCTGTCTGAGACTGACCTGCTTTGACACTTTGGATTCTCCCTGACTGACTTGTCAACTTACTGGATTTGTAACCCCTGTGCGTGTGTGTGTGTGCGTGTGAGTGTGTGAGTGTGTGCATCCATGTCTGCATGTGTGTAGATTGCAAACCTTGTCAGCAGAAACGTCCAATCCCATCCATCCATATAGAAACAAAGAACTAAACCCTGATATTCATTTTCCTCAGCTTTACCCAACACATCTCTCCGGGCACTGGGGATAACACTTTACAGAAACAATCTCGTCAGGGAAAAACTCTCATCGATCTGTATTCTACAGCCCTACAGCTGTTTCTGCTACAGTATTATGGCTGTATCTGTCTCCCTGTTATGAAATCAGAAGACCCATTAGGGGTGATGAGTTAATTTAGAAGATATGCTAGATCCAGGTAGTACACTGTCAAGCAGCAGCTGTTACTGAACCTTCATTGTTGTGGTGCTAGCTTCATTCTTGTGTTCTTCTACTGCTTCTCTGTTATGGTTGTGTTTCTCTGTTGTGGTTGAGTTTCTCTGTTGTGGTTGTGTTTCTCTGTTATGGTTGTTTCTCTGCTATGTTTGTTTCTCTGTTATGGTTGTGTTTCTCTGTTATGGTTGTGTTTCTCTGGTATGGTTGTTTCTCTGTTATGGTTGTGTTTCTCTGTTATGGTTGTGTTTCTCTGTTATGGTTGTTTCTCTGTTATGGTTGTGTTTCTCTGTTATGGTTGTGTTTCTCTGTTATGGTTGTATTTGTCTGTTATGGTTGTATTTGTCTGTTATGGTTGTGTTTCTCTGTTATGGTTGTATTTGTCTGTTATGGTTGTGTTTCTCTGTTATGGTTGTGTTTCTCTGTTATGGTTGTGTTTCTATGTTAGGGTTGTTTCTCTGTTATGGTTGAACGTTTTGCTGATGATATTGTTCAATGTTTCCCAGTCTGAATACTTCAAGTACTACTTAAGTCGTTATTTGAGGGATCTGCACTTTACTTTACTATTTATGTTTTTTGACAACTTTTACTTTACTTCACTACATTCTTAAAGAAAATACATACATACATTTTCCCTGACTCCCAAAAGTGTCCTCCTCCGACAACCTTAGGCACCTCCTCACTCACAGTCTGGACTAATCAGAATCCTATTGGTGTCACCTGTGTCTACATGTTCACCTGTGTATTTATGCCCTCACTTCCCTGTGTTCCCTTGCTCAGTTTTCTCTGCTAGTTTCTCGATGCTCAGCAGTACCACGACTGTCTAAGAAGGAAGCTAGCGGTGGTTTAAATCAATTAAAAGAGTAAAAAATTGTTTGTAACTAATATAGAGAAGAGTCGGAGCAGTGGTGCGGGCGCTATTCTCCTCGCAGAGATGGCGAAAAATGCGCATTTTAGGGCGATTCCCAGGATTGGGATCACGAACGCAGTTAGGTTTGCGTGGAAGGAGAAGGACATGGAGCCTTTTGGAAGGGAAACATTTGGGAGGACTTTGTTGATGGGAGTGTTAAAGCTGGCGGTAAAGGACGTGATGTGCCTCCAGGCGAACCCCTTGGAAGGGGCTTATGATGTGGTTTTTCACACGGAGGGGAAGCATGACGAGGTCATGAAAAAGGCGAGGGAGGTGGAGAAGGCCAGGCCGATGTGCCACTACGAGGTGACAACCTTGGCCAAGAACAACCCGCATGTTAAGGATGAGGAGGAGAGGGCTTTTATGGGGAGGTATATGGACAATGTCTCCTCGGCAAGGCTCCTCAAAGACTCGCTAGGGTTCTGGAATGGGAGGAGAAGCTTCCAGGCTCTGTTGAGGGAAGACCCAAAGGGCCTGGGAGGTTACCTTCATCCTCCAGCCCTGTTCTCCCTGGGGGCTGACAGGGGGACATTGTTTTATGCCCGTCAGCCCCCTTTCTGCAGCCCCCTTTAATTTAGCCTCATGTGGGGCGAAGAAATGCAGGGTGTGTGGGTCTGAGGCACACGAGGCGAGGGACTGTGACGAGTCGAAGAAGTGCCACGGGTGTGGATCGTCAGCACACCTGTGGAGGGAGTGTACGGCTCATCACAAGTCGTATGCAGCTGCAGCTGGTGGGGGAGCAGGGGCAGGAGCGGGGGATGGAGGAGGAAGAGGAGGAGGAGTTCCAGACCCAAGCACAGGGCCAGAGGCAATACCATCAATGACGGAGGAGGAGCCGAGAACAGCAGCGGGAGGAGAGGGGGACTGCCGTAGCAGTTCAGGAAGGAGAGGTGGTGCCGGAGACGGAGACAGAGGGAGGTGTGGGAGAGGAGGTGCCGGAGGCGGCGGAGGGAGAGGAGGTCGGGGAGAAGCCAGCCACAGCCCTGGGAGGAGAGGAGAATGGGGGAGAGGGGGGGCCGGAGTGGGGGGAAAGTGAGATGTTGAGTGCCCAGGGGGATGAAGAATCTCCTGTGTCCTCGCGTTTGTTATCTGTGTTTTTTTCGGATCACGACGGGGTGCTGCTGCAGGTGCGGGCACCAGTCTGCCTCTTCGGTAGGGGGTAGTGGAAGTTAGAACGGGAGGTACTGGATGAGCAGGCTTTCGTTAATGGTTTTGTTGATTTCTTTAGGGGGCTTGAGGGCCTCCGGTCCATGTGTGAGGGGGTGTTAGAGTGGTGGGAAATAGCAAAGGTGAGGATGAGGGTTTTTATAATAGGATATTGTAAGAAGAAAAAGAGGGAGGAAAGGAGGGAGGTGGATCAAATCCAAAGGCTGCTCCAACTCGAGCTCGAGGCAGGCAACCTCGGCGGGTCGGTAGACTGGGAGAGATCCTCTGCCCTAAAGGCGCAACTTAGGGAGGTGCATGAGCGGAAGGCTTGCGCTTTCCTGGAGCGTGCGCATAATGGGTTTTTAGAACACGGCGAGACTTGTTCCGCCGTGTTCTTTACTCAGTTAGGGGAAGACAGAGTAGGAAGTAAAGATACAGGGTTAGGGAAGAAAACGGTAGAGTAGTGAGAGAAACTGAGGAAATGGTCAAGGTGACCACGGAACATTTCCATGTTTTTTTCAAGAAAGGGCAGTAGATGTAGAGCAGGGAAACGTGTTTTTAGAATACCTGTCCCGGCGAGTGCCAGAGGACATTAGAGAAGTGATGGAGGCTCAGATCTCCCTCGAAGAGGTTGAGAGCGCCCTCAGGAGGATGGGAAAAGGGAAGGTGCCCGGGATGGATGGGCTGCCGGCAGAGTTTTACCTGAAGTTTTGGGGGAAACTTTGTCCGGTAGTCCTTGAAGTCTTGAAGGCCATCCTCGAGACGGGGGTCCCGGGGGTATCGATGGCCGTAGGTGTGCTGTCACTTCTTTACAAGAAGGGGGACGCAACAGACCTTGGCAACTGGCGGCCGTTGACCATGCTGTGCGTAGATTATAAGATGCTTGCGAAGGTTCTAGAGGACTGGTTGCACACAGCCCTTCCCTACGTCGTCCATGAGGATCAGACGTGTGGGATAGAGGGCCGCTCTATTAGGTGGAACCTGAGTTTGATTAGGGACTCCATCGCTTGGGTAGAGGATAGAGGGCTGCCGTTAATGGTAGCAGCACTTGATCAGGCTAAAGCCTTTGATCGAGTGAATAGATATTTTATTTTCAGGGTGTTAGGTAGGTTAGGTTTTGGGGAGAAGTATATAGGGTGGATCCGTGCTTTATATGTCGGAGCAGGGTACCGGGTTAATGTAAATGGTCACATGGGTGACATTTTTTACCTCGCGTCGGGGGTCAGGCAAGGGTGCCCGCTCTCGGCACTCCTCTTCGTTCTGTACATGGAGCCTCTGGGGGCTGCCATTAGGGCAGACACAGGGGTGGAGGGCTTGCTTATCCCTGGGAGCGGTGGGCTGCACGTTAAGATGATGCAGTACGCCGACGACACTTCCTTGTTACTATGCACGGACTTGTGCCTGACTAGGTCCCTTGCCATCATTGGGGAATTCACCCAAGCGTCGGGAGCGGTTCTCAATCACGGAAGATGGCGTGGGAGGACGGATGTGCCAGGGGGGGTTATCTCTCTGTATCGGGGCCCTGAAGATTCTCGGGGTCTTGTTTGAGACCTCCGGCTCAGCTGGGGATGTGGAGGGCTAGGTAGTTGTCCTTTATAGGCAAGGTCCTGGTCCTCAAGGTGGATGTGTTGCCGTCTCTTTTGTATATGGCGTACGTCTACCCATTGCCAGCTAGTCTGAGGAGGCCTCTAGTGAGGCTAGTGTTTCAGTTCATGTGGGGTGGCAGACTCAAGCATATCGCGAGGGTTTGCATGCTCTGTCCCATCGGGGAGGGAGGTAGGGGAGTACCACATTTCCCCCTCAAGCTGGACTCGATTTTTGTTTCTTTTTTGTTGACAGAGAAACCCCGAGGTTGAAGTTGCCCGAGTAGGTTTAGATCACAGGCACCTGTATGAGGAGGTGAGACAGGGAAGGTGTCCAGGGCCCGTAGTGGGTATCCCGGCTGGGGTCTGGGAAGGAGTGCAGGTGCGTGGTCTGGACAACGGGCTCAAGGACCTGAATTGGTTGAGCCTCCATAAGTGCTTGCCTGTGCATTCCATCATGTACGGGCGTGGTATGACACGATCCCCCACCTGCCCAAGACCAACTTGTGGCGGGGAGGAGACATTGTGCCATTTTTTGGGGGGCTGTGCTTAAGCCGGGGTGGTATGGGCTAGGGCACAGGTGTTGATAGGCAGGGTGAGGGGGGATTTTGTTGTGACGTGGGCTAGGGTAGAGAGAGGTGTAGGGAAAGCGAGGGGGACAGTTAGGGACAGTTTTCTGCTCTGGCTTCTCATAAGCCTCTTTAAACGGGGGTTGTGGGAAGCTAGGCAGAAAATGGAAAGGACAGGGAGAGAAGGGGTGTGGAGGGGATAGTGAGGAGGGTGGAGCAGAATTTGAGGGGGACAATGAAGAGAGAGGAAAGGAAGTGGGGGCAGCATGCTGCTCGGGAGAGGTGGAAGGGGGTTTAGGGTTAGGGTTAGTGTTAGTGTAGAGGGGCAGGGATTTAGGATTTGTGTGTTTTTAGCTGGGTATAAAGGGGGAGGGAAGGTGCTCCCCTGGGGTGTAATTTCTGTTATTGTTCGGTTTTGTGGTTGTTTGATATATATTGTGTTGGGTAGTTTTGTATTGTTATTTTTAGTGATGTTGGGGTTGGGAATTAATGGTGTGTGTAATGTGTATGATGATGTATGGGGTAGATTTTTGAATAAAAACTTGTAATCACTACTCAGTGTCTGATCGGAGACCTATGTACAGGTACTTGAGAAGTGTTCTCCCTCTTTCATTATTTGTTTCAGTCGTAGGTAGTATTTCGTATTTTGGCTGTCAGCCGGTTTTTGGAGACTTATTTGCTTTGCCTTTCTTTTATCGTGATAAATCCATTATATTCTATTCTGGCTTCGGGACAACCAGTAAAGATCCTTGTTTCACCATCTCTGCCTACTGTATATCCTGCACCACACCTGGGTCACAGCTCACACCAACCTTTACACAAAAGTACTTGTTACATGTTGAATGCTTAGCAGGACAGTAAAATGGTCCAATTCACACACTTTTCAAGAGAACATCCCTGGTCATCCCTACTGCCTCTGATCTGGTAGATTCATTAAACACAAATGCTTTGTTTGTAAATTATTGTCTAAGTGTTGGAGTGTGCTGCTGGCTATCCATAAATTAAAAAAACAAGAAAATTGTGCTGTCTGGTTTTCTTAATATAAGGACTTCGAAATGATTCATACTTTTACTTTTGATACTTAAATAAATTTTAGCAATTACATTTACTTTTGATACTTAATTACATTTAAAACCAAATACTTTTAGACTTTTACTCAAGCAGGATTTTACTGGGTGACTTTCACTTTTATTTGAGTCATTTTCTATTAAGGTATCTTTACTTTTACTGAAGTATGACAATTGGGTACTTTTCCCACCACTTTGAAGAAGCCACTTGTCGAGTGCTTCTTAGTCATGAAATATTTGCATCCTCATAAGTGATATTGTCCACTGGATAAGGCTGTTGAGTGTCACATTTTTTGAATGTAGTGTACCCTAACACATATTAGGTATTCTGCTTTTCCTCATGGAAGAGAAGAGTTATAGTGAAACAGTGACTCTAATTTAATTGACAACTGAACACAACTGGCAGTTGGGGATGTGTCACAATACAACGTCCCTGACGCGCACAATCAGTAAGTGGAAAAACATGACAAATCTCTCATAAATTATCCCCATGAAAATGTGAACGTTATCCCAGATTTCAAGCTTTGCCTGAGAGGGACAGAATCCAGAAGAGAGTTATCATGCAGTTGGCATCTGTCTATGTAGTTCAGCTTGAGTGAAACAATGCGATAGCTGTATCGCAGATAATCATTGAGGGTGATAGAGAGAAGAGAGAGAGATAGAGGATGGGAGAGATTAAGACATTGAGGATGAGAGTATGGAGAGTGCATTCACCACAAATGTTTGCTTCCATCTTTCCTGATGATCATTCATTGATCTCATGCCCAATTAGAACTCTTCAATGCCATTATTATCACATTATCATTACCAAGAACATTGGTTACTTTCAGTTGGGTGAAACTTTCTATTAGGAAATATCTATGTAACGATCCCGGCAGTCTGAGTCGGGTCCTGTCTGGTGACTAGTTTTCTGTTCGTGATCTCCAGTTTCCCGAGGGTTCGGGAACGCTCCGGGGAGCTCTCTTGATTTCCGCACCTGCATCCCATCAGCAATCTGCACACCTGGTCCTGATCATCACCCTTCTTAGGCTCTGGCCTAACATCCAGTCCCTGCCGGATCGTTAGCCATGAACAGTAGGTTTACCAGAGTATCAGTCTTAGAGCCTAGCGTTAGTTTTGTTGTTTTTGCACCTTGTTGGTTTGTTGCTTACTTACCCCCGTTTTGTTCCATCTGCAGTCACCCGTCCGGAACCTTCATCCAACCTCTGCCTGGTGGTCGGCGGCTGCCGACCCAGGATGGGATCAACCACTGCACCCCCAACAACTAATCAACGCCGCCCGCTCTGTTCCCTGGATTATTCAGCATCACTCTTGAATTTGTAATAAACACTCACCTTCGTTTCAACTTACCTTGTCCTGGTCTGCTTCTGGGTTCTGGCTTAGCAACTCGTGACAGAACGATCCGGCCAGTAATGAACCCAGCGGACCTGGACTCTGTTCGCCATGCCATTACCCATCAGGAGAAGATGTTGGGCCATCATAGCACGGTACTACAGGAGATCGCGTTGTCAGTTCGGAACCTTTCTACCGGTCTGACGGAGGTCCAGAACCAACGCAAGTTTCCGGTGGAGGATCCACTACCGGGTTCACCCATCTCGCCTGCCGCTTCTGGAGCTGTGTCCTTCCGTGAGCCCAAGGTTCCGACGCCGGATAAATATGAGGGGGAGCTGGGAAGATGCCGTTCCTTCCTTATGCAGTGTGGATTAGTGTTCGATCTACAGCCCTACTCTTATGCCACAGACAAGGCTAGGATAGCCTTTGTGATTGCGTTGCTGCGTGGTCGAGCGCTGGAGTGGGCTTCAGCCGTTTGGGAACGACAAGACCCCTGCATGGCTTCATACCAGGGGTTCACGGCCGAGATGAGGAAGCTCTTCGACCATTCCGTCCGAGGGAGGGACGCAGCTAGGCGCCTGTTTTCGCTTCACCAAGGAACTCGCAGCGTGGCCGACTTCGTGATCGAGTTCAAGACGTTGGCTGTGGAGAGTGGGTGGAACGAGGAGTCTCTGCAAGCGGCCTTTTACCAGGGTCTGTCGGAGCAGCTCAAGGATGAGTTGATCTCCTATCCGGAGCCTAGTGACCTGGACAGCTTGGTAGCCTTGTCTATTCGGGTGGATAATCGAGTCCGAGAGCGAAGGAGGGAGAAGCAATGGGGTCCGTCCAATCGATCAGCTTCTCAGTTCCCAGTCGGGTCGGGTGGTGGACCAGAACACGTCGATCATTCTCCACCACAAAGGATTAGTGGAGAGGTCCTCTCTCCCGATTCTGAACCCATGCAAGTGGGGCGGCACGGGTTAACCAAGGAGGAGCGTCAACATAGACGTAAGACCAACTGCTGCCTCTACTGTGGTAGCTCGGGACATTACATCTCCACTTGTTCCCGGCGGTCGTCAAACTGCCCGGCTCGCTAAAGTTGGGAGGACTTTTAGCGAGCCAGTTTCAACCTCTCAGTACCTCTGTCAGACCCCGTTTCCCGGCTACCCTTGTGAACAGGAATCAGAGCTTAGCGATTAACGCTTTTATCGATTCAGGTGCCGATGGAAGCTTTCTTGATGCCGAGTTGGTGGAACAGCTGGGGCTTTCCAAGGAGCAATTGCCGGAAGCCATTGAAGCGACCACTCTGAACGGCAGTAGTCTGGCACGTATCACGATGAGGACTGAACCGGTTAAGATGCGGTTGTCGGGAATCATTCTGAGATGATTTCATTCTTCATTCTGCCGTCTTCCCATGTTCCTCTGGTCCTTGGATACCCCTGGCTGAAGGAACACAATCCCACGTTCGATTGGGTGACGGGCAAGGTAACGAGTTGGAGCCTTGATTGTCATGCTAACTGTCTCAAGACTGCCTGCCCCCATTCGGTTCCCAGTCAGGTGATTGAGGCTAAACCCCCAGATTTGTCCCTGGTTCCCGAGACATATCACGATTTGGGGAAGTTTTCAGTAAGCAGAAGGCTCTGTCACTCCCTCCCCACCGACCATATGATTGTGCCATCAACCTGTTCCCTGGAGCTGTCTACCCCTAAGGGAAGGTTATACAGTATCTCCCGACCTGAACGTGAGGCTTTGGAGACCTACATCAAGGAGTCCCTAGCTGCTGGTCTCGTTCGTCCCTCGTCATCACCCCTGGGGGCAGGATTCTTCTTTGTGGGTAAGAAGGATGGCTCTCTTCGACCGTGTATTGATTATCGGGGGTTGAATGACATCACGGTCAAGAACAAGTATCCCCTGCCCTTGATGAGTTCTGCCTTCGACTCCTTACAGGGTGCTACGGTGTTCACCAAGCTAGACCTACGCAATGCGTATCACATGGTCCGGATCAGAGAGGGGGACGAGTGGTTGACGGGTTTCAATACACCGATGGGTCACTTCGAGTATCAGGTGATGCCGTTTGGACTGACCAATGCTCCAGCGGTATTCCAGAGTATGGTGAACGACGTCCTGAGAGATATGATCGGTCTCTTTGTGTTTGTTTACCTGGATGACATTCTGATCT
This sequence comes from Coregonus clupeaformis, assembly GCF_020615455.1. Taxonomy (NCBI): domain Eukaryota; kingdom Metazoa; phylum Chordata; class Actinopteri; order Salmoniformes; family Salmonidae; genus Coregonus; species Coregonus clupeaformis. Next base: position 37,942,173 of record NC_059199.1, read on the forward strand.
TCTCGAAGGAACCTTCCGACCACGTCCAGCATGTCCGGCAGGTTCTGCAGCGATTGTTGGAGAATCGCCTGTTCGTGAAGGCCGAGAAGTGCGAGTTTCACGCCCACACGACATCCTTTCTCGGGTACATCATCTCCAGGGGAGAGATTAGGATGGACCAGGAGAAGGTTAGAGCGGTTCTGGAATGGGCCCAGCCCGGTACGAGATTGCAGCTCCAGAGATTTTTGGGGTTTGCGAATTTCTACCGCAGATTCATCCGGGATTACAGCCGTGTGGCCGCTCCGTTAACTGCCTTGACTTCCAGTATCAGGACCTTCAAGTGGAATCCGGAGGCGGATCGAGCGTTTCTGGATTTGAAGAGGCGATTCACCAACGCACCGATTCTCTCTCAACCGGACACGGCCCGTCAGTTCGTCGTTGAAGTGGACGCGTCTGATGTGGGAGTTGGCGCCATCCTGTCGCAGCGATGCTCCACGGACAGTAAACTCCATCCCTGCGCCTACTACTCTCGTCGCCTTTCGCCTGCGGAGAGGAATTACGATGTGGGTAACCGGGAGCTTCTCGCGGTGAAACTTGCCTTGGAGGAGTGGCGCCACTGGTTGGAGGGGGCGGAGCAACCGTTTATTGTCTGGACTGACCACAAGAATCTTGCTTACGTGCAATCGGCTAAACGCTCTCAACTCCCGTCAGGCCAGGTGGGCGTTGTTTTTCGGACGATTCAAGTTTTCCCTGACGTTCCGACCTGGATCTAAGAACGGCAAGGCGGACGCCTTGTCCCGGATGTTCTCCAAGACGGAGGAGAGTGGGTCCAAGACCGAGACAATTCTCCCCCGGAACTGCGTCGTGGGAGCAGTTATGTGGAAGATTGAGGAGGAGGTGCTGGCGGCCCTTCGGACTCAGCCCGGTCCCGGTAACGGTCCACCCGGTCGGTTGTTTGTGCCTGAGTCGGTTCGTCCTGCTGTCCTCAAATGGTCCCACGCCAGCAAGATGGCTTGTCACCCTGGCGTGGCTCGGACAATGGCGTTTCTTCGCAGACGTTTTTGGTGGCCTGCCATGGCCGAGGATACTCGGGGTTTTGTTGCTGCCTGTCCAGTGTGTGCGCAGAATAAGAGTACCAATCGGCCCAGCTCTGGACTACTTCACCCCCCTTCCTATTCCCCCGCGACCATGGTCGCATCTGGCCCTGGACTTCGTCACTGGGTTGCCCGCTTCTGAGGGGAACACGGTCGTTCTGACTATCGTGGACAGATTCAGCAAGTTCGCCCACTTTGTGCCAATTGCCAAGCTTCCCTCTGCCTCGGAGACGTCCGAGATCCTGGTTAGGGAGGTTTTCAGGGTCCACGGTTTGCCCAGTGATATCGTTTCCGACCGTGGCCCTCAGTTTACCTCTGCTGTCTGGAAGTCCTTCTGTTTGGCCATTGGAGCTACAGTCAGTCTCACATCTGGTTTTCACCCCCAATCCAATGGTCAGGCGGAGAGAGCCAACCAGAAGATGGAATCCACGCTACGCTGTCTGGTCTCTTCCAACCCCACCTCCTGGGTCTCTCAGTTGCCTTGGGTTGAGTATGCCCACAATACTCTCCCTACATCTGCCACTGGGATGTCTCCCTTCCAGTGCCTGTATGGCTACCAACCTCCCCCTGTTCCCTTCTCAGGAGAAGGAGCTCTCAGTGCCTTCTGTTCAGGCCCATATTCGTCGTTGCCACCGGACCTGGCATCGGGCCAGAAAGGCACTCCTTAGAGTTTCGGACCGGTATCAGCTCCAGGCGAATCGTCGCCGGATCCCCGCTCCCACCTATACCATCGGAGATAGGGTTTGGTTGGCCACACGGGATCTTCCGTTACGGACTGAGTCTAGGAAGTTGTTACCGAAGTTCATTGGTCCGTTTGTGGTGGAGAAGGTGATCAATCCAGTGGCAGTTCGACTCAAACTACCGAGGACGCTCAGAGTCCATCCCACCTTTCATGTCTCCTGCCTCAAGCCTGTTTTCCTCAGTCCTCTGTTGCCTCCTCCGCCTCCTCCTCCTCCTCCTCGGATGATCGGAGGTGGTCCTGCCTACACGGTGCGTCGCATCATGGATTCCAGACGGCGGGGCCGGGGTTTCCAGTATCTCGTGGACTGGGAGGGGTATGGTCCTGAAGAGAGGAGTTGGATTCCGCGGCGACAGGTCCTAGATGCTGACCTCATCAGTGACTTCTACCGCCTCCATCCTGGCGCTCCGGGAGTCCGCCCGGTGGCGTTCGTCGGAGGGGGGTACTGTAACGATCCCGGCAGTCTGAGTCGGGTCCTGTCTGGTGACTAGTTTTCTGTTCGTGATCTCCAGTTTCCCGAGGGTTCGGGAACGCTCCGGGAGCTCTCTTGATTTCCGCACCTGCATCCCATCAGCAATCTGCACACCTGGTCCTGATCATCACCCTTCTTAGGCTCTGGCCTAACATCCAGTCCCTGCCGGATCGTTAGCCATGAACAGTAGGTTTACCAGAGTATCAGTCTTAGAGCCTAGCGTTAGTTTTGTTGTTTTTGCACCTTGTTGGTTTGTTGCTTACTTACCCCCGTTTTGTTCCATCTGCAGTCACCCGTCCGGAACCTTCATCCAACCTCTGCCTGGTGGTCGGCGGCTGCCGTCCCAGGATGGGATCAACCACTGCACCCCCAACAACTAATCAACGCCGCCCGCTCTGTTCCCTGGATTATTCAGCATCACTCTTGAATTTGTAATAAACACTCACCTTCGTTTCAACTTACCTTGTCCTGGTCTGCTTCTGGGTTCTGGCTTAGCAACTCGTGACAATCTATGCATCTAGTCTCCATGGTTACGATACATTAATCTAATGATTAGAAGTACCCTTTATTACACAGTTTACATGCTAATAGATTTCTGCTCTCAGTAGTGATCAAATATTAAGATAGCTGTAATCACTAATCCCATCCTGTATTTTTCTAATATTTCCCATAGCTTTAATTAAATTCCCAAAACCTTCCTATTCTGATGGCAAGTATGTACAACATGCATCTCCCCCTATAATCACATACATTCCCCCTTTATCCACTGTCATAGCGTCCAATGCTATGCGATTATCAATTGTATATTGTTCAATGAGTGACATTTCAGACCCAATTGCTTGAAAATCCAAGACTGTTAATAGTTACCATGTTCAACTCTGTTCAACCCTGACTCTGTTCCCCTAATATGCCTGAGGAGAGATACACAGGATAACACTCTGGTTTCAGTCCCTGTTAAATCAGGATAGCCTTGGGCTAGTTAGGATTGAGGAATTCAACCAAAGGTCAGATCAAATGGAAATAGCATAAACATTCCTATGTCACAAATACCAAGATAGGAACCAATTAAGTTCTTGCCTAGCAACAGAGATATGTACAATTTTTTTACATTTTAGTCATTTAGCAGACACTCTTATCCAGAGCGACTTACAGTTAGTGAGTGCATACATTTTTCGTACTGGCCCCCCATGGGAATCAAACCCACAACCCTGGCGTTGCAAGCGCCATGCTCTACCAACTGAGCTACAGGAGGCCACTCTAAACATCCACATCAATCCCCCCTCTTTGGGAATACATAGTCTCATATCAATACCTCCAAATACTTCAAATGTATATAGTGACTAAAATGTGAATACTTTAACCTAATAATCAACATGTTCATGATATGAGTTACAATCCTTACATTAACTTACATGTTTCAAACAGTAAGATTCAAAAAATTATACTCAAAATATATCATATAAGTGTATCCTAAGACATTACCATAATGTATCGCTGTTTTAACTATAATACTGTATCTATTTAAGACAGTTATCTCACATTTTTACAAGCAATACCCTTCCTGCTGAAAATAGTTTCAACATCTTTAGTTACTAATATATACTAATGATTTACTTAAATCACTCAGTCATCTTATAAATTATAACCAACCAAATTACTTATCTCAACCAAATTTAGAATGACAATTCTTAGTGATTCACATTGGTCCTATCACTCAAAATTAAAACCCTCAACTTTAACACCCATTAAAACTGTCAGAATGTACATTTCTGTTAACATACAGTATAAATATTCATAATTCTATTATGACCGTTCTCATCCTGAGAATAACTACAGATCATCATCTCAATGCATTGTTAGTACTATCAATTTAGCAGTGTATATACCTCCTACCCAAACTAATAAATTTAGATAAATCCAAATGTTTTATTATCGACACATATAACCAACCCCTTCCTTCCCCAGCACTTAAATCTTCTGGCGTCTCTTCATTATGTTCTTCAGACAGCTTCATAGTTCAAAATGCATTGCCATGACAATGTCCCAACTGAGAAATGTTGTATTCGAACAGATCTTTCTCCATTCTCGCTCAATGGTGGACTCCTGTCCCACTCCCTCAATATAAAAAACATGAGAGAAAATCTGTTGATAGCTTTGATTGGCTGTTGTACACTGGTTGCAGGTAGGTAGAAGTGGTGCTGTACAGGAACGTCTTCAACGCCTCTGATGTTCATCTTCAGCCAGTTCAGAGGTTGTTTCTTTTTTTTAGGTTCACCCCATTCTAGACCAAATTATCCCTGATATGCATCAAGACACCATCTGTATTTACCTCAAGAGAAGACAGAACATAACAGTTTAGTTGAGTTCATTCCTAATCCAAGAAATCCATATTAGCATTGACTATATGACAAATTATTATGTTTAACCAATTATTCTAATACCAATTTCTAATATACTCCCCAATTTCTGTTAGGGAAACCCTCCACAGACAGAGAAATGAATGGTGTGACAGTCAGGTGATTCTTGAAATTCTGGAAGATCTTGATGTTCTTGCAGGTCTGTCCCTCTGCCAAGGGAATCAGCCAGAACATGTAGCTCATCAGTAGCATTCCCCTTGCCATCGTCTTCCATCACCTGATCCTTGTCAGCTCCAGCATCCTCAGCTCCCTCATCTCTAGATCGTCGGTTTCCTCATAGTAGTCTGTTGCAGTGGTTTACATGATACCAGGTCGATCTCCCCTCTATCCATACATCCGTTGGTGTAGACTGGGTGACGATGTATGGTCCTTTTAGATTTGAAACTTCTTCCTTCACTATGGTATAGGATCAAGCAGAGTCCTTCTCCATTTATCAACATCGCTCTGTGGAGTGTGTCCTTCTCGCAGCATACCAATAGGGAATTTGAGAGTCACTGCTGCAAAGAAACACAGACACCAAAAGAAAACAATGCTCCTCAGTGGCGGTGCCATCTTCCTCCTCTGGGTTTGAACACTCCTACAGTGGGACACATAGATGCAGGTGTCTCTCTCTGCTACTTTCCCCTCCATCGATGTAGCCAGCAACACTTAGTACTGACCTCCCCACCTGGGTTTTGTCCATCTCTTACTTCTGTAATCCTTTATCGCCAGTCTCCAAGGCGCCTACAATGCCCAGATTCTCCTGTTAGGTTTGGCAGAGAAGCCTTCACCCTTTGGAAGAAAGTCTTAGCAACATTGTTAGGTGCGACACCGTATGCTACTATACCCTGTCTTCTGATCAGTCAAGAGAAGCCTTGATATTAGGAAGTGCACATTTTTGCATCTTGTCATAGGTCACTAGTTTCATAGACAGGCCTCCTCTACATACTGCCTTATACCACAAATACACTTTCACCTAAAATAAATTATCTAACCCATAACACATGAATTACTACTGCTCATATTCTTAATACAATTTGCATATTTACCAAAAAACCTAATTCGAGCAGTACAGTCGTAGTCAAAAGTTTTGAGAATAACACAAATACTAATTTTCACAAAGTCTGCTGCCTCAGTTTTGATGATGGCAATTTGCATATACTCCAGAATGTCATGAAGAGTGATCAGATGAATTGCAATTAATTGCAAAGTCCCTCTTTGCCATGAAAATGAACTTAATCCCCAAAAACATTTCCACTGCATTTCAGCCCTGCCACAAAAGGACCAGCTGCCATCATGTCAGTGATTCTCTCGTTAACACAGGTGAGAGTGTTGACAAGGACAAAGCTGGAGATCACTCTGTCATGCTGATTGAGTTAGAATAACAGACTGGAAGCTTTAGAAGGAGGGTGGTGCTTGAAATCATTGTTCTTCCTCTGTTAACCATGGTTACCTGCAAGGAAAAACATGTGCCATCATCATTGCTTTGCATAAAAAGGGCTTCACAGGCAAGGATATTGCTGCTAGTAAGATTGCACCTAAATCAACCATTTATCGGATCATCAAGAACTTCAAGGAGAGAGGTTCAATTGTTGTGAAGATGGCGTCAGGGTGCCCAAGAAGGTCCAGCAAGCGCCAAGACCGTCTCCTAAAGTTGATTCAGCTGCGGGATCGGGGCACCACCAGTGCAGCGCTTGCTCAGGAATGGCAGCAGGCAGGTGTGAGTGCATCTGCACGCACAGTGAGGCAAAGACTTTTGGAGAATGGCCTGGTGTCAAGAAGGGCAGCAAAGAAGCCACTTCTCTCCAGGAAAAACATAAAGGACAGACTGATATTCTGCAAAAGATACAGGGATTGGACTGCTGAGGACTGGGGTAAAGTCATTTTCTCTGATGAATCCCCTTTCCGATTGTTTGGGGCATCCAGAAAACACCTTGTCCGGAGAAGACAAGGTGAGTGCTACCATCAGTCCTGTGTCATGCCAACAGTAAAGCATCCTGAGACCATTCATGTGTGGGGTTGCTTCTCAGCCAAGGGAGTGGGCTCACTCACAATTTTGCCTATGAACACAGCCATGAATAAAGAATGGTACCAACACATCCTCCAAGAGCAACTTCTCCCAACCGTCCAAGAACAGTTTGGTGACGACCAATGCCTTTTCCAGCATGATGGAGCACCTTGCCATAAGGCAAAAGTGATAACTAAGTGGCTCGGGGAACAAATCATAGACATTTTGGGTCCATGGCCGGGAAACTCCCCAGACCTTAATCCCATTGAGAACTTGTGGTCGATCCTCAAGAGGCGGGTGGACAAACAAAAACCCACAAATTCTGATAAACTCCAAGCATTGATTATGCAAGAATGGGCTGCCATCAGTCAGGATGTGGCCCAGAAGTTAATTGACAGCATGCCAGGGCGGATTGCAGAGGTCTTGAAAAAGAAGTGTCAACACTGCAAATATTGACTCTTTGCATAAACTTAATGTAATTGTCAATAAGAGCCATTGACACTTCTGGAATGCTTGTAATTATACTTCAGTATAACATAGCAACATCTGACAAAAATATCTCATAACACTGAAGCAGCGAACTTTGTGAAGACCAATACTTGCGTTAAAAAACAAAACAACGACATTGTTTGTTAAAATGACAACTGTTGATAAGACCTTAACTTAATTGTATCCCATAAAGTAATTCAAGTAATATCAACATTGACTAGCGCCAGGTGTTCCTCATTTCGGACTAGCTCTCTCACTCTTACCTTATTATGGTCCGAATCATATATATGACTATTGCCAAATTATAAACTTCTTCACGATTATCAGTATTATAAATTAACTCAACTCAGTATAATAAATTACCTTAAATTCCTCATCCCTCTTTCCAGTATGGGTGATCAATTCACACTAGAAAGTCAGGACAGTGTTCAGAGGTCATTCAAATCCTTCAAAGAAGTGTTCCATTCTATAGTATAAACTAATCATTAACAACAGTCCAAAATGTCATAATTTTTTTTTGCCCAATGGTACAGTAAGTCCTCATTACATTTCTTCTCAAAAGAAATCACGTGTTTACCCAAAACTCACACATAAAACAAAAACTTCAGAAAGATGTGTGTGTTCCTTTTAAGATGTATCATCTTTGACCCGTTAAAACCCCCTAAAATCAAAATAAAAACCCTATATAACCATTATAACAGGTGGGTTGTGAGTGGTTATCTGAAAAACCATATTGGAAAACAACAAACAAAAATGGCCAGGCCTTATTTAATTCGGTAGCTCCCTCTTATGACCAAATTATAATACTGCCGAATTTTACTAACTGCTCCGCCTATCTCCCAGACTTTTGAAACATCCCACTGAGAGATAAGGAAATCCCCCTTTTCCTGGAAGAGAAAGTATACATTTCGTTAACATTCAATTATAATCTGTGGCCAAGAGAGCGGAGGAGGACAGCGACAGTGCCACTCTGGTGGCACGAAGAGACAGTACACCACACGTCGTAGTCAACGTTCTTTTGAGCCAGGAGGCAGCAGGCAGGGCACTCACGCATCACCCCAGGTATTGAACACCCACACTTGTTCAGAGCCCTCTGTTGCGCACTGTACCCTACCTATCCACTTTCCCGATCACATGGTAGTTCCCCAGTGTAAGGCGCTAGTCGATTCAGGCACAGCTGGGAACTTTATGGACAAGGCATTCGCACGCTGTCAAGGCATTTCATTGGTTCCCCTCTCCATTCCACTCCCCATCAGAGCACTCGATAGTCGACCATTAGGGTCCGGGTTTGTTACGGAAGTCACTATACCGGTCACCATGATAACCCAGGAGACTCATTGTGAGCAAGTAATTTTTTCGATTATTGAATCTCCTGCTTTCCCTGTGGTATTAGGTATCCCTTGGCTAGCACTCCACAACCCCACCTTCTCATGGCCGCAGAGGGCTCTCACGGGGTGGTCGCGTGAATGTCAGGGTAGGTGTCTAGATGCTTCCGTTGGTGCAACCACGGTGGAAAGTCCAGACGGTACCTCCAACGTGCGCATTCTCCCCGAATACCTAGATTTGGCGCACGCATTTTCCAAGACGCGTGCTACTAAATTACCACCTCATCGGGCGGGGGATTGCGCGATAGACCTTCGGGTAGACGCTGTACCTCCCAGGAGTCATGTGTACCCCCTGTCGCAGGCTGAAACGGAGGCTATGGAAACATACGTCTCTGAGTCCCTGGGCCAGGGGTACATACGTCCCTCTACTTCACCCGCCTCCTCTTTGTGAAGAAGAAAGACGGGGGTCTGCGCCCGTGCATTGATTATCGATCACTGAACAAGGAGACGATTAGATTTAGTTATCCTCTCCCCCTCATTCCTTCAGTGATCGAGTCAATGCATGGGGTGCGCTTCTTCACAAAGCTAGATCTCAGGAGTGCGTACAACCTGGTGCGTGTTCGGAAGGGGGATGAGTGGAAGACGGCATTCAGCACAACCACGGGGCATTATGAATACCTGGTGATGCCCTACGGTTTGATGAATGCTCCATCCGACTTCCAGTCCTTTGTGAACGAGGTGTTTCGGGACATGCCTGGTCGCGGTGTATTGGTCTACATCGATGACATCCTGGTGTATTCCGCTACTCGCGCCGAGCATGTGTCCCTGGTTCGCAAAGTGCTGGCCAGACTGTTGGAAAATGACCTTTATGCCAAGGCAGAGAAGTGTATGTTTTCCAGCAGTCCGTCTCCTTCCTCGGATACCACATTACCACCTCAGGTGTGGAGATGGAGGGAGATCGCATTTCAGCCATGCGTAATTGGCCGACTCCAACCACGGTTAAGGAGGTGCAGCGATTCCTTGGCTTTGCCAACTACTACCGAAGGTTTATCCGGGGCTTTGGCAAGGTCGCAGCTTCCATCACATCCCTGTTGAAGGGTGGGCCGTCCCGGCTCCGCTGGTCTGCTGAGGCGGATCTGGCCTTCAGGAGACTGCAGGGTCTGTTCACCTCAGCTCCGGTACTGGCCCACCCCGATCCATCACTACCGTTCGTAGTGGAGGTGGATGCGTCCGAGGTAGGGATAGGAGCTGTCCTGTCCCAACGCTCGGGCACGCCACCCAAGCTCCGCCCCTGTGCCTTCTTCTTGAAGAAGCTCAGCCCGGCGGAGCAGAACTACGACGTTGGTGATCAGGAGCTGTTGGCTGTTGTCCGAGCTTTGGCCGTGTGGAGGCACCCCGAAACACCCTTTCCTTGTCTGGACGGACCACCGTAACCTGGAGTTCATCCGGGCAGCGAGGAGGCTATAGAGCGGGCATTACGCACAGATCCATCTCCGTCCAACTGGACTGCGGTACGTGCCTGCTCTTATCCGTGATCGTCTGATCTTCTGTGCATACACATTACCCTCCTCTGGTCACCCAGGTATCGGTCGTACAGTGCGCTGCTTGAGTGGAAAGTACTGTTGGCCTACCTTGGCTAAGGATGTGAGGGTGTACGTCTCCTCCTGCTCGGTGTGCGCCCAGAGTAAGGCACCTAGGCACCTCCCAGCGGGTAAGCTACAACCGTTACCAGTTCCACAACGACCATAGTCTCACCTTAGCATTGATTTTCTGACTGCTCTTCCCCTCTCCCAAGGTAACACCACCATCCTGGTCGTTGTGGACCACTTCTCCAAGTCCTGCCACCTCCTTCCTCTGCCCGGTCTCCCCACGGCCCTACAGACTGCGGAGGCCCTGTTCACTCACGTCTTCCGGCACTACGGGGTGCCAGAGGATATAGTGTCTGACCGAGGTCCCCAGTTCACATCCAAGGTTTGGAAGGCGTTCATGGAACGTCTGGGGGTCTCGGTCAGGCTGACCTCTGGTTTCCACTCCGAGTCAAATGGGCAGGTGGAACGAGTAAATCAGGATGTGGGTAGGTTCCTGCGGTCCTACTGCCAGGACCGGCCGGGGGAGTGGTCGGTGTTCTTGCCATGGGCAGAATATGCCCAGAACTCTCTCCGCCACTCCTCTACTATCCTAACACCATTCCAATGTGTTTTAGGTTACCAACCAGTTCTGGCACTGTGGCAACAGAACCAGACCGAGGCTCCTGCGGTGGATGACTGGTTTCGGCACGCGGAGGAGACGTGGGACGCTACTGTCATGACATCGGCCAAGGCTGCCTCCCCTCCTTGTTCGGGCAGGCTTCGGCGTTCGTCGTCACCGGAGTACTAACCACTGCCGCCCCAATCATCATCACAATTGTCTTGTCAATCACACACACTTGGTTCTAATCCCCTAATTAGTCTGTGTATAACTGTTCCCTCTGCCCCCTTGTCCTTGTGGGTGATTGTTAATTGTGAGAGTATGTCGCTTGGTGGAGCTACTCATATCATTGTGTTGCCAGGGTAGATTTTCCCCCTGTGCCTATGTATTATTGGATTCCGTTACAGTGTAATTGCCAGGGATGTTTGTTTCCCCTGTGCCTGTTTCGTTGATCGCTATTGGAGCGCATTTGTGTGTCAACGAAGGAATAAACTCTGTATTCGGTGATTACCCTCCTGCGCCTGACTCCTTTCACCACACTCACCACACCAGAAGGCAGCTTGGCAAGCCAGGAGATTTGCCCACGGTTATCCCTGTCGTTATATCCATGCCACCTGCTACCAGGGTATGAAGCCTATTCTTGGTGGGTCTCCGTACAGCCATACATAGAGAGAGAGAGAGAGAGAGAGAGAGAGAGACAGAGAGAGTTGCTCCATTCTGTGAATGTGTGTATTTCGTGCCTGTAGTTGTGTTCTTGATTGCCTGAGATTAATCTGACCATTGTTGTGTCATCTGCAAATTTGATGGTGTAGCAGTCCGGTGCATGGCTTGTACAGTCATTTGTGTACTGCATGTCATATGTCTGTACTGCATGCAATACTTACTCTCAACCTATTGAGGTACATCGACATCTACACCAGCTAGCGCCAAAACTGTTGCGTTGAGGTGCGTCCGTCCATCAGACAGACAGACAGACAGACAGAAGAATGTGCTGCAGAGATATACACATACAGTCTAACTCTGCCAGAGGCCACCTCCATTACCCACAATGACTAGCTCAAACAGCCCAGTGGAGCTGCTGACAGATTGGGCCTGTTGAGAAATGCAAGCCAAAGTGTTGTCTTCAATACAAATGGCACACTAGTCCCTATTTAGTTCACACATTTTGACCAGGGCCAATAGGGTTCTGGTCAAAGATAGTGCACTAAATATAGAGTAGGGTGCTATTTGTGATCGTAATGAAAGGGAATTTCTCATATTTGTTACATGAGGGGGCTCATCTCCTCTCTTCTTCTATCTATTGTGGTTATGAGTAGTTATGGGGTCAGCTTCAAAGACTTCAGAGTAACACATGCACAACACACACCCACACACAGACACAGGCACACACACAGAAATATAGACACCCACACACAGACACAGGCACACACACAGAAATATAGACACACACACCTATCCTTTTCAAAATATCCATCTATGAAATGGAAAGAATCTCAGAGAGCCATTACTTCAATTTTCAAATAACACTGTGTGCTTTTTCTAATTTTTCAGCTGACAGGCAGCATTCGATCTCCCTCTATCTAGTTTACATTTTAGTCATTTAGCAGACGCTCTTATCCAGAGCGACTTACAGTTAGTGAGTGCATACATTATATTTTTCATATTAGCCCCCCATGGGAATCGAACCCACAACCCTCGCGTTGCAAACACCATGCTCTACCAACTGAGCTACATCCCTGCCGGCCATTCCCTCCCCTACCCTGGACGACGCTGGGCCAATTGTGCGCCACCCCATGGGTCTCCCAGTCACGTCCAGCTACAACAGAGCCTGGATTTGAACCAGGATCTCTAGTGGCACAGCTAGCACTGCGATGCAGTGCCTTAGACCACTGAGCCACTCAGGAGACTAGTTCTGACTTAATATTCCTCTTGACATTATAAAGTATATCAAGTTTCCATAGAAGGCGGGCAACAGCCTTCAAAGTCAAAGTGTTGGCAGTGCTGCTAATTGGACTTCCAGACGGAGTGATAGAGGATGGGCCAAGGATATAAATAACTCCCATATCATCCAGTGGCGGTCGATGCCATTTAAGATGAGGGAGGCCAATTTTCTTTATTAATGAGCATGTCCTTATTTCTATTGCAGCATATTGGATGACTGTCATTCATATTCCATTCACCCAGCTCAATGTAACATCGATAGGTTTAGGCTATTACATGATACTCAAATCTTTCCAATACCCATTATGAGGTTGTGTCACGGTTTCGGCCGAGGCTGCTCCTCCTCCTGGTTCGGGCAGGCTTCGGCGGTCATCGTCCCCGGAGTACTAGCTGCCACCGATCGATGTTTCATGTTCGTTTGTTTTTGTTTTTATGTTGTACACCTGTGTCTTGTTAGTCCTCGTTAATGTCCTATTTAGTTCTCGTTGGTTGTGTTTGTCTTTGTGTGTGATTGCTCTTCTGTTTTCGTGTTGGAGCTACGTACTTCCCTCCAGTGTTTTGGAGAGGGTTTTCGCACATGTTAGTGCGCCGTTTGTTTGACGCCTGTGTGCGCCGTGATTTAGCCTTCGGGCTTATTGTGCTTATTTTCTACGTGATTATTGCACTAAAGTATTTTGGACTGAGCTTCTGTGTCCTGCGCTTGATTCATGCACCACACCCACCTTCAGCACCCCTTGACAGAATCACACACCAGAATGGAATCAGCAGGATCTGCAGTTACGCCTGAGTCGCTCGAGGAGCATGTCCGCGGCCAAGATGACCAGATACGACAACTGGGGACCGCTCTACAGGACGTCATCAACACCTTGCACCGATGGGAGGCCAGCGGGTACCCACGCCTCCACCTACCCTGCCAACCCCCATCGGCCGGTCCACCAGTCCCAGGTCCGGAACCCAGGGGGATTCGGCTCGCCTCCCGAGGGCGTATGACGGAACAGCTGCCGGGTGTCAGGGGTTCCTCCTGCAGGTGGAGCTCTACCTGGCCACTGTACACCCGGTGCCCTCGGGACACGAGAGCGTTTCCGCCCTCATCTCCTGTCTCACGGGCAAGGCGTTGGAGTGGGCTAACGCCGAGTGGAGGAAGATGGACGCCAACACCATTTCCTACGCCGAGTTCTCCCGGTCGCTTCAAGGCCGTGTTCGACCATCCACCTGAGGGCAAAGCGGCGGGGGAGTGTCTAGTCCACTTGAGACAGGGGGAGGAGGAGCGCACAGGCGTTTGCTCTAGAGTTCCGGACTCTAGCGGCGGACGCAGGGTGGAATGAACGGGCCCTCATCGACCATTTTCGATGTAGCCTACGGGAGGACGTTCAACGTGAGTTGGCCTGCAGGGATACCCATCTTACCTTCGACCAGTTGGTCGATATGTCCATCCGTCTGGACACCCTGCTGGCCACCCGTGGACGTCCCGAGGGGGGTCCGTCCATTCCGCCCTCCGGCACCTCCGAGCCGAGCCCTATGGAGCTCGGGGTGCCGGCGCTAGAGAAAGGAGGAGGAGGAGCCCGAGGGGGCCTGTCTCCTGCACCAAGTGCGGTCGTGGAGGGCACACTGCGGCCAGGTGCTGGGGAGGGTTCTCCGGGGGAGAAGACAACAGGCCACGCACTGGGGGGCCTCCCAGGTGAGTAGACGTCCCACTTACCCAGAGCTTTCTGTTGCGCACTTTTGTATACCTGTTTGTTTTCCACAGGTTGCACCTCATTCCCAGCATAAGGCGCTAGTAGATTCAGGCGCAGCTGGGAATTTTGTTGATCGGAAGTTTTGTGTATATTTAGGGATCCCTCTCCTACCTGTTGACAAACCTTTTCCCGTTCATGCCTTAGATAGCCGCCCCGTTGGGGTCGGGGTTGATTAGGGAGATCACAGCACCACTTAGGATGTGTGCGCAGGGGGTCATGAAGAGACTATACAGCTGTATCTGATCGACTCTCCTGCGTACTCCAGTGGTGCTGGGAATTCCCTGGTTAGCACCCATAACCCTGCTATTTCGTGGCAACAGAGGGCTCTCGATGGGTGGTCTGCTCAGTGCGAGGGGCGATGTCTGGGTGTTTCCGTGGGGGCGACTTCGGTGGAAAGTCCAAACCAAGTGCCCGCACTGCACATTCCGCCTGAATATGGGGATTTAGCTCTCGTGTTTAGCAGGACTAGGGCGACGCAGTTGCCTCCTCATAGACAGGGGGATTGTGCGATTGATCTCCAGGCAGGAGCAGCGCTCCCACGGAGCCATGTGTATCCTTTGTCTCAAGAGGAGAGAAAAGCTATGGAGACTTACATAGCCGAATCTTTGAGACAGGGATACATTCGGCCCTCCACTTCTCCCGCCTCCTCAAGCTTCTTTTTTGTGAAAAAGAAAGATGGAAGGTTGCGCCCGTGCATTGATTACCGTGGTCTCAATCAGATTACTGTGAAATACAGTTATCCACTCCCTCTGATTGCGACCATGACGGAGTCATTGCATGGAGCGCGGTTTTTCACAAAACTGGATCTCAGGAGCGCGTATAACTTGGTGCGCATTAGGGAGGGCGACGAATGGAAGACAGCGTTTAGTACCACGTCAGGTCATTTCGAGTATCTTGTCATGCCATATGGGTTGATGAATGCTCCATCAGTCTTCCAATCCTTCGTAGATGACATTTTCCGGGATATGCAGGGACAAGGGGTGGTCGTGTACATTGATGATATTCTGGTGTACTCGTCTACCCGAGCCGAGCATGTAACCCTGGTGCGTCGTGTATTGAGGAGGCTGTTGGAGCACGACCTATATGTCAAGGCAGAGAAATGTCTGTTTTTCCAGGAGTCGGTCTCCTTTTTGGGTTATCGGTTGTCCGCGTCAGGGGTGAGAATGGAGGTGGATCGTGTGTCCGCTGTGCGTAATTGGCAAACCCCAACCACTGTAAAGGAGGTGCAGCAGTTCTTGGGCTTTGCGAATTACTACCGGAGGTTTATCCGGGGTTTTGGACAGGTGGCAGCTCCCATCACGTCCCTTCTGAAAGGGAGTCCGGTGCGCCTGCAGTGGTCAGCTGATGCGGACAGGGCCTTTGGGAGACTGAAGGACCTGTTTACGTCGGCTCCGGTGCTGGCGCATCCAGATCCCGCATTACCCTCTCAGGTTGAGGTGGACGCGTCTGAGGCAGGTATAGGGGCCGTTCTCTCTCAACGGTCCGGCTCGCCACCTAAACACCGCCCCTGTGCCTTTTACTCTAAAAAGCTCAGCCCGGCGGAGCGTAACTATGACGTTGGGGACAGGGAGCTGTTAGCTGTAGTTCAAGCCCTTAAGGTGTGGAGGCATTGGCTTGAGGGGGCTCAACACCCTTTCCTCATTTTGACTGACCATCGGAACCTGGAGTACATCCGGGCAGCGAGGAGACTGAACCCTCGCCAGGCTCGATGGAGTATGTTTCTCACCAGGTTCGTATTTAAAATCACGTACATCCCTGGGTCCCAGAATGGTAAGGCAGATGCACTGTCCCGGCGGTATGACACGGAGGAGAGGTCCGTTGAGCCTACTCCCATACTACCGGAGTCTTGCCTTGTGGCACCGGTGGTGTGGGAGGTCGATGCCGAAATCGAGCGAAGCTGCGTGCACGACCCCAGCCCTCCACAGTGTCCTGAGGGTCGGAAGTACGTTCCGCTCGAGATTCGGGATCGACTCATTTACTGGGCTCACACGTCACCCTCCTCTGGACATCCGGGTATTGGCCGGACAGTGCATTGCCTTAGCACTAAATACTGGTGGCCTACTTTGGCTAGGGATGTGAGGGTTTATGTCTCCTCCTGCTCGGTGTGCGCCCAGTGTAAGGCGCCCGACATCTGCCCAGGGGTAGTTACAACCCCTGCCCGTTCCACAACGACCATGGTCCCACCTCTCGGTGGATTTTGTGACAGACCTTCCCCTCTCTCAGGGGAATACCACCATCCTGGTCGTTGTGGACCGGTTCTCAAAGGCCTGTCGTCTTCTCCCTATGTCGGGTCTTCCTACTGCCCTACAGACCGCTGAGGCCCTATTTACCCACGTCTTCCGGCATTACGGGGTACCCGAGGATATAGTGTCTGATCGAGGCCCCCAGTTTACCTCCCGTGTTTGGAGAGCGTTTATGGAGCGTTTGGGGGTCTCGGTTAGCCTTACCTCAGGGTACCACCCGGAGAGTAACGGGCAGGTAGAACGTGTCAACCAGGATGTGGGTAGGTTTCTGAGGTCGTATTGCCAGGACCGTCCTGAGGAGTGGGCACGGTACATTCCCTGGGCCGAGATGGCCCAGAACTCTCTCTGCCACTCCTCTACCAACCTAACCCCCTTCCAATGTGTGTTAGGTTACCAGCCGGTTCTGGCACCGTGGCAGCAGAGCCAGATCGAGGCCCCTGCGGTGGATGATTGGATGAGGCGCTTGGAAGAGACGTGGAACGCTGCCCACGTCCACCTGCAGCGGGTGTCCTTCGTCACAAGGCGAGCGCCGATCTCCACCGCAGTGAGGGGCCGGTGTACGCACCCGGAGATCGAGTCTGGCTCTCTACCAGAAACCTACCCCTCCGCCTGCCCTGCCGGAAGCTGGGTCGGCGGTTTGTGGGGCCCTTTAAAGTCCTGAGAAGATTGAACGAGGTGTGTTATAGGTTACATCTACCTGTTGAGTATAAGAATATTAACCCCTCGTTCCATGTGTCTCTTCTCAGGCCGGTGGTAGCTGGTCCACTCCAGGACAATGAGATAGGAGAGACTCCTCCGCCCCACTGGACATCGAGGGGGCTCCGGCGTACACCGTTCGGTCCATCTTGGACTCCAGACGCCGGATGGGGGGTCTCCAGTATCTCGTGGAGTGGGAGGGTACGGCCCGGAGGAGCGGTGCTGGGTGCCGCGGAGGGACATCCTAGACCCATCTCTCCTGTCGGAGTTCCACCGGGACCATCCCGCGCGCCCTGCTCCGCGTCCTCCTGGTCATCCCCGAGGCCGGGGTCGGCGCACGGCTGGAGCCGCGCGTCAAGGGGGGGGTACTGTCACGATTTCGGCCGAGGCTGCTCCTCCTCCTGGTTCGGGCAGGCTTCGGCGGTCGTCGTCCCCGGAGTACTAGCTGCCACCGATCGATGTTTCATGTTCGTTTGGTTTTGTTTTTATGTTGTACACCTGTGTCTTGTTAGTCCTCGTTAATGTCCTATTTAGTTCTCGTTGGTTGTGTTTGTCTTTGTGTGTGATTGTTCTTCTGTTTTCGTGTTGGAGCTACGTACTTCCCTCCAGTGTTTTGGAGAGGGTTTTCGCACATGTTAGTGCGCCGTTTGTTTGACGCCTGTGTGCGCCGTGATTTAGCCTTCGGGCTTATTGTGCTTCTTTTCTACGTGATTATTGCACTAAAGTCTTTTGGACTGAGCTTCTGCGTCCTGCGCTTGATTCATGCACCACACCCACCTTCAGCACCCCTTGACAGGTTGCTACAACCTAGCCTATGAATGAAGGTTTACAATGTAGGTGCACACAGGTCGAGAGAAAAATTTGTGGTGACAGACAGTGACAGATTCAATACCGCCTTGCACACTCTTGTCTGCATCTAGCTGATCTAGGGTGTAATCATTAGTCCAACAGTTGCAAACGACAGTTTCTATTGGACAAATTCAGGCATGTTTATCTGTTAGATTAATTTGGATTTTAAGAATAATGACTAAAGGGTTTCACCCCAAACACAGTATAAATGTTAGAATTATCATGTAGTGTCAACCCACTAACAGAGGGGGCGGTACTAACCATTCAAGGGGGAAGGCGGAAACTGTTTAGAAAAGTCACCTAAAGGTGGGAGGAGTCAAGTCCAGGAGGTATAAAATCGTCTGTTTGTGTCATTTGCAGGAGAGTTCTCGCCATGAATAAAAATACAGATAAGACTTGTGAGTTGTGGACCTTGAATCATTGATGATTAAAACCAGAGCCTTACAACCTCTGGTAATGATTCAAGCTTAGGTTGAATTAGAGATAGAAATTCACATGACAGATTGGTCCTTCGAAGCGGAGCTTAATACATCTTTATCGTTCTAAAGACACCGAAATCCGTGCACGGGCGGGTGATAGCATCCGTAAAAGAGTCCTGGCCTTCGACGTTAAGGTTATAAACAGGCCGGTGATTACTCTTTCTGAACGATAAAGACGTTAACAAGTTTGAAAAAGCATTTTAATCCAGACTGCGAGGAAAAGGTCAGTAATTTTTATTCATGGATTTTGGTAAAATGAGTTGAACTTAGTTACCAAAGTCTCAAAGGAAGTAATAATTATTACGAAACAGGGAGGGTCCGCAATTGACCCTAGGTAAATAGCTATTACCAGAATAATCTAGTCCGAAATGACAAGGGGTGAAGGCCATCACCAATGTAAACTAGTTTTTTATTGAGACTGTATTGGGTACAGTACTACGATAAACAGGGAAAGGGATGATTTTCGGTCGTGTGCTATGGATGGACGGGTCAAAAGTCGCAGATACTGGCTGGGGATTTGCTAGAACTCTGTGTGTTTCATGAAACTAGAGCAGTTACGACCTCTAGGTTACAAATAGGTTTAGCAAATGATTGTATAATGTTGTGTACGTGTGAGACTTAAGAATCCATCAGTATACGAGATAATTATTTATAGGAAGGAGCTAAAAAAACAGGTCGCGTGAGAAAAAATGGTTATCGACCCCTTTCATGAAACCGGAGTTTTAAATAAAAGCTCTGGGTTAGGGGTTAAATAATTTTAAATGGTTAATTACAAAAGCAAATCATACGTTGGCTCAAAAGACGCACTAAAATAATAGCTCCTAGAATAATAATTCTGGGAATTATTACTAAAGGGGGGATTTTTATTTCTCCACCGTGGGAAATAAAACTTCTAAGGAGATCGAAGAAATATGTGTTATGGATCCATTTGGGAGAAGAGGTATGAATTTATTGGGCATCTTGAAGTAAAAAGTTAGTAGGCAGATGCATATCAAATGAATTTGAAAAAAAAACAGCGAAAGGAGGGGCTGGAGACAGCGAGTGTGTTTTTTTAAGCGCGAAAGTGCTTTAACGGTAAACAAAGGAATATTTAACCATCGTGACTGCATGGGTAAAGAAAAGGAGGAGGACAGTCAATTTTTGGTTCAACGGGTAAAATGTTTGAAAAAATGATTAGTGTCAATTAAGAATTGGCTAAAAACACCACAAAGCGATTATTTGAGAGGTACCTATAAAGTCCAACGATGCTTGTGGTCCTCTGTAGCTCAGCTGGTAGAGCACGGCGCTTGTAACGCCAAGGTAGTGGGTTCGATCCCCGGGACCACCCATATACAAAAATGTATGCACGCATGACTGTAAGTCGCTTTGGATAGGAGCGTCTGCTAGATGGCATATTATGTGTATGAACTTTCGCACTCAAACGTAGACGTACGTAATGAGTGAGAAAGTAGAGAATATTTGCATTTTTGGTCAGTTGGCGGACGCTCTGGTCCGGAGCGACATGAAAAACCAATAGAGAGTTGCATTGAACTATTCTGTCGTGTTGGGCATTTGAATGGCATAAGGTGAAATATGTGTGTATGAGGGAATTCAACGGCGGGTATGAATGATAACCGGATACTACTTAGTATTTGGTTGGTTAAATGCTGAATAAAAGATTTGAGGCGTGGTTATGGGGTAACTAGGAAGACGCACTTATTCAATAGAGAATGGGTGGAGAGAGAGAGTTTTTTTTACGTGTATTAAAAGTTGCATTAGATAGCTTTAGTAATATTCTAGATATGTCTATGAAAATATGTTATAAGTACGAATGACATTATTTCCTAAGAAGGAAGATTGTAGGGAAGTTTCCCGCGCCTCCCCCATAATGTAGGAAGGAGCAGGAGAGGGGGGGGGGGGAGACAGTGAATAAGTTCAGATGGTAGGAATGTCATGTATGCTGATCAACGATATCAAGCATTTGTTTTATTGATTGGGGCCGAATCAGAGAGAACTGTTAAAGATATTGAATAGCGAACTGAAATGGGTTAGCGGGAAAATACAAATAGTTGGAACATTGTAAAACGATAATTTATTTTCGTTACAGGGAAGCAAGTGGCATTGGCTGTTGTGCTGGGGGAATAGCTCCAGCCTGTGGTGGGTTCTGGATTTGTTATAAATAACTTTATATTTTAAACTAAAGTGATGGAATAGACTACAATTATAACATCAGAAAAAGGACAATATAATTCGTAATAGTTATTATAATTATTATTGATAGTTATTGCAGTTATTATTATCCTGAGTGGCGCAGTGGTCTAAGGCACTGCATCGCAGGGCTAACTGTGCCACTAGAGATCCTGGTTCGGATCCAGGCTCTGTCGCAGCCGGCAGCGACCGGGAGACTCATGGGCGGCGCACAATTGGCCCAGCGTCGTCCAGGGTAGGGGGGAAAATGGCCGGCAGGGATGTAGCTCAGTTGATAGAGCATGGTGTTTGCAACGCCAGGGTTATGGGTTCGATTCCCACGGGGGGAGGCCAGTAGGAAAAAAAAATTGAATAATAAAAAGAATAATATGTATTCACTAACTGTAGGTCGCTCTGGATAGGAGCGTCTGCTGGGTGACTAGAATGTAAATGTATTATCATTGATTCAGTAATGATAGGAGGGTAAAGAGGAAGATGAGGCATGACTAGAGCAAGGGGAAGATAGTAAGACAGATAGTGAAGGAGCGAGGAGGGAAAACCATGCTATTGGTATAGCCAGGATCTGCTAAGAGGGGGACTCACAGACATACCGAAATCACTAATGGACCTAAGTAATGAGTTAGTGATTGGATCAACCAAGATGACGGTAGATGACTTACACTGTACATTATGGTGTAATGAGCACCCAGGTCCTAACCCAGATTATGAGGAAGAATTGTTAAAAACCACAGAAAAAACAATTGGGTTAAAATGGGTTCACTATGATAAAAAACGGGCAGCTGTAGAGGTGGAGTTAGGACCACAAAGCCAGAGACTGTACAGAGAAAGGTGGAGCCCCCATGTTTCCCTAGTGAAAGAACCTTCAGAGGAATGGTTATCACTAGGTAAATGGATAAAACAGGGGAAAAACATCACTGACTGGCAAAATACACCAAATGGGGATCAGTATAGCCACTCCACGGGGAGAGATAGAAGAAAATTGAATTGGAGAGCAAAAACCCAGCCCGGGGTCCACCTGGAGACAAATTTTAACGGATGACAGGAAGATATTTTCTTAACTCAGGAACAGGAGGATGAGTTGGCAGCAATTCCGTTCAAATTATGGTCACAAGGACCAGCCGATGTGGGATTAATTAAGGGGGTAGCTCCAGTACAAGTGATTCCTCGATCCGATCATAGACCATACCAAAAGCAATACCAATTGAAACCAGAAAACTCCTATTTTACAGTGATAGATTTAGCTAATGCTTTCTTTAGTATCCCAGTTCATCCGGATAGTCAGGGGTGGTTTGGCTTTACTTTTCAGGGAAGGAAATGGACATACGCTAGGATGCCTCAAGGCTACTCGGAAAGTCCTACAATCTTTGCCCAGGCTATAACTAGGAATTTGGGAAAGTTTGAACCTCAGGAGGGAAGCCAAATGTTAGTTTATGTAGATGATATTCTATTGGCTAATCCCACTCAGGAGGGATGTAAGAGGGATACAATCCAATTGTGTCCTAGGTGATTTACCTAGGACACGCTATAACTCAGGAAGGGCGAATCTTAAACTCATCCAGGAAAACTGCTATACTTGAAGTGCCAAAACCATTGAAAAAAAAACAAATGATGAGCTTTTTGGGGATGATAAACTGCTGTAAAGCTTGGGTACTCAATTATGTACTGCATACGGGTAAATTAAGTGATCTTATCTATGGGAAGGCAATGGCAGCCCATGATAAAATCATTTGGAACTCTGAGGAGGAAGAACAGTTTATGTTGTTGCTCTCTTCCCAAACAGTCTTAGCTTTTCATACATATATCAGGGATGTTACCCAAATGGTAGATGGAGGGATATGACATTGGTCGTGATTTAAAGATGAGGTTTTTTTTTGGTGGGCTATTAGAGATAACTGGGTTAATCACGAACATAGAGGTTTTTATTCTTTGTTGCTAGGCAGAACACTTAAGTGACCTAAATATGGACTTGTCATGTCCAACAATCAGTCTTCAGGTCAAGCCCGGGAGAGCCGGGATAGAACAGAGGTTGAACTAAACATAAGTGTTTTTACAAGATAAGAGATTGTTTGATTGGATTACTAATTGATTCTGAACTGAATGAAAGTCGAATTTAGCCGCCATAAAGACAAAGGAAGTGGGAGGAGCAATAAAGAAGCAAAAGACAATCTCAAAAATGAAAGGCATGGCAATTGGTTGATAAATAACCTAAGGGAATGTTTAGGAAGGTGGAAAAAATTGACACATAAGCAGAACAATGTGTCAAGAGGGGGGGAAGAGGCTAATTGTATTAAATAATATACGAAGGAGAGGACAAAATACTTTAAAAAACAACAACATTTTTTTAGATTCAGTCTAAAAAGAGAATGCAGTCAGAAATTGTTAGATTAATCTGAACATGTGTGAAGATAGTTTATTAACCACACCCGTATGTCAGAGGTTTTGTGCCCCACAGGTGAACTAAAGGAGAAGGTGACCCACTATCTAACCAGGTGACTGGTGAGCATCCAGTCACTAGAAGGAAAACTGGAAGCAGGCCTGTTGGGAAGGGCCCTATCAGATTATGTTGGTAACCACCTTGGCCATTAGAATAGCAGAGAGAGGAACCTGGGTCCATGTTACCCACTGCAAGAAGGTAAGACCACATACAAGCACCGCTTACCACACGCAGAGTTGACGAGCGGAACTGGGCCACAGGGTCCGGGGGTCACCTCTGTCAACGAAGATCTCCTACCCAGACCTATCATCACTGTAGTGTGTTCCTAGGGTGTGAGTATGGGGTGGTACCGAGCAGAAGGACTCAAGACAGGAGAGGGTTGGCGGTTTTTGGGAATATGGGTGACCCTGAGCTGCATCATAGTCTCGGCAATAGTCGTGGTATGTCAAGATCCACCACCACCTCGCACCAATTACGCTATGGCCTTACCATTATTAAGAAATAAAAGGGAAGCGACCCGACATACTGACCGTCAAGGGCGAGTGATCTACAAAATAGGAGTCAGAGAGGGGTGGGAAGTAAGATTAAAAATTAGGATTAGGGATCTTATCAGAGCGGATAAGCAAGCAACATGGGATTATAAGATCCCGTTGTATTTATGTTCAGCTCCCTCGGCAGATTGTTCCTGGGCTCAGGTATTTAGACATACTGGGGAACGGAGATATGAGACGGGGGGGGCTGGACGTCCAGATGGAGGATAAGAAGGTATAACGACATCCCCATGGAAATGGTAGTAACGATAGTAAAAGTCACTAAAGAGGACATGAAAAGAACTTACTGGGCTTGCGCGGACGTATACGGACGGGATACTTGTCTAAGATTACATTTAATGGAGTCAAAAGATATAGAGAGAGCAGGTACTGTCATTAATCCATTAATGGCAATAGACCGAGTAAATCAGTCAAGGGATGACGGAGTCAATTTGACTAACCCGTCCACTATGAAAGATTTTCTCCTCCAAGAATGGAAAGATGGGGAAGTGGAGGGGGTCCCTGATGAGAATCTCTGGTTAAAGTGGATGAAATACACCGCTAGGGCCTTGGGGGAGACCAATTGTTATGCATGCTCCATTGGGCGACCGACAATGTTGACCACCCCAATGCCAAAGGCAATGTTTCCCTGTGTATTAGACCTGGGGTCCAATCAAAAAGAGTCAAATTGCACAGGGATTGGGCTGGCAAAATTGACATACTGGGCCAGCCCACCTAGATTCACTTTAACTCCTGGCGAATACCAGTGTTACAGACATAGAAATGGCACCCGTAACTTGGGTGATTTTGATGGCTGTAAGGAGATAATTAATGTGACTGATTTAGATAAGGAAGGGAGGGAAAAAAATTAGGAGCCTAACCATCCCTCTGACTGATGTGTGGTGGGCATGCACTAACAAAGGGAGCATTCGGCAGACATTACCAGAGGGATGGGTGGGTACTTGTGCACCAGTATTGTTGGTCCAACCTGTAAGAATTGGTCATCAAAGACCAGTGACAGGAAGAATAATTAGGAGAAAAAGAAATATAAGTCAGGAAGGAAATAGCCCAATTTGGATAGATGGTATAGGCATCCCCAGGGGTGTTCCAGACGAATACAAAGCTATGAATTAAATATGGGAGAGTTTTACTACAACATTTTTCTGGTGGGTGACAATAAACAAAAATATGGATTGGATAAATTATATCTATTACAACCAACAATGACTTATTGACCAGACTAGAGATGCAGTAAAGGGGATCTCTGAGCGATTATCCGCCATCCCGCTCATAACTTAGTAGAGGTTGGTTCTAGATCAGGCAGAAAGGGCCGGTGTCTATAGAAAGATAAGCCATTATTGCATATTTATCCCTAACAACACCACACTGGATGGGACAGTCACCAGAGCTCTTACAGAATTAACTGCACTAAGTGAAGGATGAACTGAACTCAGAAGTTAGTACATTGTGGATAGATGGTTTGATGAAATATTTGGTAAATGGAAAACCCTAGCAGCCACCATCTTAGGAGCGATCAGTGTTTGTATGGGTATTCTTGTATTATGTGGTTGTTGTCTTGTTCCCTGTGTCCGAAGATTGGTGAGTCAGGCGTTGGTGAAATGCAGTATCTAAACAATGATGAGAGATGGACTGACTCCGGACTCTGACCAGGGGAATGTGAAAAACGATCCTCCAGGCTTGGTGGATGACGAGGATTTGGACCCTGAAAGACCGCAATTGGATGAAATGTTTATTAGTTCTGATGTGATCTCTGAGATTAATCATGCTTGTAAAATACATTTATCCTGAATGTGGGAATATTTAGTCAAAGGGGTGGATTGTTAGATTAATTTGGATTTTAAGAATAATGACTAAAGGGTTTCACCCCAAACACAGTATAAATGTTAGAATTATCATGTAGTGTCAACCCACTAACAGAGGGGGCGGTACTAACCATTCAAGGGGGAAGGCGGAAACTGTTTAGAAAAGTCACCTAAAGGTGGGAGGAGTCAAGTCCAGGAGGTATAAAATCGTCTGTTTGTGTCATTTGCAGGAGAGCTCTCGCCATGAATAAAAATACAGATAAGACTTGTGAGTTGTGGACCTTGAATCATTGATGATTAAAACCAGAGCCTTACAACCTCTGGTAATGATTCAAGCTTAGGTTGAATTAGAGATAGAAATTCACATGACATTCTCCCCGCATTGTTCCGTTTGCTTCCGTTTAAGAAACGTTTAACAACAGAATCGACGGAATGAATACACCCCTGATCACGTGTAAACACAGTTCACTTTCGTAGCAGCCACGTTGTATTCCTTCTTGCATCTATGCGCTCTCCCTCTCTCACCTTTTCTCTTCATTTGTGGACTTCAATGCACAACATATCAGCTGTATGTGACCAGGCAAAAAAAACTTTCCAAGCCAAACCATATCATAACCGCTACACACAGCCTACATAGTTGTCAACATATTAGTTAAAGTAACGTCATAGTCAACATAGCTAGTAGAACTAACGAGTTAGTAAACTTGCTACAATCATGCAGTAACGTTACAGTGTATAGTCAGTAAGCAGTTTAGCAGTTACACCGGCGGGCCCCGGTGGCAATAAATTAGTAAAACCAAAAGCTTACCTTGACTTGGAAGAGTTCCAGTGTTGTTTTAGATAGTCATAGCCAGCTAGCTAACATAGCATCCCTCTCTTTGAGCAGGGTGTTAGAGTAGGCTAAACTAGCTAGCTGCACATGCTAGCTAAGTAAGTGAAACTGAAAGTGAAAAATATTCAAAATCTCTCTATCTCTCTCTTACTTCTCCTTCATTTTTGAATAAATTAATTATTGTGTTTGTCACTCTTTGAAACAACTACTAACCACATTTTATGCACTGCAGTCCTAGCTAGCTGTAGCTTATGCTTTCAGTACTATATGTATTCTCTGACCCTTTGATTGGGTGGACATGTCAGTTCATGCTGCAAGAGCTTTGTCTTTAGTATAGTTTTAGTATAGTTTTATCTAAAAAGGATAACCTTTTTAATGTTTTACAATTTAGATTTTTATGAAATTCACTGAGGAGGATGGTCCTCCCCTTCCTCTGAGGATCCTCCACTGATATCATCACATATATTTTCATCAACATCAAGATCAGAAACTGACCATGGCTTGAGTAGAAGCACAAGTCTGTGGTAATAGTGGTGTTTCATTCAGAATCATCTTTACCTTTTTCCCCCAATAAAGTTAAATGTTGTATGATGTGAGGGTCTCTACAGTATATCATTCTGTCAAACAACCCATGATTTTGTTAGCATGGTCCCAGATCTGTGTGTGCCGTCTTGCCAACTCATATGGTCATTGTCACATTCATGTCATGTCAATGACCACAGAAGTTGGCAAGAAAGCACAAATTGATCTCGGACCAGGCTATAGGCTAACCTTGTATCTTCGTGCTTTGTTCTTTCTTGTTGGACAGCCTATATCCTCCCTCCATCTCTCTCTCCCACTTTCACTCCCTTGCTCTCGCTTCCTTGCCCTCTCACTCCCTCTCACTCCCTCTCATTTTCTCACTCTCTCCCTCTCTCACTCCCTCGCTGTGGCTCTCTCTCCCTTTCCCTCCCTCCCTCCCTCCCTCCCTCCCTCCCTCCCTCCCTCCCTGTCTTCTGCCAGGCATCAGGAGAGCAGCATGGAGGGAGAGGGAGAGAAGATTGAACGCTTGGCTAGTAACGAGCTGAGGTGGAACAATATGCTGTTTTTTTCCTTCAGTTCTCGCCTCCCTTCTGTTCACAACCTGTCGGTTCTCATGCCTTAAACACACATGAGCGTGCACTCACGCACACACAGACGCACAGACTCACATGGACGCAGGCACACACACACACAGACACACACACGAAAACAGCACGTGCATGCTCACAATATCAGTCATGATCACACATACACACACACACACACAAACACACTGCAGCCAATCCTGCCTCGCAACCCTGTCTCCATCCCTAACCACAAATACTGTACATCACATTACATTCATGCTTCTTTCACCTCCTTCCCCAAAAGAAATGGGTCCCTCAACTGATTTTACATCCTGGTTTGGCAGAACTACTTTTATCCTGGTTTGGCAGAACTTAGAATGACTACTGTCCTTGTTTCCTGCAATCATCTCTCTTCTTTACACCTTTCTCATATCAATAGACAACCATTATTTGTGAGCAGCTGTAGTGTGATATATAGGACAAAGCTGTTATGATGCCACAACAACGTGTTAGTCTTTCACATTGAAGTGTGTGTGTGTGTGTGTGTGTGTGTGTGTGTGTGTTTTGACAGAGCTTTGCCATTTTCCTGAGTTTAGGACTGCAGAGTCTGCCGTTGCCACAGTTACTACCATTATGAGCATGCAAAGCAATCGCCACAGTGTTCACACACACACACGATTGTTACAGTCGTCGCTGCTGTTCATATCACAGCCACCATAACTTTAATAGTTATTAAATCCCTTACATCAAGGAATGGATGCCATGCTTGTCAACCACAGTCACAGTGGAATGACGGCCAAGTAGAGAAGAGAACAAGAGGTGAGTCAGGGAGGACGTTTTCTTAAGATAGAAAGCAAAGCCAAGGTAGAAAAAGGATACAGTATATCACTGATTCAACAGAACAGGTACAATGTTAGATTACAACGGGCAGAAGAGAAGAATGAGGAGGATGGAGAAAATATACAATGTTATGTTGCAACGGCCAAGTAGAGAAGAGGCAGGGAAGGAAGAAAGAAAGGTAGAAAAGGAGGTATGACTGATTCTATTGAGCATCAGTGGAGTAGAACAGCTGTGATCATGCAAGCGGGGGAAAGGTGAGATAACGTCTTTCTGTAGATGGTGCTGTGTTCTGCCAGTCAGCCTGAGCCTGGTGCTATTTAACATCTCCTGATATAACACTGAACATGTACTGCAGATTCACTG
Organism: Coregonus clupeaformis; assembly: GCF_020615455.1. Classification (NCBI taxonomy): domain Eukaryota; kingdom Metazoa; phylum Chordata; class Actinopteri; order Salmoniformes; family Salmonidae; genus Coregonus; species Coregonus clupeaformis. Next base: position 37,970,903 of record NC_059199.1, read on the forward strand.
GACCATGCTGTGAAATGTTAAAAAAAAGACCTCAAGAATAAACATGTTCATTTCTAGCATCTAACCAAGAAAGAAAGAAAGAAAGAAAGAAAGAAAGAAAGAAAGAAAGAAAGAAAGAAAGAAAGAAAGAAAGAAAGAAAGAAAGAAAGAAAGAAAGAAAGAAAGAAAGAAAGAAAGAAAGAAAGAAAGAAAGAAAGAAAGAAAGAGAAAAACGTAATTATGTTGTCAGAACCAACATTAATTTTCTCCTGGTGTTTTGAAGCAGGGAAAATACCAAACCAAGGCCAGGGCAACCATATGGTTAGAAGAGTCATTGCCTATTTTGTCAAAAATGATCTTATTCTGCTCTAATATCTGTATCCAGGAGAGTGTGAGGAATCACGGGTCTAGATAATGTATCTGGACAAGACATCTCACACGTCTCTCCCACCATCTGCTTTGGCCGTGATGAAGAGGCTGTATGGTACAAACTGTCCCATTTGGCTGTTTGAGAGGGAGATTTAATAGATTTCAAATGACACACTTGCCAGTCGCCTGGCAATTGGCATTGTCACGTTTTACCATCTGGGCAACTGCGCATAGGGGGAAAGTGATTGGCACATCACCTGTTACCAACTGAGCAAAGAAGAAAGCAACTGTTAGGAATTGGGTGAAGGGGGTAAGCCATTGGCACAGGAACAATATGAATCATAGGAACACTTATACGTGCCAAACATCAACAACTGCCATGTGTCTCCTAAAAGTGCCACCATCAATATGATCGTGTCTCTTGTGACAGACTGGAATCTAAGATTATCAAAATAAAGACGAACATCTATTCAATCTGTATTGCTGAAGTGTTACAGATTGCGCGATATACATTTTGAGGTAATTTCCCATTCCCAATTTACCGTGAATGCATTCTCTGCTGTAATGCTGAACTTCCGCGACACGGATTGAATAGAGCCCGCAGGTGGCCAAATAAAACCACCCGCAGGCCAAATTCAGTTGGGGAACCCTACCTTACACAAACAAACACTGAACAACACCTAGGCCTACAGTTACATCAATCTAGAAACAAAGAGCATTGGTGATCAATTCTAAATTGAATTCTCGCTCTACATGTCTGCAATGGTAAAGTGATGAAAGGCAGTCAGAATAATACCAAAGTGAAATAGATATTTTTTTCCACTCCAAAGTGAATCTGGCTGAATGATTATGTCACTGCCATGAAATTGCTTCTTTGCAGCTTGATCTTTTGAGCTGCAGAACATGACAGACACATCTCCTCAGTCAAACGAACAAAGATGATTAAAAAAATGTCAAGATGACTTATTCAAATGAAGACGATAAAAAATGTCAAGATTTTATTTCAAATCAATGTCTTATTTAATGAACGTTGATTGATCTTTCAAGCTTGGGTGTACGACACAAATATTTTCTAATCCAAACTAAGACAATAAAAAAAGGTCAAGATGACTTTTAGGGCTTAACTGTGTAAATTAATGTTTCACTTCATGCTTTGCTCTAATCATACATTGGTATTTTAATTGTGAGATCCTATTTTTCTCTGACACTGTTACATTCCATAGATTCAGTCTCACACCAACTCCTCCATTCATGTATGAAGTCATGTTTAAACATACATTACTGTGTCGCTTGGCGCTCGCTGACAGTCAGTGACAGCAAAGCTCATGCCTCACTAATGCTGTCCACCAACCAACGCTTCAGCACCGTTTGTGAGGCGTCAGCAACCTGTAGTCATCCCCAAGTCCTCATTTCAAATTGAAACCAGGTATTGTATATAGGGGAGATGAGAAAGGAAAGAGGGAGGGAGGAGGGAAAAGTGAATTGGTGGAGTCATTATAAAGGAGAAAGGAGGAAAGATAAAGGAAAAAGAAAGAGTGTCACCAGTGATTTAGGCTGTCCTGATATATTATGGTGAGGAGGAGGCTTACTTCTCTGACTGTGGCCTGAATCCCCCTGTTCTCTCTCTCTAATTGGTAGAATGATGTCATTAGAACCAATTTACAACAAGAACTGCTGCTGGACTTGCTGTGGCCAGTCTGTCTCTACATCACTCAAGGATTGGCCTACCTAGTCATGGTCTCTCTATCTGTGGTGGGCCTGTGTCCCTTTCTCTTTAATGGGGAAGCCTTTCCCTTCCTCTCAGCCAGGCCCAGATGGGAAGCTGCTCTAGAGGAGGCCTCCGAAGTTCAGCGAGATGTGTCTGTCTGTCTCTCTGTCACCATGAGAGGTGGAGGTGAACATGCTCTGTTCTGCTCTGTGTTTTAATGACAATCCATTTCTATTTGGATAGATGGAGGTGGATGTCAGACAGACACAGAGAGATTGTAACATGCACGCAGGGAGTCAGGTAGCAGGTGCTGAAGGTGAGTTGAATAATAATAATAAACATGACAAAACAGGCGCAGCGTACTGAACGTAGCCAAAACCAATACTGCCTGATGACTGAGGCTTACTGAGGGCTGTATGAAGGGACAGTAATCAGGGTGGTGATGATGTCCAGGTGTGCGTAACGATGGGGAGCAGGTGTGCGCAATGATGGTTGCCAGGTGTGTGCAATGTGGGTTGCCAGGACAGAGATAGGAGATTGAAATTGTGTCTGGGCTGTTTTGATGTAATGTTCTACGATAAGGATTTCTCTCCGCCCCATTAATGAATGTGGTTGTGACACATAAGATCAGAGATGATTAAGGGGATATCTAGGCGCATCATCAATGTAGGCGCATCATTACTGTGGTTACATCCCAAATGGTACCGTATTCCCTACATAATACACTACTTTCGTGAACACCCATAGGGCCTGGTCAAAAGTAAGGTCCTATATAGGGAATGGGTTGCCATGTGGCATGCAACCTGTGTAAACTCCAGAGGTCCATGAGGCTTACATTACTAATAATGAACTGGTCCTCTAAGCCCTGTGGGCGGAAGAGTGTTGTATATTTCCTGAAGGGTTTAGTGGTGTGTGAACAAGAGCTAGTATAGCCACTTTACATAGCAGGAAATGAATGGCCATTATGGAGCCTGGTAAAGTGGAGAGTAATGAGGAGAGGGATTCAGAGAATAGTCATCAACGCAGTAGGAGAGGAATCAATGAAATGATAAAATGAAGAAAGCGAGAGGGAAGGAGAGAAGGGGAGGAGGGAAGAAGCGAGTGAGTGAGATCGAGAGAGAGAGGGAGAGAGAGAGAAAGAAAGAAAAAACTAAGAAAATAAAGAAATGAGAAAATCTATATCTGCCTCTTTCTGATACTGTATAAGATCTAAAGCTTTGAATCAGTTGAATCAATCTACACTAAAATCCTAAAAGGGTTTTTCGGCTGTCCCCATAGGATAACCCTTTGAATAACATTTTTGGTTCCAGGTAGAACTCTTCCACAGAGGGTTCTACATGGAACCCAAAAGGGTTCTAACCTGGAACCAAAAAGGGTTATTCTATGGAGACAGCCGAAGAACCCTTTTGGAACCCTTTTTTCTAAGTGTAGTGTCCAAACATAGGTACAGTAGAATATATATCTTCTAGATCTGCTAGCTCTAAAGACTTAAAGCTTGGAAACACAGGTAGGGTAAAAAAAAAAAAAGTGTCTTTAGTTGTATATTGAACCGGTAAGGGGGTGTGGCAGTAAGGGGATGTGGTATATGGCCAATATACCACGGCTAAGTTCTTAAGCACAACGCAACACAGAGTGCCTGGATACAGCCCTTAGCCGTGGTATATTGGCCATATACAGTGGGGAGAACAAGTATTTGATACACTGCCGATTTTGCAGGTTTTCTTACTTACAAAGCATGTAGAGGTCTGTAATTTTTATCATAGGTACACTTCAACTGTGAGAGACGGAATCTAAAACAAAAATCCAGAAAATCACATTGAATGATTTTTAAGTAATTAATTTGCATTTTATTGCATGACATAAGTATTTGATACATCAGAAAAGCAGAACTTAATATTTGTTACAGAAACCTTTGTTTGCAATTACAGAGATCATACGTTTCCTGTAGGTCTTGACCAGGTTTGCACACACTGCAGCAGGGATTTTGGCCCACTCCTCCATACAGAACTTCTCCAGATCCTTCAGGTTTCGGGGCTGTCGCTGGGCAATACGGACTTTCAGCTCCCTCCAAAGATTTTCTATTGGGTTCAGGTCTGGAGACTGGCTAGGCCACTCCAGGACCTTGAGATGCTACTTACGGAGCCACTCCTTAGTTGCCCTGGCTGTGTGTTTCGGGTCATTGTCATGCTGGAAGACCCAGCCACGACCCATCTTCAATGCTCTTACTGAGGGAAGGAGGTTGTTGGCCAAGATCTCGCGATACATGGCCCCATCCATCCTCCCCTCAATACGGTGCAGTCGTCCCTGTCCCCTTTGCAGAAAAGCATCCCCAAAGAATGATGTTTCCACCTCCATGCTTCACGGTTGGGATGGTGTTCTTGGGGTTGTACTCATCCTTCTTCTTCCTCTGTCATGAGCCCTCTCACTCCACTGGGTTACCACCTTAAGTTGTTTCCACTCTGCTCACCTCCCTCTCTCTACTCAGCCTAACTAGCTCCACCTGTCCCTGCTCTGCTCGGCTCTAATTACTCTGCCAGCTGCGCTGCATTACCCACTAACCTCTCCCAGTATTTAAGGCCCTGTCTTTCAGCTCTCCGGTGTCAGATCGTCTGCAAAGCTCACACCCGGAACCTGTGTGCTCGCGCTTCTGGCTCACCCTTGTTTTGTGACCCCGGACCTGCCTGATTATTGGATACTCTTCTGCCTTAGGAGATCCAGACCTGCTTCTGCCATTACGACTCCTGACTACTCTTCAATCCCGGTAACTCTGACCAGCCTTCTGCCTTGCTACTACGTATTTTGGATTCCCTTGAACTGTACTGCTGCCTGGTTTCATTCCGCCCTGTTGTGTCTGTGTTTCCTCCCCCCCAGGACTTCTGGACCACCAACCACCGGCGTCATCGGACGCATCGCTGCCACTGGGGGGAGGCACAGACCCAGCACATCGGACGGGATAACCCCTGGAGCCTTCACTCACTCCCTACATCCCTTTCCCTTTAAGTTTAAATAAACTTTCTGGTGTGACGCAATTGTGGTCCTCTTGTCGTCTGTCTGAACCGTGACAGTACGATCTGACCATCATGGACTCAGCGCACACTTCCCCCGACATGGAAACCGAAGAGCCTGAGCAACCCACCGCCATGCTACGCCTGGAACACACTGAGAGAGAGCTAGGCCGCATGAGCGGCGTCATCTCCTCTCTGCTTCAGGTCGGCCACCAACAGCATCAGCAGTTCCAGCAGCACCAGCAGCAGTCCCAGCAGCAGCAACAACAACTCGCCATGATCATTCAACTCCTCACCAACCTGACCCCAGCCAGTCTGCCCACCAGCCCTGCCCCCGAGTTACCTGCCCCGGTCATTGCAGCCGCTGCTCCGAACCCAAGATTGGAAACCCCGAGCGGTTCAACGGCGATTCAACCCAGGTCCGGCCATTCCTGACTAGCTGCCGACTTCAGTTCTCCTTGCAGCCAAGGACCTTCGCCACGGAGGGGGCTAAAGTTGGGTATGCCATCACTCACCTGACGGGCCGAGCTCGACTCTGGGGAACAGCAGAGTTCGAACGTCAAACCCCCGCATGTGCAACCTTCGACCTGTTTGCTGAGGAGATGCTGAAGGTGTTTGACCTGGATTCCCCAACCGCAGAGGCGTCTCGTGAACTGTTCAGTATTCGACAAGGCAGACGTACAGTCGCAGACCATTCCATCGACTTCCGAACCCTGGCTAGACGAAGTTCTTGGAACACACCATCGTTGGTGGACGCGTTCTTCCATAGTTTGGCTGACTATATCAAGGACGAGTTGGTCTCCCATGAACTGCCTTCCACTCTTGATGAAGCCATCGCACTGACTGTCAGGATCGACAGTAGGATACAGACCCGTCGTGCCGTGGGAGGGGGCGCCAAGGTCCACCTACTACCGGCATTCGGAGAGATCCGACTGGGCTCCTGTCATCTACTGCCACTCACCCAGGTCAGCTTGATCAGTCTGAGCCTATGGAGATTGGGCGAGCCTCTCTCACTCCTGCAGAGCGCCAGCGACGCTTCACCTCAAACCTCTGCCTCTATTGTGGAGGTGATGGACATCGTGTGGTAACCTGCCCTTTAAAGGGCCGAAGCTCACCGGGCATAGGGGGAGTCCGGTTGAGTTCAATGACCATCCAGTCCTCCGACCGCAAACCCTTGCTGCAAGTTCACCTCCGCCTCTCTGACTCTACTCACACCCTGGCTGCTCTGGTGGATTCTGGCGCCGAAGCCAACATAATGGACATCAAGCTGGCACGCCAACTGGGACTGGAGAACCTCCGTTTGACACCTCCTATTCCTGCCCGGGCACTGGACGGACACTTACTCGGATCGGTCACTCATGTCACGGCCCCGGTCTTGATGGGTCTGTCCGGAAACCATCAAGAAACTATCCAGTTTCACCTGCTCCCCTCTCCAGGCCAACCCCTCATCCTGGGTTACCCATGGCTCCGCCGGCACAACCCTCAGCTCGACTGGGTGACCGGGGTGATCAGGGAGTGGGGAGAGGACTGCCACCGAACCTGCCTGCTTGCTGCCGCACTACCCCCTCGGCCAGTACCTACTAACTCCGCTCCTGACCCCTCCAAGGACCCTGTGTCGATTCTGCCAAGTCCCTGCATCGTTGCAGCTCTGACCTGGGCTGTTGAGGAACAGGTGCTGGAGGCTCTCCGTAACCAGCCAGGTCCCAGCACTTGCCCAGCTGACCGCCTTTTTGTCCCCGAAGACCTGAGGTCCCAGGTCGTTCAGTGGGGACATGACTCCCGCCTAGCTTGTCACCCTGGCTCCACCCGCACTTACAACCTGCTCGCCCAGAGGTTCTGGTGGCCCTCTCTGAGGAAGGATGTACGGGAATTCGTCCAAGCCTGCCCCATCTGCAACCAACACAAGTCGTTCTGCCAGCCCCCAGCCGGATTGCTGCAGCCCCTGCCTGTGCCCAGGAGTCCGCTGGTCCCTGCTGCGCCTTGTCCTCCTCCACGGCTCGTCGATGGTGGTCTGGTTTACACCGTCCGCCGCCTGCTTCGGTCCAGACGGAGGGGTAGGGGTCTCCAGTACCTCATTGACTGGGAGGGCTATGGACCTGAGGAAAGGACCTGGGTGCCAGCTAGTCGGATTGTGGATAGGACTCTCATCACCGCTTTCCACCAACGGCATCCTGATCAACCTGCAATCCGTAGGGGCCGCCCCAGAGGGATCCCTAACCGTCCTGCCCGCTCGGCTTCCTGTCCTGTGCCTGATCCTGTCTCGGGACCTGTCCCATCTCCCCGACCACGGCCCTCCGGCTTCCTCCGAGGATGAGGACGTTCGCTCGGACCGTTCGGAGGAGTTCTAGCCCTCCTCCGGCTCCCCTCCTCCCGCCCGGCGTGGTGTTGCTCTTGGGACTTCTGGGGCCGTCCCTTGGGGGGGGGGTTCTGTCATGAGCCCTCTCACTCCACTGGGTTACCACCTTAAGTTGTTTCCACTCTGCTCACCTCCCTCTCTCTACTCAGCCTAACTAGCTCCACCTGTCCCTGCTCTGCTCGGCTCTAATTACTCTGCCAGCTGCGCTGCATTACCCACTAACCTCTCCCAGTATTTAAGGCCCTGTCTTTCAGCTCTCCGGTGTCAGATCGTCTGCAAAGCTCACACCCGGAACCTGTGTGCTCGCGCTTCTGGCTCACCCTTGTTTTGTGACCCCGGACCTGCCTGATTATTGGATACTCTTCTGCCTTAGGAGATCCAGACCTGCTTCTGCCATTACGACTCCTGACTACTCTTCAATCCCGGTAACTCTGACCAGCCTTCTGCCTTGCTACTACGTATTTTGGATTCCCTTGAACTGTACTGCTGCCTGGTTTCATTCCGCCCTGTTGTGTCTGTGTTTCCTCCCCCCCCCCAGGACTTCTGGACCACCAACCACCGGCGTCATCGGACGCATCGCTGCCACTGGGGGGAGGCACAGACCCAGCACATCGGACGGGATAACCCCTGGAGCCTTCACTCACTCCCTACATCCCTTTCCCTTTAAGTTTAAATAAACTTTCTGGTGTGACGCAATTGTGGTCCTCTTGTCGTCTGTCTGAACCGTGACATCCTCCAAACACGGCGTATTTGTGTCTCATCAGACCACATGACCTTCTCCCATTCCTCCTCTGGATCATCCAGATGGTCATTGGCAAAATTCAGACGGGCCTGGACATGCGCTGGCTTGAGCAGGGGGACCTTGCATGCGCTGCAGGATTTTAATCCATGACGGCGTAGTGTGTTACTAATGGTTTTCTTTGAGACTGTGGTCCCAGCTCTCTTCAGGTCATTGACCAGGTCCTGCCGTGTAGTTCTGGGCTGATCCCTCACCTTCCTCATGATCATTGATGCCCCACGAGGTGAGATCTTGCATGGAGCCCCAGACCGAGGGTGATTGACCGTCATCTTGAACTTCTTCCATTTTCTAATAATTGTGCCAACAGTTTTTGCCTTCTCACCAAGCTGCTTGCCTATTGTCCTGTAGCCCATCCCAGCCTTGTGCAGGTCTACAATTTTATCCCAGATGTCCTTAAACAGCTCTCTGGTCATGGCCATTGTGGAGAGGATGGAGTCTGTTTGATTGAGTGTGTGGACAGGTGTCTTTTATACAGGTAACGAGTTCAAACAGGTGCAGTTAATACAGGTAATGAGTGGAGAACAGGAGGGCTTCTTAAAGAAAAACTAACAGGTCTGTAAGAGCCGGAATTCTTACTGGTTGGTAGGTGATCAAATACTTATGTCATGCAATAAAATGCAAATTAATTACTTAAAAATCATACAATGTGATTTTCTGGATTTTTGTTTTATATTCCGTCTCTCACAGTTGAAGTGTACCTATGATAACAATTACAGACCTCTACATGCTTTGTAAGTAGGAAAACCTGCAAAATCGGCAGTGTGTCAAATACAGTGTATCACAACCCCCCGAGGTGCCTGGTTATCAACGTAATTAGAGCAGTAAAAAGAAATGTTTTGTCATACCCGTGGAATACGGTTTGATATACCATGGCTATCAGCCAATCAGCATTCAGGGCTCAAACCACCCAGTTTATAAATATATATGTCTAAAATATCTATGTTAATGTTTTAAATGTATGTAAATTGTTATGTCTTATTGTCTGATAAATCATAAAAACAAGAAAATTGCTAAAATTCTGAGGGCCCAAGTGAATCTTGTTGCTGGATATTCTGGATAGAGTCTGTAGGAATCAGGGTGGAAGTCAATTAGAATTGAAGGCATTGAATTGTCCATTCTAAAATTGAAAAACCTTAGGAAAAAATAGCTTCAGCTGATTGAGAAGTCATTGAAAATGTATGACATTTTTCTCAATTATTCATTTGGAATTTTAGTTTACTTCCTTAATTGACTGCCTTCAATTTGAATTGACCCCAATGCTGGCAGGAAATAAACATTAGCTCCACATTCTGTTGGAACCTACGCCATGCATCGAGTAAGTGTGAAGACACACAGTCCATCCGAAGTGAAGAAACTCCAGCGATATCCATCTTCTAATCCCACTTCTGACACTATCTCTTGTTTTGCACGCTTTGTACAAAAATAATAAATGCAGAACGACAGGATCTTTATGAACTTCTTCTTTATTAGCTAGTAACTGGCATCTTCATGTTCGTGTCTCCCGCCATGATGAACTTTAATGATCTCACCTGGGTAGTCTAATCAATCATAGCGTTGTATGACAGTAGTCAGTGACCAATGATAATTCAGTAATGTTGAGATCAACGCAATATTAGGAAGGTGTTCCTAATGTTTGGTATACTTTGTGTATGAGCCACGTTACAATTCCCACCAAGAGGGTTAACACTGTTGATGCGTAGGGTGTTTGCTTCCCGCTCCCTCCATTTGCTACACTGCTGACAGAAGTGGAATGGTGGCCATGAGGCCATCGGAATGCAAAGGCGGATATGTCAAGGGGCTTGAAAGAAAATCGAAGGGCGGGGATGTGACTTCCCATTCTGAGGGGGCGGTGTAGCGACACTCGTTATATAAGCCACGTTACAATTCCCACCAAGAGAGTTAACCATATTGGCACGATACGTATGGTGTTGCTGTACTATTCCACAGGTGATGTTCATCTGAGAAATATCAATGATTATAAAGAATGGATAGAGAGGGGTGATATGAGAGCAAAACATCAGCAAATGTAGGCTATCTAATGGGGAGCAGTTTTTCCGAAAGTGCATTTTCAATTAAATGATTAATATTGCCACATCAAAACCAGCTGAGGCACCGTTCAATTCCTAGTTAGAATATGTTCTCTTTGCCTTGCCAAGCACCATGCCTAGAACTACCTATCTATACATAATTGTATCACTAATAAGCCTAGGCTCAGTAAATATTAATTATTTCCCTTCATTCCAAGTCCTGCATTTGGTTATTTACGAAAATAAACTTGCATCATCATGTTCTTGTATGCCAACAACGTTTTTATCATACACATGAACAAAGGTATGTCGACACCTGCTCGTCAAACATCTCATTCCAAAATCATGGGCATTAATATGGAGTTGGTCCCCCTTTTGCTGCTATAACAGCCTCCACTCTTCTGGGAAGGCTTTCTACTAGATGTTGGAACATTGCTGCAGGGACTTGCTTCCATTCAGCCACAAGAGCATTAGTAAGTTTGGGCAGTCACCGTTCCAATTCATCCCAAAGGTGTTCGATGGGGTTGAGGTCAGGGCTCTGTGCAGGCCAGTCAAGTTTTTCCACACCAATCTCGACAAACCATTTATGTATGGACCTCGTTTTGTGAACGGGGGCACTGTCATGCTGAAACAGGAAAGGGCATTCCCCAAACTGTTGCCACAAAGTTGGAAGCACCGAATTGTCTAGAATGTCATTGTATGCTGTAGTGTTAAGATTGTCCCTTCACTGGAACTAAAGGGCCTAAGGAACCATGAAAAACAGCCCCAGACCATTATTCCTCCTCCACCAAACTTTACAGTTGGCACTATGCATTGGGGCAGGTAGCGTTCTCGTGGCATCCGCCAAACTCAGATTCGTCCATCGGACTGCCAGATGGCAAAGCGTGATTCATCACTCCAGAGAACGCATTTTCACTGCTCCAGAGACCAATGGTGCCGAGCTTTACACCACTCCAGCCGACGCTTGGCATTGCGCATGGTGATCTTAGGCTTGTGTGGGGCTGCTCGGCCATGGAAACCCATTTCATGAAGCTCCTGACTAACAGTTGTTGTGCTAATGTTGCTTCCAGAGGCAGTTTGGAACTCGGTAGTGAGTGTTTCAATTATTTTTACCTGCTATGCGCTTCAGCACTTGGTGGTCCAGTTCTGTGAGCTTGTGTGGCCTACCACTTCGCGGCTGAGCCGTTGTTACTCCTAGAAGTTTCCACTTCACAATAACAGCACTTACAGTTGACCAGGGCAGCTCTAGCACGGCAGAAATTTGACCAACTGACTTGTTGGAAAGGTGGCATCCTATGATGGTGTCAAGTTGAATGTCACTGAGTTCTTCAGTAAGGCCGTTCTACTGCCAATGTTTGTCTATGGAGATTGCATGTCTGTGTGCTCGATTTTATACACCTGTCAGCAACGGGTGTGGCTGAAATTGCCGAATTCACTAATTTGAAGGGGTGTCCACATAGTCGCATAGCCTACAATAAGTGTAGATATTAATGGAATCTACAGTTCAGGGGAATAGGCTAAACAATTATCAGCCAACTATGCACAGCTTTGATGTCGACGTATAACGTTAGATAGCCTATATGAAACCACTTGCAGGGCGCGAGGGGTTACATAAGGCGTTCGGAGAGCGAGAACAAGTCACTGCATGCACCTTTCCCACTAAAGGCTACAGTCAACATTACACAGACCGATCCTCCTGAGAACAGGACTCATCTCTTTCAACCAGACACAAGAACGAACATTTCTTGAATCATCTTAATGTTCTGTGAACTCTAAACAGTTGTGAAATCATTTTTGCTTTTCCATTCTTATTTTTTTTTTTGGGGGGGGAAGTCTGTCATCGTTCTGTTTTTCAGGATCGACCCCTTGGTGAGACAGACCAACTGACCAACTGTAAACTGTCCACCTCGCCCTTTGGCGCATGAGGATCAGTACACACCTTCCAGCCAATAAAACGCCGAGTAGGCGAAACAAAAGCGCGAGCCGTGCCGGTCTAGCCGACAAGTAGTGCTTGGAGAAGTCTTCAGCACCACGGACCAGAGAACAGTAACAGTCACAGGCGCGCGACAGTCCTAGAGCCATGGAGCCGTCCACTGCCCCTGGTGCTGAACCGGCTGATTTTGACATGTACTCGGTGATTCCGTTCAATGTCACCTACCCGGACGACGAGATGGGGTTCGTGCCCAACGGGGAAAACTACACCCAGCAGCTCCCGGTTCAGAGCGCCTCCAATATTATAGTAGCCATCTCCATCACCGCGCTCTACTCCGTTATCTGCGTGGTGGGATTGCTCGGGAATGTCCTTGTGATGTACGGGGTGGTGAGGTAAGGGTTTTCTAGTGGAACCACCAGTGGCATATTCTACTTAGCCTACTATCATTGGTGGCAACTTGCTTTTGAGATTGTATGCCTATTATTTTCTGTAAGAAAGCTTGTGAATGCATATCATTTTTGGGGATATGCATGACTGAAAATGTACTTTTCTCAAGAAAGTTGTAGGCTATAAGGGTATCGTGTATTTCGTATGGATATTCCGTTTTTTATAGCCCAATATCTCATGCGTGCCTCTCTTCGTGTTAGCTAAGCAAACCGTGTATTTGTCAAATGCAAGCACAGGACGCGAATCAATTATAAAATGAATGATACAATTTATGAAAACCAATTTCCTGTGATTTGATGTTGCTACACTCTATAATTAATTTTTGGGTTCAAAACATTTGCGAATACTTTGCTTTTGTTCAACAAGTATACATTTTTGCTGGTGAAACAGTAAATCAATGTTTACTTGCGCGTGAGGACCAAAGGAAAGAGAGAGTCTGGTGGAGGGTGAGGGTGTGTGTGTTTGTGTGTGTGTGTGTGTGTGTGTGTGTGTGTGTATGCCTACTAGTGTGCGTGCGTGCGTCGGACTCTTTTCATATTTCACATGCAGTCCTCCTCTGTTCAGCCCGACTCCACAGTTCACGTGCACACACACACACACACACACACACACACACACACACACACACACACACACACACACACACACAAACACACACACAGCCTCTGGCTAGAGAGCTGGGTCAGGTCCAGGAGGAGTCTCTTTTGCCTTCATCTCTAGCTGGTAAATATGACGTTTTCTTTAGTTTGATTTGGTTTGAAATGAAAGGATTATACTGAAAAGAGTACCTAAATTGGGCTAGCTTAAAAAAAAAAAATTGTATTATCAAATGCTCCCATTTCACAGACATTAATTAAGATCAACAGGATTCAAATTGCAATTACTGGCATTATTATTGGCAATTCCCAATCTGCACCCTCCCTTAATTGAAATAGTACTGATGTCAGTGATGGGTTTATTGTTTATGATGACATGACCCTGCTGAGTGTATCTTTAAGGAGAATAATTATGCCCACATCACTAAAATGCTCTAACAACTGCACCACAGGTGACAACCATTAATTGAACCCCCCCTCTGACATGTTCAAAGACATGTCAGGCCATAGCCAAACTTGGAGGACTGAACCCTCGCAGTGTGTACTAAACTGAACCCTAGCAGTGTACTAAACTGAGCACTAGTAGTGTACTAAACTGTCTGGCATTACAAGACAATGAGTGTCCAGTCTAGTGAACTGGATGTCCAGTCTAGTGCACTTACTTCCTCTGATGTACACTAATAGCTTTATTGCCCACTGCAGTCAGACATGATAAAACAGTGTCCAGTCTAGTAGCTCTGAATCCACTAATAGCTTTAGGGTTGGGGTCAATTAGTAATTTCTGGATTTAATTCAATTCAAACAATGAATTTGAATTGAATTTGAATTGGCCTCACCCCACAGGAAGCAGAATTTGAATTTAATTGAAGGAAGTAGAATTTAATTAAAACCAATTCAAATACAAATTCAGAATTGACCCCAATCCTGTTATATATGTAAAGTTGTTCAGTGGAGCTTGACAGTAAGAGCCAGTAGGCTACCATCAGTATGAACTCTCCTCTCTGGTTTTCAGAGAAAAGATACATCTAGTGGCCTCTTCTGCTGTCTCCTGTCAGATAATGAAAGAGGTTGTCATGACAATGGACATTAGTTGGTTTCTCCCAGAGCCATATATTAAGAGAGTTCGTCCAGGTTTTAGAACGGATGCCATGTTAGCACCTTTATTCTCAAAATGTTGGTGATGTACAATACGAGAGCGCCTCCGACAGTTCCCTATGAAATGACCCGCTGTAAACAAGCAAAACAGAGCAGTGAATTTAACAGACATTTTTATTGATTAGCATTCGGGATAATGTGTATCCAAGTCGGTACTGTGTTGTGGTCTCAACAAATTGCATATGTGCTTTCACTGGACATCTTCATAGGTTTTTAAAACTATCAGAAATAAACAGCACAATGCTAAAGCGTCAATTATCACTTAGCAACGGCTGTGGAGGAGAAAGTGGAGGTGCTTTAATGGGATTTGACTAGATGGTAGGCCTATACAGCTACGGATGGAAGTTACTTTTCGTAGCAGGTTAGGAGAACTTACGCAGCAGGTTAGGAGAACTTACGCAGCAGGTTAGGAGAATTTACGCAGCAGGTTAGGAGAACTTACGTAGCAGGTTAGGAGAACTTACGCAGCAGGTTAGGAGAACTTACGCAGCAGGTTAGGAGAACTTACGCAGCAGGTTAGCAGAATTAATGGAACAGGTTAGCAGAATTAATGGAACATGTTAGTAGAGTTAGATTAAGGTTACGAAAAGGGTTCAGGTTAGGTTAACTAAAATGCTCTCCTAACCTGCTATCTGATACGTATCAGATTTGTTCCCTTAAGTGTAAACAGCAAAAAAAAACACATGGAATCTGATCTTTTGACTTCAGATTTATACCACCTCTATTTGTGGATCTGATTTCTGATACAAACCGAATCCTGCATATGCGACCTCTGTCTGGACGCTCAGATCAGATTTTTGTGGGGGGGTTTTGCAGATGACCTGACGTTACCATGACAACCGCCCCAAAATGTAAGGAGAGAGAGCGACAAAAAAAAGAGTGAGAGAGAGAGAGAGAGAGAGATAGAGAGAGAGAGAGAGAGGCAGTGGCAGAAACAGAGACAGACAAACATAGAAAGAGAGTGGGTGTGTGAGAGAGAGAGAAACAGAGAGAGACAGGGAGAGAGAAAGCGGCAGAGAGAGAGCAAAAGACAGATTTAGTATTTTAGTATTTTATTAGGATCCCCATTAACTGTTGCTGAAGCAGAAGCTACACTTCCTGGGGTACACACAAAACACAAAACATTACATAATACAGAACATCAATAGACAAGAACAGCTCAAGGACTGAACTACACACATTTAAAAGAGATAGGAAGAGACTGAGTGAAATGATGACAGATCAGAGACTTCCTGTTGCAAATACAAATTGTTACATCTTTCCCATATTCAAGCCATTTGAAACATATTCAAGTTATTAGCGTTATGAACATAGAAACCTGTTTGCAGTTTCTGTGCCGCAATGTTTATTTTATTTTATACATCATTACTGGTAATCAGAATGTGTTCTTAGGTGTGATTTTGGTGTGAAGTGTGATTTTATGATGGCTTACTAAAAAGCTAGTGTGGAACCCCATATTATTGGCATATTCAACAGCGTTTAACAAATATTTGACCTTCAACACTGTTGTCTTGTGATCAAGCCATCAATGTTTTGTGATTATTGGGGTCGTAAAAATGTTAGCTAACGGGTTAGCAATTAGCATGTTTGACATTTCAGTGGAAATACTACTACTATCAGCTTTTTGATAAGCGGTTTAGCAAAAAAATACGTCCCGTATTATCGGCATACGGTCCCCAGTTATTGGCCACCTTACTATTTTGTTCAATTACAAGACATATCCATTTAAGCACGGGGTGACCTCCTGTGGACTCTTAAAAATGGTTCTTCACCAACATCTTCTTCAGTGTTGTAACCAAATAATGTCTCATAATTTGTTTTACAGATTAATCTTATGTTTTGAGAAAGCAGATAACAGTTTAATACTAAAATATAAATGAGTATGAATAATTTACATCAAATAAAACTTTAATTTCAGTAATGTGCATTGACATAAACAATTAAAACACTGTTGGAGTTTGTGCTGCAGAGATGCACTTGGTAAGTAAAGGAAGAAATACACAAGATATCTATATTATATTTGAGACATATTTTTTTTAAACAAATAAATAATTTATTAAAGTTCCAGACGAACAGTTATTGTGCTGACACTGCTTCCAGAGGCAGTTTGGAACTCGGTAGTCAGTGTTGCAATCGAGGACAGACGATTTGACCGGGGCAGCTCTAGCAGGGCAGAAATGTGATGAACTGACTTGTTGGAAAGGTGGCACCTATGACAGTGCCAAGTGGAAAGTCACTGAGCTCTTCAGTAAGGCCATTCTACTGCCAATGTCTGTCTGTGGAGATTTCATGGCTGTGTGCTGGATTTTATACACCTGTCAGCAATGGTTGTGGCTGAAATAGCCCAATCCACTAATTAGAAGGGGTGTCCACATACTTTTGATGGTGTGCTGCCTTTTAAACTGCCTGAAATTGACACACTGTGGACTGGAGGCCAGCGAACATGGTCAATACTGGACCGAGTGATTAACTTGTGGTGACAGACTATGATCAATGGCTCTGGGTGTACGTACCCAATATACAAATGATGCCTGTGGTCTGATGAAGCTGTGATCGATAAGACAATAATCAATATTCACCAGCGTCAGGAGAAGGAAACATTCCATGTCCATCCTGTTTGTCCTGGAACCAAGGCCACTGACTGACGTTTTTGAAATGACCCTCTGTTCCCTGCAGCAGTGATTCTAACAAGGATCTGCCTCCTCCATATGTTTGTTAGCCTCTAAGGCAGTAGTTTTCAACCTGTGGTCCACGGTCCTTTTTCTAGCAATTTATTTTCTTCCAAAAATAATAGCAGTTGGGGGTATTAATGGTATTTTAAGAAATGTTACATTTCTTTTCAAAATGCCAATTGTTTATAATAATAATAACAGGCCTTTAATCTGTTACATTCACAGATAAAATGGACCCCAAATTTGTCCGGCAAGATATTTAATGTTACAACAGTCCTCAAGAGGTTTTGACAGTGATTTGGTGGTCCACGGAATGGAAATGGTTGTGAACCACTGCTCTAGGGACACGAGATGAATGTGTGAAGAGGACAGGGCTGTACAGCATTGATAGCTACAATCCCCAACTAGACAGAGGTCTATGATACTATCACAGTTACAGTTCATGTTTCTCATTTTAAACAGCATGATTTAACATGACGTTGAAAGAAAAGATCCCACTGTTTTCAAGCTTTTCAAGCTTCCAACAAGGAGAATGGACATACAAACCACCCATATGAACTTGTGCCCTGTGGCATTAGCTAACTACTACAGGTCCAGAACCAGTTAAACGGATGGCATGAACAGAGTGGGCACTGTGGGCAAATATCAAAGCTCATCCTCTTCTATGATTAATGCATGCACAGCTGTCATCCTCAATGGGAAATGGAACATAGCATGTTGTGGTGAAACCTGCCTTGGTGCTGTAACCTGCTGAGAAGATGTTTCAGGTTGTCAGCTACATCCCCCGTAAAGATAACAGGGAGGGACAGCCTATCTTAGTCAGTTCCCTGAACCGACTGTACCGTACAGTGCTGTACAGAACACTGTATCCTTTTACCATCCTGCCAGTATCTGGCCACTGGGGTGTTCTCAGCTCAGATCATGTCTTTTCCCCCAACGCCCACCCGCCTCTTCTCTGCTTCTCTAGCCACTTCATCAACATCCATTCACACAAACAGAGCCCTGAGCCCACCCACTCAATGCGTCTCTCGTCGCATCTCCGTCTTCGTGTCTGCATGAGTGTGTGTGTGTGTGTGTCTGTGTGTGTGTGTGCGTATCATGTGTAAGCCCTGGCTCGTGTAACATTGGCTCAAGGCGTAGGGGAGTGGGCCATGCTTTGAACAGGAAAGACAATAAGGGACTTGGACCCAGCATGGATCTTGGTGGTGGAGGAGAGGTGTGTGTGTATATGTGTGTGTGTCCCGACCACACCAGCTCAGATCAGGGCTGGCGATAACGATTCTACATACGCAGAGAACAAACCCATCCAAGGCGTATGACGACTGCCTCTGATTCACCGTCGTTTTATGAATACGAAAAATATAAGAATGAAAATGTAATATCTAATTGTCTCCTGCTAACCGTGGCGCTAGGAAGCACAGACGGATTCATAGATGAAGTTATGCTGAATCAAAGGGTTCTAACAGACGTGAAAGAAACCTCCCATCAAGAACAATCTTCTTCCCTAGCGATAACAGATTCTGTAACCTGCTGTAGTCGGACTCAGAACACATCTGAGCACCGGAAACTCCAGGCAATAGTTTTACTCTGTCTCTGGCTCCCCAATACGTGTGACTCAAGCAATATTTCCTAAAACATGTCTTCCTTGCCCCAGTGAGATATTGTTGTGATACACTATGAGCAGGTTCACAGCAATGGACTACTGATGTGTTTGCCCAACAGAGACCCATTTATAAAACACAGTACTACTGACAACATGGGATGCATTACAGATGTAGGATCTTAATTTGAGCCAGTTTGAGCCAGGAAAATAATCCTGCAGTATCAGGAAATGTGAATGATTATGTGAATTATAATTAATGGACATTTCTGTAGGGGTTGATACATTTTTCACAAGGGAAAATCAAGTCTGAAATGTCAAAGTGGAAATTACAAACTTCAGATGCCTTTTTAAACCTCAAATACACTACAAGTTTTAAATGTCCCGCATTACAGGAAAGTTCTCCTGCAACAGAGTGATCA